>NC_044980.1:172110496-172710496 GCF_008728515.1 Papio anubis
GTGAAACTTCTGAATTTTCTATACTGCCTTTGCCACCTTTTGGTGTCAGAATTATATTAGTCTCATAAACTAGAAGGCTGGGTGCAGTGGCTCACACCTATAATCCCAGCACTTTGGGAGGCTGAAGTGGGCAGATCACAAAGTCAGGAGGTCGAGACCACCCTGACCAACGTGGTGAAACCCCATCTCTACCAAAGATACAAAACTTAGCTGGGCATGGTGGTGTGTGCCTGTAATCCCGGCTACCCAGGAGGCTGAGGCAGAAGAATCGCTGGAACCTGGGAGGCAGAGGCTGCAGTGAGCTGAGATCGCGCCATTGCGCTCCACTCTGGGCAACAGAGCAAAACTCCGTCTCAAAAAAAAAAAAAAAAAAAAACATAAAACTAAAATAAACTTGAAAATAGCCTTCCTTTTCTTATTTTCTACCACAGTTGATTAGATCAGGAATTATTTTTTCTGTGCAGGCTTGCTAGAACTTACTGGTGTGAGCACTTCACCCTTATGCCTTTTTTGGTCTTTGTTCTTTGATCACTTTAACTTTTAGCATAGTTTTGATCAATTTATGGGTTTCCTAAGTCTTCAATTTTTAAAGTCATTTATAATTTTTTTAGAAACCATTTCATTCAGATCTATTAAGCTAGAGTTGTATGAAAGTATTCTCTTACAGCTTTTGAAAAATCTCACTGTTCTCATTTATAATGTGTATTCTAAATATTGATCACACTTAGTAGAAATTTGTCTACTTGGTTGAACTTTGACAAACCAGCTCTCTTATTTATCAATTCTACTTTGGGAGTAGGGCTTTATTTGCTTTCTAATCTATTAATTTTTGCTTTGGGTATTAATTCTCATCTTTCTGTTGGTTTTTTTCCGGCTGCATTTTTTTATTTATTTTTTATTATAAAAGAAATACTTGCTTGTTGAAAAAAGTTAGGCAATGCCAAAGTACATAATGTGAAAAGAGATGTTGAACCTCCTCATCCAATCCCCCGTCCCAGCCCCAGTTCTTCTCCCTTTCCCACAGGTAATGGTAAAGATTCTGGGGGAAATTTTTCTAGAAGCTTTTCTACTTTTTCTATACATTTATGTTCACATAGGTTTTGTTTTAAATTAAATCTTTTCTGATCTTCTATTACTGTGTAACAAGTCAGCAACAGCACTTCAGCCGTAACAATCGCTGTATCTTCCACAGTTGGGGGTGGACTGGGTTCAGCTGGTTGGTTCTTGTTCGAGAGCGCATGTGATTACAGTCAGCGGGTGGCTGGGGCTGGAATCACCTGAAGGCTTGTTCTCTCCCGCGTCTGTCTGCTGTGCTGAGACCAAGGAGCTGGGGGCTGGAATGGCAGGGGTTTCTTGGACATCTCTCTGTGTACATGGTCTGCAGCATTGTGGCTTCAGGGAAGTCAAGACTTTTTACATGAAAGCTCAGAACTTCAAACGCGTATGCCTCGAGAAAGAGCTGGGTGGAAGCTGTATTGCCCTTTTTAACCTACCTGCAGAAGTCACACAGCATCGTTTCTACTGCATTTTACTCATCAAGACAGGCACTAAGACCTCCCAGAGTTGAAGGTTGGAAATATAGATTCCTTTTGGTAGGTGTGTCAGAGGTTGCAGACATGTGTTAGAACCATTACATATAGCCTTGGTTGCAACATAAGTAGGATTGTTATAATGAGATTGTATATATTATTCTTTGCCTTGAAATTGTATCCTGTAGTTTTGTTGGGGTTTTTTTGTTGGTTGGTTGGTTGGTTGGTTGGTTTTTTAAGACACTGTCTCTCTCTGTCACCCAGGCTAGAGTGCAGTGGCATGATCTCAGCTCACTGTAGCCTCAACCTCCTGGGCTCAAGCAATCCTCTCACCTCAGCCTCCCAAGTAGCTGGGACTACAGGCATGTACCACTGCACCCAGCTAATTTTTGTATTTTTGTGGACACAGGGTCTCACTGTGTTGCCCAGGCTGGTCTTGAACTCCTTAGTCCAAGCCATCCACCCGCCTCAGACTCCCAAAGTGCTGGGATTACAGGCATGAGCCACTGGGCCCAGCTTTTCTATATTACTGCAAACGTATCGACTGCATTCTTTGTTACAGTTGCATAGGTTCTGTGATATGGCTGTAACATGATTGATTTCCACTTTATTGATGAACATTTAGGGTGCACCCAATTTTCCTGTATTTCACATAAGAATGACCTCACTTATTCATTTTCAAGTGCTTTATTTATTGGCAAAGCCATTGATGTTTAGATGTGTAAGGGGTCTTGGTTCTCCCTTGTACCTAAGGGGTGGAGAATTTTCCTGAAATACTGATTAGACCATTTTACCAAGATCTGGGGGAAGACTCAGAAATGTCAGTTAAGGTCACCAGTTTAGAGATCCACATCTTTTAAAATTATAATTACTTTGTACACAAATAATTTTGTTGATCTTTGTAAACAATGTGATTATTGAATAAACAGAAAACTAGGTCGTGAAATTTCAGAATAGTCTCTGAAATCTGATACTTAGTCAGTTTTTCTTCTAGAAGGTGGTAGGGTTAGGTTTTTTTGGTTTGTTCAATTGATTGCCACTTCATAGAGCTGGTTGATGTAACTAAATGTTCCTAGGAAAGAGGTAAGAATGCAAATACCCTGAATTTCAAAGGTTGTAAGGTTTATGAAAAATAGGACATTTTATTTAAACTTGTGCATTTTATTTTGTTTAGGTTGGAATAATAGATTTTTCCCTCTACCTTAAGGATGTGCAGGATCTTGATGGTGGGAAGGAGTAAGTACTGCATTGTACGTCACTTTTTTTTTTTTTTTTACGGAGTCTGGCTCTGTCGCCCAGGCTAGAGTCCAGTGGCACGATCTCGGCTCAGCGCAACCTCTGCCTCCGGGGTTCAAGCGATTCTCCTGCCTCAGCCTCCTGAGTAGCTGGGACTACAGGTGCCGCCACCACGCCCGGCTAATTTTTGTATTTTTAGTAGAGACAGGGTTTCACCGTATTGGCCAGGCTGGTCTCGAACTCCTGACCTCGTGATCTGCCCACCTCGGCCTCCCAAAGTGCTGGGATTACAGGCATAAGCCACCGCGCCCAGCTACATCACATTTTTAATAAAATTCTGGCAAAGGCAGGTCTTCCGGCCTGGGCGAGCGCCAGGTCTCCGGACGGAAATTGCCGAAGACTAGCGGAGGCCCCGAAGCCAGGAATGGTGGGGCAGGAGGGGAGGGTGGGGGTGGGGAACTTCGGCCGAAGAATCCGGGTCGGACTGCGTGGTTGGGCCCAGTGGGGGTGGGCTGGGCAGGTTAGGTGTGGCCTCTCTCCACACTGGCAGTGCGGCCGGCCGAGGCGGTAGGAGCGCTGGGGTTGGAGGTGCGCACCCTGGGTGGTGTTCCCCGCCTGCAGAACGGGTAATGAGGCTCTTCTCTGCAGAAAAAAAAAAAAAAAAAAAAAATTGGCAAAGAACACTTTTCTTGTTTTTGCTTTGAGATTTTAGATTTTGTTTAGTTATTTTTAAGTACAGAAGCAATGCATTATTCTCATTGTTTAAGGAATTTGGCTCTGCAGAAGAATAGAGTGTACAGGTGAAATTTCCCCATTCACACTGTCCGCTTGCCTCCATGTCAATCCCATTCTTCCCCTCAGAGGAAGACTGTTTAATGCCTTGCAGGTATTTGTTTGTTGGTCATGTATTTTGCTTTACCATTTGTTCAGATATAAATGGGATAGTATTATATAAGTTGCCCTTGGACTTGTTCTTTAATCATAGTGTTTTAGATTTTTGTTTTGTTTTGTTTTGTTTGAGATGGAGTCTCGCTCTGTCACCCAGGCTGGAGTGCAGTGGTGCAGTCTCGGCTCACTATAACCTCCACCTCCCTGGTTCAAGCTATTCTTCCTCCTTGACCTCCCGAGTAGCTGGGATTATAGGCATTCACCATCACGCCCGGCTAATTTTTTTTGTATTTTTAGTAGAGACGGGGTTTCACCATGTTGGCCAGGCTGGTCTCGAACTCCTGGCCTCAGGTGGTCCGCCTGCCTTCGCCTCCCAAAGTGCTGGGATTACAGGTGTGAGCCACCGCGCCGGGCCTAGATGTCTTTTCATGCCATTGTGAAGCTCTCCCTCACCCTTGTTAACAAGGGTATTCTTTTAAAATAAGTTACCCAGGAGAAAAAATAATAATAATAACAACTATGCGTAACATACTGCCATTTTTATATATAGATAGATATTTTTTTTTTTTTGAGACTGAGTTTCGCTCCTGTTGACCAGGCTAGAGTGTGGTGGCACGATCTTGGCTCACCGCGACCTCCACCTCCCGTGTTCAAGCGATTCTCCTGCCTCAACCTTCCTGAGTAGCTGGGATTACAGGCATGCGCCACCATGCAAGGCTAATTTTGTATTTTTAGTAGACATGGGGTTTCTCCATGTTGGTCAGGCTGGTCTCGAACTTCCGACCTCAGATGATCCGCCCGCCTCAGCCTCCCAAAGTGCTGGGATTACAGGCATGAGCCACTGCGCCTGGCCCCATTTACGTTATAATAGAAAAGGATATGCGTACGTATGTTTTACTTCCATATGTATTCATGGAACATTTCTAGAGTGGCATATCAACCTTATAGTAGTGGTTGCCTGTGGAGGCAGGCATGGGAGGGGTTTTTCACTATAAACCCTGCGACTGCGTTTGAATATTTCACCTCGTACGTATGTTACCTGCCCTTCCATGTCTTCCCGAGGACTCTCGCGGTCTCAGTGCCTGGCAGTGCACCTTACCAAAGAATGGACCAGCAGGAACCACACTAAAGCTTCATGCATCCTAAGTACAAGGGCTCACCCACTTGAAATTTAAACAAAATATATTATTTTATTTCATATTAGGCCAAATACTTCAAAGGAACAAAATATATTCCTTTTTTTTTGAGACAGAGTTTCGTTCTTGTTGCCCAGGCTGGAGGGCAGTGGCACGATCTCGACTCACTGCAACCTCCACCTCCCGGGTTCAAGCAGTTCTCCTGCCTCAGCCTCCCGAGTAGCTGGGACTACAGGCGCATGCCACCACACTGGCTATTTTTTTGTATTTTTAGTAGAGATGGGGTTTCACTGTGTTAGCTAGGATGGTCTCGATCTCCTGACTTCATGATGTACCCCCCTCGGCCTCCCAGCCACCGCGCCTGGACAGTTCTTTTGTTTGTAAGTCCCATGGGCTGCTTTCCTTCAGTGTAATAAGGGTTGTGTCAAAGCCATTTGCATGTGGCAGGTTGGTATTTTCACCTTGCTTGCTGATCCTGAAACCTTGGTCTGCAGGGAGCCCACTCCCCTGGCAGCCTGGCCTTGGAGACGCTGGCTACTGTGCCCCAGGCCGGCTTTTGCTCTCTGTACTCTGGGACTGTGGATGTTACTAAGCTTTGGCTGTCTCTTGGTTTCTTGAAGACATTGGTACTTCCACAAGGTGATTGGAAGGTTGGGGAACAGTTACAAAGCATTAATCATTAATAAAAAAAGTTCTCCCTTTTTATGCTCCTTTTAAAAGGCATGAAAGAATTACTGATGTCCTTGATCAAAAAAATTATGTGGAAGAACTTAACCGGCACTTGAGGTAAGACTCCTTTTTTTTCAGTGTGACAGTTACATGCGTGGTATACTGTCATTGTTTCATGGAACTTCTTTGAGTTGCCACATACTTATAAATAGCTTGTTTTCAAACCAAGACAAAAGGGTCATCATTCAGGCAACATTTATTTGTACAAACTGGAGAAGTATGATTTCCTCTTGATAAACTCTTGGGAAATCTTTATTCTCTGCTTTCTGCAGTTATATAATACAGAGAGGTAACTACATTAAACCTTGACTCTCCACTCCTCGCCCCACAGCCACGTGGCTGGAAATCCCTTCATGGCAAGCACCGTTGCTGCTGGAATCAGCACACAGCACCCAGTGCATTAGGCCGGGAAAGAGAGTTGAAAACCACTGGGCTAGGCCCTCCAGAGCAATGTACTAGTGATCACAAGCATCTTTATCTTGATTTTTTTTTTTTTTTTTTTTTTTTTTTTGCTGGAGCTCTGTGGATGTGTTTCATGAAACACTAATCCTTGGAGGTATTTGTGGGGAATGTGGAGAGACACGTTAGAGGGTACATTGCACATTACAGTTCTCCACAGGGCAGCCTCTCTGGCCCCAAAAGCCAGGTGAAGAAGCTGGCATGTTCCTCCCGGTGTAGTCAGGGACATACTGCTCTGGGGCTTTTTTCACTTTTCTTTTTTTTTTTTTTTTGACAGGGTCTCACTCTGTTGCCCAGGCTGAAGTGTAGCGGCATGATCTCGGCTCACTGGAGCCTCGAATTCCCAGGCTCGGGCAATTGATTCTCCCACCTCAGCCTCCTAAGTAGCTGGGACTACAAGCGCACGCCACCCCTCCTGGCTAGTTTCTGTGTTTTTTATAGAGACAGCACTTTGCCATGTTGCCCAGACTGGTCTCACCTGGGCTCAAGCAATCCTCCCACCTCAGCCACCCAAAGTGCTAGAATTACAGGCGTGAGCCACCACACCCAGCCTGTGGTTCTTCTTAACTGTGATGTTGGCTATTTTTTGAAAGTTTTTTGATCAATTCCTAGTTTATTGAGAGTATTTATAAGAAATAGATATTGAATTTTATCAAATGCCTTTTAGTGTCCATTAAAATAATCATGGTTTTTATCCCTTAGTCTACTGATGTGATGTATTTTATTCATAGACTTCTTCATACTGGACCATTCCTGTGTCACAGGGATAAACACCACTTGATCATATGTGGTTTTTTTTTTGTTTGTTTGTTTGTTTTTTTGAGGCAAAGTCTCGCTTTGTCGCCCAGGCTGGAGTGTAGTTGCGCGATCTCGGCTCACTGCAAGCTCCGCCTCCCGGGTTCACGCCATTCTCCTGCCTCAGCCTCCCAGTAGCTGGGACTACAGGAACCGCCACCATGCCCAGCTAATTTTTAGTATTTTTAGTAGAGACGGGGTTTCACCGTGTTAGCCAGGATGGTCTCGATCTCCTGACCTCATAATCCGCCCGCCTCGGCCTCCCAAAGTGCTGGGATTGATCATATTATTTTTATTAGGATTTTTTGAGACAAGATCTTACTCTGTCACCCAGGCTGGAGTGCAGTAGTATAATCATGGCTTGCCGCAGCCTCCACCTCCCGGGGCTCAGGTGATTTGCCCACCTCAACCTCCCAAGTAGCAGGAACCATAGGCATGCACCACTACACCTGGCTGATTTTTTGTATTTTTTGTAGAGACAGGGTCTCACTTTGTTGCCCAAGGTGGTCTCAAACTCTTGGCCTCAAGCGATCCTCCCTGGTTAGCCTCCCAACTGCTGGTTTATAGGCATGAGCCACCTTGCCCAGCCAGGATATAGTTTTAATAATTCAATTATCCTTTTCATATGTAACCTGGCTGGGTGCGGTGGCTCACACCTGTAATCCCAACACTTTGGGAGGCCGAGACCAACATGGAGAAACCCCATCTTTACTAAAAATACAAAATTAGGTAGGCGTGGTAGCACACGCCTGTAATCCCAGTTACTCAGGAGGCTGAGGCAGGAGAATCACTTGAACCCAGGAGACGGAGGTTGCGGTGAGCTGAGACTGCACCATTGCATTCAGCCTAGGCAACAAGAGCGAAACTCCATCTCAAAGGAAAAAAAAAAATGTAACCTGACTTACTGGGAATTTCATAGTTTTCTTTCTCTGCCCTCATGTCAGGGTTATATAGTGTTGCAAAATGAATTAGCGAGCTTTTCCTCATGCCTGTGAACAGCTGGCTTCTAGATCATGGGCATTATTTGTCCCTTGCGAATATGAAGCAGCCAGGCGATTGTAATCCCAGCACTTTGGGAGGCCAAGGCAGGCGAATCACCTGAGGTCAGGAGTTCAAGATCAACCTGGCCAACATGGTGGCCATCTCTACTAAAAATACAAAAATTAGCCAGGCATGGTGGTGGGCACCAGTAGTCCCAGCTACTCGAGGCTGAGGCAGGAGAATCACTTGAACCTGGGAGGCAGAGGTTGTAGTGAGCCGAGATTGCACCACTGCACTCCATCCTGGGTGACAGAGTGAGACTCCATCTCAAAAAAAAAAAAAGAATTTATGAAGCTCAAAGCATTTTTGAGGCAATACATTGCTAGCTTTTCAGTTTTTACTTAGTTGTTAGTTCATCAAAAAATATATATAAATATATAAAATATATTTTTAAAAAAATTATATATATATATATATATAATTTTTTTTTTAGACGGAGTCTCGCTCTGTCACCCAGGCTGGAGTGCAGTGGCACGATCTCGGCTGACTGCAAGCTCCACCTCCCGGGTTCACACCATTCTCCTGCCTCAGCCTCCCGAGTAGCTGGGACTCAGGCACCTGATACCACACTCAGCTAATTTTTTGTATTTTTAGTAGAGATGGCCTTTCACCGTGTTTGCCAGGATGGTCTAGATCTCCTGACTTCGTGATCCGCCCACCTCGGCTTCCCAAAGTGCTGGAATTACAGGCGTGAGTCACTTCGCCCGGCCAAGAAAGATTAAATTTTAGGGATAAAACTTACTGAAAAGTATGTCGCAAATGTATATTTAGAATTCTCATCTTCTCTGAGTTAATTGGAGACCCTTTGCTTTTCCATTTCATACAGGAAATCTAGGAATCTCTCTTAACTGTTTCCAGTTTGAGAAAACAGTCAGCTTTTATAAGTTTATGTTTACCTAATATTGTTATTTTCTATAGCTGCACAGTTGGGGATCTTCAAACCAAGATAGATGGCTTGGAAAAGACTAATTCAAAGCTTCAAGAAGAGGTTTGTAAGTTTTATTGAAATTTTTAGACAAAACAGAATGACCCAAGGTTAGAGAAATGGTGTAGTCGGTCTGTGGAAGCAGAGCTTCTTGCTGGTAGGAAGGGGCTTGCTAACCTCCAGTTGCCCCACGTAGGACAGGGGAATGTCTGTGTTCTGCCCTGTCCGAGGCTCCCGGTGAGACACTGCAGCTGATCACAAGCCAGTTCTAAGTGACTTAGATTTTATCACCTCAAAGTCATCCCATAGAAGGAAATTGCTCTTTGGAAAAGCCCAGCTTCTGTGGTGGAAGAGCCATGTCTTCCTCTTCTTCTTCCCTTCCTGTGATGCCGTGTGCCTCCCTGCTGCCCCAGAAAGCACAGACTCTGTCATAAGGAATAAGTGTCCTCGCCCACCCCTTCTGCTTTGGCCTCAGGAGCATGCAACCAGCCTCCCCACAGTGCGGTCTTTCTCTGCTTTCTCACTAGGAAGAGAGAATGAAAGGACAGGACAAAGGAGGGCTGAGCCGAGGAAGAGAGCTTGCTGCCAGCTGGCCGGCAGTCTGCTTGGTGGACACATCTTGTCTCCTGTTAGCAGGAGGGGGGTGCTCAGCCCTTCTGAGGCTCTCCACAGGTAGCAGTGTCCGGCTGCCCAGGCCTCCCACCTAGAAGGACGAGGGCTCTGAGAGGGGCTTGAGAAGGAACACCTCCACGGCATGGAGGTGGGTTACAGCAGAAAGGAGAGCCTCAGAGCCCACCTCTGTAACGAGGGACCCCGTGTAAGGCTCCCTAAAGCCGACTGCTCCCTCCTGAGGCGCCAGCCCTGAAAGCCTTTCAGGAAAGGAGCTCAGATTGGTGTGAGGAGAAGGAAATTCAAGACAGCGTCTTAGATGGGGGTGTCATGGGGGAAACTTCATGGAACTTAGGATTGGAGGCTGTACAGTCACCTTGGTAGGCAGGCCTTCGAGCCTCAGGCTAGGTAGGTCGGTTGTTGAGCTCACTTTTCTCATCCCAAGTTAGGTAATAATACATACTTTACAGTACTGTTGCAAAGATTAAGACTAATATCTTGTAATGTGCTTAGGGCAACGCTTGCCACGTGGGAACTCGAGTTGTTTGATTTTAGAACAAGCAGATTCACTACTTCTCAGTCAAGGCGGCGTGCTTTGGTGAAGGTCCGATTCAGCTTTTGAAACCAAACAGAGTTATGTGCGGTTTTCCGCTTTTTCAGACAGGGTCTCACTCTGTCACCCAGGCCGGAGTGCAGTGGTGCAGTCATCGCTTACTGTAACCTCAGACTCCTGGGCTCAAGAGACCCTCCTGCCTCAACCTCCCAGTAGCTGGCACTACAGGTACACACCACCAACACCCGGCTCATTTTTTAACTTTTTGTAGAGACAGGATCTCACTTTGTTGCTGAGGCTGGTCTCAAACTCCTAGGCTAAAGTGACACCCCACCTTGGCCTCCCAAAGTGCTGGGATTACAGACGTGAGTCGCTGAGCCCAGCTTCGGTTATGTTTTCTTTTTTTTCTTTTTTTTTTTTTCCTTTTTTGAGACAGAGTCTTGCTGTGTTGCCCAGGCTGGAGTACAGTAGTGACGTGATCTCGGCTCACTGCAGGCTCTGTCTCCTGGGTTCACATTATTCTGCCTCAGCCTCCTGAGTAGCTGGGATTACAGACGCCCGCCACCACATTCAGCTAATTTTTTTTTTTTTTTTTTTTTTTGTATTTTTATTAGAGACGGTGTTTCACCGTGTTAGCCAGGATGGTCTCAATCTCCTGACCTTGTGATCTGCCTGCCTCGGCCTCCCAAAGTGCTGGGATTACAGGCGTGAGCCACCGCGCCCAGCCAGGTTATGTTTTCTTTAAAGGCAAATGATTGTAATAGAAAATGTGCTTCAGCCAGGTGTGGTGGCTCATGCCTGTAAATCCCAGCTCTTTGGGAGGCCAAAGTAGAAGACTTGCTTGAGCCCAGGAGTTTGAGATCAGCCTGGGCAACGTGGCAACACTCTGTCTCTACAAAAAATTTAAAAATTAGGTGTGGTGACACACACCTGTACTCCCAGCTACTCGGGAGGCTGAGGTGAGAGGATCACTTGAGCCTAGGAGTTAGAGGCTACAGTGAGACAGAGTAACACCCTGTCTCAATTACAAAACAAAGAAATGTGCTTAGTGAAAAGCATCGCCCTCTTCAGGGTGTGGTCTCTGCATCTCCAGAGAGTAGAATGGGAATTAGCTTATGGTTTTTGCTTGCTTCTTCCCTTTGAGCAACTAACATGCCCTTTGAAGCCTTGATGTTTGTTTTTTTGGGCACAGCAGTTATGTGTAGAAACCCCAGGCCGGGTTCTGAGTCTAAGTGGAGAGTAATTCTCAGGAGTTTTAGACACTGTTGACAGAGAAGGTGAGGAGTTAGTGCTTCGAGTCCCTCCACTAGCGAATGATGCGGAAAGCCAGCCAAGCACCAAGGACGGGGATCTTGCTTCTTTCTCCCCAGCTGCACCTTCCTCTCTGCAAGCTGTGTGATGAGGCTGGAGTGAGGAGGGGCTGGTTTCTGTGTTTACTCATCTGCCTTGCCTCTTGAGACAACCTCTCCTTAGGCAGGTCCCTGACAGCATCCTGCTTCTCTATACTTTTCCCTCAGCCGTGAGAAGTCCTTCCAGGGGAAGAAGAGGTCCTCTCGGGCATATCTCCAATGATTTGTTTTTTATTCCTCCGTGCAAATTCTTTAATCCTCCCTCTAGTGATTGAAATACACTTTTACTGATCATTAGCCTGAAAAACTGGAAAGAAAGAAGAGTCAGGACAAAAGCCCGTAACCCCTTCACTAAGTGACAGCTATTCTTACCATTTTATTATTTGATATGTGTTGTTCCCATCTTTTCTTTTTTCTTTTTTGAGACAGGCTCTGGCTCTGTCCGTCACCCAGGCTGGAGTGCAGTGGCACGATCTCAGCTCACTGCAACCTCTGCCTCCTGGGCTCAAGCCATCCTCCCACCTCAGCCTCCTATGTAGCTGGGATTACAGGCATGAGACATCACGCCTGGCTGATTTTTGTGTTTTTTGTAGAGATGGGTTTTCACCATGTTGCCCAGGCTGGTCTCGAACTCCTGGGTTCAAGCCTCAGCCTGCCAAAGTGCTGGAATTATAGGTGTGAGCTACTGTACCCGGCCACTCCATCTTTTCTTAAGCATTTTTAACCTAGTTGATTTTTTTTAAAATACAGGTGAGAGCATACCATATGACCTTTTTTCCCATTAGTATTATATCTTAAGTATGTTCTCAAGTGATTAAAAGCTTTTGTAAACATTTTATTGAGTACATATTTGTTTTATGCTTCCGCTATGATTTAACTATTTTCCTAATAGTGAACATTCAGGCTGTTTCTAATTTTTTGTGTCTGTAAACCTTTGTCCACATTAAGCAGTATGCTATCATTTTTGTAGAGGGAGAAAATCTGGAGCGGGCAGAGATGGCTGGGGCAAGGGCGGGGGAGAGATTTTACTACATACGTTTTCATGTCTTTGGAATTTGGAACCATGTATTATTGCCTGTTGAAAACAAGGAAATAAAATATCAAACCTGTGAACATTGTCAACTGTGAAGATGCCAAATTAATGTTTTTAATTTGAACAATAAGATGAATTTTGATGTTAAGAACTGTAAAAATTTTCCTTAATCAGCTTTCAGCTGCAACAGACCGAATTTGTTCACTTCAAGAAGAACAGCAACAGTTAAGAGAACAAAATGAATTAATTCGAGAGAGAAGTGAAAAGAGTGTAGAGGTGAGAAATTGACCTTATAGCTGGGCAGCGTGTTCCTTCCTCAGACACACCCGTTGTCAATCTCAAGCTCATAGCTTAAGAACAAGCCCGTCTTCAGAATGCAAAGGTGCCTTGCTTGATGTCAGAAAGTGCCTCTCACCACCTTCCCTGCCCACATCACTCTAAGACCACCTGGATCACTTGGATGGGGACTCCCTGCCTGGCCTGTGGGCCTTTGCATGCCAAAGTTCCTACTCGTTCTTCAGCATCCACTCACCTGCCATGTCCTCCATGATGTCGTCCCGGGGGCCGTGGGCGGGCATGGGCCATCCTCCCTCATTCCGTTGCTCTTTGTGCCCTTCCGTGGTAGAGTCCATTTGACGTTTTGTAGGATTGTTGGCTTGCAGCTGTGTCACATGATGACTTAAGGGTAGAAACCACACCTGGGCCGGGCGCGGTGGCTCACGCCTGTAATCCCAGCACTTTGGGAGGCCGAGGCAGGCGAATCATGAGGTCAGGAGATCGAGACCATCCTGGCTAACACGGTGAAACCCCGTCTCTACTAAAAATACAAAAAGTAGCCGAGTGTGGTGGTGGGCACCTGTAGTCCCAGCTACCCGGGAGGCTGAGGCAGGAGGACAGGAACTGGGAGGCGGAAAGGTGAGCTGGTGATCGCCATTGCACTGGGCCTCCGGGCTTACAGAGCCGCAATCCATCCCCAAAAAAAAAAAAAAGACTACATCTGATTCACTCTATAAATCACTCAGCTAAAAACATGCTCAAGGGGCATACTGGATGATGGCTGAATGAGGGTCTTTTTCTCACTTTGAAGTCTTGTTCCACTTTTGTTGTTGTTGCTGCTGTTTCTTGAGACGGAGTCTCGCTCTGCCTGGCAGGTCGGAGCTGGAAGCAGCGCCATCTCGCCTCACTGCAAGTTCTCCCGGTTCATGCCATTCTCCTGCCTCAGCCTCCCAAGTAGCTGGAACTAAAGGCTCACCACCGCTGACTTAGCCAATTTTGCATTTTAGTGGGAGACGGGTTTCACCGTTAGCCAGGATAGTCTCCCCAATCTCCTGACTATGATCCACTCACTTTGTGGCCTCCCAAAGTGCTGGGATTACAGGCATGGTTTCACTGTACCTGGCGGTCTTGTTCAGTTTTAAAGAAAACTGAATTTTGAAACGCTTTATGAAAGTTACTTTTTTAGAAATAAATTTGTTTCCTTTGTCCTCCAGCTGAGTGCAGCAAAAATCTCAGCTCACTGCAACCTCCACCTCCTCCTGACTTGCCCAGATGGCTTAATTAGGCATTTTAGCAGAGACGGGTTTCAGCCATGCTGCACAGGCTTGTCAAACTCCTGACTTCAAAATGATCTCCGGCCTCAGCCTTCCCTCCCAAAGTGCTGGGACACAGGCATGAGCCACTCTCACACCCAGCCTATGAACTTAATCAAATATCTGACTTAACTTCATTCTTTTTTTGAGAAGGAGTCTCGGCTTCTGTCACTTCAGTCTGGAATGCAGTGGCACAATCTCAGCTCACTGCAAGCTCTGCCTCCCGGTTCACGCCATTCTCCTGCCTCAGCCTCCCCAAGTAGCTGGCACTGCAAGGCACCCACTATCATGCCATGCTAATTTTTGCTTAGTAGAGACGTGGTGGGTTTCACTGTGTTAGCCAGGATGGTCTCGACCTCCCGAGAGCTCTCCCGGATCGTTTCACTGCCTCCAGTGCTGGGATTACAGGCGACACCGCGCCCGCCAAATTTTACCTTTTCGCCTTGCTTAAAAAAATAAAAATTACTTCTACGGGCGCCGTGGCTCAAGTCGTAATCCCAGCACTTTGGGAGGCCGAGACGGGCTGGATCACGCGCCGGAGATCGGGAGACCATCCTGGCTAACACGTGAAACCCCGCCTCTACTAAAAATACAAAACTAGCTGGGCGAGTGGCTGGGCGCCTGTAGTCCCAGCCACGGGAGGCTGAGGCAGGAGAATGGCGGAACCCGGGAGGCGGAGTTGCAGTGAGCTGGAGATCCCTACTGCACTCCAGCCTAAGGGTAGAGTTTAGACTGGGCTCCTAAAAATAAATAAAAAATAAAATAAATAAAAAAAATAAAATAAAAATTACTTTACATTTTTTACAATTGTGGTATATTTTTAAGTACTTCATAATTAGCTTGCTTTCCACAAGCAAACAATTCCTCTTGGTGTCCTTGTTTGATACAGATAACAAAACAGGATACCAAAGTTGAGCTGGACACTTACAAGCAAACTCGACAAGGTCTGGATGAAATGTATAGTGATGTGTGGAAGCAGCTAAAAGAGGAGAAGAAAGTCCGGTTGGTGAGTGTGCAAGACTGAGTGTCTTTAGAGTTTCCCAGTAGCCCTCTAAGTTAATTCTGTCAACACTTCTCACAGGCATGCTTAACCGTCCTGATGCTCATGGAAAGTCAGAAGCTGTTCATTTAAAAAAAAGTTATTTTAAGTCTATGGTTACAACTCAGTTGTGCATTGTCACTTAAATATTTTCCCATTTTATAAATCTTTATTTTTGTTTGTTTGTTTGTTTTCAAGACAGAGTCTCACTGTGTCTCCCAGGCTGGAGTGCAGTGGCACAATCTCGGCCCACTGCAACCTCTGCCTCCTAGGTTCACGCAGTTCTCTGCCTCAGCCTCCCGAGTAGCTGGGATTGCAGGCGCCTACCACCATGCCCAACTAATTTTTTGGTGTTTGGTTTTTTTTTTTGAGACAGAATTTCACTCTTTTCGCCCAGGTTAGAGTGCAGTGGCGCGATCTCGGCTCACTGCAACCTCCGCCTCCCAGGTTCAAGCAATTCTCCTGCCTCGGCCTCCAGAGTGGCTGGGACTACAGGCACATGCTACCACGCCCGGCTAATATTTGTATTTTTAGTAGTGACGGGGTTTCACCATGTTGGCCAAGATTTTCTCCATCTCCTGGCTTTGTGATCCTCCTGCCTCAGCCTCCCAAAGTGCTGCGATTACGGGCCTGAGCCACCATGCCCGGCCAGTTTTTTGTATTTTTAGTAGAAATGGGGTTTCACCATCTTGGTCAGGCTGGTCTTGAACTCCTGCCTCGGCCTCCCAAAGTGCTGGAATTACAGGTGTGAGCCACTGCACCCAGCCATTTTATGAATCTTTTACAGGGATTGCTATGAGACCAGATTGATGGTTTATTTGACAATACAATTCTCTCAGTCATAACCTCTGCCCTATTTATTTCCACTCAGCCTGTGCATCAGTGACCAGGTTACTTGTAAACACTGTTCTTGTGCCTGCTTTATTTCTTTGCTTTTTTGCATGAATGCAAAGAGACATGTCCTGGGTCAGGACGGAACCATTTCAAAATGGTTGCACTTTCGTTGCTATAAACTAGCAAATCATTCTAGAAATTCTAACATTGCACTATCAGATCCCTTCCAGCACTCAGACGAGACAGATATTCTTTGAGAACATGTATTCTGATCTGTGGGTATGGAAAACATGGTTGCTGGAACCTAGGCTCATCCTGCCACTGACCAGCTTTCTATTGACTTGATGTGGAGCCAGCTTTAACCGTACAGTGAGGAACAGGGGAAACAGCATCTAATCCTGCTCAGACAGACTCTTTTCAGTCTCCCTAACCTATTCTCACCTTGTTTGTTTGTTTTGGTTTGGTTTGGTTTTTTTCTTGAAGACAATCTCACCCTGTCACCCAGGCTGGAGTACAATGGTGGTGTGATCTCGGCTCACTGCAATCTCCGCCTCCCAGATTCAAGCAATCCTCCTGCCTCAGCCTCCTGAGTAGCTGGGATTACAGGTGCACACCACCACACCCAGCTAATTTTTGTATTTTTAGTAGAGACGGGGTTTCACCATGCTGGCCAGGCTGGTCTCGAATTCCTGGCCTCAAACGATCCGCCCGCCTCAGCCTCCCAAAGTGCTGAGGATTACAACCATGAGCCACCACGCCCAGGCTTCAGTTTGTATTTTAAGCACTACTTGAGATTCAACCCCAGTTAAATACATTTCTGTGATCTATTTTAATAGCATTTTCCTTGTAAATATCCTTTTAAGGAACTGGAAAAAGAACTGGAGTTACAAATTGGAATGAAAACCGAAATGGAAATTGCAATGAAGTTACTGGAAAAGGACACCCACGAGAAGCAGGACACACTAGTTGCCCTCCGCCAGCAGCTGGAAGAAGTCAAAGCGATTAATTTACAGATGTTTCACAAAGCTCAGGTGGGAGTTGGCTATGTGTGCATAGCACATCCTGGTTTCTGCTGCTCGTCAGTCTTGTGTCATTCTTCTTACAGAATGAGCGAGAAGACACGTAGAGCCCCGCGTATGTGTCAGACCTGCTCCTATTATGATTTCGATCCTCATGGCAGTCCCTGAGAAATGGGGGGAAATGTAAGTGACAAGGCAGAGCCAAGTCACTAAATCACATGCCCCTGGTGACAGCTCATAAGGGGAGATGTGGGTCTTTTTAACCCAAACCCAAACTTTGTCCATCCACCTTCGCTGTCTCTCCACTGTCTGTTTCCTTCTATTTCAACGATTTACTGTTTACACCAAGCATGGAGGAGTGAATTAAAGATGTCATTTAGGGCCGGGCACGGTGGCTCACGCCTGTAATGCCAGCACTTTGGGAGGCCGAGGCGGGCAGATCACGATGTCAGGAGTTCGAGACCAGCCTGGCCAACATGGTGAAACCCTGTCTCTACTAAAAGTACAAAAATTAGCCAGGCATTGTGGCGGGCACCTCTAATCCCAGATACTCAGAACGCTGAGGCAGGAGAATTGCTTGAACCCAGGAGACAGAGGTTGCAGTGAGCCGAAATCATGCCATTGCACTTCCAGCCTGGGTGACAGAGCAAGACTCCGACTCAAAAAAAAAGTTATTTAGTATTGGCTTTTCAAACTTGCTGTTAAGATAATGTTTCTGAGTGTTCTGGGCCACATAGGTAGCTGGTTGCCTCTCCTGTGTCATTTCAGGGTGGTCCAGGGGAACTGTCCCAGACAGAACCAATCATGCCAGAGTTTGAAAAACAGCATCTAGGCCGGGCACAGTGGCTCACGCCTGTAATCCCAGCACTTTGGGAGGCCAAGGCAGGCAGATCACAAGATCAGGTGTTCGAGACCAGTCTGGTCAACATAGTGAAATCCCATCTCTACTAAAAATACAAAAAATTAGCTGGGGGTGGTGGCAGGTGCCTGTAATCCCAGCTACTTGGGAGGCTGAGGCAGGAGAATCCCTTAAACCTGGGAGACAGAGGTTGCAGTGAGCCGAGGTCACGCCACTGCCCTCTAGCCTGGGTAACAGAGCAAGATTCCGTCTCAAGAAAAAAAAAAAGGAAAAGAAAAACAGTATCTAAAAATTAGAAAGCTTTTATTCCTCAGAAGCTCCTCAGAAGGGGACCATTCTACATCTTTCTCAAAACTTTTGACATTCTGGTTCCTATTTTCTTGCCAAAACAGTCCCATTTCATTTTCCATGGATATAGCTTCACTCTTACTTCCTGTAACATCTGTGTCACAGATAGTATGAGACAGCAATAATAAACTGTTATTTTTTCCTGTCTTTTTAAAACTATTAATCAGCCGGTCACGGTGGCTCACGCCTGTAATCCCAGCACTTTGGGAGGCCAGGCGGGCGGATCGCCTGAGGTCGGGAGTTCGAGACCAGCCTGACCAACATGGAAAAACCCCGTCTCTACTAAAAATACAAAAATTAGCCGGGCGTGGTGGTGCTTGCCTGTAATCCCAGCTACTCGGGAGGCTGAGGCAGGAGAAGCCCTTGAACCTGGGAGGTGGAGGTTGTGGCTCGTGCCACTGCACTCCAGCCTGGGGGACAGAGCGAGACTCTGGCTTAAAAAAAAAAAAAAAAAAATTACGATTATAATAGTAACAATAACAATTGAAGTAAAACAAAAGAAGAAAGGAAGAATTTGCATCTCTTCCGCAGTCATTACAAAAAAAAAGGAAGAAAGGCTGGGCACGGTGGCTCACGCCTGTAATCTCAGCACTTTGGGAGGCCGAGGCAGGCAGATCACAAGGTCAGGAGATTGAGACCATCCTGGCCAACATGGTGAAACCTCGTCTCTATTAAAAATACAAATAATTAGCTGGGTGTGGTGGCGTGTGCCTGTAATCCCAGCTACTCAGGAGGCCAAGGTGGGGGAATCACTTGAACCAGGGAGTCAGAGGTTGCAGTGAGCCGAGACTATGCTACTTACACTCCAGCCTGGTGACAGAGCAAGACTCCATCTCAAAAGAAAAAAAAGGAAGGAAAAAATAGGAAGAAAATAGTTTCAGCCTCCTGATAAATCATCATTTTTTTTTTTTTATTTTTTTCTGAGATGGAGTCTCACTCTGTCATTCAGGCTGGAGTGCAGTGGCGCGATCTCGGCTCACTGCAACCTCCGCGTCCCAGGTTCAAGCGATTCTTCTGCCTCAGCCTCCTGAGTAGCTAGGAGCACAGGCACGCAACACCACGCCCAGCTAATTTTTGTATTTTTTTTTTCAAGCCTTTTTTTTTTTATTTTTTTTCCTTGAGATGGAGTCTCCCTCTGTTGCCCAGGCTGGAGTGCAGTGGCCGGATCTCAGCTTACTGCAAGCTCCACCTCCCAGGTTCACGCCATTCTCCTGCCTCAGCCTCCCAAGTAGCTGGGACTACAGGCGCCCGCCACCTCGCCCGGCTAGTTTTTTGTATTTTTTAGTAGAGATGGGGTTTCACCGTGTTAGCCAGGATGGTCTCGATCTCCTGACTTCGTGATCCACCCATCTCGGCCTCCCAAAGTGCTGGGATTACAGGCTTGAGCCACCGCGCCCGGCCATTGGCCCCATTTCTTAGCATGCCTGGCCATACTGGTTCTGCCTTTGAAGGAATTTCTTGATCAGCTGACCCCACAGCCCCTCAGAGGTCCGCCGTCATCTATGGCCACATCTGAAGGGGGCTCAGAGCATGCCTTCCTCAGAGCCTGCGCAGCTTTTTCGAGCAGCTTCTTCCAGGTGTCTCTTGGCCAGCCTGGCGGTTGTAGTGGGGATCGGTCACAGGTGTTTTTCAGATCAGACTTGATGTCTTTGACAAGGCAGTTGCCTCAGTCGCAGTCTCTTTTCAGTTCATTTCCCCTTGGTCTGTGTGTCAGCGACCAGAGTTCCTCCCTGAACTCAACTCAGTTCTTGTTCCTGCCTTACTGCTTTTGCTTCTTTGGGTGTGTGTGTGTCTGTGTGTATCTGTGTGTGTCTGTGTATGTATGTCTCTTCCTTTCTCCCCCCTCTGTCACTTTAATGACCAGTCATCTGAAACAACAGATTTAGGTGTGAGAGAAGCACCTTTGATCTGATCTTCGCTGCAGGGCTGTTCTATAGCGCCTTCGTTGCTATTCTTAGTCTTGTCTATTTTAGGGTCCAAAAGCAGTTGACGTTTCTGGTTCTGTGAAGTCCCTACCTTTGGCCTCTTTATTCCTGTGCGTCTCTCTGCACCAGCCAGCTGACTTCCACCTGCGCACGGCCCTTCCTTACAGCGCCTTGTTCAGACAGCAGGATAGCCAACGTGCACTAGACTGACTCCTGCAGCTCTTTCTATGTGTTCTGGCACTGCTGGCCGGTGCTGTTTGCCAAGCTTAGGCAAGTGACAGCTGTACCCAGCGCTTTGCCATAGCTAACAGGGATCACCAGCTTTCCAGCTGCCAGTATCTACTTTGACAACACCCACCCCTGCCTCCCAAGTCAGTGCCGCATATGGTCAGTTTTATTTTTTATTTTTTATTTATTTATTTATTTTGAGACAGGGTCTGGCTTTGTCGCCCAGGCTGGAGTACAGTGGTGGGATCTCAAGTCACTGTAACCTCTGCCTCCCAGGTTCAAGCAGTTCTGCTTCAGCCTCCCATGTAGCTGGGACCATAGGCACGTGCCACCACGCCCGGCTAATTTTTGTATTTTTGGTGGAGACAGGATTTGGCCATGTTTCCCGGGCTGATCTTGAACTCCTGGGCTCAAGCAGTCTGCCTGCCTCAGCCTCCCAAAGTACTGTGATTGCAGGTGTGAGCTGCCACACCTGGCCCAATATGGTGCGTTTTCATTTGGGAAGCACCACACACCAAGAGACCTCTGGTACTGCTACGATCGTATCATCTTGTTTTCACTTCAAACCCTTTTTCCCCATTGGGCTTCCAATGCAGATGGTTGAGTCAGTTATAATCTCTTTTTTTTTTTTTGAGACAGAGTTTCACTCTTGTCTCCCAGGCTAGAGTGCAATGGTGTGATCTGGGCTCACTGCAACCTCCGCCTCCCAGGTTCAAGCGATTCTCATGCCTCAGCCTCCTGAGTAGCTAGGATTACAGACATATGCCACCATGCCCAGCTAATTTTTGTATTTTTGGTAGAGATGGGGTTTCACTGTGTTAGCCAGGCTGGTCTCTAACTCCTGAGCTCAGGTGATCTGCCCTCCTCAGTCTCCCATAGTGCTGGGATTATAGACATGAGCCACCACTCCTAGCCTTTTTTTTTTTTTCCAATAGAGACTGAGTGTCAACAAGTTGTCAGGCTGGCTCAACTCCTGACCAGGATCTGCCCTCCTTGGTCTCCCAGGTATGGATTGGGACATGAGAGCCACCCCACAGCCTTTTTGAGACGAGTCTCGGCTTAATGCTTCAGGTTGAGTGCAGGCAGTGCCATCTCGGCTCATCGCAAGCTCCGGCCTGGGAAAGCCCACGCCCATTCTCCCGGCCTCAGCCTCCAGCTGGGACTGCTAGGCTTCCGCCCACCACGCCTCACGCTTGTTTTTCCAAATATTTTAGTAGAGACGGGTTTCACCATGTTAGCTTTAGATGACTCTCATCTCCGACTGGGATCCACCCGCCTCTGCCTCCCAGTGCTGTGGGATTACAGGTTTTGAGCCAGTCAAGGCCTCCTGCCAACCCCGCCTTGAATAGAGGATCGGAGTTCCCACCATGTTGTCACCTAGGTTGGCTGATTCTCCCACCTTACTCAGTGCATGATTACAGGCATACCATGGGCACAGACTGTAATATTCTTTCACAAAATTTGAAATCTCTTTCATTTTGGTTGCATTTTCTGCCTTTCTTCCTTTAATATCTTGCCTGTATCTCATATTTTGAGGTTGGCTGGCAGTAGATCAATGCAGCTCAGGAGTTCGAGACCAGCCTGGCCAACATGGTGAAACCCCATCTCTGCATTAAAAATACGAAAATGCACCAGGCCAGAGCCGGTGCCTGTAATCCCAGCTACTCGGAGGCTGAGGCAGGAGAATTGCTTGAACCTGGAAAGTGGAGGAGATCGGCCATTGCACCCAGCCTAGGGCGCTTATAGGAGAGCTTGAGATCTCCAACTTGGGGAAAAACCAAATGTAAACAAAACTCCCAACAACTTTTTATCCTAATGTTTTTGTTTGATTTTGGTTTTTGTTTTCTGGGTTTTTGGAGACAGGACTTGCTCTGTCAGCCTGTAAATGAAAGCAGGAGCATGACCTCAGCCTCAACCTCCAACCCCCAGGTTCAAGCAATTCTCTGCCTCCCCCTCAGCCTCCTGAGTAGTGGGATTACAGTAGCACCACCATTTCCAGCTACTTTTTGTAATATTTTAGGTGGGAGATGGTTTCGGCCCATGCTTGGTCAGGCTATTTTGACCTCAGGTGGATCCACCTCACTGACGGTTCTCCTGGAAGTGCTGGTATTACAGTATGGAGCCATGCTGGCCTATTCTTGATATGTTTTTACTGTTAAAAACCTGGCTACGAATTGATTTCTACCGTGTGGGCATACAATACCTTCTTGGTTCCAGTTTAAACCCTGATGCTCTAGGATGAAGACTGTCTAAAGGCTATTACAGCTGTGCTGGGGTCAGGGTAATCTAGGATAGTCATGGTCCCCCGGAAAGATGTGCTAGTGATTGTGATCTAGAACTTTCAGCCCCAGACCTCCCAGGAGGTGGGGAGAGATGGACTGAAGATTGAGCCAATCACTAGGGATCACGACTTTCATCAGTCGCGGACTCCACACGAGACTTTAAAAACCCCAAACCACAGGGTTCGGAGAGCTGCTGGCCTGACAAGCCCAGCAAGGTGCTGGGAGGGTGGTATATCCAAAGAGTGTGCGGAAGCTCTGCACCCCTTCCCCCATCCCTCACCCTGTGCGTCTCTTCCATTTGACCATTCCTTTATAATAAACCAGTAATTGTAAGTCAAGTGCCTTCCTGAGCTCTGTGAGCCGTTCTAGCAAAGCCGAGGAGGGGCTTGTGGGAAGCCCCAGTGTACAGCTGCCTGGTCAGAAATACAGTGGCCATCTGGGGCTCCCAGCTGGCGGCTCAGGGGGCCAGTCTTGTGGGACTGAGCCCTTCCTAACTGTGGAGTCTACACTGACCCTGAGTAGTTACAGTAGTATCCGAATTGAATTGTAGGATGTCCAGTTAGTGTCAGAATTGGTTGGTGTGGAAAACCCACATAGCTGGTGTCAGTAGTGTGACTGGAACAGCTCACCCTCACCTTTGTGTTCTACTTGCTTTATTTGGGTTTGCTCTGTAGCTCATTTTCAGCTTCTGAAATGCACACTTACTGCATTAGTTTTGTCGCCGTTTCCTTAAAAAATTTCTTTAAAGATGAAAATTACCCACAAGAACTAGTTTAGCTGTGTCTCCCAAATTGTGACTGAAGTATTTCATCATTGCAGAAGCCCATTTTCCCCATTTTAGCATCTCGGAAATTGAGATGCAGCTTTTAGTCAAGATGGTACATCCTGTTTCAGTCAGCAGCTTTTTCCTTTCTCAGTGGTGTATGAAATTATGGTGTTTCCTAGACTCAGTGGCATGTTCAGTGCAGTGAAGTATCATATGGTGTTTGCATTGTCTTTTAGCTCTAAGTATTTCATAATTTCCCTTTTTTCTTTGAGACAGACTCTCTGTCACCCAGGCTGGAGTGCAGTGGCGCAATCTTGGCTCACTGAAACCTCTGCCTCCCGGGTTCAGGCGATTCTCCTGCCTCAGCCTCCTGAGTAGCTGGGACTACAGGCGCCCACCACCACCACACCCAGCTAATTTTTGTATTTTTAGTAGAGATGGAGTTTCATCATGTTGATCAGGATGGTCTCGATCTCCTGACCTCGTGATCCACCTGCCTTGGCCTCCCAAAGTGCTGGGATTACAGGCGTGGGCCACTGCGCCCAGCCCATAATTTCTCTTTTTTTAGCTCAATCGCTTCTAGTAATATGCTATTTAGTTTCCAGATACGAGGTGTTTCTAGCTGTTCTTTTGTTATTAATGTCTGATTTTATTACATTAAGATCAGAGAATACAGTCTTTATGGTTTTGTTTGTTTG
The DNA here is from genome assembly GCF_008728515.1 of Papio anubis. Taxonomy (NCBI): domain Eukaryota; kingdom Metazoa; phylum Chordata; class Mammalia; order Primates; family Cercopithecidae; genus Papio; species Papio anubis. The sequence continues at coordinate 172,134,366 of NC_044980.1, forward strand.
TTTGGTTGGTTGGTTTTTTTTGAGACGGAGCCTTGCTCTGTCGCCCAGGCTGGAGTGCAGTGGCGCCATCTTGGCTCACTGCAAGCTCCACCTCCCGGGTTCACGCCATTCTCCTGCCTCAGCCTCCTGGGTAGCTGGGACTACAGGCGCCTGCCACTACGCCTGGCTAATTTTTTTGTATTTTTAGTAGAGACGGAGTTTCACCATGTTAGCCAGGATGGTCTCGATCTCCTGACCTCATGATCTGCCCGCCTGGCCTCCCAAAGTGCTGAGATTACAGGTGTGAGCCACATGTGCCCAGCCTCCGTATGTTATTTTTCATGAATTTATTAGGACTTTTGTCTTCAGGCTCTTTTTTTGCTTTTTTTTTTTTTTTTGAGACAGAGTCTCACGCTGTTGGCCAGGCTGGAGTGCAGTGGCACAATCTAGGCTCACTGCAACCTCCGTCTCCTGGGCTCAAGCAATTCTGCCTCAGCCTCTGGAGTAGCTGGGATTATAGGCATCTGCCACCATGCCTAGCTACGTTTTGTATTTTTAGTAGAGATGGGGCTTCACGATGCTGGCCAGGCTGGTCTCGAACTCCTGACCTCAGGTGATCCGCCTGCCTTGGCCTCCCAAAGTGCTGGGATTACAGGCGTGAGCCACCGTGTCCGGCCTGTCTTCTGGCTTTTTAAGGGTGTCTCTTTTTTTTTTTTTGAGACGGAGTCTTGCTCTGTGCCCCAGGCTGGAGTGCAGTGGCGCGATCTCGGCTCACTGCAAGCTCCGCCCCCCCCGGGTTCATGCCATTCTCCTGCCTCAGCCTCCCAAGTAGCTGGGACTACAGGCGCCCACCACCTCGCCCGGCTAATTTTCTTGTATTTTTAGTAGAGACGGGGTTTCACTGTGTTAGCCAGGATGGTCTCCATCTCCTGACCTCGTGATCCGCCCATCTCAGCCTCCCAAAGTGCTGGGATTACAGGCTTGAGCCACCGTGCCTGGCCTGGGGTGTCTCTTGTAAACACACAGGAACACACAGTGCCCGCTCCTGGCCGCTCTGTGTCTGTCATGGCTAAAAGCTGTACTTAGAGAAAATCACACAGATGTGGGTGCGAACCCAGTTCCACCCCTCATTTGCTCTTAACCTTCATCAGTCGCTTTCCTCTGAGTTTCTCGGTGGGAAAAGTGGGGTGAGAGCATCTTCCTTGAGAACCTTCAGGGCTCAGATGAACCAGTGGATGTGCCTGGCACGTGGGGACAGCTGGGGAACACTGAGCCTGACTCGACTCTGGAATACGCTGTCAAAAATGAGCAAAGACTCCAGGACCTCCCTCTCTACCTTTCCTTCTGCTGACAAAGCTGAGAGCCTCGAGTCCGTTTGTCTTCCAGGGCTCTGGGGAAGAGCAGCAATTAGCAGAATACTGTTGAAAGTGCCACAAAGGTACAAGGTTCACAAATAAGCCCCGTTTGTAATCCCGAGCAGGCACAAGGATGCGGGACAGGCAGAGCATGAACCCCTCCTTTGCTTTTGTAGAATGCAGAGAGCAGTCTGCAGCAGAAGAATGAAGCCATCACATCCTTTGAAGGAAAAACCAACCAAGTTATGTCCAGCATGAAACAAATGGAAGAAAGGTAATCACTTCCGCCTGCAGATGTTCTCTGGAAGGTGCCAAGCATTCCCTGGGCCTGGAACTTATTCAGAGTTCCTCTCCAAAGTGCAGGGCAGGGGCTGGGCGCGGTGGCTCACGCCTGTAATCCCAACACTTTGGGAGGCTGAGGCCGGTGTATCACCTGAGGTCAGGAGTTCAAGACCAGGCTGGCCAACATGGTGAAACCCCGTCTCCACTAAAAATACAAAAAATTAGCCAGGCGTGGTGGCGTACGCTTGTAATCCCAGCTTCTTGGGAGGCTGAGGCAAGAGAATTGCTTGAACCCAGGAGGCAGAGGTTGCAATGAGCTGAGATCGTGCCATTGCACTCCAGCCTGGCCAACAGGAAGAGACTCTGTCTCCAAAAAAAAAAAAAAAAAAAAAGCCAGGCACAGTGGCTCATGCCTGTAATCCTAGCACTTTGGGAGGCCAAGGCAGGCAGATTACAAGGTCAGGAGATTGAGACCATCCTGGCTAACACAGTTAAACCCCGTCTCTACTAAAAATACAAAAAATTAGCCAGGTGTGGTGATGGGCACCTGTAGTTCCAGCTACTCGGGAGGCTGAGGCAGGAGAATCGCTTGAACCTGGGAGGGGGAGGTTGCAGTGAGCCGAGATCGTGCCACTGCACTCCAGCCTGGGTGACAGAGCAAGACTCCGTCTAAAAAAAAAAAAAAAAACTCTCAAAGCTCAGCAGTAAACAGTCAATCCAATTGAAAAATGGGCACAAGCTTGGCACAGTGGCTCACACCTGTAATCCCAGCACTTTGGGAGGCCGAGGCGGGTGGATCGCCTGAGACCAGGCGTTCAAGACCAGCCTGGCCAACATGGTGAAACCCCGTCTCCACTAAAAATACAAACATTTGCTGGGTGTAGTGGTGCATGCCTGTAATCCCAGCTGCTTGGGACGCTGTGGCAGAAGAATCGCTTGAACCTGGGAGGCGGAGGTTGCAGTGAGCCAAGATCATGCCATTGCCCTCCAGCCAGGGCAACAAGAAAGAAACTTCATCTCAAAACAAACCAAAAAAAATTGGGGGGCAAAAGACTTGAACAGATACTTCATCACAGAGAACATCTGGACAGCAGAAAAGTACACGAGATGATATTCAGACCATGGGCCATCAGAGAAATGAGTGGCGCCATCCCACCACACATCTGTTAGGACAGCTGTGGTTTCTTTTTTTGTTTTGTGTGTGTGTTTTTAATTTTTTTGAGCCAGAGTTTTGCTCTTGTCACCCAGGCTGGAGTGCAGTGGCACGATCTCAGCTCACCGCAGTCTCTACCTCCCAGGTTCAAGAGATTCTCCTGCCTCAGCCTCCCGAGTAGCTGGGATTACAGGCATGTGCCACCACGCCCAGCTAATTTTGTATTTTGTAGAGATGGGTTTCTCCATGTTGATCAGGCTGGTCTCGAACTCCCGACCTCAGGTGATCTGCCCGCCCTGGCCTCCCAAAGTGCTGGGATTACAGGCGTGAGCCACCGCGCCTGGCCAGCTACAGTTTCTTTAATGACAACACCAAGTGCTGATGAGGACACAGAGTTAATGGATCTCTCATACATTATTGGTAGGAATGCAAAATGGTGCAACCACTTAGGAAAACAGTTTCTCAAGAAGCTAAACGTCCTCTTACCATGTAATCCAAATAGAAATGAAACTTATGTCTACACCAAAACCAGTACATATGTTTATAGCAGCTCTGTTCATAACTGCCAAAAACTAGAAGCAGTCCCAGTGTTCTGCATTGGGTGAATGGATAAAGAAAGTGGTAATCTGTGCAGTGAGATACAGCTCAGCCGTCATCTGTGCAGTGAGATACAGCTCAGCCATACAAAGGAATGAACCACTGCCCTTTGAGAATGTTCAGAGGGGAAACAAAAGGAATGAACCACTGACATACACAGAAACTTGGATTGATCTCAGCGACATTATTCTGAGAAAAAGCCAGTCTCAAGGTTATATAACGTATAATCACATTTAGATTACATTCTCAAAAAGCCAAAGCCATATTGTTGCAGAACAGATGAGTGGCTGCCACGGGCTGAGGTGGGGAGATTGTGTGGCTCCGGATGGCAGCACTGGGGAGTTTTGGGAGTGGTGGGACCGTCCTGTATCCTGAGTGTGGTGGAGCTGACTCTCCATGTGTTAAAACTCACAAGAGCTAATTTTACTGTATGTTAATTTTAAGGAAGAATTTCAGCCAGCAAAAGTCATCCTTTCCTTACAAAGATTTGCTTCATTTGTGCTCTTGCTGGTGTCACATCCAGGTTACAGCACTCGGAGCGGGCGAGGCAGGGGGCCGAGGAGCGGAGCCACAAGCTGCAGCAGGAGCTGGGCGGGAGGATCAGTGCCCTGCAGCGGCAGCTCTCCCAGCTGCACGAGCAATGGTAGGGGCCCTGCAGGGAGCCTGGGCTGGGTGTGGCTCAGGAGGGACTGGGAAGAACTGGGGGCAAGTAGTATCCTGCTTCAGCACTCACCCCTGCAGCGTTCGTATGTTACCCCTAGGGAGCTCCCTCCCCACAGGACGACTCACGTGGTCCAGCTCACCCCCAGAAGGTCTGGCCACGCTCAGACCATGGTCCCAGGTCACAGCCTTTATCACCCTTAACCACCCTTTCTAAAAAGAAACAACCGTGTGTGAGTGTTGAGCAGAAAGCCACCTTTTACCTACCCTTTACTGACGCAATCTTCATATGATTTTGTGCACAGTTCGTCTACAGATTTTTTATTTTTTTTTTATTTTTTTATTTTTTATTTTTTGAGACGGAGTCTCGCTCTGTCGCCCAGGCTGGAGTGCAGTGGCCAGATCTCAGCTCACTGCAAGCTCTGCCTCCGGGGTTCACGCCATTCTCCTGCCTCAGCCTCCCGAGTAGCTGGGACTACAGGCGCCCGCCACCTCGCCCGGCTAGTTTTTTGTATTTTTTAGTAGAGACAGGGTTTCGCCATGTTAGCCAGGATGGTCTCGATCTCCTGACCTCGTGATCTGCCTGCCTCAGCCTCCCAAAGTGCTGGGATTACAGGCTTGAGCAACCGCGCCCAGCCCAGATTTTTTATTTTTTAACAGTCTCACTCTGTCATCCAGGCTGGAGTGCAGTGGTGCGGTCTCAGCTCACTGCAGCCCCCACCTCCTGGGCTCAAGCGATTCTTGCACCTCAGCCTCCTGAGTAGCTGGGACTACAGGTGCACGTCAACACACCTGGGTAATTTTTGTTGTTTTGTTTTTTGTTTTTTGTTTTTTTTTGAGACGGAGTCTCACTCTCTCACCCAGGCTGCAGTGCAGTGGCGCAATCTCAGCTCACTGCAAGCTCCGCCTCCTGGGTTCACGCCATTCTCCTGTCTCAGCCTCCTGAGTAGCTGGGACTACAGGTGCCCGCCACCATGCCCGGCTAATTTTTTATATTTTTAGTAGAGACGGGGTTTCACCATGTTAGCCAGGATGGTCTCGATCTCCTGACCTCACGATCTGCCCGCCTCAGCCTCCCAAAGTGCTGGGATTACAAGCATGAGCCACCGTGCCTGGCCTAATTTTTATATTTTTACTAGAGACAGGGTTTTGCCATGTTGGCCAGGCTGGTCTCAGTCTTCTGGCCTCAAGTGATCCACCCGTCTCAGCCTCCCGAAGTGCTGGGATTACAAGTGTGAGCCACCATGCGTGGCCTGTAGATTTTTTGAGATAGTGTATGTGCCAGATTAAAAGCCTAATGTTGAGAGAAGAGAGAGAAGAGACATCTTTATTCCCACAAAGAGAGAGCAGACTCCAGGGGTCCAGCAGGGCCCCCAGGGCCACTCAGCTGGCACAGGGGAGGAGTCAGGTTCAGGCCGGGGCTCACTCCTGGCCTCTTCTCCCTCAAGGGTTCTCCATCGTGAGTCTGGCCATAGGTTATAGAAAGCAGAATGAGGCTGGGCACAGTGGCTCACGCCTGTAATCCCAGCATCTGGGAGGCCGGGGCAGGGAGATCACGAGGTCAGGAGTTCGAGGCCAGCCTGGCCAACATGGTGAAATGCCATCTCTAGTAAAAATACAAAAAATTAGCTGGGCATGGTGGCATGTGCCTGTAATCCCAGCTACTCGGGAGGCTGAGGCAGGAGAATCGCTTGAACCTGGGAGGCAGAGGTTGCAGTGAGCCGAGATCACACCACTGTACTCCAGCCTGGGCGACAGAGCAAGACTCCATCTCAAAAAAACAAAAAGAAAGCAGAATGAATTGGCCAGTGCGGTGGCTCGTGCCTGTAATCTCTGCACCTCGGGAAGCTGAGGTGGGAGGATCACTCGAGCCCAGGAGGTTGAGGCTGCAGTGAGCTGAGGTTGCGCCACTGCGCTCCAGCTGGGATGACAGAGCTAGACCCTGTCTCAGAAAAAGAAAAGAAGGAATTTTGAACTTCCTTTCCTCAGGTCTTCGCGTCAGGGGCGCGTTCTCTTCTGTGGTCCTAAGTGTTCAGAGCTCTCTCCCTTCTCTCCTGCGTAAGAGTCGAGTATGGCCCTGCAGGCTTTTCTCTCCCTGGCTCCTGCTCTTTCCTGTGGACGGGCAGGTGACCCTGGGGGAGAGGAAAGCCTTGCCGAAGGGTTTCAGTGCTCAAGTGGCCATTCAGAGACTCCCCGTTTCCTGGGCAGTGAGGAGGGTTGTCGGTCCTCCATGAAGGTCTCCCACGAGACTAACTCAAGTTTGTTTTATGGAAACAGCTCAAGCCTAGAGAAAGAACTGAAATCAGAAAAAGAGCACAGACAGGCTCTTCAGCGCGAATTACAGCACGAGAAGGACACTTCCTGTCTCCTCAGGACGGAGCTCCAACAAGTGGAAGGACTGAAAAAGGTGAGGTGGGCCCTTCTGGGGCAGGAGAGCCTCTGGCAGGCTCCTCTCCCCGCACCCTTTGTGTGGGGGCTCCAGGGCGTGGGGAGGCTGTTAGGGGGCTCCTGTTTTAGGAGCGAAGACAAATAAATCACAAAGCCTTCTGGCCAGCTCAGATAGAGGCGAGTGCCATGAAGAGAATAAAGCAGAACAGTGTCCTCACCCGTGTGCAAGGGTCCTGGGGAGGGAGCGACCGGTGAGCAGAGGCTCCAGTGAGTTATGCCTTACAAAGCACCGCTTGGGCAGAGGCTGCAGCCAGGAGTGTGAGGAGCAAAGGGGAGGCCTCGGCGGCAGGCGGCAGGAAGCCCTTCGTGGGCCCTGGGAGCCAGGGGAAGGAACGTGAATTTTGTTTTGAGCACAGTGGGAAGCTGGTGGAGGGACAGGATCCGTTTCGTTTGCGGACGGTCGTTGGTTCCTGTGTGGAGAGTGGGTGGCAGGCTTGCAGGAGAGGAAGCTGGGAGGAGCCAGTCAACATCTCCCAGCACATGGCATCCCTGGGAAGCAAACTGACCCCAGCCCTCCACTTCCCCTTCACCTCAGTCCCCTGGAGGACCCTCTCACTTGGAGGCATGGCCTGGATGCGGTGGGCTTCAGAGGGCGAGAGAAGTGGGGTCCGGGAGGCCTTCACTGTCTGGCTGTGGAACTAGACCTCCCAGGAAGCTCCGAGGCCATGTGGAACATTCGCCCTAATGTAAAATCATCGACTTTTCCCAGAGAGGAGGAGGCTCTGCAGTCCTGGACGGGCTGACTGCAGCCTGGGGTGCTGTGGGGGCTCCTCCCGTGTGGGGATGGTGTGCCCTCCTCTCAGGCCCCTGCACTGCCGAGCACTGCAGCGCAGCAGAGCCCAAAGCAGGCTTCCCTCGGCACCTTCCCAGGAGGGGCCTTCAGGGCTGGGGTGGCTTCTGGACCTGGATTTTGTGGTGTTGAACACGGTAATGGACACCACTGAGCGATTCGAGAGAGTTAGAAAAGGTCCTTTTGATTTCCATCGGAAAGTGCCTGGAGTTGTTGGGGAAGGGAGAGCTTCCTCAAGAGCCAGGTCAGGCTTGGAGAGTGGAAGGGAGGAAGTGCAGGGCAGAAGAGAACTTTTAGAAAGTTCTGCCTCGTCACGGGGCATACCTCCTTTATTCTGCTTCAAAATGCTTTGGTCAAAAGATTCGAATGACAGAGTTACAGCCCGTCCCAACAACCGGAACAAAACAATGTCTAGTATCCCCAGTTAAGCCACAGCGTGCCTTGCAAGCATGTACACAGAAGCAGGAGCTACGGCACAGGGTGTGCGGGGAGCTACCCTGCCACTCGGGCCTAAGCTCCACCGCCGTCCCCCGTGGTCCCAGAAACCCCAGTTACTCTCTGGGTCTCCATCCTGGCCTTACCAGACTGGCTCAAGGTGCACTGGCCCCAGGTGTCAGTGCCGTTGTCCCCTGGAATTCTGCTCCGTGCAGCGCTCCCCATGTGGTCCAGCCAGCCCCCAGGTGGTCTAGCCATGAAATGAGGTCCCAAGTCACCGCCTTCATCATCCTTGACCAGTGCTTTCCAAAAAAGCAACTTTTTCAGAGTTGAACAGGAAACCCCCTTTCAAACTAGTCTTTGCTGATGCAAGCTTCGTGTGATTTTTGTGCACAGTTCTTCTATAGATTTTTCGAGATAGCAATCTGTTTTGTAAAAGTTTATCTTTTAAAAAGAAGCTCAAATAGGCAAAGCCTCATTTGTCCCATGAGGGTAACTTTTTTTTTCTTTGAGACAGAGTCTCACTCTGTCGCCCAGGCTGGAGTGCAATGGCGCGATCTCAGCTCACTGCAACCTCCGCCTCCCCAGTTCAAGCGATTCTCGTGCCTCAGCCTCCCGAGTAGCTGGGATTACAGGCATGTGCCACCACGCCCTGCTAATTTTTATATTTTTACTAAAGGAGGGGTTTCGCCATGTTGGCCAGGCTGGTGTTGAATGCCTGACCTCAGGTGACCCGCTCGCCTCAGCCTCCCAGTGCTGGGATTACAGGTGTGAGCCCTGTGCCCGGCCGAGGGTAACTGTTTTTAATGTGGCTGATGAATGTCACTGTCCTGTCCCATGTCTCTGTCCCAGCTGCAGAGCCAGCGTACAGTGCCTGCCTTCGAGCTGCCCGGTGTCGAGAGGAAGCTAGCAAGAAATAATCTTGAATGACATTAACACAGGACTGCATTTTGCTTTTTTTTTGAGACGGAGTCCCACTCTGTCGCCCAGGCTGGAATGCAGTAGCACGATCTCAGCTCACCACAACCTCCGCCTCCCCAGTTCAAGCAATTCTCCTGCCTCAGCCTCCCAAGTAGCTGGGATTACAGGTGCCCACCACACCCAGCTAATTTCTGTATTTTTAGTGGAGACAGGTTTGCACCATGTTGGCCAGGTTGGCCTCAAACTCCTGACCTCAGGTAACCCACCTGCCTCAGCCTGCCAAAGTGCTGGAAGTACAGGCATAAGCCACTGTGCCCAGGCGCCTTTTGCTATTGAAAAACATTCTGATCTGCTTGTTGCTCTGGTTGCCAAATCTTTAAAAAAAAAAAAAAAAAGGCCGGTGCAGTGGCTCATGCCTGTAATCCCAGCACTTCGGGAGGCCAAGGCAGGTAGATCACAAGGTCAGGAGTTCAAGGCTATCCTGGCTAACATGGTGAAACCCTATCTCTACTAAAAATACAAAAATTAGCCGGGTATGGTGGCGGGCACCTGTAGTTCCAGCTACTTGGGAGGCTGAGGCAGGAGAATCGCTTGAACCCAGGAGGCAGAGGTTACAGTGAGCCAAGATGGTGCCACTGCACTCCAGCCTGGCGAGAGAGCGAGACTGTGTCTCAAAAAGATAACAAAATTTTAAAAAAGGCCCGTGAATCCTCTGTCCAGCGTCTGGTTGGTTTGTTCATTTTAGGAGTTGCGGGAGCTTCAGGACGAGAAGGCAGAGCTGCAGAAGATCTGCGAGGAGCAGGAGCAAGCCCTCCAGGAAATGGGCCTGCACCTCAGCCAGTAAGAACCCCACTCCCCTCGTCTGCCGCTGCAGGCACACCAGTCTACCCAGCACACCCCTTGGGCCCCAAACCTACCTCCTTTTGGCGAAAGAAGGGTGGGCCATTTAGGAGCCCAGTCCACTGTTCACGGATGAGCTCTCAGGAAGCCAGGCCTCAGGGGGACCAAGCACTGATTCCTGCTAACCCCCTGGGGATGTCAGTCAGCTCCTAGTTAATTCATCAAGCGCACTCATTCCTAGTGACCAGGACACTCCTATTCCTTAGCTTCGTATCCAGGGCCTCAGGGAACAGATGGGCAATGAGAGGATTGCTTGGTCAGTCTACAGTCAGGCCAGAGGGAGCGTGGCGGGTTTGAGAATGGAAGCCTGGCCCGGTAGAGCTGCACTCACCGGCCTTGGGCAGCACAGCCCCCTTCCTTTGGGGAACTGGCCACGGCATCCGCCAGAATCTGTCTGTCTGTCTGTCTGTCTGTCTGCTACAGATGCTGATGGGTGCAGACCCTGGTAGTTCTGCTCTCCTCTGACTTGACAGCGCCCCTCCTTGGTGTCCCAGTCTGGACACGTTGCTGTGGACACCTGGGCCTTGGGGTGGATCACACTTCAGATTGTGGAGCTTGTCCATTTGTGTGATGATTTTGCATTTTCAACATAGTGGGTAGCCTTTTCTCCTGGAGTCAGGCCTCACGGTTGCAAGTAACAGAAATCCAACTCAAAGTGGCTTAAGCAAAAGAAGCCATCAGGAATCGGTCTCTGTTTCCTACCTCTGCTATCCTGTTTACCTCACAGGTGGGTCTGGACCCTTCAGGGGCAAAACAGCCGTCAGCAAGGCCATCTATCAGAGGAACAAAGTCCCTCTTCTTTCTGCATAGCTCCCAAGGTCACCCAAGGTTGACTCTGCTCCCGAGTACCCATGCCTGACGTAAGCACCATGACCGAGGAGATGGGGCTCACAGCCTCAGCACAGCCTGGGCTCAGGTCCAGCACTGCATATATTTGACCAGAAAAGGTCCACATATGGAGATCAAACAGAACTTCAGCTTGAAACACACTACTGGTGTATAGATGCTGCAGCCTTAGAATTTTTCTTTTGAGATCGGAGTCTCGCTTCTGTCACCCAGGCTGGAGTGCAGTGGCCGGACCTCAGCTCACTGCAGCCCGGCCCCGGTTCACTTATTCTTCCTGCTCCCCAGCCTCCCGAGTAGCTGGGATTCAGGCCATCAGCCTCCGCTAGTTTTTTGTATTTTTAGTAGAGACGGGTTTCACTGTTAGCCAGGATGGTCTCATCTCCTGGGACTGGATCCGCCTCGCCTCGCCTCCCCAAAGTGCTGGGATTACAGGCTTGAGCTTTCACCGCCCAGCCTAGGAATTTTTCTTTTGCAGTCTGGAAAGGTGTAGAGTCTAGTAGTGGCTGGGGCAGCAGGCCGGGTGTGGTGGCTCATGCTTGTAATCCCAGCACTTTGGAAGACCAAAGTAGGCAGATCACCTGAGGTCAGGAGTTCGAGGCCAGCCTGGCCAACATGGTGAAACCCTGTCTCTACTAAAAATACAAAAATTAGCCAGGCGTGGTGGTGGTTACCTGTAATCCCAGCTACTCGGGAGGCCGAGACAGTAGAATCGCTTGAACGCGGGGGTCAGAGGTTGCAGTAAGCCACGATTGTGCCCCTGTACTCCAGTCTGGGCGACAAAAGTGAGAATCCGTCTCAAAAAGAAAAAAAAAAGCTGGTCAAGGAATCTGATGTCTGTGGTGGGAATGCGGTCTGCCCACTCCCAGATGCAGGTGCTGGCCACTCGCCATCTCTCCTGCGCCCCTTACCTTTCTACATTAGCCCGTGGCCGCTGCTCCCTCCCCTCCCACCCTCTGCCCTGCCTGCCACCCGCTCAGCTGAGTGCCCTGTGCTGCTCTCGTCTGGCCTGTCAACTTGCCATGCTCTGGCCCCTGTTCCTCCCCAACCCCCAGGGAGCTCCTTGAGCGACGCAAGGCCCAGTGTCTGTCCCCATGCTCAAGAGCACAGGCCAGCTGTGAGGGCATCCCAAGAGCACTCACCAGAAGCAGACGTGGAACAGAGGCAGGCGTGGAGCTGGCTTCTGGGGTTTGCAGCCAGTGTTTTCCTCTTTACACTGGATGGATGGCAAGGCAGTGTCACAGGTCCCCTCCTAGTGGACCACAGACCTCGAAACTGTGGATGGTCTCTGATCTTTAAAATGTATCTTTGTGGCCAGGTGTGGTGGCTCATGCCTGTAATCCCAGCATTTTGGGAGGCCGAGGTGGCGGATCACCTGAGGTCAGGAGTTCGAGACCAGCCTGACCAACGTGGAGAAGCCCCGTCTCTACTAAAAATATAAAATTAGCCAGGCGTACTGGAGTGCGCCTGTAATCCCAGCTACTCAGGAGGCTGAGGCAGGGGAATCGCTTGAACCTGGGAGGCAGAGGTTGCAGGGAGCCGAGATCACACCATTGCACTCCAGCCTGGGCGACAAGAGTGAAACTCTGTCTCAAAAACAAACACAAAAATGTATTGTTGCACTTAGTGGCTGCCTGGCATTACCGGCTACCCCAGCTTCCGAATTCCAGTGTGAGCTGCCTGGCCACCACTCCCTCCCAGCAAGTGCTGTGCGTGTGACAGCATCAGGTGTATGCAAACCCAGACAGGGCTACCTGAGGAGCTGCTTTTGTGCTCTCTCTCCTCTTCGCTTCTTCCTCTTGCAAGCCTGTGCCGGATGACAGAGATGGCAAAGCCTCTTCGCAGACCCTACATTAGCTACAGGAACAGTTTTCCAGTTTCATTATCTTGGGAACATCTGGATTCTTCCTAAATTGTGTTTCCCAGAGTTCTTGTATGTTCAGTTTGCCATCTTAACCTGGCTTCCCAAGGTCTGTCCATCTGGGCAGCCTCTTCTGATCCTGTCAATCTGCTGGCCTATTTCCTGTGTCTGCAGCCGGACCAGGAAGGGAAGGAGCTGCCTCCCAATCTTTAGTAAAAGCCACAGGGATTTTTCTAAATGCCCTGATGCTGTTTTCTAATCCCTCCCTTAGAAGTCTAGCCTGTGTTTCCCAGAGACCTGCCATTTTCTCGCTTTGATTAGTCTAATCTGATGATAGTTCAGACTGATCTCAGTTTTTAAGAAAGGCTCAGACCAGGCTGGGCGTGGGGGCTCACGCCTGTAATCCCAGCACTTTGGGAGGCCGAGGCAGGTGGATCACTTGAGATCAGGAGTTCAAGACCAGCCAGGCCAATATGGTGAAACCCCGTCTGTAGTAAAAGTACAAGAAAATAAGATGGGCATGGTGTCAGGCGCCTGTCATCCCATCTACTTGGGAAGCTGAGGCAGGAGAATTGCTTGAACCAAGGAAGCAGAGGTTGCAGTGAGCCAAGATCACACCACTGCACTGCAGCCTGGGCAACTCAGCAAGACTCCATCTCAAAAAAAAAAAGAAGAAAAAGAAATGCTTAGGCCTATAATCCCAGCACTTTAGGAGGCTAAGGCAGGCAGATCACTTGAGGTCAGGAGTTCAAGACCAGCCTGGGCAACATGGCAAAACCCCACCTCTACAAAAAAATACAAAAATTAGCCAGGCATGATGGCTCGCACCTGTAGTCCCAGCTACTTGGGAGAATCACTTGAGCCCAGGAGGTCAAGGCTGCAGTGAGCCATGATTGCATCACTGCATTCCAGCCTGGGCAATATAGCAAGACCCTGTCTCAAAAAAAAAAAGATCACACTGTTTCCCCAAATCGCACAAACTGCCTCATTTTATTTGGTTTAGTTCTGCCAATTTAAACCGTGTTCAGTCCTGTCTCTTATGTAAACAAAGGAATTGTTCTGACACTCACAAGAATGGAGCAAGAACGAATGGCTGTGCCCTCTGAGCCTGCCCCTTCCAGACAGCAGGCAGCAGACTGGAGGCCGGGGAGAGGCTGCAGACTCAGGCTCCTGCTGGGGACAGCGGGAGAGACCAGCGCAGAACAGGGCCAGGTCTTGGACTTCTGGCCTCAGGCCGTCCTCTCGCCTCAGCCTCCCTCAGAGTCTGTCTGAGCCCCTGCAGGCTAAGCAGTGTGTTCTTGTGCCGGAGGCAGTCCCAGGCTCAGCCTCAGCCCCCGGCAGACGGGAGCCAGTGTGATGAGGCAACTCTGGGATTGTACAGAGGCGGAAGGCATTTTAACAGCCCATGTTCTGGGTCTCCTCACAAGTCCGGTATCTTCACAAAGCTAGTCATGAGAGCCAGCTGTGTTAGGGAGTCAGAGCCTCACTCTCTCACTGCTGTCAAATGGCCTTTTCTTCCTTAGGTCCAAGCTGAAGATGGAAGATATAAAAGAAGTGAACCAGGCACTGAAGGTACTGGCTCGCTAAGAACCACTTCTTCGCCGTCAGCTTCTGCTGATGGCCTGTGTGCTCGTACGTTTAAGTATCCCAACAGTCAGGTGAGAGCGTGTGGTCGAAGCAGTGGTGGTGATGACATATTTACAGAGAAGCCAGACGCTGCTCAGAAACGTGTCCCTCAGCTGAAGGATGCTGACAGGTGGCAGGGCCAAAGCTGAACCTAGGTCTTCTGCCTCCAGTTCTTCTGCCATCAGCTGTGCTTTGAAAATAGGCCTGATGGGTCTTCCTAAAGGGGGAAGCAGGTGGCAGAGAGGAGAGACCCGCGGGTATCTTTAAACAGTGAAAAACAGGCCCTTCTGTTGAAGCGAGGGGCCAGAGGCCAGCCAGCCCCACTGCAGTGCCCTGTGCCATTGCTAAGGACCACTCAAGCCAAGCCCTGAGTTGGGCCAGGTTTCCACACCCTTGTGGGGAGGGCAGAATAACACATTCCACTGAAGAGCAGGAGCTTGCGGGTAGCCTGGTGCAGGTGCAGATGCCAGGCTGAGCTGCAGGGCGGAGAGTGTGGGAGAGGAGGCAGACATTCAGGGGCACGGCAGCCTGGCCTGCAAGATGGCCTTGCCTGCAGGAGCGTCCACCCTTCGGCCTCAGCTGTGCCGTGGCAGCGATGCAAAAGCAGCCCCTTTCCACACTCTCCCACGTGGTGCAGAGCAGGGACCCTAATGTCTCTGGGCATCTAACTTCCCAGTGTCAGGCCAGGGGCAGCAACTAACAGCAGCCTGGACTTCTAGGTAACATCAGTTTCACAGTGTCAGAGGGAGGGTAAAAATCATAAAACAGGACTCTAGAGCCGCCAGAACTCTTTGATGTCAGGATGAACGTCCTGGGCACACACTGGCAGCCCCAAGGGTGTGTGACTCTAGCTCAGTCTATGAGGATCTGTCAGCAAGATCGCATCCAGCAGATGCTAATAGGCCAGAAAAGTACCTCATGCCTTTGACTCCTGGAACGCCCCAGTCCCTAAGCCTGAATAAATCACAGGTGCTGCTTCTCCCTGAGAAAGCCCTCCCAAGAGCCACCTTTCAAAGCCTCAGCCGCCTCCCCTGTGGAATGGAGTCCATCTGCTCCCCAGGGCTGTTCAGGAATCAAGGCTTTGGCCCGCAAGAAGCGCTTCCTCAGGCCTGTGGGATGCAGTGCCCGCTGTCCATCACCACCTGTCTCTCCACAGGGATCAGCGTCAGCAGGTGTCCCAGTCTCCCTCAGATTTGGCCCTTCTGCCGCGCCTGCCAGTTCAGCTAGTCCCTTCGACCAGTGTCTCAGGCAGGGTCTAGGGTTGCAGGCACCAGAAGCTCACTCTGCTTACTTCAGCCAAAGGGAACTGATGGAAAGTGGGGGTGTGCCTGAGTGAGCGGATGCTGGAGACTGCCTTGAGGCCCCAGGGCAGGCTGCAGAGGCCAGGAGGTGAAGCGTGGAGCTAGGACACAGGAATCCTGGCTGCAGCCAGACCGGGAAAGGGCCCGTTGATGACAGTCCTGTGAGGCCACATCTGATGGAGAAGAAACTGCCTCACTAGGAAACAGGTGCTATGAGGGGCAATGGATGCAGCCAGAACACAGCTACGCACTCATCAGGGGCTTAGACAGAAAGTAGATTCTAGAATGTCCTTTCCTCCTCAGGGCCATGCCTGGCTGAAAGATGACGAAGCGACGCACTGTAGGCAGTGTGAGAAGGAGTTCTCCATTTCCCGGAGAAAGGTATGTGGGGCTCCACCCACCCTCCCAGTGCCCTGGGTCATTGCCCGCTGAGAGTCCGCTTTCTCTGGTTCCAGAAGCCCGCATCACACCAGGCTCACTGCCCTGTGACTGCTCCCTGGCTGGCAGATGGGCGGCCCCGCCTCTCCTGCTTGCCTGTGCAGATGGCTTTCCATCCTGGCACCCTCTTTCTGGGATGCCTTGGCCAGTCACAGGCCCCTGGTCTCCAGCACATCCTTGCAGGAATTGACAATGATTTTGGGGGAGATGGGGCTCCTTGTGCCGAGCTGCTCTAGGGGATTGTCATTGAAAATTCTCTGTGTGCGGCAGGACCGAAATCTGGCCCAACTTAGGCAAAAACAGAATCTATGGGGAACCTACAGGGCAGCAGGTCACCAAAAATCACTGGTGATCTAGGCAGGGTGCTTGTCCCTGTCTTTTAGGTTCTGGAAACAAGGTCCTAGGCTCACCCTTGGGTCTAGGGTTACCAGGGCCTTATTAATAGCCTCACCAAGACCAGCTGGGTAGGGGAAGAGTTGGATATAAGCAAAACTGGGAGCTAAAGGAAACACTGCCAGTGCCATGTTCTGTCTGTTCCCATCAACAGCCTAGCTCTGGAAAAGAGGAAGCCTCAGCCACCCCCACTCCCCACCCCGAGTTTCAGGCAGTGCCTTGCAGTAAGCTCAGAGCTAGAAACCACGGCCTGAGGCTGCCTGAGATCACATATGTCTACAAGGCCTGGCTGTTCCCATCTGTGGAACCACAAAAGCAGAGGCTGCACAGGTGCTCATCTCGGTGTCTTATCAGGCACCTAGGGAACCTGTTTAGAAAGGGGAAGACCCACTCCCACCCCCTTGGAATGCAGCAAAGAGAACAAACCAGACTCTTCCCATAGCTGGCTGGCTTAATGATGAAGTACAGCAAAAGTAAACTTTTTGTCTTAAGACCCTTAGGCCGGGCACGGTGGCTCACGCCTGTAATCCCAGCACTTTGGGAGGCCAAGGCGGGTGCATCACAAGGTCAGGAGATCAAGACCATCCTGGCTAACACCGTGAACCCCATTCTCTACTAAAATACAAAAAAAGGTGCTTGAGGAGGCGTGGTGGCCGAGAGCCTGTAGTCCCAGCTACTGGGAGGCGTGAATGGTGGGCTTTTGGGAGGCAGCCTGAGCATGAAGCGAGAACCTGTCTCAAATTAAAAACAACTGCACAGCCCTCACCACTCCCACAGAAACATGAGAACCCATTCAGGCAAGGCAGTGGCTCACGCCTGTAATCCCTTTGGGAGGCAGGCAGGCGGATCACGCAGTCCCGTCGAGAGATCCCTGGCTGCTGCGGTGAAACCCCATCTCTAATAAAAATACAAAAGTCAGCCGGGCGTGGTGGCGGGTGCTTGTAGTCCCAGCTACTTGGGAGGCCAAGGCAGGAGAAGGGCGTGAACCCAGGAGGCGGAGCTTGCAGGGAGTGGAGATCACACCACCGCACTCCAGCCTGGGCAACAGAGCGAGACTCCGTCTCAAAAAAAAAACAACAACCAAAAAAACCCATTCCAAACAAATGCGCTTCTGGGTTAGGAAGCAGGGAGGGTGTGTGGATGGCTTTTCCCTGGGTGTCCTGTGACTGCCTTCTTCCCGTCCTCTAGCACCACTGCCGGAACTGTGGCCACATCTTCTGCAACACCTGCTCCAGCAACGAGCTGGCCCTGCCCTCCTACCCCAAGCCAGTGCGAGTGTGCGACGGCTGCCACACCCTGCTCCTGCAGCGCTGCTCCTCCACGGCCTCCTGAGCGTCTGTCCTCGGGAGCATAGCCTCGCGGACAGCGCCAAACCCTGTGGGTCTCCAGGGGCTTGGGAATTGTGTTCTTTCCCAAGAGAATAGAAGGAAAGAATCAAATTTCTCGCCTGGCCACTGGCACTCCAGAAGACAGTGCGCCAGAACCAGCAGCTCTCACCGTGCCGAGATTCGTTCGGAATTAACTCCTCTGGATGGAAACTTCCATCTTACGGCTCTGGTTCAGATACAACGTCATGATTTTGCTACTATCATTTTTCACTTTTCAAAGAATTCAACCTGTTTTACAGCAGTTCAGTTCTGCTAGTGAGTAGTTTCCCTCTCCCACCTCCCTTCTGAAAACCTGACTGGTGTACAGCGTTTGACACACATGGGGTCTGTCTGTGCCTTCTCTGCTTCAGTCAAGAAATCTGCCATTTCATGCCCTTGTGACTACCTATCGTTGGTCCGGCAATAAAATCATTTATTTTTCACTCTGGCGCATGCAGAAGCTCCTGTCAACTTCCAAAGAGCCACCGCACCGGAGGAGGCCCCCGCACCCCTCGTGCCCGAGCCCAGTGTGAGCAAGAGGCCGCCAGTGCTGCCCCAGAGCCTGCAGGGCTGTGCCTGGTGAGCCAAGGGCAGTTTGCAGGGGCAGCCTGCCACCAACAGGCAGAGGAAGTGACCCCAAGCCTGTCACCAAAGTGCAAGAGTAGTTCACATACATGATTGGGAGTTGGACAGGTTACAGATGGAGACACCTGTGGAAAGGCACTTGGCAGGCAGTCATTTTTTACATTTCAAATGCAGTGCTAGGACTGGCTTCCAGTCCCTCCCTCGGAGGCCCCTACCCCCAAACAGCCAATGGCCTGGGGCTCTCTTCCGGTCAAGTCCAGCCAGCCAACAGTCAGTCTTCCAGGCCTCATCCTTCACCTTCTATACGTACACCTTGTCCAGGACCCTACCTTCCCTTCCCGCAGGCTCCCTACCCTCACCAAATCCAGGCCTCAGGATCGCACCCCTCCTCTGGGCTCC
Source organism: Papio anubis (assembly GCF_008728515.1). Classification (NCBI taxonomy): domain Eukaryota; kingdom Metazoa; phylum Chordata; class Mammalia; order Primates; family Cercopithecidae; genus Papio; species Papio anubis. Next base: position 172,152,699 of record NC_044980.1, read on the forward strand.
CCCACGACCTGGTCAGCCCTGGTAGATGCTTGCATGGCACCCTCGACTGAGTTTCCTCCTCTGCCGCTCCCTCCCTCCCTCCCTCCCTCCAACCGCTCTCAAGATGGAAAAGGTGGGAGCTTGGGCAAGGCTCAAAGATTCACCCACCATCCTATACAGCTTAGGACTATGCAGCCAGACTTCAAGACAAGGTCTGCCCTGCTCCAAAGCCATGTCCTAGCAGGTTTCCAACCCTGTTAGGGAAGCCCAGTGGCAGCCCTCCCCTTCCCTCACCTCACGGTAGCAGCTGCCATCTCATACAGGGCCAAACTTTGAAAAAAAACTGCTTCTCACTACCCCTAACTGGCATATACGACATCTGTGCCTTTTCAATACACCCAGTGTGGACCCCTAACTTGCTGGGCAGCCTTAGGCAAGTCGGTTCACTTGAGTCTTAGCTTTCATCTGCACACACAAAAGCACAATAATCCATCCCTCCCCTACTTCAGGTCAGTTCTGGCAGCTCAGTATAAAAACATGCAGGAGGTTCCCACCTCTGTGCCTGACACTTATGTTTAAGTGAAGTTTATCACACCCATTTTCAAAGTTGGCAATATTTGGTCAAGATAACTTCCCTACTCACAAATTCAAACATATTCTAAGCCCTAACTCTGGCATCTCCAGTCCCTGGTCTGGTACCATACCACCTTTACCCAGCCTGAGAAACGAAGGACAGATGTTCTAAGGCAGCACTTCCCAAGTCAACTGAGGTAGGGGTGAGTGGTCAGGATTTTGTTTAAAATGCAGATTCCAACTCACAAGGTCAGGAGGTTAATTAAGTCACTGCAAACAAGCTATGGAGCACAAGATTCCAAAGAACCATAATGCGTCTAGACGACTTTTTTTTGAAACAGGAATTTCTCTCTCGTCGCCCAGACTAGAGTACAATGACGCGATCTTGACTCACTGCAACCTCTGCCTCCCAGGTTCAAGCAATTCTCCCCTGCCTCAGTAGCTGGTATTGCAGGTGTGCACCACCACGCCCAGCTAATTTTTGTATTTTTTAGTAGAGACAGGGTTTCCCCATGTTGGCCAGGCTGGTCTCGAACTCCTGACGTCAGGTGATCTGCCCACCTCAGCCTCCCAAAGTGTTGAAACTACAGGCGTTAGCCACTGCCCCTGGTCTAGACTAGCCATATGGCTCTGGATTTAGTTTAACCTTACTCCAAGTGTCTAGTTCTAGTCCCTTCTCTAACAGGGCAAGCTTTATCCCTAAATGTACCACAGTTACCTCAGGACCCAGAGAAGGAACCCTCAATCCTTCTCAATAATGGGCCTCAGTACCAAACTATTAACACAAGATCTCAAGGGCAGTAACCAGGCTTTAGAACACAGCTCAGCAACTCTCAACACTGCCTTCCCCCCGGACAACTGCTGCTCTCTCTAGACCTGCCAAAGACAAAACCAACGATACATACTCCAGACCCTTCCCTCTGCTGGTGTCCAGTCCTGATGGGGCACTTGGTAGAGCAAGCAAGGGAGGATCTGCGAAGCCCTCCCTCCATGTCTCCTGCACGCACTGCTCCTGTGGGCAGATGGTTAGAAATGACCGATACTAAGCCACTCTGTCCAACCTGCCTAGCCCTACCCCAACAAACTCAAGAGAAAGCTTATCCACACTTTGCTTTAAAGGGCACAAGCCTATCTGACAGCCTAGCTCAGACGCTACATTTACACTCTCATTTCATTATCAGGGACTTGAATCTAATGGGATGAGAGTAGCTGCCGGACCCCTCAGCATCTACTGAAGGAACTCTGGGACCAGACTTTTCAGGACTGCTTTTCTAATACCCAACCTTGTATTATTAACGTGAATAGACTCTCCCTTAGATACCTAACCTTGTTTTAATATGAATAGACTCTCCCTTAGCTGAGACTCCATTTGGCTCCTTCATTTACAAGACATCAAGGGCTCCTCACCCACCCACTTCCTCAAGGACTTAACTTGTGCAAGCTCTCAGCCTATCAGAGTGCAATTAACCAATAAGGTGCTGAAGCAAGCAGTTCCCAGCAATTTACTCGGAGATGGTACCATAAAGCCCCATTTGTCCCACAGGTAACGCCAGAGCCCCCACGCCTATCGCCTTGTGATGAATTTAAAGCCCCTGCACCTGGAACTGTTTGTTTTCCTGTAACCATTTGTCTTTTCAACTTTTTTGTCTGTTTTTCTTCTGTAAGATTGCTGCAGCTAGAATCTCCCTCCCCTCTCTAAACAAAGTATTAAAGAAAATCTAGCCCCTTCTTTGGAGAGAATTTCGTGCCTTAGCAGTCTCTCGTTTGCCGGCTAACAAAGGACTCCTGAATTCATCTCAAAGTGTGGCGTTTCTAACTCGCTCAGGTACACTTTAAAGCAGCTTGAATACTTCCTAGCATCACGCTGGAGCTCTGAACTACCGAAACAGGGATATGTTTCGAGTTCATTTAAACTAGTCACATTAGCTCTCAATCACTACCTATTACTCTACCCAGATTTACATGTAATTCTGCTTCCAAGTAGAATTGATTTTTAGGAATGAGCCAAAAATATAAAAGTTCAAAACTTCAATTTGAAAAACCATCTGTGAAGGCTAGGAACAGTGGCTCAAGCCTGTAATCCCAGCACTTTGGGAGGCTGAGGTGGGCAGATCACATGAGGTCAGGAGTTGGAGATCAGACTGGCCAACATTGTGAAACCCCGTTGTCTACTAAAAATACAAAAAAATTAGCCTGGAGTGGTGGCGGCACCTGTAACCCCAGCTACTTGGGAGGCTGAGGCAGGAGAATGGCTTCAGCCCGCAAGGTGGAGGCTGCAGGTGAGCTGAGATCACGCCACTGCAATCCAGCCTGAGACGACTAAGACTCCGCCTCAAAAAAAACAAACAAACAAACAAAAAAACCACCACCCCTGAGCTAGAAGAAACCCAGGTATTCATCATAACCTCGCCTCCAGCACCTTCCCAGCCAAGCGTGAAGGCCTCATAGACATGCAGGCCATGCAGTGAGGGCACTGTCACCTCCCCCTTCGCTTTGTGCAAGTGCTTAACAAGTTATAGGCAAGTTCAGATCAGGTCCTGTGCAGCCAAATGACATACAGCCCTTCCACAAGGGCCCCAAAGACGAGTTTACCTTCAGTTGCACTGGAGGGAAGTCTGAAGACATCTACACAACAGCCTCAACTGCCAGGCCTCTCTGCCACAGCCAGAGATGTGGCCCTAGATGTGGCCCCAGGTGGGCACAGAGCACCGAGACTCAGTCCACATGACACTGAAGCACAGACAAGACAGAGTGCAGTTTTTAAAAGGAGGATTTATTTGACAAGTTTCACTTAGCGCAATATACCTAAAAGGAAATCACAATACAATGAAAGATTTAAATCAAGGCCTCAGAATTTCATACAAACACCAAGACCAAAATCCTAAAGTACTGGTATTGCGTCTCAAAATTTTCCCATTAACTTAAAAAAAAAAAAAAAAGAAAAGAAAAAAAAGCTTAAACTTACGTGCCTTACAGGTTATTAAATGAAACTAGAATTAACGAACATGCCAAAATGTTTCACTTTTAATTGTAGACATAGCTCCTATATTGAGTTTTACAAAAAAATAAAAGCATGTCTTTCAACATGCATCCAAACAGTGTTCAATGTAACGTGGCAAAGGGCAACATTTAACATAATTCAACTGCTTTTACCTAAATACGCTTACTGCTTAAGTACATCCTATAACTAACTTGAGAAAAGCTGGAACTTAAGTTTAACAGTTATAGTTTACTCAGCTTCACTGTTACATCCTAGATTGAGTATTGTATTCAAAAATACTGGGCCTTAAGTCTTCATAACAATCCTGATTTCCACTTAGAGTAAGCATAAATCACAAGCTTGTATTGCAGAAACTGTTAAACTGAAGTTTTTTTTCTTAAAAAAAAAAAAAAAAAAAAGTTGACCAAGAGTCAGTGATCAGGACAGATCAATTACATTCCCCATCCACCACTCATACTGGACATGCTAGACATCCCTCCCATTCCGTTCACGCCCATAGATGCACGGCTTCCACTACTGTAGTAGCTGCTGTTCATTGCTCCTTGGTTACCTGCAAAGAGATCAATTTGACAAGTTAGGAGTAATGTCAGACTACCAGTCAAATAAAATATAGTATTCCAAGAAAAAGTTTAAAAAGTATACGAGTACAAATGGCTGCTGTCCAAGTGGCGAGACGCATGTTTGGGAAAGGGGAATCCCGACTCCAAACAAGCCTCAATTAACCCCTTTTCTCTGCAGTACCAACTTGCCAGACTCTTGTGCTACCATTTTAACGGATTCTTCAGGATCAACATGAAAAATTAAGTTTAAAGGAAAACTAGTGTTTTTCAAAAATTGCAAAATTACTTCGTATTTTTAAAGCTAAACAAGGCATTTTTTAAAAAAATTTACCATAAACATTCACAATGTGTCCCTCGAATGGCATTTGAGAAAAGGGAGCACAGGGGAAGTCTCTTGCTTTTCCTATTCACGGTGGGCAGGAAGTGAGACAACCAAGGTGGACTAAAGGCAACTCACTGTGCCCAAATGGCAGCCTCCATGGAGTTAAGTCAGAGCCATTGACTGCTATAGAAAGTATTATTACAACATATCAGTATTTGCTATTGGGAATTTAAATTATATTTTTTGAGAAAATATTTACCTATGCAATGTTTGATTGAAAATCACTGGAGTTTTCCTGTAAAACTTGGTCTGCAAAAGGATTTTGTAGGGTAAGACTATAATACCAAAATCACCATTCTTTAGACCAATTGAAAAAAAATAAATAAAACCAATCCTAGGTTAACTAATAAATACGATCCTGAACCCAACCACCATTCTACTATTCCAAATTCTCCCTCCATCTAAAATTGATGTACTGCTAACCAAAAGACAAAAAAGCGAACAACTTTATTTAATGTTTTAATAAATGGAGGCAGATATTTTCTGGCTCGACAGTATTCCAAAATTGCAATAACTAGTTTTTTATTCACAGAACACTTCCCCCTCCCAAATGATTGTTTCTGAAAATTAAGCTAGTAAAAAGTTACATTTGGATTGAAAGCATACATTTAATAACCCAATTTCACCAAAAAGGAGCCTGCACCTTCCCAACTAAAGAAACCTGCCTAAAACTTAATTCTAAGTATATTTTAAAAACAGGCTTACCGTATCCACTCATGCTGCTCTGGCCACCATAGCCGCCTCCGTAACCTCCACTCAGCTGCTGGCTGGCAGGGCCACCGTAACTGGACTGGTTTGCTGTTAAGTTAAGAAAACTTTAGAACCTTGTTCCTTACATAATGTGGTACCTGGTGGTACCGGGCTTGTAATTCTATATCTATATTTTCCAGTCTTGATCTTATATTACTATAACTCTCTGCCTCCTTCTGCCTACTGTCTATAACCGGGCTACCCTTCTATCCATCATTTGAGCTACTCAAATATTTATAAACCAAAGTGCTAACGGTCTATACATCAGCAGGACTAAAACCCACAAGATTCCCTAAGTAGAGGCATTTTGTGAAAATCTTATGAAACTGCCTGACTAGATTTAGTGGGGTTCCCCCTTAGATATATCAAAGGCACGTCAATACACCTAATTATGCCCACATTTATCTTAATCCTATTTTGCTATTTAAACTTTATACTCAGAAAATTTAAGTAGTTTCACTCTGTAGTCCCCTCCCCCAAGAGTACTTAAATCTAATTTGAATTATCTATCCTAAGGAACTTCATAACACAAAGATTTAAGTAAGCCAGATACAAAATTCAAATATCAAGAAACTGCTTTCTTTGCCTAAGTTTGTTATGCTAAACTTATTAAATAAATAGATTAACAACTTATAATTGACTTATACAGATATAAACGTTTTGGTTTTTAAAAAAACTAACGATATTTACACAAGCCCATGCCTCCCATCATTTGGCTACCATAAGCACCACCGCTTGCTCCTGCTGTAGAATTCAAGAAGAGTTCTACATATCTGTGTTCTGAAATGAGAGAAAAGGCACACAAGGTTAGCTTAAAAAAAGACACTAAAGTGATATTTACACAAACCCATGCCTCCTAGCATTTGGCTACCGTAAGCACCACCGCTTGCTCCTGCTGTAGAATTCAAGAAGAGTTCTACATATCTGTGTTCTGAAATGAGAAAAAAAAAGTTTGAAAATGTTTGTTGCTGAAACACAACAGGATAAGCACTTTTATAAAGTTTTTAAACAAGCAGATCTGTGAACTTCAAATACCTTGGCAAAGAAAATTCTAGCTACTTCTCTTAGGTGATCTACTTTAACTCCAATATCTAGCCTTTACATATTCATCTATGTTGTCAATTAAGGATATACACTTCAAGATGTGCGTATCACAAATCCGTTATACTAATTTTTAAAACCCAAACCTTCTTCAACCCACTGCCCCCCATCCCCCAAGAATTAATCTATTACTGGAGAGGAAACTTCTCATATATCCTTATTTTTCCATTTCTCGATTGTAAATGTTAGTCACACAATCACCTGTTAAGAGCCCACAAACGCTCAATCACACTTACGCATATTTGCTTTGTCTTTTGACATAGCTGCCACGGCATCTTCATGAGTTGCAAACTCGACATCTGCTTCACCAGTTACTCTGCCATCAGGACCAATTTCAATGTGTACTCTCACAGGATTGAGTGGTGAAAAAAACTACAACACAAGGCATTTCAAAGAATTAAATCAACTTTCTAATGTTACAAAATAAAACTACAATTTCTAACACAGTGCTCACATGTATAGAGTAAGGCTCAGACTTTTACTGCCATACTGAAATACTGACTTGTGAGTTCATTCTACACTTACATTATAAATGTCATTCTCAGTAGCTCTGTAAGGTAATCCCCGCATGTGTACACAGTGTCCTGTTGTGCTCTGGAAAGTAGAGCCACCATCCCCGTATCTGTGATCAGACATTCCTGAAAAACAGTAATTGAGGTCTAGATGGACAAGAGTGTAAGCATGCTTCAACTGAGAAATTCAATTCTTACCTTACCTCTTCCAAATCTATCTGACCCAAATCCATAGCCATCATTATAGCCATTGTAATCGTCATAGCCTCCATAGCCTGAAAGACAAAGTACAATCCATCAAACAAAACACCTAAACAAAGGAACAGACTACTTGCCAAACCCTGGGAATCCTCACTTACCTCCACCGTAAGCACCGCGCCTCATCCTCTCAAAGCCAGCTCCTCTGCCAATGCTGTTATACCCTCTGCCAGCCCCAGGTCTGTCATAGGGACCTGGCCGCTGCATGGCCATAAGCTTTCGTGGTGGATCATAATGAGTTCTAACTTCAGCTCTACTGCTCTTAAAGATCTCAATATACCTAAAGCATCGTTCATAAGGAAGGGGTAGGGAGGGGAGAGAAAACATTAGTTCATTTTATACAGGTATTTAGTTACACAAGAAATACAATCTAGTCATAGCCATGAAACTGACTAATATTTAAAGCCAGATTTCTTATATTTGCATAGGCAATGACCAGAAATTCACTCAATAAATAGTAAGACAATGTAAACTTTACAGAAAAAAAACACTCACTCCTCCTGAGGCAGAGCCCAACCTTAGGGGTAGAGAGGAGTACTGTAAATAAACGTTCTAGGAGGGAAATAATTCCACTCAACTTTCAACATTTCAAGTCTTAAATCCATTGGCAGCATGTATAGCAAGTGGGCTAAAAAGCCAGCCTCCACCAACAGTCTAGCCCACACTACACACTTCCTTTCGCCAATAAATACCCCAGCCTATGCTTTTAGTAAGAATCAGCATAGGTAAGCGCATGCTTCAATGAAAAATAGTCACAAGCAAAGAGAATAAAACCTTTTGTGACAATTTCTTGAAAGCTATGCTTATTAATACTATGCAGAATATTTATATACAGCAAGAAAAAGTTTGTTGCATTTCAACTTTAAAAACAAGATCAGAAAGTATCACATTTTCTTATGGTAATATTAATTTACTCTAGGTGGGTGTTATTACAGCTAAAGCCAGGTTTGCATTAATTTTTTAAAGCCATAGTCTCTCAACTCTATTGATTGGGGTTAATAAGACTCACAAAATTGTCAAGTAGACCAATTAACTAGGGACAAATTTTAAACCTAAAATTTAGTTTGTGTGTAACATGGGACTGACACAAGAAAAGTTTGGAAATCATGGCAAAACATCAATTACCTAGGACTACAAAACATTAATTTCTTCTTTTAAGCAGAGAGAATATGGATTTAATTGTTTACCATAAGAAAAGTGACATATCCAACCAACCATCCATCCCCACCTGTGCCCTATTCTTTCCTTGTGTTTCTTTAGAGCCTTTTCAGCTATTTCCTGTGAAGCAAACTGCACGAAGGCCTCCCCCGTACTCCTCCCCTGGAAGTCCACCGGCAATGTTATCCCATTTGGCACGATTTCCAACCCTTCAACCCAAGGACAAATAACCCCAGTAGGGGGGCAATATTAACATCACAAGCCCAGAAATGATTCTTCTTATAGCTTTAAATAAACCAGAACTTTTAACTTTAGGTGAATGGTATGCTTTCAACAAGTACTCTTTAAATATGCATTGCAATAATACGAAGTTCCATTATTACGAAGTATAACCATTCTTAACACACCCATGGTACAGTATAAATTAAAAAAAAAAAACTTGCTGAACGCAGGATGCATTAAGAATTCAACAACTTAAGAACACATATCTATGCAACTTAATGTTGAGAATTATACAAGAATTCAATTAAGTTTTAAGCATTAAATAACAGTTTTACTAAATTCAAAACACCTTTTACCTCATTTTATATTTCAATGCTTTAAGTTATTGGAACTTCAAGTCTTTAAAAAGGTATACATTTAAACATTTCATATAAAAACTGAAACATTAAGTTATAATTGACAAACATAACAATCTAAACTTTCAACAAAACTGATCTACACAGCACAATCATGCATGCTTATGCTCTAACAGTAGTTATGATTCACTTCTGGAAATTCCGTCTATGAAAAATCCTTTCCGTGGATACATTCCCAAGCTTACAAAAAGGACTTAAAGCACTTTCCTAGAAGATATGAAATTATGTTCATATTTAACGTTGACAGATAGCATTCAATTCTCACCAATTTAGAGTAAAAACAAAACAAGACTTGATTTTTAAAATTCTGACATTAGGACTTGATACATATATAAATTTTTAACATACTACACTAAACCATGAAAGGATTTCTTGCTTCCAGTGTATCACATCATAAATATTAATATTTAAAATATACGATATCTAACATTGTTAAACATGCAATCTTATCAGCTCCTTCAGCATAAAAACATTCAAATACTTTAGGCCCAGGAACAATTTCAAAACACTTTATTTCAGATACTGAGACTACAAGCATTCAAACTACTCTCACTACATCTGATTTTCAGTAAGTTTATATCACACTGGTTAAACCGTGTCTTTCATAAATCGACTTCTGCATTAAAGAGAATTAGACCATTCTGGTCACATGACCCAAATGTGTCTCTTGCAACAACACAGACACTTGCCATAATTTACAACAACCTAATTCGTCACACTAATCTGATGTTAAGGGATCTTACCTTTAACGTGAAGTACTTAGCTGGACACCAATGTGAGGAAAAGCAGTTAAGCTGTTGAGGGCAATCCTCAATGAAAGATCTACTCTGAACTATAATACTAAATATAGGCAAAGTTAACATTTTGGAAGTACTTCATTTCCACCTTTAAGATGGGCTTAAATTATTTGAAGGTCTCTAGGAAGAAAACATTAATTCATTGGCAATTTACACAACCTATTGAAATACCTAAGCTACTCAACTTTAAGGTCTACTAAATCACCTTGCAGAAGCTAGCCAAAACTCACTGCTCATCAACAAACATGACTACATACCTGAGAAGAACTGAACAATTTCTTCCTTGCTACATCCAAAGGGAAGTCCTCTAAGCCGTACAAAGCCATCATTGGCCGTGTCAGGACTATTTGGACCAGTATGCTTCAACACCCAATCCATTTCAACGTTGTTTGACTTGAATACTGAAAGAGGTGCTTAGAATTAGTCACTTTTGGAAAATTAGGTAACAAAGTTCAGACTTCCTGGGTCTTTAGATAAGCTAGGAAGAGCTGCCACAAACTCCCTTAGATGACCATTTCCATGCAGTCAAATACCTAAAATTCAGAAGGGGTAAGACCTCTATTGTTTAATGCTTTATTTACTGTAACTAGGGCAATGTAAATCAAACCTTCAACATATCTGTGTCCCATAGTTTCTCTGTCTTTTTTCAGGGCCAATTTGACTTCATCTTCTGATTCAAGTTCAACAAAAGCCTCGCCACTTGGTCTGCCTTCTCTGGTGTAGATGAAACGAATACCTTGAGCCCCATTTTGAATTTTGCAGTCTGGAAAGAAAACAACCGTTAATACGGAATTTAAAACCTAAAACCACCTCTGGGTGACACAGATGAAATGTCTATTCCATGTCCCCACTACAAATTATGTAACTTGTGAAGCCTGCATATAATGACGATATTACCAACTCCTGGAACTCCAATTAAAAAAAAAAAAAAAACCTCATTCCCAAGGTGATGTATTTCCAACCCATCAACATACAATATTCAAAGCAGTTTCAGAATGAATTTCTCTCTTAAGTCCCTGCTACTTATGTCCACATCACACGTCTTTTATCAATTTCTCCGAACATTATCAAGCCTGGACTTTGTGACTTTATGGCAAACCTACTTCGTTGCGGGTTGCTTTGGTCTGGTCTGGCGCGTTTGTCAGTTTTACCTTACCAGCAGCCACATTACGGTTTCTCATTCAAATGCAAATTACAGGCCCAATACTCACCTGAAAGGGGATCAGTGTTAGCAAGCTAAAATGCTCCAAGTTGCACAGCTGAAGCCAAACCCAGCGCTGCCCCCTGCAAGGTGGCTTCCAGTGTACTTGGTTCTTGTTTTACAGGTCGTTTTCCGTTACCAATGCTAAATTCAGATAGTAAGTCAACACTACAAACGTCTTGCCAAAAGCTGTCAATTTCATACAAGTAGAATTTTATCAGTCTAATTTTTCCCAGTCTAATAATGGGAACAAGGACATTCTGATAGAAAATATTCAGGAAACCTAGGGACTGCAAAAACACTTCCCTGGGTTTCAGTGTCTTCAATTGTATAGTCAGCCAAATTAAGAACTAGATGAGCAAACATTCTTCAATTACCAAATCTTGATTAGGAAAACTGAAATTAAGAATGCTCCTTTTCAAGGAAACACCAGAACTGGAAACAAGAGATTACACTTCAAGAATCTGAAAAACATTACTATTATTGGTCTAATTACTCGGCAATTTTCTCGAGATTGAGGAGGAAACCCATCTATGCCAATTCATCTTTTCGCAAAAAGACACCCGGGCCAGGCGCGGTGGCTCACGCCTGTAATCCCAGCATTTTGGGAAACCGAGATGGGCTGATCACTTGAGGTCCAGAGGTTCGAGACCAGCCTGGCCAACATGGTGAAACCCCGTCTCTACTAAAAAAACAAAAATTTAGCCGAGCGTGGTGGTGCGCGCCTGTAGTCCCAGCTCCTCGGGAGACTGAGGCAGGAGACTCGCTTGAACCCAGGAGGCGGAGGCTGCAGTGAGCCGAGATCGCGCCACTGCACTCCAGCCTGGGTGACACAGACTCCCAACACAAAGGAAAAAGAAAAAACGACATCCATAAAAGAAAAGTTGGTGTTCAAAGGTAGTCAAGAAATCAAAGAGTCTGCCAGATCTGCCGCACTCCCCCCCCAAGGGCCAGGAGGACGGGCGGGGCTTTCGAAAATTCCATTGCGTAACCGCGGCCGGCCGGGCGCGAGCCACACGGCGGTGAGTGCAGTCGCCCGCGCCTCGCCAGGGGGCGCCCCGGGTCCCGCCGGCCCGCCCCGCCCCGCCCCAGCCCGGCTGCCCGCCAGCCCGCCCGCCCCGGCCTCGAACTCGAACTCCCGCGTCCTAGTTCTAACTCACCAGAAAAAAACCTCTGCACTTCATCGGCCGAGCAAGACCAGGGCAAGCCCCGGACCTTCACCACGAATCCCTCTCCGCCTTCGGTGCCCAACATCATCGTCTCTTACGCGGTCCGGCGTCGAAACAAACTGCAAGGCGGGGAGGACCAGACCTGAGAGCGCCAATTAAGCTGTCCTCCGCCTCCGAGGCGCCCCGGGGCCCGCACCGGCCCCCCCACCAAGCAAAAACCGGGGGGATGCACCCACCCCGGCGGCTCCAATACCCAACACCTCCTCGTCCGGCGGCCGGACCCCCAAAAGCTGTTCTGAGCAGCAACCGTCGGCGCCCCGAACCGTGGGGGCCCGGGCCGAGAGCCAGCGTGGAGGAAAGGAAATGGCGGCGGCCGCTTCCGCTCCGCCTCCTCCGACTTCTCACACAATAGAGTCGGCGCGGCCTGCAGGCCTCAGCTGCGGTGCCGACATTCAGCGAACCACTCGCGGCTCTCGATGGCAGCCCGCAGCTCGCCAAGGTCCCCGTGGCCCTCTCAGAGGTATGAGGACAAACAATCCTCGCAAAAACGGCGCCCACGGCGGTCGCTGAACTGCAAGCGAGGACTCACCGACACTCACCCAGAAACCCGACTTCTGCGTGGCTAAGACGAAATGGCCAGCGGGCGCCTGCGCAACCTAAATAAGGCCCTTTGTGCGAGTTCTGCGCACGCGCAGCCAGCTGCCCGCACCGCCCCGTTGCGTCACAAAGAGCTCTGGCGCATGCGTAGTTTCAAGAGCCAGCCCACCGTCTGCCGGCGGATTATTACACGCTTGGGTTTTGGGCGCAGCACCCCCACCCATAAACCCGCCGGGCTTTTTATTGCGCATGCGCCTTCCCGCGAATATTGAACTTGGGAGTCTTAGCGGTTTATAATTGTTTCATGCGCATGCGTCTTCCTTGAAACCGTTCTCTAGCCTTACCCGCCAGCGTGGGGGAGGGGAATGGCGGCCGCCTGTTCCCTATAGGACTGTATAGGAGTCCCGAGCTCTGGGTTGAAGAGGTGGGCGTCTTTCTACCCCTTACCCCCTGGCTCTTACCGGTGCGCTCCTGGCCGACCTGAAAGGAGAGGCGCGGCCTTCAGGCGTTCCCACTCCCCGCGCCGCCTGTCTCCCCTTTATCCCCAGCTGATCAGCCGCAGATGGTCGAGCGTCCTGGGAGCTGCGGGGCTGCGGACGTCCCGCGCCCGAAGCCACCCGGATGGTGCCTGGGGCACGTCCCAGCCATGTGTGCCTCCACTTCCCCTTACCTGCGGTCGTCGGGCCTAGGGCCCCGGTCGGCGCGAGGTTCCCGTGCCTGTGGCTCGCGCCTGTACCCAGCTTTTGCCTAACGAACTCGCACCCTGTGTACCCCTTGACCCGCCTCACGGTCGGTGGGCCTTCCGTGCCCTGGGGCCCTGGCACGAGGAGGAATCGCGAGCGCGGGCTCCTCCACGGGTGCGCGCCGGCCTCTGCTCGGTAGGTTACCGCTGAATCTCCCAGGACAGAATCGGTAACAGTGCGTCCAATCCCCGGGTGTAGACGCCGCATTCGAGGAGGCCCCCGGCTCACCCCATGTGCACACATGCTGCCAGATGAGTAATGTTCGTGGTTTCTAACAGCACTGCCCAACACCGAAGATGCCGTAGCCTCCCAGGCCTCCCCAGGTCTGATCTGGCTGCCCTCCTCACCCCAGCTCTAGTGGACACAGACAATAAACAAATTAACAATAAGGTAGGGTTGGACCTTGCCGCAGGGCTACCTTAGCTAGTGCAGGCCTAAGTGCCACCCTGGGAAGATGCAGACGAAGCATGTTTCCAACCCCAGGGCCACAGAGTCCGAATCCAGTTTTGACAGGTTTGAGAAAAGTAGAGAGGACATCAAAAGAGAGACAGGAGCCCAGAGCTAAGCGGGGCCTGATCTTCAAAAGCCACTTAGGCCTTGGCAAGGATGTTAACTCCGAGAGAAGGCTTTGGCAGGTGATCAGCAGGGGAGCAATAAGCCCTATGCAAAGGAAAACTTGCTGGAGGTGAGGGGGATGCAGATGGAGCAGGCAGGGTGAATGACGGTACATGCCATGCCCTCTACTACAAACGGAACTGGAAGCACATATCTGTGGTACCATTTCACAAAACACTTTGGCTGAGGTAATCAAGAAGAGAGACTCTGGCCAGGTGCGGTGGTTCACGCCTCTAATACCAGCACTTTGGGAGGCCGAGCCAGGCAGATCACTTGAGGTCAGGAGTTTGAGACCAACTTGGCCAACATGGTGAAACACCATCTCTACTAAAGATACAAAAACTAGCTGGGCATGGTGGCGCACGCCTGTAATCCCAGCTACTCTGGAGGCTGAAGCAGGAGAATCACCTGAACCCAAGAGGCAGAGGAAGCAGTGAGCTGAGATCACACCACTCCTCCAGCCTGGGCAACAGAGAAAGACTCCCTCTCAAAAAAAAAAAAATTAGCCAGACATGGTGACATATACGTGTAATCCCAACCACTTGGCGAGACTGAGGCAGGAGAATTGCTTAAACCCAGGAGGCAGCAGTTGCAGTCAGCTGAGATCATGCCATTGCACTCCAGCCTGGGCAACAAGAGCGAAACTCCATCTCAAAAAAAAAAAGAATAGCAGTGAGGTAGAATAAATTTCATACATTTATAGCCAATGCTCTTATATATAAATTGTCCAACTTATATTAAAACAAGGTTTTTAAATATTTATTTATTTATTTATTTATTTTTGAGAAACAGCCCGTCACCCAGGCTGGAGTGCAGTGGTGCAAACATGGCTCACTACAGCCTCTACCTCCTGGGCTCAAACAATCCTCCTGCCTCAACCTCCTGAGTAGGTAGGACCACAGGCATGTGCTACCTTGCCAGATAACTTTTTTATTTTTCTTTTTGTAGCAATGGCGTCTCATTTTGTTGCCCAAGCTGGTCTTGAATTCCTGGACTCAAGGAATCATCCCACCTCAGCCGCCCAGAGAAAGTGCTGGGATTACAGGTGTGAGCCACCATGTCTGGCAATGAAAGAAGGTTTTTTTGTTTGCTTTTGTTTTTGAGACAGTCTCACTCTGTCACCCAGGCTGGAGTACAGTGGTTCAATCTGGCTCACTGCAACCTCTGCCTTCCAGGTTCAAGGAATTCTCGTGCCTCAGCTTCCCAAGTCTAGAGGGATTACAGGTGTGTGCCACCACACCTACTTTTTTTAAATTTTTAGTTGAGATAGGGTTTTGCCACGTTGGCCAGGCTGGTCTGGAACTCCTGACCTCAAGTGACCTGCCTGCCTCAGCCTCCCAAAGTACTGAGATTACAAGCATGAGCCACCACACTCAGACAAAGGTTTTTTAAAATAAAAAGTTCATCATCAGCCCAGGCGAGGTGGCTCATGCCTGTAATCCCACCACTTTGGGAGGCCAAGGCCGGTGGATCACGAGGTCAGGAGTTCGAGACCAGCTTGACCAACATGGTGAAACCCTGTCTCTACTAAAAATACAAAATGTAGCCGGGTGTGGTGGCAGCCGCCTGTAATCCCAGCTACTCAGGAGGCTGACGCAGGAGACTCACTTGAACCTGGGAGGTGGAGGTTGCAGTGAGCAGAGATTGTACCACTGCACCCCAGCCTGGGCCACAGAGCGAGACTCCATCTAAAAAAAACAACAAAAAAAAAATTCACCATCTTGCCTCAGTGGTCTTTATGTCTTGGTATACTTCTTATAGTTTACAGAGCTCTTTGTTAAAGCTGTTAGCCCTTAGGATAGTTGCCCCAAACATTCTTCTCAGTTTGCCTACCTTTTAATTATTTTTGTGGTTTTGTGGTGGTATTTTTTGTTTGTTTTACAGACAATGTCTTGTTCTGTGCCGTGACACAATCATAGCTCACTGCAGCCTTGAACTCCTGGGCCCAAGCCATCCTCCACACTCAGCCTCCTGAGTAGCTGGGGCTACAGGCACTTTCAACCAGGCCTGACTAATTGTTTGTATTGTTTTGTGGTGATGGGGGTCTCACTATGTTGCCCAGGCTAGTCTTTAATTCCTGGCGTCAAGCAATTCTCCCACCTTGGCCTCTCAAAGTACTGGAATTATTCTACGTGTGAGCCATGATGCTCGGCCCTGATTTATGATTGCTTTTTTTTTTAAAGACAGGATCTCACTTTGTCACTCAGGTTGGAGTGCAGGTATGTGATCTTGGCTCACTGCAACTTCCACCTCCCGGGTTCAAGCAATTTTTGTGCCTCAACCTCCCAAATTGCTGGGGTACGCCAGGCGCAGTGGCTCACACTTGTAATCCCAGCACTTTGGGAGGCCGAGGTGGGTGGATCTCTTGATGTCAGGAGTTTGAGACAGTTTGGCCAACATGGTGAAATCCTGTCTCTACTAAAAATACAAAATTAGCCAGGCATGGTGGCGGGTGCCTGTAATCTCAGCTACTTGGGAGGCTGAGGCAGGAGAATCGCTTGAACCCAGGAGGTGGAGGTTGCAGTGAGCAGAGATCCCGCCAGTGTACTCCAGCCTGGGCAACAGAGGGAGACTCCATCTCAAAAAAAGAAGGAAAAAAATACCAAATAGCTGGGATTACAGGCATGCACCATCACACCCGGCTAATTTTTGTATTTTTAGTAGAGATGGGGTTTCACCATGTTGGCCAGGCTGGTCTGGAACTCCAGACCTCAAGTGATCCACCCACCTCAGCCTCCCAAAGTGCTGGAATTACAGGTGTGAGCCACTGCACCCGGCCTATGATTGCTGTTTAATATTTGGACATATAGAATGTTTAAATTTCTTGATGTCAAAGCCATGGATATGTTCCTTTGAGGTTTGTCTTTAAGTTTAGAAAGCCTTTTCCCATCCAGAGATTAAACACATATTTGTTATCTTTGGTATCATTTATAAGACACATTTTGTACAGCTTAGCCTTAATGAGATAGGAATGTGTTTTATTTATTTTCTTCTGCTTTTTTTTTTTTTTTTTTTTGAGATGGAGTCTTGCTCTTTCACCCAGGCTGGAGTGCAGTGGTGTAATCTCGGCTCACTGAAACCTCCACCTCCCGGATCCAAGCAATTTTCCTACCTCAGCCTCCAGAGTAGCTGCGATTATAGGCGTCCGCCATCACGCCCAGCTAATTTTTGTGTTTTTAGTAGAGACGGGATGTCGCCATGTTGACCTCAGGTGATCCACCCACCTCAGCCTCCCAAATTGCTGGGATTATAGGCATGAACCACCTCGCCTGGCCAGGAATGTGTTTTAAAACCAATGATACCAGCTGGGCGTGGTGGCTCACCCTGTAATCCTAGCTCTTTGGGAGGCCATGGTGGGCTGATCACTTGAGGTCAAGCATTCCAGACCCACCTGGCCAACATGGTGAAACACCATCTCTACTAAATTGTCACATCTCATCCTTTGAGCAAAGATCAAGTGTAGTAAAAAAGATAAATTAACCGGGTGTGGTGGCACACACCTGTAATCCCAGCTACACAAGAGCCTGAGGTGGGAGGATGGCTTGAACCCCGGAGGCAGAGGTTGCAGTGAGCCAAGATCACACCACTGCACTCCAGACTAGGTGACAGAGCAAGACTCTGCCTCAAAGAAAAGAAAAGAAATGCAATCATAAATAACATGGCTGGGCGTGGTGGCTCACACGTGTAATGCTAGCACTTTGCGGGCCGAGGCAGGCAGATTGCTTCAGTTGAGGAGTTTGAAGCAAGCCTGGGCAACATGGTCAAAACCCATCTCTACAAAAATACAAAAATTAGCTGGGCACAGTGACAAAGTGAGACCATCTCAAAAAATAATAATAATACAGCCAGGCGCGGTGGCTCACACCTGTAATCCCAGCACTTTGGGAGGCTGAGGCGGGCGGATCACGAGGTCAGGAGATAGAGACCATCCTGGCTAACATGGTGAAACCCCGTCTCTACTAAAATACAAAAAAATTAGCTGGGCATGGTGGCGGGTACCTGTAGTCCCAGCTACTTGGGGGGCAGAGGCAGGAGAATGGCGTGAATCTGGGAGACGGAGCTTTCAGTGAGCCGAGATCGTGCCACTGCACTCCAGCCTGAGCGACAGAGCGAGACTCCATCTCAAAATAATAATAATAATAATAATAATAATACTATGTCGCCCAGGCTGGAGTGCAGTGGCACGATCTTGGCTCACTGCAACCTCCCCCACCCAGGCTCAGGTGATCCTCCTGCCTCAGCCTCCCAACAAGTAGCTGGAACTCTAGGCACATGCCACCACGCCAGGCTAATTTTTGTATTTTTAGTAGAGACAGGTTGACCAGGCTGGTCTGGAACTCCTGAACTCAGGTGATCTGACTGCCTCGGCCTCCCAGAGCGCTGGGATTACAAGCCACCATGCCAGGCCAGAATTTGTTTGTAGTAGTGCAGAAAATAATGGTGGGACTTAAAATTGATGATATTTTAGATTTGATGGAAACTGTTATACTCCAATTATTTTGTGTGATGACATGTTACAGCCATTAAAATTATATTTTCATGGATTTCTTAATAATGTGAAGTAGACGGCACAGTGGCTCACGCCTGTAATCCCAACACTTTGGGAGGCCGAGGTGGGCAGATCACCTGAGGTCAGGAGTTCAAAACCAGCCTGGCCAACATAGTGAAACCCTATTTCTACGAAAAATACAAAAATTAGTCAGGTGTGCTGGCAAGTACCTGTAATCCCAGCTACTTGGGAGGCTGAGGCAAGAGAATCACTTGAACCTGGGAGGCAGAGGTTGCAGTGAGCCAAGATTGTGCCACTGCACTCCAGCCTGGGCAATAGAGCAAGACTCGATCTCAAAAAAAAAAAAAGAGACCTGGTCAACATGGTGAAACCCTGTCTCTACTAAAATACAAAAATTGGCCAGGTGTGGTGGTAGGCGTCTGTAATCCCAGTTACTCAGGAGGCTGAGGCAGGAGAATCACTTGAACCCGGGAGGCAGAGGTTGCAGTGAGCCGAGATCGCACCACTGCACTCCAGCCTAGGTGACAGAGCCAGACTCTGTCTCAAAAAAAAATAAAATGCTTACTGGTATCTCAGCTAATTCCCAAAACAACCCAATGGCAGATGAGTACTATTATTTACCCCATTTTACAAATTTTACAAAGAGAGGTTAGAGTAATTAATTTGCTCCAGGTAGGTGCACAGCTGGTAAACACTGCCATGATTGACCTGCTAGTCGGCTAGGATCCGGAAACCACCGCTCACCATACAGCCCTCAAGAAACAGAACCCCAGGCTGGGCACAGTAGCTCACGCCTGTAATCCCAGCACTTTGGGAGGCCGAGGTGGGCGGATCACGAGGTCAGGAGATCGAGACCATCCTGGCTAACATGGTGATACCCCGTCTCTACTAAAAAGACAAAAAATTAGCCGGGCGTGGTGGGAGGTACCTATAGTCCCAGCTACTCGGGAGGCTGAGGCAGGAGAATGGCGGGATCCCAGAAGGCAGAGCTTGCAGTGAGCCTAGATTTTGCCACTGCACTCCAACCTGGGTGACAGAGCAAGACTCGGTCTCAAAAAAAAAAGCCAGGCGTGGTGGCTACACCTGTAATCCCAGCACTTTGGGAGGCCAAGGCAGGTGGATCACCTGACATCAAGAGTTGGAGACCAGCCTGGCCAACATGGTGAAACTCCATCTCTCCTAAAAAAATACAAAAATTAGCCGGGCATGGTGACACGTGCCTGTAATCCCAGCTACTTGGAGGCTGAGGCAGGAGAATCACTTGAACCTGGGAGGCAGAGGTTGCGGTGAGCCTAGATCACGCCACTGCACTCGAGCCTGGGTGACAGAATGAGACTCTGTCTCAAAACAAAACAAACAGAAAAACAGAACCCTGAGATTTGCAAAAGAAAATATGCAGATGACCAGGCTCACGCCTGTAATCCCAACACTTTGGGAGGCCAAGATCATGGATTACCTGAGGTCAGGAGTTCAAGACCAGTCTGACCAACATAGAGAAACCCTGCCTCTACTAAAAATACAAAAAATTAACCGGCCGTGGTGGCACATGCCTGTAATCTCAGCTACTCGAGAGGCTGAGGCAGGAGAATCGCTTGAACCTAGGAGGTGGCAGTTGTGGTGAGCTGAGATCATGTCATTGCACTCTAGCCTGGGCAACAAGAGCAAAACTCCTCAAAAAAAAAAAAAAAAAAACAGCTGGGCGCAGTGGTTCACTCCCATAATCCCAGCACTTTAGGAGGCTGAGGTGGGCGGATCACCCGAGGTGGGGAGTTCAAGACCAGCCTGACCAATATGGAGAGCCCCCATCTCTACTAAAAATGCAAAATTAGTGGGGCATGGTGGCACATGCCTGTAATCCCAGCTACTCGGGCGGCTGAGGCAAGATAATCGCTTGAACCTGGGAGGCGGAGGTTGCGTTGAACCGAGATCACACAATTGCACTCCAGCCTGGGCAACAAAAGCGAATTTCTGTCTCAAAAAAATAAAGAAAAGAAAATATGCAGATGATCCATAGGCTTGAGAGGTGTCCCTCTGAGTGGTAACCAAAGAAATGCTAATTAAATAAAATAACACAAAGCCTTTGCAACTAATTTTCAAATTAGTGATCCTTTAAACGAGTAATTAAGAGAGCTGGAAAGGATGCAAGGAGATGTCATCGAGGTACATTGTGGTTGGAGTGTAAATTGGTACATCCTCTCGCTTAGGGCTATTTGCAGTATAAACACATACATTTCATTAAAACATTCATTCCATTCCTACTTTTGCACTGATTTAATTACAAGATTGTTCATGGCAGCATGAAATAGGGAAGCTTTAGAAAGCAGCTTAATGTCTAATGAAGTATGGAATAAATTGTAGTATGAGTGCATGGGGGTAGTGGGATGGGGAGGCTATGAGGGGGAAGGAAACAAATCTTAGGTAACACAATGGTTTGTTGCCTTCCAAAGGGCCACAGGACATTAAAAGACATATGTTACAGTATATCTATGTTATTAAAATGTCATGTGGTGGGGAACTAGGAAAAAAGATCTAGAAAGGATCTTTAAGATGGTGATCATGAAAAAAAAGTTGAGAAAAAATGATCTAGGTTCCGTGTGATGGCTCACGCCTATGATCCCAGTACTTTGGGAGGCCAAGGCAGGCACATCACCTGAGGTCAGGAGTTCCAGACCATCCTGGACAACATATTGAGGCCCCATTTCTACAAACATTTAAAAACATGCTGGGCGCGGTGGCTCACGCCTGTAATCCTAGCACTTTGGGAGGCCGAGGCAAGCAAATTACCTGAGATCGGGAGTTCAAGACCAGCCTGGCCAACATGGTGAAACCCCGCCTCTACTAAAAATACAAAAAATTAGCCGGGTGCAGTGGCGCAGGGCCATAATCCCAGCTACTTGGGAGGCTGAGGCAGGAGAACTGCTTGAAGTCAAAAGGCGGACGTTGTGATGAGCCGAGATCGCGCCACTGCACTCGGCTGTGTTTTATGTGTTAGACTCCAGTCTCAAAAAAAATAGTTCTGGTAAGGGGTTAAATATTAGCCAGGCCTGGTGGCACATGCCTGTAGTTCCAGCTACTCAGGAGACTGAGGTGGCAGGATCGCTTGGGCCCAGGAGGTGGAGGATGCACTGAGCTGAGATCGCGCCCCTGAACTCCAACCTAGGCAAAGTGGGGAGACCCTATCTCAAAACAAACGAACTTTACATTTCTGAGTGATAAACAGCATGGGCCGCCTCCGGGACCTGCTCGGGTGGGACACTCCAGGCTGCCCTTAAGAAACGGGCATCTCGGTTGGAGCGAGGGTATGGGGTACCCCCCTCCCCCGCCACGGCCGGGCAGCGCGGGCCGCCCTTCCGGCGGGGATCCCCGCGTCTCTCGGCCTTTCCCGGAGTCCCACTGATGTGTTGAAAGAGACCGCCCTTCGACGCGGAGTCCGGCTCCACAACCACATAAACAAATTGTGGATCCAGACACCACGAGCGGCGGAAACAAAGGCGTCCCCACAGTGTCCCGCCGCCGGCTGAGGAGAAGGTCCGCCCGGCGCGGAGCTGGGGAGGGACCGAGCGCGCCGCCTTCAGGCGGACAACACACGATCCGTTTTGAACTCTCTGGGTGCGGATCTCCCAAGGCTTCCGCCGGGTCACTCACTGTCTTCAGCCAAATCAAATCTTCAAAACCTACTGCCGGCTAATTTTTTTTCTTTTGAGACCGAGTCTCGCTCTTGTTGCCCAGGCTGGAGGACAGCGGCGCGATCTCGCTCACTGCAGCCTCCGCCTCCGGGTTCCGGTGATTCTCCCACCTCAGCTTCCCAAGTAGGTGGGATTACCGCCCCACCACACCCGGCTAATTTTGTGTTTGTTCGTTTGTTTGAGACGGAGTCTCGCTCTGTCGCGCAGGCTGGAGTGCAGTGGCGTGATCCCGGCTCACTGCAAGCTCCGCCTCCCGGGTTCAAGCGATTCTCCTGCCTCAGCCTCCCGAGTAGCTGGGATTACAGGCGCGTGCCACCACACCCGGCTAAGTTTTTGTATTTTTAGTAGAGACGAGGTTTCACCATGTTGACCAGGATGATCTCAATCTCTTGACCTCGTGATCCGCCCGCCTCGGCCTCCCAAAGTGCTGGGATTACAGGCGTGAGCCACCGCGCCCGGTTAAATTTTGTCTTTTTAGTAGAGATGGGGTTTCACCATGTTGGCCAGGCTGGTCTTGAACTCCTGATATCAGGTAATCCGCCCGCCTCAGCCTCCCAAAGTGTTGGGATTACAGGCGGGAGCCACCGCGCCCGGCCTTTTTTTTTTTTTTTTTTTTGTGTGACAGAGTCTTGCTTTGTTGCCCAGGCTGGAGTGCAGTGGCGCAATCCCGGCTCACTGCAGTCTCTGCCTCCAGTGTTCAAGTGATTCTCCCACCTCAGCTTCCCAAGTAACTGGGATTACTGCCCCACCACGCCCAGCTAATTTTTGTATTTTTAGTAGTGACTGGGTTTCACCATGTTGGTCAAGCTGGTTTCGAACTCCTGACCTCGTGATCCGCCCGCATCAGCCTCCCGAAGTGCTGGGATTACAGGTGTGAGCCACCGCGCCCAGCTGGAGTCTTCATAATTTCATTCTCCATTTGGAAGGATGCTTGGCCCACTGCTTACCAGCTCCACATTTGTGTCTTCATTTCATGCATTTGTCCATCCAGTGAATGTTCAAGTACATTCCATTTGCCTTGTCCTGGGATGACCAGAGGAGAAAAGATCCCTTTCCTGGAGAAGCTTCGAATCTAGCAGGGAGATGAAGAAAAATGAGTAATTTTACAATACAGTCCACAGCTACAAGTTTCAGCAAGTGCTATGCACTACAGTGAGAGCCCCTAATTGGGAGCTATTTGAGAGTTGGGGAGAGTTGCAGAGAAAGTGATGCGTAACCTGGGATTTGGCAGGTGATAGGGCCTGGTCAGCCAGAGGGAAGCAGGCTTTGAGGCTAAGAAGCCAAGGGCCTGGAGCAGTAGCCTCCAGGCTGGAGAGGCAGGGAGCAGATTCTACTTGGAGGACAACCACTGAAGGCTCAAGCAGCACAGTGACACAGTCGAATTTTTTTTTTAAGGATGGGGGCTAAGGCAGGTGGATCACTTGAGGCCAAGAGTCCGAAACCAGCCTGGGCAACACAGCAAACCCCATCTCTACAGAAAATACAAAAATTAGTCAGGCATGGTGATATGTGTCTGTGGTCCCAGCTACAGGGAGGTTGAGGCAGAAGGACTGCTTGAGCCTGACAGGAAAAAAAAAAAAAAAAAATTAGCCAGTGGCTCACGCCTGTAATCCCGGCATTTTGGGAGGCTGGGGCCAAGGGATCACTTGAGGCCAGGAGTTCAAGACCAGCCTAAGCAGTGGTAGTGAGCACCTGTAATCTCAGTTA
Source organism: Papio anubis (assembly GCF_008728515.1). Taxonomy (NCBI): domain Eukaryota; kingdom Metazoa; phylum Chordata; class Mammalia; order Primates; family Cercopithecidae; genus Papio; species Papio anubis. The sequence goes on from NC_044980.1 coordinate 172,176,636, forward strand.
TCCGGGAGGCTGAGGCAGGATAATCGCTTGAACCCAGGAGGTAGAGGTTGCAGTGAGCCGAGATCACACCACTGCACTCCAGCTTGGGCGATAAAGTGAGACTCTGTCTCAAACAAACAAACAAACAAAAAGGCCGGGCGTGGTGGCTTACGCCTGTAATCACAGCACTTTGGGAGGCCGAGTCGGGTGGATCATGAGGTCAGAAGATCAAGACCATCCTGGCTAACACGGTGAAATGCCATCTCTACTAAAAATAAAAAAACAAAATTAGCCAGGCATGGTGGTGAGCACCTGTAGTCCCAGCTACTCGGGAGGCTCAGATGGGAGAATTGCTTGAACCCAGGAGGCGGAGGTTGCAGTGAGATGAGATCACGCCACTGCACTCCAGCCTGGGTGACAGGGTGAGACTCCGTCTCAAAAAAAAAACAAGAGAAAGGGAGGAAAAGTAATCGAATGTATGAACTCATGCTATCATAATTTTAATGTCTAGCTGTAAAAGCATATGGTTGTAGCAATAGCTATCTAAAATTTTTATGAGCTACAGTAGCTGTTTTCCATTTTCATTACAATTTTTTAAAGTCTTTGCTTGGTTATCTAAAGATGTTGTTCAAATTTCAAAAGATCTACTATTATCGTCCTCCTTGTGCCCCTAAGGAATTGATAAAATGCACATTCATTTCCTTCTTTCTAAATGTTCCAGTTATAAACTAAAAAATGAAAAAATGGGAAATATTTTCTTGGGCCGTTTTTTTTTTCACAGTAACAACAAAAAGTGTGCAAGATAAACAGAACTCAAGTTTTGTTTTATTTTTCTTTCTGTCTGTTTATTTTTTAACAAGTCTGTCCAGAATACTACAGGTTACATAGTTGTAACCATCTTAAGGAAAATGACATTAAGTTTGCAACAAATACTTGCTGGTGAAAACACATTACTATCATCTCAAAAATTTAACAAAATATCCTAAACAGCTATCTTTAGATTTGTAAATGAAGTATAAACAACTGGCTTAACCAGTTTCCACGGCGCATCAAACAGGTGGCAAAGTGATAGAGATCATCTTTGATTTTTAAAGGAGAATAATAAAAACTAATTTATATCGCACACATTACAATTCTAGGGGATTAGGAACAGGATAACACATGATGTCATCTACTTAAGCAGCCTTTTCATTTACTTGTATTGTCTTGATACTTTACAATGATTTTTTTATTCCTATAACAGTATTGTTGCTGCAAAAGCCATACTTCTTTTATTTATTTATTTATTTTGTATTCCCTTAAAGAAATAGTGTGATCCATTTCCCATTAGATTTCATAAACACACGTGAAACTTCAGACATAATAGGAGGGTGGTGGTTCTTTTTCAGTTTCTGAGGCCTTCTCTCTGAAACATCAGAGCTGATAATAGTTCGGCCTATACATGCATGCTGCCATAGATAATTGGGTGGTACCTGCACCTCCTATTTCAAAAACACAAGCAGAAAGTAGGTCCGGACAAGGGCAAACTGCAACTCAATTTCTGCTACAACCCCATCTCAGGTCAGTTATGTTTCTTCCTTCACTTTGCTGATAGTCAGTGAGTCTATTGAGGCCTTCTTCCTGCTGTTGTAGGACATCCAGGACAATGCCCGTTGGTGTCCTCTTCAAACCTATTACTTCCATTTTATTCTCCAGTGTGTTCCTGAGGTTCCACAGTCTCAACGATGCATGGATAAACATCAACAACCAAGGAAAAGTGATGCCAAACACAAAGACCATGACTCCCCCAAACATGGATATAAGGAAATCGCTGGTGAACATGACCACCATAAGGAACGTCGTGGGGTGGCGCTTCTTCATCCGGCGAAGGATGTCTTTATTGTGGGCTGCTCACACAAACACTGTGAACGCCAGCACCACCACGATTCCTCCCAGGATCATGTTGAAGGGACTCAGAAACCCCACGACGGAAATCATCATGGCAGCCACCACCAGGTAGTTGGTCTGGCAACAGAGCAGGTTGCTCAGCACGTGGTTGTTCCATTTGCAAATGTCCCTGAAGTCCGGCCAGGCAAAGCGATCGGAGCTGGGGAAGAAGTCATCCCAGGTGTGGAGTGGGGTGATATCCTTTTCTTTTCTTTTCTTTTTTTTTTTTTGAGACAGAGAGTTTTGCTCTGTTGTCAGGCTGGGGTGCACTGGTACAATCTCGGCTCATTTCAACCTCCACTTCCCGGATTCAAGTGATTCTCCTGTCTCAGCCTCCTGAGTAGCTGGGATTACAGGTGCCTGCCACCACGCCTGGCTAATTTTTGTGTTAGCAGAGACGGGGTTTCACCATGTTGGCCAGGCTGGTCTCAAACTCCTGACCTCAGGTGATCCGCCTGCCTCGGCCTCCCAAAGTGCTGGCTATGTTTTTATTTCTTAAAATTTTTTTGTGGAGATGGGGGTCTTGCTACATTGCCCAGGCTGGTCAACTCCTGGCCTCAAGTGATCCTCCTGCCTCAGCCTCCCAAAGCACTGGGATTACAGGCATAAGCCACTGCACCTGGCCAAATTTGCATTTCTTTGACACACTATTAACTGCATACTCAATATCCAGTACCTGTTGTATTAATGGAAACTTGATTTTGTTCGTTGGCTTAGCCTAGGTGAGATACCCATGTTTACAACCTCCCTGGCAGCCTGGGGTGCCATGTGGCATAGTTCTAACCAATGAGCTGTAACCAAATGTGTTGGTGCTTCTAGGAAGTCCTTTGCTTTCCTCAGTATATGGAAAAATATAGCTAATGATCCATGTCCTTTTTCTTTTCTTCCTGCTTTGACTGTACATGTGATAGCTGGAGCTAGGGCAGCCTTTCTGCCATCATAAGATGACAAGCATGAGGGAATGGTCAAGGTAAATGACCCTATTTAAGCCACAGTAACTCTCCCACTTGCCGCTGAAAGTGCTCCTGAATGATGAAGCAGGCTGGCTGAGCCATATGATAGTCCTTCGTTTGTCTCTCCTTTCTATAGGGGGAGCTCCCTGGGACAAGGAACCACCTGGCAATTACTCCCACTTCTGTGTTGCAGAATGGATACAGAGTGAGTGCTCATGACCTGAGTCTGGTTTCTATTGCTTATGAGAGAATACCTGAAACTGAAACTAGATATACCTAATTTATAAAGAAAAGAAATTTATGTATTTCAATTAGGAAGTCCAAGGTTGAGAGGCCACATCTGATGAGGACCTTCTTGCTGGCGGGAACTCTGCAGAGTTCAGAGGGCGATGCAGGGCATCACATGGTGAGGGGCTGAATGTGCTCACATGCTTGCTCAGGTCTGTCTTCCTCTTCTTATATAGCCGCCAGTTCTGACCTCTCTTCCTCTTCATATAAAGCGGCCAGTTCTGGCTGGGCTCCATGGCTCACACCTGTCTTCCCAACACTTTGGGAGGCTGAGGTGGGTGGATCACTTGAAGTCAGGAGTTCGACACCAACCTGGCCAACATGGCGAGGCCCTGTCTCTACTAAAACTACAACAATTAGCTGGGCTTGGTGAATGCCTGTAATCCCAGCCACTTGGGAGGCTGAGGCACGAGAATTGTGGAGGTTGCAGTGAGCCAAGATCGTGCCACCACACTCCAGCCTGGGTAACAGAGCAAGGTTGTAAAAAAAAAAAAAAAAAAAAAAAAAGCAGTTAGTTTTCCAGGAATCCATTCACCTGTGGGAATACAGCCCTCATGATCCAATCACCTCTTAACGGCCTCACCTCTCAATACTGTCACCTTGGGGACTGAGTTTCAACATGAACTTTGGCGGGAACCCTATTCAAACCATATTCAAACCATCTTCAAACCCAATTCAAACCCTATTCCTACCCTATTCCAACCATATTCCAACCCTATTCAAACCCTATGCAAACCACATTCAAACCCTCTTGAAATCCTATTCCAACCCTATTCCAACCCTATTCAAACCTTATTCAAACCATATGCAAACCATATTCTAAACCATGTTGAAATCCAATTCAAACCCTATTCCTACCCTATTCCAACCCGATTCAAACCCTATTCAAACCCTCTTGAAACCCTATTCCAACCCTATTCCAACCTTATTCAAACACATGCAAACCATCTTCAAATCCAATTCAAACCCTATTCCTACCCTATTCCAACCCTATTCAAACCTTATTCAAACCACATGCAAAATGTATTCAAACCATCTTCAAGTCCTATTCAAACCATATTCAAGCCCTATGCAAACCATATGGAAACCCTATGCAAAGCATCTTCAAATCCTATTCCAACCCTATTCAAACCAAATGCACACCATCTTCAAACCGTCTTCAAACCCTATTCAAACCCTATTCCAACCATATTCCAACCCTATTCAAACCATATTCAAGCCCTAAGCAAACCACATGCAAACCATATTCAAACTATCTTCAAACGCTATTCCAACCCTATTGTAAACCTTATCCAAACCATCTTCAAACCCTATTCCAACCATATTCCAACCTTATTCAAACCATATTCAAACCCTATGCAAACCCTGTGCAAACCCTATTCAAACCATATTCAAATCATTGCACTCATTAAGTCTGTTTTGAAGGAAAGAGTGATATGATTTAATTCCATATGCAAACTGCTTTTCCCACTGGAGAGTCCAGGATGATTCTTCACTTTTCTAGGGTAGGTGGCTCTTCCTAGTCATTTCTTGAATCAATATTCTCAAACTTGATGGTATTTTTACTCCTTTATTAGGACCAGAAATTCTCACTCTCTGAAGCTGTGCCTCTTAATCTTTTTCACATTATGATCCACCTGGTACATGATACTATTTGTTGTACAACACAGCATTGTAAATGGACAGAGCCTGCTTGCTGCAGAGGTAACCCTTGGGAAGTCTGGCTCCCCTGAATTTTACCTGCTCATCTCTGGGCCAAGGGCATAATATCTCTGCACAGCTAAGAGCCCAGTGGCCACACTAGTCCAGACACTCTGCTCTGCTCTGCACAGAGATGAAAGTTCATCGACTTATCAGTGATGAATATCATGAGTTCTTTAAAATTTATGCCAGTACAGGCCGGGCAAGGTGGCTCATGCCCGTAATCCCAGCACTTTGCGAGGCCAAGGCGGGCAGATCATTTGAGGTCAGGAGTTCAGACCAGCCTAGACAACATGGTGAAACCCCATCTCTACTAAAAATACAAAAATTAGCCAGGCACGGTGGCAGGTGCCTGCAATCCCAGATACTCAGGAGGCTGAGGCAGGAGAATTGCTTGAACCTGGGAAGCCACTGCACTCCAGCCTGGGCAACAGAGTAAGACTCTGTCTCAAAAAAAAAAAAAAAGCCAATATAAAGACAGACACAACTACGTAACAGTTCTAAATGTTTGGCTGCCACCTAGTGATCGAAAATGGATTTGGGTTTCTAATTATCTGGAATTTGACAGTATCCATCCATCCATCCATCCATCTGCCCTTCCACCCACTTATCCACCCTCCTATCCACCCATCCACCCACCCATCATCCACCTACCCACCCATCACCCACCCATCCATCCACCCACACACCCACCCATCCATCCACCCACCCACCAATCCACCCACCTTCCCATTCTTCCATCCATTTATCTTTATCCACTTTTTTTCTTTTTAAACCCTTTGTTTAAAGCTCAGGGGTACATGTGCAGGTTTGTTACATAGGTAAACGTGTGTCATGGGGTGGGGGGGGTTGTTGTACATATTATTTCATCACCCAGATATTAAGCCTAGTACCCATTAGTTGTTTTTCCTGATCCTCTCCCTCCTCCCACCCTCCACCCTTATGTTTATGCATCTTTCTTTTTTCTTTTGAGACGGAGTCTTGCTCTGTCGCCCAGGCTGGAGTGCAGTGGCGCGATCTCGGCTCACTGCAAGCTCCGCCTCCCGGGTTCACACCATTCTCCTGCCTCAGCCTCCGAGTAGCTGGGACTACAGGCGCCGCCACCACGCCCAGCTAATTTTTAGTATTTTTTTTTAAAATGTTTTTTTTTTTTTTTTTTTTTTGGGGGCGGAGGTCCGCTCTGTCACCCAGGCTGGAGTGCAGTGGCCGGATATCTGCTCACTGCAAGCTCCGCCTCCCGGGTTTACGCCATTCTCCTGGCTCAGCCTCCCGAGTAGCTGGGACTACAGGCGCTCGCCACCTCGCCCGGCTAGTTTTTCGTACTTTTTATTAGAGATGGGGTTTCACCGTGTTAGCCAGGATGGTCTCGATCTCCTGACCTCGTGATCCGCCTGCCTCGGCCTCCCAAAGTGTTGGGATTATAGGCGTGAGCCACCGCGCCCGGCCTGTTTATGCATCTTTCAATACATCCATCATCCGTATCCATTCTCCCATCTATCCATCCGTTCTGGCCTACATGCCTTAAGTAATCCGGCCCCTGCCAGTCTTTCTGACCCCGTTTTGTATCATTATCTGTGGATTTAAGTCTCCCATGATTTTTTTCTGTTCCTTAAATGCACCAACTCTGTTCTTCGCATGTGCGAAGAACTGGACTGGTTTTTCTGGACTGATTTTGTCCTAGTCTTGACATGTCTGGCTTTTTATCATCATCATTCATATCCAAGCTCAATTACACTTTTCAGACACACTTTTTCTAGCCATTCTAAAATATGCATCCCTCCCAACCTCAAGTCCCTGTGCCACTTCACACAGTTTTCATTTGTTTGCCGTTCTTATCACTTCCCAGTATTTTCCTGTTGGCGTTTTATTTGGTATTGTCTGCCTCCCCTCCCAGAATGTAGCTAGAAAACTACATTTCCTCTAGAAAGCTTGTCTGTGTTGCTCACAGCTGGATCCCAGTGCTCATAACAAACTGCCCTTAATGTTAGTGACTTTAAACAAAAAAAAATCATTTCATGTTGTGTTAGTCTGTTTTTATGCTGCTGATAAAGACATACCTGAGGCCGGGCGCGGTGGCTCAAGCCTGTAATCCCAGCACTTTGGGAGGCCGAGACGGGCGGATCACGAGGTCAGGAGATCAAGACCATCCGGGCTAACACGGTGAAACCCCGTCTCTACTAAAAATACAAAAAATTAGCCGGGCGTGGTGGCGGGCGCCTGTAGTCCCAGCTACTCCGGAGGCTGAGGCAGGAGAATGGCGTAAACCCGGGAGGCGGAGCTTGCAGTGAGCTGAGATCCGGCCACTGCACTCCAGCCTGGGTGACAGAGCGAGACTCCGTCTCAAAAAAAAAAAAAGACATACCTGAGACTGGGCAATTTACAAAGGAGGAGGTCTCTTGGACTTACAGTTCCACGTGGCTGGGGAGGCCTCACAATCATGGCAGAAGGTTAAAGGTGAGTCTCACACGGTGGCAGACCAGAGAGGAGTGTTTGTGCAGGGAAACTCCCCTTTTTAAAACCATCAGATCTTGATAGTGGGATTTATCAACTATGAAGAGAATAGCACAGGAAAGACAATTACCTCCCACTGGGTCCCTCCTACAACAGGTGGGAGCTCAAGGTGAGAATTGGGTGGGGACACAGCCAAACCATATCACATGTTCACCCTGCACAGCCGCCGTGGCTTAGCACTGTTGCCTCACATCTCTCATTCAGAGACCTGGCTGGCCAAGCCTCCCCCCTCTGCAACTTCCTTCATGCTCCCTGCAGGGGGAAGGGAACAGGGGATAGTGACGTGTCCCCAAAGGCACAAAGTGACCTGGGCTACTTTTTGCTCACGTTTCAGTTGTCAGAGTGGACACATGGCCGTAACTAACTTCAAGGGTGTGGGGAACTGTAGTCCCACCACGTACCTAGAAGAGGAACCAGACCCAGAGGTGACCAAGGCTCATGACTTCCACCTTGGTGAGGCAGCCACACGCAATGAGTGCCCTGAGGGGCTTTGTTTGAAGGGGCAGCTGAGTATAGACTCTCCTGACGCATGAAGGAGCCGGGGTCAGTTCTCCAGTGGTGGTGGGCGGCGTAGGAAAGGATTCACAGAGAAGCTAACATGGCTTGAGCCTGGAAAGAGCAGCGGCTGCTCACCCGCATGGTGGAGCTGGGGCGGGGGCGGGCACTGGGCAGAGGAGCCAGCCAGAGAAAAGACATGGAGCCCTGCAGCTGCGCCAGGACCTGCGCCTGTAGGGAAGGGGTGTGTGTGGCTTTGAGTGACGCAGTAGGTGGTGGCGAATCTGGAAAAATGGTCTGAGTGCAGGTCTTGGAGGGTCCCATGTGGACTTGATTCTTCATAGGTAACAGGGACAGTGTAGCTTGCAAAGTAGGGGAGGGATGTGCTCAGAATTGTGCTTCAGAAATGAGAATCTGGAGGCAGATGGGGTGATCGAGGGCAGGTGAAATCAAGGGCCTGTAGACGGTTGGGAAACTATCCACAGTCATCCGGGTGAGACATGAGGACTGAACGGAGGCAGAAGCAGCAGGGATTTCACAAAGGAGTCGAAGACCACAGATGCTGGAGAAGGGCAGTGGGGAGGCCGTGGCTGTTGGTTGGACAGGGGCTGGGGGAGGGGAATGAAGTATCCGCTGGGCTTGCTGAGCTGGGCATGGGTGAGTTGGGGGGCAGAGGACGCATCCAGGTGGACGCTCAGGCCTGTGAGTACCCCGGGAGTGCAGCTGTGTGTGTCTCCTGCTCCACAGACAACCATGAACGGGTGCTGGTGTACATGTCAGCCCAAGGTAGGAGGAAGGGCTGGGTGGGGCAGGGAGAGAAGGCCCCAGACCTTTCTACCAGAGCCTCTTTCCCCGGAGGAGCACAGGCTGGGCTCTCATTCCTGTCCTCCCTGTCGTTCCTGACTCTGGGTAACCTTGGTGGACCCAGGTGACTGTCTGCTTCTAGGATTCCTGCACAAGAGTGATGCTGCCTCGTGAGCTTGTGGGGACTCTCACATGCTGAGCTTTTTACCTAAAAAAATAGCACATGACTGCATGAGTATATTCTCTCTTTTTTTTTTTAGTTTTTTTTAATTTTTTGAGTTGGAGTATCGCTCTGCCGCCTGGGCTCCAGTGCAGTGGCACAATCTCGGCTCACTGCAAGCTCTGCCTCCCGGCTTCAGGCCATTCTCCTGCCTCAGCTTCCCGAGTAGCTGGGATCACAGGCGCCCGCCACCACGCCCGGCTAACTGTTTTGTACTTTTAGTAGAGATGGACTTTCACCATGTTAGCCAGGACGGTCTCAATCTCCTGACCTCCTGATTTGCCTGCCTCGGCCTCCCAAAGTGCTGGGATCACAGGCGTGAACCACCGCGCCCGGCAACTACATGAGTATATTCTCATTGCAAAAAATCAAAACACGGAAAAGGAAAAGTCCAAGTTTCTGTTCTCCAAACCTCCTTGCCTGCCCCGTCCCCCACCTGCCCAATTCCTTCCCTTCCCTTTCTGGGTATCCATATAGACAGTTTCCTTCGCATTTACTTACAGACACAGACTTATATGACAAGTAGTTTTGTTTTTGGTGTTTCCCTCTTAACATTTTGTCCAGAAAAATGTACAGAAAAGTTGAAAGAATTACAGAATGAACACCCTTATAACCACCTAGGCTTTAGAGTAAATACTTTGCTATACCGCGTTATCAAGCCCCTCCTCACTTACCCACACTTCCTTTCCTCCATCCATCCTTTCACGCTTTCACTTTAGCATGCAGTGAGTTGCACCAGTCTGGAGTCAACGTTGCATAAGGGTTTTTTTGTTTTGTTTTTGTTGTTGTTTTTTGAGATAGGGTCTTGCTCTGTCTCCCAGGATGGAGTGCACTGCCACGCATGATCTTGGCTCACTGCAACCCCTGCCTCCTGGGCTCAAGCATTCTCCCCCCTCAGCCTTCTAAGTAGCTAGGACCACAGGTGCACACCACCACGCTTGGCTAATTTTTTATTGTTTGTAGCGGTGGGGTTTTGCCATGTGGCCCAGGCTGGTCTTGAACTCCGGAGCTCAAGCTATCTGCCCACCCAGGCCTCCCACAGTGCTGGGATTACAGGTGTGAGCCACTGGACCTGGCCTATTTCTTTACTTCAAAACCTCAGAAGATAACTTATCTCGAATAAAAAATTACTAAAATTAAGGATTTCTAATTGGCTGATTCTTTTTGTTTTTAATTTGTGGTAAGAACGTTTAACATGGGGTCTACCCTCTTCACAAATTAAGCGTACAATGCAGTATTATGAACTCCAGGCACAACGTTGCGCAGCAGATCTCTAGAACACGTTCATCTTGCATAGCTGAAACTTTCAACCCACTGAACAGCAACTCCCCACCTCCTCCTCCCCTCAGCCCCTGGAAGCCACCATTGTACTGTCTACTTCTGTGAGTTTGACTGTTTTATTTTAATTAATTAATTAATTAATTTTTTTAGACAGAGTCTCGCTTCGTCGCCCAGGCTGGAGGGCAATGGCTTGATCTCGGCTCACTGCAACCTCCGCCTCCCCGGTTCAAGCAATTCTCCTGCCTCAGCCTCCAAGTAGCTGGGATTACAGGCACCTGCCGCCATGCCCAGCTAGTTTTCACAATATTTTTAGTAGAGACGGGGTTTCACTATGTTGGCCAGGCTGGTTTTGAACTTCTGACATCAAGTGATCTGCCCACCTCGGCCTCCCAAAGTGCTGGGGTTGCAGGCATGAGCCACCACGCCCAGCTGGTTTCTTTTTTTCTTTCTTTCTATTTTTTTTTTTTTTTTGAGAGAGAGTCTCACTCTGTCCCCCAGATTGGAGTGCAGTGGCATGATCTCAGCTCACTGCAACCTCTGCCTCCCAGGTTCAAGTGATTCTCCTGCCTCATCTCTTGAATAGCTGAGATTATAGGCATGCGGCACCACGCCCAGCTAATTTTTGTATTTTTAGTAGCAAGAGACTGGGTTTCACTATATTGGCCAGGCTGATCTCGAACTTCTGACCTCCGCCTCTGCCTCCCAAAGTGCTGGGATTAGAGTCATGAGCCACTGTGCCCAGCCAGCGGTTTCTTTCTAGGTAGATGGTGATATCATCTTCAAATTATGGCAATTTATTCTCACCTTGCAATCCTTATATCTTTTCTTTCCTTTTCTTTCCCTAGGGCATTGACTAGGACAATGTATTTCTGTGTTAAACCATAGGAGATTACTGAGTATTTTTGTGCTAATTAATCATGACCTTAAAAGATTAGTTAATTAAGGATCTTTGCAATTTTCTTTACCAAGTAAAATTTTGATGTAAGGTTTTGGTATATGAAATTCACTAGTTGTGAAAGTTTCTTCCAGTCTTAATTGGCTAAGAGGGAAAAAATCATAAGTAGGTTTTGAATCCTATCAAATTTCTTTCTGAATAGACTGAGATAATTATATGATTTTTTTCTTTTTAATGTGGTAGCTCACGTTAATAGATTTTTTTGATGTTGAAAAATTCTTCCCAGGACTTTGAGAGTCTGAAGCAGGAGGATCACTTGAGTTCAGGAGTTGGAGACCAGCCTGGGTAACATAGTGAGATCTCATTCCTATTAAAATAAAATAAAATATACGTGTGTATATACATATATACAGGCGGGTCACGAGATCAGGAGATCGAGACCATCCTGGCTAACACGGTGAAACCCCGTCTCTACTAAAAACACAAAAAATTAGCCGGGCGTGGTGGCGGGGCCTGTAGTCCCGGCTACTCGGGAGGCTGAGGCAGGAGAATGGCGTGAACCTGGGAGGCGGAGCTTGCAGTGAGCCGAGATCGCGCCACCGCACTCCAGCCTGGGTAACAGAGGGAGACTCCATCTCAAATAAATAAATAAATAAATATGTGAAATGAATTTTAATATATTTAATTCAGTATATCCAAAGTAGTGTCATTTCAACATGTTATCAACATAAACACGAATGAAATATTTCACCTTCTATTTTTGCACTACTTTTTTGTTTGTTTGTTTGTTTGTTTCTGAGACGGAGTCTCGCTCTGTCACCCGGGCTGGAGTGCAGTGGCCCGATCTCAGCTCACTGCAAGCTCCGCCTCCCGGGTTCACGCCATTCTCCTGCCTCAGCCTCCCGAGTAGCTGGGACTACAGGCGCCCGTCACCACGCCCGGCTAGTTTTTTGTATTTTTTAGTAGAGACGGGGTTTCACCGGGTTAGCCAGGATGGTCTCGATCTCCTGACCTCGTGATCCGCCCGTCTCGGCCTCCCAAAGTGCTGGGATTACAGGCTTGAGCCACCGCGCCCGGCCTGCACTACGTTTTTGAAATCTGATATTTTGTATTGATAGCACTTCCTAATTCAGACACGAAATTTTCATAAGAAATACATGATTTGTATTTAGGTTTCATACAATTTACAGTTCAAAAAGTAGATTCACATACGCGAATCGTTTCAAACATACCTCTGGGCCCAGCGCCTCGCCCGGCCTCGCCCGGTGAAGTCAGCCCTGACTGCAGCCTGCGGAGCGCCCGCCCGTGGTCCCCGGAGAGGACGCCTCCGACGCAAGCGCAGAGCCCCGGGGAGGGGCGGGAAGCCGGAGGAGGGCGAGGGGCCCGAGGACGGCGATGGGGGCGAGGCGGGGCGAGAGGGGCGAGGACGGCCGAGGGGGGGCGAGCGCCGGGCCGCCGCAGCCGGAGAGAGCCGCCCCTCCTGAAGGCCGCGGGCAGGTGGAATGAGACCAGCGCGGACAAAGGGCGGGACGCAGAAGACTCCTCAGGAGCGACTTGGGAGCGGAGACCGCCCTGGGGAAGCTCCGCCTCGGATCCGCGTCCACAGACCCGGCGGCCTCAGACCGGGCGCCCGGGGAAGAGGCAGCGGCTGTGAGCACCGCGGTGAGGAAACCAGGCTCCTGCCACGCCCAGGCCTTAAGCCCCGACCCCAGGGCATTCGGGAGCGGGTCTGCGTCCGGGACCAGCACCCTCTGGACGGGAGCGCTGCCTTTCTGGGGTCCTCCAGCTGAAGGATGCGATTTGCAAGAAACCCGCTCTGCAGACCTCGACAGCGGCGGGGAGCCCCAGGCACTTGGCGGGGTGCGGGGACTTTGATGTGGCTCCCGCGCACCCACCCGGCACCGCGTGGATTGCAGGCGCGGGACGAGCTTGAGTGGACGCTGGGTTCGCTGAGCCCCCCAGAGGCTCCTCGCCGTGGGTCCCCTGTGCCGCCTTGGACCCCCCAGAGAAACCTTCCTCCTGTCAGGGGAGGCCAGGCCAGGCGCCAGGCCTGAGTGTGCCCTGGACGGGGATTTCTCTGTGAACAGCCCATCATCCCATCATATCCATATTATCTTAGCCTCGTGTTCTGAAGAAACACGAATGTCATGCACAAGCGTGGATTTTAGCGCGTTTTAAATTGTAATAGGACTAACTCCAAAGGCTGGAACTGAAGCAGGCTCCAGGCAAACTTATTGCCTCACCCCCACGTCCTCCAGGGTAAGCCAGGAGCATAGTTAGTGGTTTTCCACAGGTATTTGCCACTTGTCAGATGGGCTGATCAGGATGTATACGTAATTCCTGGAACCCAGTGAGAGTCAGCTTCCTTTATGGGCATCCTGACAAGATGTGCTCAAGTCAAACACCTTGAAGATCTTTATGGAAACAACTTTTGGTGCTTTATCAAGATGTCATTCAGGGCTCTGAACAGTCCAGTCGTTGAATTGGGCTGTTAGGTGGATGGGTTTACGTAGTTATACAGTGTGCATTTGGTACTTGTCAACAGCGCAAGTAATGATATTGCAAAAATAAAGAAAACCTTCTTTGAAAAAGAAAAGCAGCCCGGCACGATGGCTCGTGCCTGTAATCCCAGCACTTTGGGAGGCCGAGGCAGGCGGATCACGAGGTCAGGAGTTCGAGACCAGCCTGGCCAGCATGGTGAAACCCCGTCTCTACTACAAATACAAAAATTAGCCAGGCATAGTGGCCCGCGTCCAGGCAGGCTATTCTGGAAGGGGATGCTTGGCTCTCCAATGCAGTGTGGCCATTTGGCTATGACTGAAATCAGACCTCTTGTTGTTGGAGATGACTGGAGGATTTTTTTTTTCTTTTTTCGTTTTTTTTCCTGAACGTAAGTAGGTAAGCCATGAAGATCCCAGATTTCATTCAGGGACTCGGAACCAGCAGCAAGGAGCAGGCTGCAGGGAGAAAACAGTTGGCTGTGAAGTACCCCAGACATCCAGCTTGTTCAAAGTAAGTGGCAATGGCTTTGAGATCACAAAAACAGCCCTTTAACATCCAAGTCAGTTAGTAGAAACCCCTAAATACCACGTGGCAAAAAAGATTTGAAATTTACTTAAATACTCAGTTTATTTTCTCAGATGGGACTTTTTTTTTTTTTTTTTTTTTTTTTTTTAGACAGAGTCTCACTCTGTTGCCCAGGCTGGAGTGCAGTGGCGCCATCTTGGCTCACTGCAACCTGTGCCTCCCAGTTCAAGCAATTTTCCTGTCTCAGCCTCCTGAGTAGCTGGGACTACAGGCACGAGCCACCACACCTGGCTATTGTTTGTATTTTTACTAGAAACGGTTTCACCATGTTGGCCAGGCTGGTCTCAAACTCCTGATCTCAAGTGATCTGCCTGCCTCAGCCTCCCGAAGGGCTGGGATTATAGGCATGAGCCACCGTGCCCCGCTGGAACTCAATTTTTAACACATATTTTTAACACTAGCTTTTGTGCTAATAAATTAAATTGATTAATTCTTTAAGAAAACCCCAATTGTGTGTACTGTAACAAGTAAAACTAAGTTGGTTATAATGTGACAAAAATACAAGCAATAATAATAGCAAAATGATCCAATAGGAACCATGCAAAGAGTTTATATTATAACTCATGTCCCCTTTCCTGCAATATTATTAACTTCCATCCCCATTTTCCATATCAAGGAAATTAAGTTTGGAGACACTGAGTGAGTTACCTAAGTCACAGATCTGGTAGGTGGAGAGTTTCTCTCACTTCAGGGACCACAATCTACAGAATAAACTTGCACATTCTACAAAATATTTGTTACCATTGGAAGTAGGTAGGCAAAGTGTTAGTAGCATCAAATTATGGCAGGACTAAAAAGGAAGGGTGGTGGGCTGGTCTTGCTTCTACAGTTTAAGGGGCATCCGTGCACCGAGATGTCTGGCTAAGTGGTCATTGTAACAAATGGCAGAGATCGTGAAAACATCAGGGAGCAGGTGGTGGCCGTTCCAGTTTCCGATCTCAGGAGGAAGGAAGAACTGCCGATGTCTTTACTGTGAATGAAGGAGAGAAACGCTAAAGCGCAGAAATGCTCAGAACCAAAGAGCTGGATCACTCATGCTTCTAGAAAAGACATTAGCATCTTCTCATTGCTTATCTACTGTGCCTGGCACAGCCTTATTTTCTAGCTTTCTGAATGTGAGTTCCATCCATATCCTTTGCATAAGGGTGGTACCGGGCTGTGGAGAGCTTGGAATGTGTGTCCATGGGCAGATGGACTGTTCTGGTTATTATAAAACAGCCAAGGGAGGGCGCCATGGCACACCTCTGAGTAACCCAGGACACTCTCTCCTGTTGGGGAAATGCAAACCATCCATATGGCAGGGTCACAATTATAAAGCTTGATCCTGTCACGGGAATGGTTTCAAATCTGACCAAGCTCATGGCACACATGGGGAAGCAATTGTGAAACCCCTTCGTTCTCTGGCTCTGGACACGCTGTACTGCGACAGTGGTTTGCGGGTGACAGAAAACATAGCTGTGTCTACTGGGAAAGACGGGGGAGATTTCTTCCCATGGAGTTCTTTATAAAGCAAGAATGCGTGAAACTGTCAGTAATATTGTAGTCTATAAAAGGAAATTGCTCTTAGAGGCTAATATTGCACAATGACTACTTTTTTTGCTTATTTGGAAAAGATCTTTATCGCTTGTGAGTATTAAGAAGTCAACATATAATTGCCACCCTAAACATTGTGTTCTGGAATGCCTGATTTATTGAAATCAGTGTGAAACCTTTTTTTTTTTTTTTCCCAGATGAAGTCTCGCTCTGTCGCCCAGGCTGGAGTGCAATGCGGCCATCTTAGCTCACTGCAATCTCTGCCTCCCGGGTTCACGCCATTCTCCTGCCTCAGCCTCCTGAGTAGCTGGGACTACAGGCGCTCGCCACCATGCCCGACTAATTTTTTGTATTTTTAGTAGAGAAGGGGTTTCACCGTGTTAGCCAGGATGGTCTTGATCTCCTGACCTCGTGATCCTTCTGCCTCGGCCTCTCAAAGTGCTCGGATTATAGTCATGAGCCACTGCACCCGGCCAGTGTGAAACCTATTTTAAATAAAAATCTAGTTCAAAACCAAGGCCAGACATGGTGGCTCATGCCTGTAATCCCACACTCTGGGAGGCTGAGGTGGGAGGATCACTTGAGGCCGGGAGTTCAAGACCAGCCTTGGCAATACAATCTTCACCAAAAAAAAAAAAAAAAAAAAAAGGCAGCAATTAGCCAGGCCTGGCGGCACAGACCTGTCTGTCCCAGCTACTCCGCGGACTGAGGCGGGAGGATCGTTTGAGCCCAGGAGGTCAAGGCTACAATAAGCGGTGCTGCGCCACTGCACTCCAGCCTTCGTGTGAGACTGTGTCTCCAAAAAAAAAAGAAGTCTGGAAATATTGATAAAGGCATAAATTTACACCCTGGAAGTTGGACACATAAATCATCTGCAGCCATGTATGGTGGACACAGGTGCAGCAGATGATGGGAACGTTGCTTTAGTGCACACCGTGCACTGCAGTTATGCACAACCTATTGAACTAAGAATTTCTAGTGAGGGACAGCACATTAAACATGTCATAACAGCTGGCCGGGCGCGGTGGCTCAAGCCTGTAATCCCAGCACTTTGGGAGGCCGAGACGGGTGGATCACGAGGTCAGGAGATCGAGACCATCCTGGCTAACATGGTGAAACCCCATCTCTACTAAAAGAATACAAAAAAAACTAGCCGGGCATGGTGGTAGGCACCTGTAGTCCCAGCTACTCGGGAGGCTGAGGCAGGAGAATGGTGCAAACCCAGGAGGTGGAGCTTGCAGTGAGCTGAGATCCAGCCCCTGCACTCCAGCCTGGGTGACACAGCGAGACTCCGTCTCAAAAAAAAACAAAAACAAAACAAAACAAAAAAAATGTCATAACAATAAGCTATTTATTATGGACAGTTGTCTGTTTTCAGACATTGTGGCTACCCCAAACCACTTTAAGTGAAAAGACATGATCATTTAGTTTAACCCTGTTTAAAAGGGTACACTGCTCTGTAATGTATTTTCTGTGGAAATCTTTCCTAGTTGGTCCATTGTTCTGATGATTAAACATCTGTTGCACTAGAAACAGAATATAAGCCGACAGTGCACTAGAGGATACTCATGACCATATTTCATCATTTTGTGATTCAATGACATTAAAGGGAGTAAAGTAAAAAATATAATAGGTATAAATGTGTAATTATAAGGACGAGGAGGGAAGTTCTTGTTGGAATAAATTGGCTTCCAGGGCCCTCATGTCGACTTCGCTCCTTGTGAGGAAAGTCGTGTGATGCTTTCACCCTGAGGGATGATCTGAGAGACTTCACCAGGGACACGTGCTTGACAGATGCTCTGAAAGCAGACTTTAACCAGCCAACGACAGCAGTGAGAAATACACAGTCTCAACAAAGTGCACCCTTTAGAAAGTGCTGGGCATATAAGTAGTGAGGGCTTTCGTTATTCTAATACACATGTTGACTAAATGGGCACTGTCTTCAATTCAGATGACAAGACACCTCTTTCCAGCAGTTTAAATGGGCCGTGTATCTATCTCAAGCATACATTCAGTGAGAAATTCTGTAAGATTCCAAGATATTTCAAGAATCACATCCTTTTTTAACCCTTTACTGAAGATAAAATGAAGCCTGACCTCCTGAGTCTTAGAAAATGTGCATTTCTTAGAACGATTTAAAAAATGAATCCTACGGCTGGGCATGGTGGCTCACACCTGCAATCCCAGAACTTTCGGAGGCCAAGCGGGGAGGATCACTTGAGGTCAGGAGTTCAAGATCAGCCTGGCCAACATGGTAAAACCCCGTCTCTACTAAAAATACAAAAATTAGCCGGGCAAGGTGGCGGGCGCCTGTAGTCCCAGCTACTTGGGAGGCTGAGGCAGGAGAATTGCTTGAACCCAGAAGGCAGAGGTTGCAGTGAGCCGAGATCGCATCACTGCACTCCAGTTCGGGTGACAGAGCGAGGCTCAGTCTCAAAAAAAAAAAAAAAAAGGAATCCTTCTAAGTAATTCATCAGCTTAAGCCATGTTGGCTGAACATTAAGACTTTGTCAAATCCTAAGGAACAAAATAATATCAAAATTATGACGCATTATTTTGCCATAGAATAAAATAGAAATATTACCATACATTTGACTCATTTGTTTGAAAATCTTTATATGATTGTTGCTTCATTTTAAAAACCAGACCTCACAAACCTGACCCAAGTTATGTGCAAAATAACGTGTCAGTTGCACAGCCCCTGGAGGCCAGTGAGCCCACATGCCTCTGCTGGTGTAATTTCTAGAGTCCGTTTGCTGTGGGCCTTTATCATGTTTCCAAAATAAGGAAGTCACCCAATGACATTTTAAAATATAACATTGATACCGTTTGACTAGAAAATAACTAAAATTGGGCAAAGAGGATATTTCACTCTCATTGGAGGATGCAGCATTTTATTCAGGTTTAAAATTTGTGATTCATCCAGGTGTGGTGGCTCAAGCCTATGATCCCAGCACTTTGAGAGGCCGAGGTGGGCAGATATCTCAAGGTCAGGAGTTCAAGGCAAGCCTGGCCAACGTGGTGACACCCTGTCTAGGCTAAAATTACAAAAATTAGCTGGTGCATTGACACGCGCCTGTAATCCCAGCTACTCAGGAGGCTGAGGCAGGAGAATGGCTTGAATCTGGGAGGCAGAGATTGTGATGAGCCAAGATGGTGCCACCGCACTCCAGCCTGAGCAACAGAGTGAGATCCCATGTAAAACAGAAAAAAGAAAAAAAAAATTGTGATTCTCTAAACTGTGGGTCAGGGAACTGCAGAGAACAGAAGATTGCAGGTTACACATGGAATCTGCAGTGCTGTTAGGAAAGAATGGCATTGCAAAACAGCAACAATTCCTGAGCTTCTTCCCTGGCAGAGTCCATTTTAGCGACAATGTTGACAATGACCCAAAGTCTCTGGGTTTTCCGGCGGAGGGCACAGCTGATGTCATCCCTCCTGTGCTGGCCGTTTTCTAAGTGAGTTCAGATCCTCTAGGAAGGAAGAACGGACACTCTGCGATCTCTGCGGGAGGTCTTTGCTTTGCAGCGGCAGGTCTCTGTGTGCAGCGCTGTGGAAGAAGTCTGTGGGGGCCAAGCCTCCCAGGGAGATTTGCAGGCTCCAGGGACTGGAGGTTTGGACCCTATCTCCGCCTCTCCCAATCCATTACAACACGTGTTTCTAGCATCTGTGGAGTGCCTGAATGAGGGGACATGCCTCCAAGTTGTCCTCAGGAGATTCCGAGTTGTTCGTGGATGTCGGATGTGCGGTGTCCATGGGAGTGTCTGGGATTTTGGTGTCTTGTGCGTCCAGCAGCGTTCGCACCTCCAAGCTGAGGGAAGTGGGGTCCCTGCCTCCACCTGCCCGCATGTGGGGTCTCCCTAGAAGGAAGCCTTTGGTAGGTGGGTGGGAAGATTAAGGTGCTCGAATGCGTACTGCGAGGAGGTGCAGAGGCACCAGGCTCTAGCAGCCTCCTGCCTCCAGGAGAGGCCCAGGTCGAGATCACTGCGGCGACCAACGCCTCGGATCACTCGAGGACTAGAAGGCACCCACCAGCTGTGTCGACAGGAGTGCGCAGGGGCCTTGCACATTGGGCATATTGTGGCGTCAGTTTCGGAATCAGCCTGCGTGGAGTCGGTCCAGGACACCCAGCCAGGATTC
The DNA here is from genome assembly GCF_008728515.1 of Papio anubis. NCBI lineage: Eukaryota > Metazoa > Chordata > Mammalia > Primates > Cercopithecidae > Papio > Papio anubis. The sequence goes on from NC_044980.1 coordinate 172,196,449, forward strand.
CGTCGTCGGGGAAAGGAACGCCCACGTGGCTTGGATGAAGGACACTCCAGGGGATGCAAAGGCTCTGGTTGCTGGGAGGAGCTGAGGGATGACAGATACCCCAAGGATTCTGCGGAGGTGGTCGTGTTTGGTGATAGGGTGCTCGCAGGTGGCTCCTCTGAAGGCTGCTTCAGGGGACACAAAGGCTCTGGTGACTTGGAGGAGCTCAGGGATGACAGAGACTCAAAGGACCCTACAGAGGTCTTCGGGACTGATGACGGCACGGAGGCTAGAGGAGCCGGGGGAGCCCGTGGGGACACATGGAAGCTGGTGGGAGAAGCTTTCCCACGCCCCCCACGTGGCCGGTGGTTCCTCACAGATGTTCGTTTGTACACTGACCCCGAGTGGGCTTGGCGTGGAAGGTGATGGGAGCTGCCCTCAACAAGGAGCTTCCTCAGGCACCTGCAGCAGACGGGAGGCACAGGCTGCAGCTGGGAGCACTAGGCCCCTGCGGCCCACGCCTCTCCAGGACCCCCCATGCTGACTTCACAAAGCTCTGCCTACCCCTGCCCCAGGGCTTTAGTGACATCCTGGCTGTGATCTCCCCTCCCACATCAGCCCCAGGCCCTGGGCTGGCATCCTAGGTCCTGGTAGGAAGGAGGACACGGGAGAGAAGGGGAAAGAGCCTCACTTTTTCGACACGAAAGTGTAGAACTCAAGGTTCTCCAGTTCTTTCAAGAGACTTCTGCAAGCTGGAAAGCAGGAGATGGGTTATGGTGGTGAGGGAGGGAACCGGGACTTACAGGAGGCTGAGTGCATGTGCCCTTAGGGGAGACCCGGGATCGGGGATTAGACCCTGGAGCCCCAGCATCCCTGTCCAAGGCCACATGGCCCCAAGAGTGAGAGCCAGGTGCCCGGGGGCCAGCACTTTGTCATTTACAAGTGCTTCCCGACACGCCACCTCCTGGGGAGAGAGGACAGGCGCACTCTCAAAGAGGACTCAGCCATGTTAAACAGCTGCCCACATAGACCACCATCCCTGGCGGGCGTGGTGGCTCCAAGCCTGCCATCCCAGCACTGGGAGGCCGAGGCGGGTGGATCACAAGGTCAGGAGATGAGACTATGGCTAACATGGGTGAAACCCGTCTCTACTAAAAATACAAAACCTGGCGGTGGTGGCGAGCCTGTAGTCCCAGCTACTCGGGAGGCTGGCTGGGAGAATAAGCGTGAACCGGGAAGTGAGGGCACAGTGACAGTCAGCGCCACTGCACTCCAGCCTGGGAGACACAGTGAGACTCGTCTCAAAAAAAAAAAAAAAACCTGCATCCCTTCCCTGCGTCCAGGGTGCTGGTCCCCTCCCACACAGTCCCCTCCTGGGCAACACCCACTCCTGGACCCCAAGGCTTTGCTTCATCCCAGCAGGGGCAGGCATATCCCAGGTTCCAATCACTTACCAGGAGCTTCCCCACCAGGCACTCACAAATGACTTTACAAGGAGACTTTGTTGCCATTCCTGGAACAGGTGAAGCTGTCATCTCTGGGGCTTCACGGACCTCAGAGCCTTACCTTTCCGGTGATGTATTTATTTCGATCTGAGCCATTTCCCCACTTCAGCTTTATCACGGGCAGAGTGAGGGGCGGGTCTCAGTCTCCTGTCCCCACATGCAGACTCCCAGTGGGAGGACAGGGCGGGCGTGGACAGGAGGACGTTTCCTTTGAAAAGCACGGAGGGAGTTTCTATATGAAAACCCGCCCTGGGCATCTCGAGTACCCTATTCCACTGCTTGGGAACCCACACACACACCCCGTCTGCAGGAAACCTCTGAAAAACTAGCAGGGGAGGATTGAGCCGAGGAGGCCAGAACAGGCTCAGTGGGGAGGCTCTCAGGGGCTCAGCACAGGCCCAGGCACCCCACACAGAGGCTGGGACCCGGCTGCCTGGGAAGGCTGATGAGCCCGGGCTCGGGGCGCAATCACTCCACAGAACTGCCTCTGAGCCGGGTCCTGCATGCATGAGTCAGGTTTGTTTTGCTCAAAATAACACAGATGGTCTGGGAGCTTGGGATGGAAATCCTATGCCTCTCCAACCCCTGCCTGCCCTGCTGTCCCTAGAGGGATGATGAGACTTCCCATCACAGAGGTGCCTCCTGCTTGATTTGGAAAAGTGGAAGAGAGCAGGAAAAATAGAATCATTCCCTCTGCTGGGTGTGGGCTGAGGGCTCCGCATTCTACGCTGTTCTCCTCACAGGGAGGCAATAGGGCGACCTGAAATGGGGCCCAAGATGATGAAGACATAGGCTAAGGCAGAGGATGAGATGGATGATCTGGGGGCGGGGCTGGGCTGGCTCTGTATCAGCTAACACACTCCAGAGGAAGAGGATATCCATGTCAGCTGCACTGCTGTCCTCCGGCTACTGAGCCCTGGGCATCCCCTCTGGGAGTATTTATTGGGGCCCAGGCCCACATCACAGAGCTGGGGCCTCCCCCTCACAAAGGGCTCCTAAGGGTGGGTGGGCAGTGGGAGGAGGAGGCTAAATCCCAACCCCTGCCACTACCACCCACCCTGCATTCCCTTCACCCTCCTGGCCTTCCAGATCCCTCCTTCCCACTCCATCTGCTCAACCTGTCAGAGACAGACCTGGTCCGTTTTCTGTCCTCTCACCCTGGCATACAGATGGTACCTGGCTCCTTGGAGATCTCTGCTCAGGCTCCCTCAATTTCACAGTTTTTGAGGATCTGGATTTGTCCCTGAAATTTCCCTTATTTCCAGGAATTATTGTTCTAGGGTCTCCTCTGACTGCTCACTGCAACCTCCGACTCCCAGGGTGTTTTTGAGATGGAGTCTCACTCTGTCGCCCAGGCTGGAGTGCAGTGGCCGGATCTCAGCTCACTGCAAGCTCCGCCTCCCAGGTTCACGCCATTCTCCTGCCTCAGCCTCCAGAGTAGCTGGGACTACAGGTGCCTGCCACCACGCCCGGCTAATTTTTTTGTATTTTTAGTAGAGACGGGGTTTCACCGTGTTAGCCAGGATGGTCTCCATCCTCTGACGTCGTGATCTGCCCGACTTGGCCTCCCAAAGTGCCGGGATTACAGGCGTGAGCCACCGCGTCTGGCCTTAAAAAAGTTTTTCTAGGGCTTTGGCTAAATGTATGAACACAAGTGATGCCCAATTCAGGTTTTGCCAAATAACACAACTCTTTTCAGAAACTACAAATTCCAGTGGCTCCGGCAGAATGAGTATCCACCTAGGGAATTAATATCAACCTAGGGAGTGAGTGTCAACCTAGGGAATGAGGATCAACCATCAACCTAGGGAATGAGGATCAACCTAGGGAATGAGGATCAACCATCAACCTAGGGAATGAGGATCAACCTAGGGAATGAGGATCAACCTAGGTCAGTTCTCCATAACAAGAACCCACAAATTTGAGAGACCACTTCACATCTCAACTGTTAGATAACAGCAGGCAAGATGCATGTTCCTGACGGGCACAGGTTGTTTATATGGTGATTCTTCTTTGAGTTGTTGGTGTTTCCTCCCTTTCTTCCCTCTCTCCCTCCCTCCTTTCCTCCCCTCCCCTCCACATAATAGAGAGCCCGAGTCTCCACAGGGTGCTCACCTCTAACTGCCTCCACCATTAGAAAAGGAAGTCAGGGCCAGGGGTGGTGGCTCACGCCTGTAATCCCAGCATTTTGGAAAGCCAAGGAGGGAGAATCACGAGGTCAGGAGATCGAGACTATCCTGGCTAACACGGTGAAACCCCATCTCTACTAAAAATACAAAAAATCAGCCGGGTGTGGTGGTGGGCGCCTGTAGTCCTAGTAACTGAGGAGGCTGAGGCAGGAGAATGGCGTGAACCCCGGAGGTGGAGCTTGCAGTGAGCCGAGATCACGCCACTGCACTCCAGCCTGGGCGACAACTCCGTCTCAAAATAAATAAATAAGTCAAAAAGCTAAGCAAGGCCTGGATCAGGAGAGCTCCTTATTCTGATGATGAGAAACCACCACAGGTCTCTGGGAAGGGAAGTGGCATGGTCTGATTTACCTATTTTTAAAAATCCATGTAAAGATTATGGGGGGAGCTGCCAGGCACGGTGGCTCACGCCTGTAATCCCAGCACTTTGGGAGGTCGAGGCAGGCGGATCACGAGGTCAGGAGATGGAAAACCATCTTGGCGAACAAGGTGAAACCCCGTCTCTACTAAAAATACAAAAGAATTACCCAGGCGTGGTGGCGGCGCCTGTAGTCCCAGCTTCTTGGGAGGCTGAGGCAGGAGAATCTTGTGAACCTGGGAGGCGACGGAGCTTGCAGTGAGCAGAGATCGTGCCACTGCACTCCAGCCTGGGAGACAAAGCAAGACTCAGTCTCATTAAAAAAAAAAAAAAAAAAAAAAGATTATGCGGGGAGCAGGGGCAAGAGTGGAAGCAGAGATGCCAGGTAGGAAGCAGTTAGAAGAATCCAGATAGGAATGGTTGCGGGTTGCTTGGACTGGGGTGGTAATACTGTAGACAGGTTCGGGATGTATTTTGAAGATGAAACCAGCTGGTCTTGCTCATGTGAACACTGAGAGAAACTGGGGCCGCGGAAACAGGTAAATTACGGGATGGGTGGGGAAGGGCGGGAAGGATGCTACTTTGACTGAGATGGAAAACACGGGGGGAGGATCTGGGTGTGAGTTGTGTGGTGGCTTCAGAAACCTTTTGACCTTAAATGTCAGATGGCATCAGACATACCAGTGGCACTCGAAGCTGCGGAAGCACGGGAACAATCTAGAAATCGGCCGAGAGTTTTGGCTAGAGATGTAATGTAGGAATCATCAATTTATAGGTGTCATTGGTGTATTTAAAACCATGGACCAAGGGCCAGGCGCCGCGGCTCACGCCTGGAATCCCAGCACTGTGGGAGGCCAAGGTGGGCAGATCACTTGAAGTCAGGAGTTCAAGACCAGCCTGGCCAACATGGTGAAACCCCGTCTCTTCTGAAGATACAAAAATTAGCTGAGTGTGGTGGCGTGTGCCTATAGTCCCAGCTACTCAGGAGGCTGAGGCAGGAGAATCACTTGAACCTGGGAGGCCGAGGTTGCAGGGCACCGAGATCATGCCACTACACTCCAGCCTGGGCAACAGAGACTCTGTCTCAAAAAAAAAAAAAAATGTGACTGGGGACTCAAAAAGTGTGGAGAGCAGGAGCAGGGGAAGGGCTGGAAAACCACCTGTTGGGTACTGTGTTCACTATTTGAGTGACAGGTTCACTAGAAGCCCAAACCTCAGCACCACACAGTTTATCCACGTAACAAGCCTGCACATGTACCCACTGAATCTAAAAATTTTTTAAAAAGCAGTAAGCCATGTTAATAGCAGATACCCTTGGTGTGATGTGATGAGAATGACATTTTCCCTCTGGGCTTCCTCCCCATGGCACAGGGGCCGCCCCAGTCATGTTTACAGCCCGGCCCGGACAGTATTGAGTCCCTGAGTCCCCAGCACGCATGTGTACAGCTCCGTCCCCCTGCCCCACCTCACCCGGCCGGCTCTGCCTTATTTTGACGTCACAGCTGAGCACCGTGGTGGGAGGTGGCCACAGGCACAGCCTAGAGTAGAGGCTGTGGCAGTCTGTGTGGGCTGTAAATAGCCCAGCCCCATTACCACATGCTCCAAGCCAGCTGGCTGCAGGTCAGTTGTTTCTAGAACCAGAGTTTATATGATGAGAAAAATAGAAGAGACAGAACAGTGTGTTCCCAGAACACACCTGCGAAGCCTCCCAGGCTGGGGCGGGGGTCTGGGGCCGGCTCCGCTGGCTCAGTCCCTTTGCTTCTCCTCAAGTTCCCTCTGTGGGACTGGGCGCTGTTTCCACCAAACCGTCTGCTCTCCAGTCCCACAGCGGGCTGCTATCAGTCATTCTACGGCCTTTCCGCCTAGGCTTTGAAACTGATTCACTGTTCTTTTGCTGTATTTTTCTTTGTAGGTTTCAGAATTCTCTATTTATTTATGATAATCTTTTGGAAGGATCCTGTGAGAGTGAAAATAAATGAAGTGCTCAATCAGCCAAGTTTCATTGGAGGCTCCACTGATCCTTCCACCATGCTCGAATGCCTGCAGGAAATCTGAGGAATCATCTTTCCTACCCTAAGATCCCGTGTGATGCCCCTACCTTGTTTTAACCTGATTAACTCTCTCTTAGCTGAGAGAGCCAGACAGACTCCATTTTGGTTTCTTCGCTTGCAGCCCCTTGTCCCTCTCCTTTAAGGACATAACTGGTGCAAGCTGACTCCAGGCACACCCAGGAGTGCGCTTACTGATAAGATACTGCGGCAAGCTGTGCCAGCGGCTCCTGGGAACGCGCTCGGTTAGTGGTACCCAAAGGCTCTGTGTTTATCACTTTGTGATAATTGAAGCCCCTGCACCTGAAACTGTTTATTTTCCTGTAACTGTTTCTGTAACCATTTATCTTTTAACTTTTTGCCTGTTCTGCTTCTGTAAGAAAAAAAAAAAGAAAAAAGAAAAAAAATTGCTCCAGCTGGACTCCCCTTCCCCTATTTAGACCAAGTTATAAAAAGAAATCTGCCCCTTCCTCGGGGCCAAGAGAATTTGGAGCTGCAGCCGTCTCTCGGTCACCGGCAATAAGAGTCCTAAATTAGTCTCAGAGTGTGGTGTTATCTCTATAACTCGCTGGTTTACAACACCTGGGGCTTAGCACTGGCCCTGAGGCCCCTGACAGCAACCGTGCAGGAAAAAATGCGGAGCTGCAAGATCACAGTCAGATTCCCACTCTCCCTAAAGGCCTGGATTCCCCTGGAAACCCACGTCCCCACTGCCTGGAAGGAGGGGTGAGGACCCAAGGGAGTGGCTCCGGGCATCAACTGGTCCAGGCAGGAGGCGGTTCCCCATCTCCTATCTTTCCAGCGCTCAAGGGAGCCTCTCAGAGGACTCTCATTGCCTCCCCCCACCATCACAAAGCAGCCTGCTCCTGGCCTGTATCCAAACACCCCTGGGGACGGCTGCCCTGGGCATGCTCCCCTTGCCCTGATGGCCCCTAGAACTCCATAAGGAAAGGCTCGCCAGGGCCACCCAGACAGTCCCTGACCCCACATTGTCCCAATACACAAGGCTTCACCCTGGAGGAAATAGGAAAAGGGAGTGAATCCCACAGGCTCCCCTCACAAAAGGAAAGCTACATGCTGTCACTTGGATGCTAGGTGGGCTATGAGGCTGGAGAAAAGCTCCCAGGGACGATGCCTCCTGGAGTTTTTTGTTTTTTGTTTTGAGATGGAGTCTTGCTCTGTTGCCCAGGCTGGAGTGCAGTGGTGCGATCTCAGCTCACTGCAAGCTCCACCTCCCTGGTTCAAGCCATTCTCCAGCATCAGCCTCCGGAGTAGCTGGGATTATAAGCGCTCACCACCACGTCCAGCTAATTTTTTTGTATTTTTAGTAGAGATGAGGTTTCACCATGTTGGCCAGGCTGCCCTTGAACTCCCGATCTCAGGTGATCTGCCTGCCCTGGCCTCCAAAGTGCTGGGATTACAGGCATGAGCCACCACATCTGGCCACCTCCTGAAGTCTTTGCTGCACAGGACTCCGTCCTTTTGTGGAGCCAGGAGGGTGGGATTCTGTCCTCATCTGCTGGCCAGTGCTCCCACCTCATTTCACCAGGGACTGCCCGGCCAGGGAATGTTAGCCTGGGATGCACCCACCACTCGGGGGCCTGTGGGAGGTAGTCACCCCCTCCTGGCCAGACTGAGCGCCTTTGCTTTGCAGTCCACGGATTCAAGTGTTAATCCCTCCCTCACCACCATAACCCATCTCCTGCTTTCCAGCTTGGAGAAGTCTCTTGAAAGAATTGGAGAACACTAAGGACCACACTCTCCTGCTAGAAAAGTGAGGCTCTTTCCCCTTCTTTCCCGTGTTCTCCCTCCTACCAGGACCTAGGATGCCAGCCCAGGGCCTGGGGCTGATGTGGGAGGGGAGATCACAGTCGTGATGTCACTAAAGCCCTGGGGCAGGGGTAGGCAGAGCTTTGTGAAGTCAGCATGGGGGGTCCTGGAGAGGCGTGGGCCGCAGGGGCCCAGTGCTCCTGGCTGCAGCCTGTGCCTCCTGTCTCCTGCAGGTGCCTGAGGAAGCTCCTTGTTGAGGGCAGCTCCCATCACCTTCCACGCCAAGACCGCCCAGGGCCAGTGTACGAACGAGCCCCTGCGAGGAACCACCGGCCACGTGGGGGACGTGGGAAAGCTTCTCCCACCAGCTTCCATGTGTCCCCACGGGCTCCCCCCGGCTCCTCTGGCCTCCGTGCCGTCATCAGTCCCGAAGACCTCTGTAGAATCCTTGGGGTCTCTGTCATCGCTGAGCTCCTCCAAGCCACCAGAACCTTTGTGTCCCCTGAAGCACCTTTCACACCAGCCACCTGCGAGCACCCTATCACCAAACCCAGAATGAATCCTCTCCTACCCGGCTTTTGTGTTCTGTTCAGGTCTTTGATGGATTGTAGGGGCCACCCACACCGGGGAGGGCCATCTGCTTTGCATTCCACTGGTTCAAGTGTTAATCTCACCTAGAACTCCCTCACACACACCCAGAATAATGTTTGGCCAAATGCCTCCCCTCTGTGGGCCAGTCAGGCAGACCCATGAAATTAACCAACACAGGCTCTGAGACTCCAGGCCCAAGAGGCCCATGTCCTCCAGCTTCTGCTGATGTGGCCCGGGGGTCCCTGGGGACCGGCTGTGGCTGGGAGGCTGAAGCTGTGGCCTGGATGGGGATGGGGCCACTCAGCAGCATGTCCCCTGGTCACGTCCTTCACACCTGAGCCTCCCTCCTCCTCCGTAAGTGGGCTGTACTGTTGTGCTGCCCATAACTGATGACCCATATGGTGTGCTTTGACAACCTCCCCCAGTGATAGATGTGACACCAAGACCCCACCTGGGCGTGTCCCTGTTGGCTGCTACCAGATGAGGGCACTGGGGCTGGAAGGGGTCAGCTGACTGCTTGGGGTTCCATGGCCGGTCAGAAAGCATGGCTGGGATCTGAGCCCAGGCCGTCTGGCTACAGAGGCCACATTCCCACCCCTAGACCACCCCTCTGCCTGCCCCTCATGGGGGTGGTGTGGCTTCCTCTACTCTCGCTGGCTCATGGCTGCTTCTGAAGGTGGTGAAGGAGCCCACCAGCCCAGGTCCTGGGGCCAGTCCAGGCTTTGTAGCAGGAAGCTGAGGCAGAGTGGGGGCCTCAGGGTGGGGAAGATGACCCTCTGCCGTCAGGAGAGGACCTCGTCCTTTGCTGGGACCCAACCCGGGCTGACCTCAGTTGGGCGATGCCCAGGGCATGAAGTTGGAGGGAGCTGAATGGTCTCAAAGGAGGAAGGCTCCCCACACTCGGGTGAGAGAAACCCCCACACGGAGACCCGAGACTTAGTGTAAGATCCCAGACAGAATGGCCTTCACATACGGTCGATACAGGTTCTTAAAATACTGAAATAGTTCTAGTGAGTGCTGAGATGTGTTGGAAAGTGTTTAAAATCCTGGAATGTGTGCATGTGTGCGTGCATGCTCATCTGCGTGTGTGTGTGTGTGCACGGTGAGAGTGCTGGTGAGCTTGGAGAGGCTCTAGTGTTAAAAAGGAGTCTGGCCTGGAGAAGCTCTCCAAGTGTAAACAAAGGACAGCCTGCATGGTCCTGGAGGGTGGGTCTTTAATTCCTGCTTCCTCGACAGGGTCCCTGAGGGCTCAGGATCGAGGGATGGAGGCTGCTAGGGGGTAAAAACAGCACGTCCCTGGCAGGGAAAGGCCAGGCCTGTGAGGGTTCAGGCGAAACCTGGCTCCACACGCAGTTAGTGCTGCCTGGGCCTCAGGGACCAGCACATCCACCTCCTGTCCTCCAGTTGGGGCCACAGGGCTCCCAGAGAAAGAAGCAGGGTCCCCTCAAGCCCCTGACACCAAGGACCAGCCAGGCTCCAGTCTCCACCCCTCCTTGTGCATTTCTGCCCTCCCCAGGCTTCTCTGTGGCTTTGCTGCCATCTCCTGGAAACCAGCCTAGCGCTGACCCAGCCTTGTCCTCAGCAACCATGGCCTTCACATAGCATTCCATGTGCCTGAAATTCCCCTCTGGACACACAGGCTCCGTGAAGACGGTTTAGGCAGTTCCCAACTTCATGATCACAACAGGACCCTCTGGCCATCACTGCACGGTCCCTAGTCTGGGCCAGGGTCACCCCACCTATGGGAGGATGGGTCAGAGCTGTCCTCCCACAGCCAGGCTGGAATGGGCCCCACAGCCTTCAGGGAAGTGCCTTTTCCTCTACAAAGCTGGTCACCTGCTCTGACTCGCTCACCCTTATAGGCTCTGTACCTGGGAGTCTCCATTCCCAGGGACCCTGTGTATTTAAGTCTAGGTTGGGTATTGACCCGGTCACCCCGGCTTTCTTCCCATCCGCACTCACACTGCATACTATTCCACACCCTCTTGCCTTCTACCTTTCTACACTTCACTGTGACCTTTGTAAGCAACATCTGGCTAGATTTTGTTTTGTGTCCAATCGGAGAGGCTCTGTTCTGTACATTTATGGATCTTATTTTTATTGATCTATGAGAATTATTTCCACCACTTAATTTTTTGTCCTGGCTTTTCTAAACTTCTATTTTCTCGCTCCTTTCCTAATTTCTAGTAGAGAGACTCAGTTTTCTGTATTCGCCTTCCTCTTTCGAATGACTTGGAGGTTATGGTAGGCAGATCATGGCTCCCGCAGATACACCCATGTCTAAGCCCTGAAGCCCCTGAGCATCACCTTGTGTGGTGATAGACGTGATTAGGGGAGGGACCCTGAGAAGAGGAGCATATCCTGAGTCTTCCAGGCCAGCCCTAAACGCCTTATAAGAGAGAAGCAAAGGGAGCTTCCACCCAGACCCGCACAGGCAACAAGGCCCTGTGAAGGATGGAGAAGGTCTTGGAGACACAGCCACAGCGCAGGAACGCCACGGCAGCCGCCGGAGGCCGGAAGAGGCCAGGAAGGCTCCTTCCCAAGAGCCTCAGGAGGGAGCATGGCCCTGCCTTCTCCAGGCCTTAATTTCTGTCTTCTGGCCTCCAGGACTGTGAGGGGATAAGTTTCTGTTGCTGTGAAACCCCCGGCCTGTGGGAGCTTGTTACAGCAGCCACAGGAAACACAGAGGTCGTATTTTCTCTTTTACTTTAATAAACTGCCTTGAACACTTTATCGTGTGTACCCGGACACGCCTGCTCTCGGCCTAGACACAGCCAGCGTCTCGGCAGGTTCCTCTCCTAACCCATTAGAACACACATTTCCCCATCTGCGGGATGCCCACATCAGGGAGGGGACGCAGCTCTACGTTGCCCTCATGATATTCCTAATTGTTGTGGATGTTGGATGTGCGGTGTCCATGGGAGTGTCTCAGATTTTCGTGTTTTCTGCATCCAGCAGCTTTGCCACATGCAGGCCAAGGGAAGTGGGGCTCCTGCCTCCACCTGCCTGCTTGTGGGATCTCCCTAGAGGGAAGCGTTTGGTAGGTGGGTGATAAGATTAGGGTGCTCGAATGGGTGAGGAGGTGCAGAGGCACCGAGCTCTAGCAGCCTCCTGCCTCTAGGACAGGCCCAGGTTGGGATCACTGTGGCGACCAATGCCTTGGATCACTCGAGGGCTAGAAGGCACCCACTAGCTACACAGCTCAGGGGCGTCGCACATTGGGTATATTGTGGCGTCAGTTTCGGAATCAGCCCGGGGGGAGTCAGACCAGGACACCCAGCCAGGATTCCGTGGTGGGGAGAACGCCCACGTGGCTTGTGTGAAGGATGCTCCAGGGAATGCAAAGTCTCTGGTCACTGGGAGGAGCTGAGGGATGACAGCGACCCCAAGGATTTTATAGAGGTGCCCAGGTTTGCTGATACGGTGCTTGCAAACGGCTCATATAAAGGGTGCGTCACAGCGGGTCTGGAATTGGTGGGTTCTTGGCCTCGGTGACTTCAAGAATGAAGCCACCGACCCTTGCGGTGAGTGTTACAGTTCTTAAAGATGGCGTGTCTAGAGTTTCTTCCTTCTGGCGGGCTCAAGCCGCAGACCTTCCCAGTGAGCGTTACAGCTCTTAACCCCAGCGCATCCGGAGTTGGTCCTTGTCTGGCCGGCTTCAGGAATGAAGCCGCAGACCTCTGAGGTGACTGTTAGAGCTCATAAAGGCAGCACCGACCCAGAGGGCACATAAAACTAAAGACCAAAGATTCCACGACGCGAAAAAGACCCAAACGGATTGCAGCGGCTGGCTGGGGCCGGCCGCTTTTATTCCCTTATCTGGCCCCACACACATCCTGCTGATTGGTCCGTTTTACAGAGAGCTGATTGGTCCGTTTTGACAGAGTGCTGATTGGTGTATTTACAAACCTTTAGCTAGACACAGAGTGCTGATTGGTGTATTTACAAACCTTTAGCTAGACACAGAGTGCTGATTGGTGCGTTTACAATCCTTTAGCTGGACAGAAAAGTTCTCCAAGTAACCACAGGTTCCAGAAGCCCAGCCGGCTTCACCGCTCCCTGGTGCTGGTGCGTGGGAGTTTGCGGCGTCCAGCCAGGGCGCTCCGCAGCTCAGAGAGCCCTGGTCCCCTGATGGAGTCCAGCAGGCACCCCTCCGGCTGCGCTGAGGAGGGCCCGCCGAGCCCGCGCTCACCCGGAACCGCTCCTGCCCGCCAGCGCCCCAGCTCCCGCCCACGCCTCCCCCCCACACCTCCGGGCCAGCAGAGGGAGCGGACTCCGGCCTCGGCCAGCCCCAGCGAAGGGCCCCGCAGCGCAGAGGCGGGCTGAAGGGCTCCTCGAGCGCGGCCAGAGCGGACACCAAGACTGAGGAGGCGCCGAAAACCAGCGAGGGCGGTAGTACGTTGTCACCTCTCAAGAGGACATGAAGACGCTGGTAGCTTGGAGGAACACAGGGATGACAGAGACCCAGAGGACTGTATGGAGGTCTTTGGGACTAGTGATGGCCTGGAGGCCAGATGAGACGGGAGCCCGGGGACAACCTGGTGGGAGAAGCTTTGCTCCACCGCCTCCCACCTGGCCAGTGAACTCTCCAAGGGCCTCATTCGAACAACTTCCTAAAGCGGTGTCGGCTTAGAAGACAATGGAAGCTGACCTCTCCAGGGAGCTTCCTCAGGAGCCTGCAGGGCACAGGAGGCCCAGGCTGCAGCCAGGAGCACTGGGCACCTGCGGCCCACGCCCCTCCAAGGCCCCCCACGCTGACCTCACAAAGCTCTGCCTACCCCTGCCCCAGGGCTTTAGTGACATCACGGCTGTGATCTCCCCTCCCACATCAGCCCCAGGCCCTGGGCTGGCATCCTGGGTCCAGGTAGGAAGGACATGGGAGACAAGGAGAAACAGCCTCACTTTTCTAGCAGGAGAGTGTGGTCCTTAACGTTCTCCAGTTTTCTCAAGAGACTTCTCCAAGCTGGAAAGCAAGAGATGGGTTATGGTGGTGAGGGAGGAAACTGGGACTTACAGGAGGCTGAGTGCATGTGCCCTTAGGGGAGACCCCAGGATCGGGGATCAGACCCTGGAGCCCCAGCATCTGTCCAAGAGCCACAAGTGCAGGGGCCAGGCAGGGTGGGGCTGACAGCCTGGGGAGGTAGCTTTGTGCTCTCCTGGGAGGACAGGCGCACTCTCAAAGAGGACTCAGCCATGTTAAACAGCTGCCCACATAGACCTGCATCCCTTCCCTGCACGTCCAGGTGGTCACTGGTCCCCTCCCCCACACAGTCCCCTCCTGGGCAGCACCCGCTCCCTGGACCCCAAGGCTTCATCCCAGCAGGGAACGGGAGACATATCCCAGGTTCCAATCGCCTTACCAGGAGCTTCCCCACCAGGCCTCTGCAAATGACTTCCTAGGAGACTTGGTGCCCATTCACAGGGACAGGTGAAGCTGTCATCTCTGGGGCTGGGACCTCAGAGGCCTTACCTTTCAGGTGATGTGTTTGAACAGATCCTGAGCCATTCCCCCACTTCAGCTTTATCCTGAGAGACAAGACAGAGTGAGGGCGCAGGCCGGGTCTCAGTCTCCTGTCCCCACAGCTGCAGACTCACAGTGCTCGTGAATGACTGCTTTCTCCGCCCCAGCTCACGGAGGCCTGTGTGCCTTTCTCTTTCCTTTCACCGATTCTAAACTGCATAATAACTTACCTTCTGGTTTCCTTCTTTGAAAAGCACGGAGGGTTTTCTATGTGAGAGAACCGCCCTGGGCATCCCTCAGTGCCTGTTCCACTGCTTGGGAACCACACACTAGTGGGGCCTCAGGCTGGCAGGAGGATGGCTTCATGGGAGGCCAGAGACTCTCCAGGCTCAGGTGGGGGCTCTCAGGGGAGCTCAACACAGCGGCCAGAGCACCCTTTTAGAGCTGGGGACCCGAGCACCCACGCCTGGGAGGCACAGTGAGCCGGGAGGATGGGGCCTGTCCACTCTGAGACCTACTTGTCTGCTGACCCGGGTCCCTTGGCCAGCTGAGTCCCAAGGGTTTGTTTGCTCTGGCCTCCTGTGCCCACAGATGGTCTGGGGAGCTTGGGATGGAAATCACTATGCCCTCAACCTGCCTGCCTGCTGTCCTAGAGGGATGATGAGACTTCCCATCACAGGAGTGCCTCTTGGTTTGGAAAAGTGGAAGAGGCAGGAAAATAGAATCATTCTCTGCCGGGTGTGGGCTGGGGCTGCCCACATTCTTGCTGTTCTCTGGGAGTACTGAGGCGGCTCCACCAAAATGAGGGCTTAAGATGATGAGGAACACCAGGCTAAACCCAACGAAGAGGATGAGATGGATGATCTGGGGAACGGGGCTGGGGCTCAGCTCTGTATCAATAACACTCAGAGGAAAGAGGATATCCATGTCAGCTGCACTGCTGTCCTCCTGCTACTGAGCCCTGGGCATCCCCTCTGGAGTATTTATTGGGGCCCAGGCCCACATCACAGAGCTGGGGCCTCCCCCTCACAAAGGGCTGCTAAGGGTGGGTGGGCAGTGGGAGGAGGAGGCTAAATCCCAGCCCTGCCCACCACCACCCACCCCTGCAGTTCCCTTCACCCTCCTGGCCTTCTCAATGTTTCTCAGGGTTTCTCAATGTTGGTCAGGCTGGTCTCAAACTCCTGACCACAAGTGATCCGCCCACCTCGGCCTCCCAAAGTGCTGGGATTACAGGCATGAGCCACCATGCCTGGCCATTTTTTTAGTTCTTTTAACATACAGTAACTGCTTTGAAGTCTTTGTTTGCTAAGTGTGACATCTAGGGACACGAAGACAGTTTCTATTGACTGGTTCCCCCCACACTTTCCTGTTTCTTTTTGTCTTGTAACTTATCATTGAACACTGGATGCTTTAGGTTATAGACTGTTCTACGCTGGATTCTGATTCTTTTCTCCTGAGAATTGTTGTTACTGTTTTGTTCATTTGTTTGTAACCTGCCTGTACTAAATTTGTAAATTCGGTCAGCAGTGTGTAGCCACAGCCGCCTCTGCTCATTTTTTGTTTGTTTCTGTTCTTATGCATGGCTTCCCAGGAACCGCTCCTTTATCTGCATGCATGGTATTCCGCCAACAGTTGTGTGAATTTGTGCACTAACACCTTGAGTCGGTGAGGCTTCCATTGCTGCTGATGGATCTCCCCGTGGACTGGGGCGTGCACACAGAGCTCAGGCCATCTGCTTTCCACAGGCATCTCCCCTCGCCGTGTCTTCTCTTCACATGCGCTCAGGCACTGTCATCAGTCAGGGATGCTGGGTGGTTTGGGCAGGTTCTGGTCTCTGGGGAGATGAGCAGAGCCACTGGTCCTTCCTGTTTGTTTGCATCAATATCCCTGTTTGAAAATTCTCCAAATCATGTGAGTCCCTCTGGTGGTGACAGCAAAGCTGCTGGTTTCGGGGCGTTCAACAAATGTGTTTTACATTTAGGTCTATGAGCCCGGAGTGGTGGCTCAGGCCTGTAATCCCAGCACTTTGGGAGACTGAGCTGGGTGGATCACCTGAGGTCAGGAGTTCAAGACCAGCCTGGCCAGCATGGTGAAGCCCCATCTCTACTAAAAATACAAAAATTAGCCGGGCGTGGTGGCATACGTCTGTAATCCCAGCTACTCGGGGGGCTGAGGCAGGAGAGTCACTTGAACCCGGGAGGTGGAGGTTGCAGTGAGCTGAGATTGCACACAATAAATTAATGATTTAATGCCCATATAATGGAGTGCTGTGAAGCTCTTAAAAAGAATGCCATGAGGATGATCAACAAATACTGTTCTCCTGGATGAGGATTATTACCATCAGCTCCATTTTTCAGATGAGAAAACCGAGACTTAGAGAGGTTACATAATTTTCCGAAGGTCACTCCCTACTGAATATAGGAGCGGGGATCTGACAGCCACCTAATCACACCCAAGAACAGCATTCTCTCCTCCGCTCTCCTCCATGGCCCCCTGTGACTCCCAGGAGACCTCCCCAGCTCTGCAGTCCCCAGGGCCCTGGTGTCCATAACCCGAGGAAGGGGAAGGGCCGTGAGATCTTGGGCTTTCTCACTCTCCGAAAATGAGCAAGTGAGAATGAGACTTTGCTTAGAAGTGTAAATAAATGCGACATTTATTGCCTATCAAATATGAGAAGCAGTTTCTCTGTTTAACACGTGTATTAGTATCGGTGTCCCTTGTTATTCAAACTCTCCCTATTGAGCTCGAGAATCAAAGTCAGATAACTTTGTCGATAAATCCCTTCCTCTCTGCACCCTTGCTACTCACTGTCTCAAGACCCAAACTCACTGGGACAAGGCGCTGGCCCTCCTGATTCTAGCCTGGTGTCTGCCTCTCACTACGCACATCGGGAGCCAGAGAGCAGAGGAGGGGGCGGCTGTGAGTGCACAGAGCACACACGTGCGATGGGATTGCCCCCACCCCGCCCCCATTATCTCTATGGGTGTGATGATGAGAAACTTTCACCTTTCCAGTGAGCTCCTGTGCTGCTTGGACTTTCACAGGCGTGTTTACGTGATGGATTTTTGTAAATACAGCCGTCAGTGGAGGCCTCTTGTCCCCATCTCGGGAACCATAACCCAGATTCCCAAAGGGGAGCTTGCCCTCATGGATGGAAACTGAGGCCCTCAGAGATGCCATCGGCCTTGATCCCTTGCTCCTATTCAAAGATCTCGACATTACCGGAGATTCCTTGGGGCAGCCGGACATGCCTGTGCTAAGGAAGTACCCACCACACGCCGTGGGAATGCTGTAGATTTACTGTGATGCAACACCTCAGGAGGCCTCTGTGCCCAGGCCCATTAAGTTGCATGCTTTTGAGGGTGGGAGGTGGAGGCGTTTCCATTTTGCTTGGGATCAGCCTCAAATTTTCTTTTTCCTCTTTTTTCCCTTCTAAGGTACTAGGATGGTGGAGGAGACACAGGCTGATGAGGTGTCTCCAAACCCACGGTCCCCTGGACTCCCATCTCGGCTGCAGCGCCTCCGCACTGCGAGGACAAGAGAGGAGCTGATGTGGAGGAGCTGAGGCCCACTGGGGGCCCTGGGAGAGTCCGGCCCACAGGTGACAGCAGCGTTCAGGGCTTCAGCCAAGCCCGAGAGGAAACACACCAATCAGCCCCAGACTGAGGTGACCGCTGCCAAAAAAAAAAAAAGCCGGCGCCGTGGCCTGCGCCTGCATCCCAGTGATGGAGGCTGACGTGGCGGATCATAAGGTTGTGGACGGATTTATCCTGGCCAATGTAAACCCTGGCCTCTAATAAAATAGCAAAATCCAGCCGGGCGGTGGCGCCATAGTCCTGAAGCATCGGGAGGCCGAGGTGAGAAATGGTGAACTGGCAGGTATGGAGTTTGCAGTGAGCTGAGATCTGGCCACTGCACTCCAGCCCATGAGTGAGGATTCCGTCAAAAAAAAAAAAAGTTGTTTCTACTCAAAATCCTTTGTTTGCACAATATGTTAGCTGTGACAGCTACCACCATATTTGTTTTTTTAAATCATTTCTGTAGAGATGGCTTTCATTGCCGCCAGGCCGGTCTCTAGACTGGCCTCAGTGGTCTCTCCCACCTGGCCTCAAAGTGCTTGGACTATAGGTGAGCCATGGTGCAGCCTGGGCCTGCTTCTTGCCATTACTACAGTGGAGCCCAAAGCCTCCTGGGAGTGAGAGAGCTAGTTCATAACCACGCTGTTTGGAGAGGTTATGGTTCACTTGAATTTCTGTTTCAGTGATGTGGGTTTGACATCTCACATTGAAGCTGCCTTTTGCTTAATCTGAGGGACTTTGTGCTCTATCTACTTTTAGTGTTTCTATTCCCAGGAATCTCTCAGATGCACTTCCCTCTCTGCTCTCTGTCCCGTGGCTGCCTAGTGCCCATCCACCCCTCTCAGTGTTTCCCTCTGTCCTGAGGAGCCCTTGCAAAAAATTCCAATCCACCCCTCAGCATTCCTCCATCCCAATACACTCCAGTGGCTTCTCCATCCACCCCAGTGTTTCCTCTGTCCCCATTATTCCAGAAAATTCAATCCAACCTTCTGCTGCCTCCATCCCAGTACACCCAGGCCCATCCACCTCAGTGTTTCCTCTGTCCTGAGGAGCCCCCAGGTGCGGGCCCAGGATCCACCCCCCAGCATTCCTCCATCCCATACCCTGTGGCCCATCCACCCCCAGCTGCCTCCCTCCATCCTGCACACCCAGGTAGCCATTCCCATCCACCCCTCAGCAGCCCCTCTGTCCTGAGGAGCCTCCCAGGTGGCCCATCCACCCCTCAGCTGCCCCTCCCATCCTGGCACTCCAGGTGTGGCTCCATCCACTCCCCCTCAGTGTTTCTCTGTCCTGAGGAGCCTCCAGGTGTGGGCCCATTCCACTCCCGCCTCCGGGTCCCGGGGCCGCCCAGTGCACCACCCCTGCCTCCAACTCCACACCAGGTGGCCCATCCACCCCCCACAGTTTCCCCCTGTCCCGGGGACCCCAGTGGCCTATCCACTTCTCTTGCTTCTCTGTCTCTGGGGCTGCCCAGGCCCATCCACCTCTCAGTGTCCTCTGTCCTGGGACCCTCAGGTGTGTCGCATCCATCCTCTGTGTTTTTCCTCCCACGTTCTTCAGGTGTTTGTTTCCAATCTTCCTGCCACAGGTGGAGAGGAGGGATCCTCTCATTGCCTGTGAGGAGGTCAGCTGTTTCTGTGGGCCTCCTCCCTGCAGATTGTGAAGTTCAAGCCACACCCTGGAAGGTCTCTGTGTGTCAAGATCACTAGACAGATGCAGGGACTACACTCGTGCCCTGCTCTACCTCTGAGTGTTGATCCAGCTGCTCTTGTGGACCAGGACACTCCTAGAAGAACTGGTAGATCCTACAAGAGGGCAGGTTTGGAGAGCGAGATGATCATGCCTGAGGGATTAAAGTGTAACTCTGAACCACTGCCTGCAAACTGCATGAGGATGCAGTGTGTGTGTGCCGAGAGTTTTGCAGCCCCTGAAGGCAACTGACATGGCATGAACAAGGTTGGGCGAGTGCCTGGGCGCCTGGGTACTTCCCAGCACTTTGGGAGGCCGAGGTGGGTGGATCACCTGAGGTCAGGAGTTCGAGATCACTCTGACTAACACATGGTGAAACCCCATTCTTCTATTAAAGTTCACAAAAAAATTAGCCAGGCGTGTGTGTTTTCCTGTAATCCCAGCGCTTATTCTGAGGGAAGGGTTCCAGATGCCGAGCCAAGGAATTATCTCATCCCGATCATCTGGCTGCAGGCAAAACGATGATTGAAGGTAGTTTTCCTACAAGATAGGTATAGCCTTTGGAACAGTGCCCCGTTTTATCTTCTGCAGCACACAGGCATTGTGGAACAGTGGACTTTGTAGGCATACATGGAGATTTTGGCTGTCCCTTAGGAGCCAGGTAAAAATTTCTTCAATAAGACAGACAAAATACCTATCCCCAAAGAAAATGATTGATACTAAGAGGTAAAATTAAGAATTTTTCATCAATAAGAGAGCAAAGATGGGACCAAAGTGGTGGCTCATGCTGTAATGCCGCAATTTTGGGGAAGCCAAGGTGGGAGGATCTCTCTGAGGTCAGATGAGAATGGCCTGGAGAATTTAGTAAGACTTTGTATTCAGGCAAAACGTAAAATTAGCTGGGCTGGTGGTGCATGCCTGTGGTCCCAGATACCTGGGGAGGCCGAGGCAGGAGGATCACTTGAGCCTGGGAGGCTGGAGGCTGCAATGAACCATGACTGTGCCACTGCACCAGCCGGGTGACAGGGTGAGACTCTTGCCTCTAAAAAAGAGGCGGGAATGGAGGAGGGTGAATCACAGATAGAGTATAAAGAGAATTCTGTACATTAATAAGAAAATGCATGCAGGGCTTAACACCTAGGTGACGGGTTGACAAGTGCAGCAAACCACCATGGCACATGTTTACCTGTGCAACAAACCTGCACGTTCTGTACATGTGTCCCAGAACTTAAAGTAAAATGAAATTTTTAAAAATTAAGAAAAAGGCCGGGCGCCGGGTGGTTCGCCTTTTCCGTAATCCCAGCACTTTGGGAGGCCGAGACGGTGGATCACGAAGTCAGGAGATCGAGACCATCCTGGCTAACATGGTGAAACCCCGCCTCTACTCGCTAAAAATACAAAAACAAGCCGGGCGAGATGGCGGGCTTGCAGTCCCAGCTACCGAGGCTGAGGCAGGAGAATGGCATAAACCCGAGGCGAGCTTGCAGTGAGCTGGAGATCCCGCCACTGCACTCCAGCCTGGGCGACAGCTGCAGACTACCCCAAAAAAAAAAAAAAAAGAAAAAAAGCTGGCAGACCAATAGGTGAAAGAAATGAAGAGGGACAAAAAGGAAGGAGGAGGGAGGAGGGAGGGAGGGAGGAAGGGAGAGAGGAAAGAACAAATGAACATCCCAGTGGCCAAAAAAGCATATAAACATGCTCAACCTCGTAAGCCATCAAATTTAAACCACAGTGAGAAACCAATATTACACCTACTGAATGGCTAAAATTAAAAACACTGTTGATACCAAGTTTGGGTAAGAATGTGGAGTAACTGAAACTTCATATACTACTTTTGGGAATGTAAATAGCACAACTACTTTGAAAACCCTTGGTAATACCTACTAAAGGAGACCGCGACCTGTGATCCCCTACATTCCAACCTCTATGCATAGAGACCCAAAAGAACTGTGCACTGGGCCGGGCGAGTGGCTCAAGCCTGTAATCCCAGCTAGAGGCCGAGACGGCGGATCACGAAGTCAGGAGATCGAGACCATCCTGGCTAACACAGTGAAACCCCGCCTCTACTAAAAATACAAAACTAGCCGGGCGCAGGTGGCGGGCTCGTAGTCCCAGCTACTTGGGAGCTGGAGGCAGGAGAATGGCGTGAACCTGGGAGGTTCAGTAAGCTGAGATCCGGCCACTGCACTCCAGCCTGGGCAACAGAGCGAGTCTCCATCTCAAAAACAAACAAAAAACTGTGCACTGTACATGTGTTCACCAAATGATGCACTAGAGTGTTTTATCAGCACAATTCACCACAGTAGCCCAGCTTCCAACAGGAGAACGGATAAGTACCTCTCAGTGCATTTATAGAGCAAAAAATTCTTACAGCACCGGAAATGGATGACCAGCTGCCATGCACAGTTGGTGAACAATTCAGCAACATAATGCCGAGCAGAAGCAGCCAGACACAAATGAATGCGACTGCACGATTCTGTTTCTGTGACGCCTAAAACAAAGCAAAAAGAAACATCTGAGAGAAGTCAGGACAGCAATTATCTTAGTGCTCTGGGGAGGTAATATTCTATTTCTTGGATCTGGAGGGCTGGTGTCCAGATATATCTACCTACACTTACCAAGCTGCCCACTGGGGATTGGTGGCTTCTATGCATATTATACTTCACCCTAGTGATGAAATAACAACAAAACCTAACAATCAAATTAAGAAATGAGCAAGGCCAGGCGCAGTGGCTCACACCTGTAATCCCAGCACTTTGGGAGGCTGAGGCGGGCAGATCACCTGAGGTCAGGAGTTTGAGACCAGTCTGGCTAGCATGGTAAAACCCTGTCTCTACTAAAAATACAAAAAAATTAGCTGGGCGTGGTGGTGGGAACCTGTAATCCAAGCTGCTTGGGAGGCTGAGGCAGGAAAATCATTTGAAAGAAAGTGGAGGTTGCAGTGAGCACAGATTGCGCCATTGCACTCCAGCCTGGACAACAAAAGTGATACTCTGTCTCAACAGAAAACAAACAAACAAAAAAATTAGCCAGGTGTGGGGGCACATGCCTGTAATCCCAGGTACTCAAGAGGCTGAGGCAGGAAAACCACTTGAAGCCAGGAGGCAGAGTTTGCAGTGAGCAGAGATCATGCAACTGCACTCCAACCTAGGTGACAGAGGGAGACTCCCGTCTCAAAAAAAAAAAAAAATTCTAGTTTGTTGCTTAGTGTGTGTGTATACATATATGCACATGTGCACGCACACACACATATAAAACTGTGTTAAATTATTTCATATGAATGCAGGAAAATCATAATTTTCTTTTTTTTTTTTTTTTTTGAGACACAGTTTTGCTCTGTCGCCCAGGCCAGAGTGCAGTGGTGCGATCTTGGCTCACTGCAAACTCCGCCTCCCAGGTTCACGCCATTCTCCTGCCTCAGTCTCCTGAGTAGCTGGGACTACAGGCGCCTGCCACCACGCTTGTCTAATTTTTTGTGTGTGTTTTTAGTAGAGACAGAGTTTCACTGTGTTAGCCAGGATGGTCTCGATCTCCTGACCTTGTGATCCACCTGCCTCGGCCTCCCAAAGTGCTGCGATTATAGGCGTGAGTCACTGCACCCGGCCAGGAAAATCATAATTGTTTTGGTAAATTGATCACTTTGCAAAGCATGTGAATTCAGACCATTACAGGAAGGTATTAACATAAATTAAGAGGGTAACGGTTAACTCTGTTTTTGTAAATGTGATTTTAGGCTTGCCACAGAATTCTGAAGGAATGCTACTCACTAAATTCATTTTTCCTCTACTTCAAATAGTGCTATTAATATCCATGTGGAAATTAGAGTGTGAAGGGGATAACCGAATCGAGAATGGTAATATTCTGTACTCCCGAGTAATTGATATCATCAGTCCTTTAGAGCTATATTCTTAGCCCAAGAAACTCGCAAATTACGCTTTGAAATGGCAGTGGGATAATTAAGGAATCAGAGAGACCGAGGGGTTGAGGAGGAATTATTTAATTATTTAGGTGCACCCACCCAGTCGGATTAACATCCAAAGGACTAAGCCCCGAACAAAGAGTCGAGTTACCTTTTAAGCATTTCGTGGGGCGGGGGGAGATCTGTGCAGGGGGAAGCACGTTACAGAAGCGAGAAACAAAGACAGTTATTCAGTTGAGACATGCATTACATCATTTTTTACTTTTCAAGGAACAACATGTTTTACGACTTATCTGTCTAGTGCCCTTGCAGCTGCACAGCTGGAGAAACAGGGTCTTCACAATGCCTGGGATAGGGAGAGATAAGGCTCAGTAGCCACAGACAGAAAAACAGGCAGTTAATTTTTAGAGGACTCCACCTCTTTCTCTTCCTCAGGGGGAATTGGGTTTTCTTACATACAACTGAGTTTTTGTTTACACGTTCTTTAATTTCTTTTCATTCCTGTTTCATTTCCCCCCTTTGGTGCTTTGTATAACAAAGGTGTTAAATAGAAAGCACCAGTATTTGCCACCTCTTGGTGGAACTGAGCTGCTTCTTTTACTGGCAGTGGCTGATATTTGGTTAATGCCATCCACGGCGTGGTAGTGTGTTGGGTTACTGCTGCCTCTGTAGTTGACTGAATACTCCTAATACACAGGGGTGAAAGGCAAGGGAGGATGAGGCAGATGCCAAGAATAAGCAAAAGCCTACCAATGAGGGTTTTGAATCCTCCAAAGGTTGAGAACCATCCTCCAAACAAGGAATCCGGGGACCATCCGGACCAAGTCTAAACTGGAGCTTGGGCCAACTTGCGTATTCTAGCTGTGATTATGCTTCTAGTTTTTTTATTTTTATCATAAATTGGATACCCTAAGAGTTCCCCTTGGTTTAGAGGAAGTAAAAAGAAGGATGGCTTGATTGTTTCTAACACACATCCTTGTCCATTTAGCTGGCAGTTGCCGATATGCCCGTGCTCCACATGTCCAATATCGGCCAGAGGGTGCTTTCCAAGCATCTGGAGCCTCTAGCTGATGCCAGGAGTGGCTTAGAGTAGAAAATCGAGAGAAAGGGTTTGGAGATGGTAAGTAGGAGTGGTTCTGGGCGTTTCTCCGTTGAGTTTTGTTTTCGGCTCGTTGTAATACGTTGCCCTGGGCAGGTGGTTTCTCCTACTGCGTCTGTGAAAGTCTTTCCTTAATGGGAGATACAGTATTTTCCAATTATGGAGGTTTTTAACAACCAAACACTGGCTGAGGCTGTAGGTTCACTGGCAGGGTTAGGCGAAGTGAAGTTATCTTGTGGCATTAATTTCTTTGCCTCTCCTGGCCACTGGTTCCCCATATCAGTTCCTCCACATACGAGGGATGAGGAAATTCCTAAGCTGCCAGCTATGTTTTCAGCTGGTTGAGTAAGTTTTTGGTTGATGGGAAAACTCAGGCACTGACTGATCAAAATGCTTATTGAATGACTTATGGACCTGAAATTGTGGGGTTGGACATACTTGAGTCTTTTTAGTCTATTTGACCATTAGTAGTGGAACTTTTTTTGTTGTTTTTTGGTTTTGGGTTTTTTTTTTTGTTTTTGAGACAGAGTTTCGCTCTTTTTGCCCAGGCTGGAGTGCAATGGCGCGATCTCGGCTCATCGCAACCTCCGCCTCCCGGGTTCAAGCAATTCTCCTGCCTCAGCCTCCCGAGTAGCTGGGATTACAGGCACGTGCCAGCACCCCAGCTAATTTTGTATTTTTAGTAGAGACGGGGTTTCTCCATGTTGGTCAGGCTGGTCTTGAACTCCCGACCTCAGGTGATCCACCTGCCTCGGCCTCCCAAAGTGCTGGGATTACAAGCGTGAGCCACCGCGCCCAGCATTAGTAGTGGAACTTTAAGGCCTGCTTCTTGTCTATTAACTCGTAATAGTGCTGTCTGTCCTGTAGACCAAAAAGGTAGCTCTGGCTTTAAGATAGTAAATTTTAAAGGATTGCATGTTCTTGTCTTACAATTTGGTTTGATTGACATACTACTTAGCAGAGCAGTCCTTCCTGAATATAAGTGTTGGAGCTGTGGTAGCATAGACCACTGAATGTTACAGTCTAGGCATCCGATTTGTGGTTCTCTGTACAGATACTTAGGGCTGCTCCTGCTAAGCCTCTCTTGTGGTAAACCATTGCAGACTGTTTCTGGTTGTATGTGTAGGTTTGTAACTTGGTTCTTGTACATTTATAGTAGATATGATACAGTAGAGTTTTAACTATCGTATGTTTTTACTCAGTTAGTGTGTGTGTACACAGTGTGGGCATCCTTCTAAAGGTTTCTCCTCTTCTAGTATAGGCGGAAATGGTAACAACATCAGTGTATGTAATAGAAACATGCTAACACTACACATGGGCATAGCAAACCTTCTTCTGGGCATAGACATTTGCAGCATTTGCAGTAATAACATGACAACAGAACAATCAGTACTGATAGAATTATAACTAGGCTTATAAATGGTATCCACATTCACTTATCCGGAGATGGTCCTCTTAGCTTCAGCTGTGCATAGACTAGTCAGC
Organism: Papio anubis; assembly: GCF_008728515.1. NCBI lineage: Eukaryota > Metazoa > Chordata > Mammalia > Primates > Cercopithecidae > Papio > Papio anubis. The sequence continues at coordinate 172,222,120 of NC_044980.1, forward strand.
TTCCGGGATGTGACTAGAGCAGAGCTTGCAGGATCCTCAAGCTTCAGCCGTGCGTAGACTGACCAGCCTCCAGTGTGGTCAGAGCATGGCAGTCGTCCTTCTTACCGGTGGGCGTAGGACTATTCGGGTGGGGAGATCTGGGTCTTGTTGGTTAATCCACTGGTCATCGTCAGGAGTCACTGCTGCCGCTGGTTTCAGCCGGCTAGGATGAATCCAAGGTGTGACACCTGCAACTTTCACAGCAGTGGAAGTAGACATGATTACAACATGAGGCCTATCCTATATGGGTCCTAGATTGGTTGGATTCCATTTTTTTTTTTTAGCTTAAACAAAATCCTTAGGTTTAAAGGGTGTACTGGGTCTGTTAGACTTCAGTCATTTTTCTATACCTAGCCATGCATTTTTACATGGCCATACCTAAAGTCTGCATTTGCCTTCTTAAAGTTAGTTGTTCTCGTTTATAGAAATTACCTTTAATCTGACTTATGATGGGAGTGGGGGTGGCCGGCCGAACAAAATCTCACAGGGCGAATACCCAGTTTGTTTGGTGGAGGTGCACCCGACTCGGAGGAGGACCACGGGCAAGACCTGATCCTACCTCTGATGAGTTTCTTGACACAATTTCTTCAGTAGTTGTTTGAATGTCCGGTTCATGCGTCCCACCTTCCCTGAACTCTGTGGTCAGTAGGCTGTGTGCAGTTTCTATTTGATCTTTAAAAGTTGAGTCAGCTGTTGTACAACTTGTGCCACAAATGCAGGACCATTGTCTGATCCTAGGGTTAGAGGCGACCCAAACCTTGGTATGGTATCTTTCAGTAGCACCTTTGTCACCCCTCATGCCTTTTCAGTTCTGGTGGGGAAGGCCTCAACCCACCCCGAGTAGGTGCAAACAAACACTAGTATATACCGGTAACCCCCTGCTTGAGGCAACTCGGTAAAGTCTACAAGCAGGTTCTCACAGGGCACAGCTCCCACTTCCTGAATTCCTGGAGGTCGAGTAGGTCCTTGTTTTGGATTTTTCCAGGCACAGGATAGACATTGTTCACAAACAGCACGGGTGATGGCAGAGAGCCGTGGCACACAGAAATGCCGACCTATTAAAGTCTCTAGGGCTGTCCTTCCAATGTGTGTTCCTTGATGGATCTTCTTCACAAACCTTGGGGCTACTGTTTCTGGGATGGCTAGCCTCCCATCAGAGAACAGCCACCACCCACCTTTAACATATTTTCCTGTTTCCTGACCAAACCAAGCTTTTTCACTTGAGAGTAATTGGGCACCTCCGGTAAAGGGGGCTCTGTAAGGAGAGGCATTGCTAGAGTTCTTTCTTCAGGTGAAGCCGTGCTCCTTGCTGCCCGCCGAGCCTCCTGATCTGACTTTCTGTTGCCTTGTGCCTCATAGCTCTTCCTGATTTGGTGTCCTTTGCAATGAATGACAGCCACCTTCTTTGGAGCTTATATGGCTTCTAATAATTGCAACATTTCCTCTTTTTTTTTTTTTTTTATTTCTTTTCCTTCAGTAGTCAAAAGTCCTCTCTCTTTGCATGTTGCCTCTTGGGCTTGCAGGATTGCAAAAGCATATCGTGAATCAGTATATATGTTTACTTTCTTCCCCTTGGCCAATAACAGTGCTCTGGTTAATGCTATTAATTCAGCCTTCTGAGCAGAAGTCCCAGAAGGTAAGGCTTGAGCCTCGACTACCTAGTGTGGGTCACTACTGCATGCCCTGCATATCGCACCCCATCTGTTAGGAAACTGCTACCGTCAGTGAAGTATTTAGCATCTGGGCTTTCCAAGGGGGTATCTCTGAGATCTTCCCGGCTTGAGAACACTTGGTCCACCATATTTATGCAACAGTGGGGAAGCTCCTACCAGCAGGGAGGCAACCCATGGTCCTTCCCATCGGGTTCCTCCACTCCACAGGCAGCAGGGTAGCTGGGTTCAAGGTATTTACAGTCTCCAGTGTTCCCTGGGGATTTTCACACAGAAGACTTTGATACTTTAGCATTCTAGAGTTGGACAGCCAACGATGTCCTCCTTGCTCCATTAAGGTGACTACAGCATGTGGCACCTGGACTATTATCTTCTGACCTAGGGCCAGCTTGTTGGCATCTCCTATGAGGACTGCAGTAGCTGCCAACACCTTGAGGCAGTGGGGCCAACCTAAAGCCACCAAGTCTAGTCTTTTGTATAAGTATGTTACTGGCCAGTGCCAAGAGCCTAACAACTGAGTTAAGACTCCGACTGCTATCACTTTCGTTTATCCACATACAAAAAGAAGGGCTTTTTAAAAATCTGGCAACCTTAGCGCCGGGGCTTGAATGAGAGCTTCCTTTATACCTTTGAAGGCCTTTTTTTGTTCCTTTTCCCATAGAAGGGGCTCTCTTTCTTTTCCTTTGGTAGCGCCATATAAGGGCCTTGCTATAAGGGAGAAGTTTGGAATCCAGGTTCGGCAGAATCCCACCACACTGATCTGCTGCCTTGTAACTGGGGTGGGCAACGCACATCCAGCCTCCTTGCGTGCACTTCCAAGCCTGCACTGGCCTTGGGATACTGTGAATCCTAGATATCCAACCTCCTGAAAACAGACTTTTGCCTTGTCCTTGGACACTTTGTAAACTGGCCTGTATTCACCATTTGGCTTGCACACAGGCAGCAGAGGAGTATTCCAGGAGGACTTGCATTTGACTATAATCCCATGTTTATAGGGCCGATTTAAATGTTTTGTTTTGCCATCAATTGCCTCTCTGGGTAGGGGTATTGACGGACTCATACTGGGGCAGCATGAGGGTTAAGCTCTACTACCACCGGGGGGGCTGTTTGCAGCAAGTCCAGGGGGTTGTCCTCAGCCCATACACCTGGTACCTTGAAAAGCATTCCCCACATACTGTGTAGGTCTGGCTGTGGTAGCCTGCTGGCACACAGTTCATAGAGCCGCCATTCCTCAGTTCTCCAGACAGTTAGAGTCAATACCATTGCCTTAGTCTTTTCCAACTCCAGTGTCATATTCCCTTTAGATGTAAAGGAAATTTGTGCCTGCAGTTTCTGGAGTAAGTCTCTTCCCAACAAGGGCACTGGACAGTTTGGCATGTATAGAAACTCATGCTGCGCTTCTTGTCCCTCAATAACACATCTCCTGGATTTGCAAAAAGGTCTCTTTTCTTTGGCCCCAGTAACCCCTACAGTAGTAGCACAGTTCTTTGTTGAGGGGCTAACTGGGTGAGTTGCCACAGAGAAATCAGCACCAGTATCGACCAAAAAATCCATTAATCGGCCCTCTGCTTCCATAGAGACCATAGGCTCCCCAGGGCCTAAAAGGAGGGAGCCCAGTCTGTCTCAGTCCTCTTAAATTCTCGGCCCCTGCTAAGCCAATCAGATCAGGATCTGCCTTACAATTGCTGATCCACATGCGCTGATGAACCCTCACAAAGTCTTTCTTCAAACTCATTGGTGCTTTTATCTGCACCCCAGAGCACCTCTGAGATTTTTTATATTGGTTGCCTTTTTCTTTTACCATCCTTTAGACTTTGCAGAAGTGCTTCTCAGCACTTTTGTAGGTGCTGAAGCTGGACTGCATCATCTGGGTCCTAGTGGGGGTCCTTTTGTCCTCTTAAGAGGCATAGGCATAATTTGGCATGGCCAGACCTGAGACAGCATGCCTGACTTTTCCAGCCTTTCACTTTAAACTTCCCAGAGCTCTGATTTCTGCTTCTTGGGTGATACTGGGAGCTTGTATCTGCTTATAGGGGCAGTTAGCTGGTAACGGAAATTGAAGATTGGAATGTAGGAGGGGTCTCCATTCCCTCCTGTGGTTCTTGCAAAACCGGTTTTCTCTTTCCTGAGACTTTTCTTTTGTTTCCATAGCTGCCTGGGCAGCTGATTTTTACTTCCACTTTTCGCTTTTTACTGCTGGAGTTACAAGCCTCTGTGACTTTCCCTTTAACTCTGTAGCTGCCAGCGTAGCTGGTTCATCTTGGCATGAGCTGCGAGCATTCTACAATAAACTGCTAGGCAGGGCTGCATTTCTTTAGCCATGAATCAATATAAAGACTAGGTCGTGTCCTCGACCCCAATCACCACCTTAAAACACATGGCCAATTTCTCTACATTGCCTTCAGCCAGCCATCCAACACTAAAAGAGGGCTGTTCTAATTCATAGTATGTCCTTAAGTTTTGAGCATCCAGTTTTATCCCACAATCACCTCTAAATCCTTTTTAAAAACTTTTTTTTAACATGCACTCCAAAGGAGTGGTTTTGATGCTTTTCCTCCCATTTCCTTCCTTGTGGCACACTTTCAGTCTCGGGTCTACCAGACCAGGTCCTATTATGAGAGTTTCGGATGCTGCTTAGCCAGGAATGTGCCTTCCCGTCTCACAGCCTGCTGCAGCCCTGGAGCTGGTCCTATCAGCCGTATGCAGTGCCCTAGGTCTGATTTCCCCTGCACTCACCTCGGAGCACACAGCCCACACTAAGGGATCTGTGCCTCCCCACGTCACTCCCTGCGTTGGCCTCTCCCATACCATCTCTTTCACACACTTTCACACACCTCCTCTGCCCCAGGACTCCTCATCAGATGAAACGGGCCTCTCCTGTGTCCCGGGTGAACCTAGTTAGGCTCCCACATTCACACACATACATACGCCACTGCTACCCCAGGACTCCTCATTGGACGAAATGAGCCCCTGTCATGTCCCCGGTAGGTTCATACGCACCCACACACTCCCAGTTCACATGCACCCACACACTCCCATTTGGGGTGGCAAACCACTCTTGCCACCCTGCCAGCAAGCTCCTTCTTGCTGCACTTGCTACTCTGTTGGCCTGTTTTCTCCCTTCCACCTTATTAGTGGGGACATGAGGTTCATCCAAATTGGCAGGCCACTCCTGCCACCCCCAGCCACTCTGGGTTGGATTAGTGGTCGGTCCCCAGGGGTGATCAAGCTCCCCTTTGTCCCGATGGGACGTGTTTTCTGCCTTGGGCCTTTCTCCTTACAGCAGTTCCTGAAGTGCTGCTATCGTCCCACAGCCCTGTCTCTGGTTCCACTGCACTGTGGGGCAGGGCACCAGGACACAGGCAGAGCCGGTCTCCATCTGGTATTTTTAGTAGAGACGGGGTTCACTGTGTTAGCCAGGATGGTCTTGATCTCCTGATGTTGTGATCCGCCCGCCTCAGTCTCCCAAAATGCTGGGATTACAGGTGTGAGCCACTGCGCCTGGCCTGGCCTCCTGCTTTTTAATTTAACATGGTGCAGATGACAATGTTCACTAAAAGCTGTGATCCGTCATGACTACTGACTCATGAATATATAACAACTACAAAAAGAACCCAAACAAATAAGAAAGAGGCTTGACTTACACGGCTAGAGCCAAGGAGCCCTGTAGGAGGAATGAGGAGGCTGTTATCAGAGCCCTGTGGAATGACCCACAGCCCCAGAGTCCACTCCGACCTGCAGCCTCACAAGGCCATGATGTAGATGAGCACAACACAGAGCAAGGGCTGGTCCTAACTGAGTAGCTGTGACCGTGGCCCTCCAGCTCAGAGTGGGAGCTCCCACACCTTCAGCTCAGTGTGAACGTGAGGTGTGCCAACCTTGATTTGAGCATACTTTCACTTGCCATCCAGCATCCAAGAAAGGAACTCTGGATTCTCAGGGCTCAGAGTTTCCAGGGAAATAATCTGTCTGCCTGTCTGTTTGCTAGTTTGCCTGTACTGTTTTGTTTCTGAAAGGATTTAGGATGTGTTAGTCAGGATGGGCCTGGTTTGCTGCAATAACAACCCCAAATCTCAGTGGCTTCACATGACAAGGTTTATTTCTCACAGCTCATACTACAGGAGGGGAATGACGCCTCCGCCATCTGGATTCATCACTATGGCTCTTTGGCTTTTGCCCAGAAGTGACACACATTCCTTCTGCCAACATTTCATTAGTCATATAAGTCACATGGCCAAACCTTTCCTCAAGATGCCAGGAATGAAAAACCTTCCCATAGGCCTAGAAGGAAAAGAACCAGAAATATCAGTGAACTACGGGAAAGACCACCCTTGGCAGTGTGTCTGTGTTTATATTATATACACATTGAAAAAATATATATTTATACACATTGAAGACAAAATGCCTCTTGCACTAAAAATAGAGCACCTTCTTGGTAGCACAGCTAAATTTCATTTAGCCTTTGAACCGTTTACCTTGGTCAATCCTCACCTAATCAATCAGTCAGGAGGTGATGGCAGTATACCAGAGAGCTGGGCCTCCTCAGTGACACCCAAATACACCAAAGCCCTTGCCCTTCCACACCTTTCCTCCAGGGTTTCCCCCACTCACCGCTGTGTCTGTTGACTGACAAGACCTAGACTTTTGGTCCTGAAATTTGACAGATAACTATTTTATTTTAATTATTATTATTATTATTTTTTTTTTTTTGAGGCGGAGTTTCGCTGTTGTTGCCCAGGCTGGAGTGCAATGGCACGATCTCGGCTCACCAGGTTCAAGCAATTCTCCTGCCTCAGCCTCCCTAGTAGCTGGGATTATAGGCATGTGCCACCAGGCCCAGCTAATTTTTGTATTTTTAGTAGAGACAGGGTTTCTCCATGTTGGTCAGGCTGGTCTCGAACTCCTGACCTCAGGCGATCCACCGGCCTCAGCCTCCCAAAGTGCTGGGATTACAGGCGTGAGCCACTGCGCCCAGCTTTTAATTATTTTTTAGAAATGGGATCTTGCTGTGTCACCCAGGCTGGAGTCCAGTGGCACAATCATAGTTCACTGGAGCCTCCAACTCCTGGGCCCAAGCTCTCCTCCCGTCTCAACTTCCCAACAGGCCGGGACCACAAGCAGGTGCCACCATACCCAAGTAATTATTTTTTAATTTTTTATGGAGACGAAGACTCGTTTTGTTTTCTGGGCTGTTTTTTTTTTTTTTGAGATGGAGTCTTGCTCTGTCACCAGGCTGGAGTCAGTGGCATGATTTTGGCTCACTGCAATCTCCACCTCCCGGGTTCAGGCAATTCTCCTACCTCAGCCTCTTGAGTAGTTGGGACTACAGGTGCACACCATCATGCCCAGCTAATTGTTGTATTTTTAGTAGAGACGGGGTTCCCCCCATATTGGCCAGGATGGTCTCTATTTCTTGACCTCGTGGTCCACCCGCCTAGGCCTCCCAAAGTGCTGTGATTACAGGTGTGAGCCACGGCACCCTGCCCCTGTTGGGATTACAGGCGTGAGCCACTGCACCGGTCTCAAATAATTATTTTAGAGTTGACTTTTTTTTTTTTTTTTTGAGACGGAGTCTCGCTCTGTCGCCCAGGCGGGAGTGCAGTGGCCGGATCTCAGCTCACTGCAAGCTCCGCCTCCCGGGTTTACGCCATTCTCCTGCCTCAGCCTCCCGAGTAGCTGGGACTACAGGCGTCCGCCACCTCGCCCGGCTAGTTTTTTGTATTTTTTAGTAGAGACGGGGTTTCACCGTGCTAGCCAGGATGGTCTCGATCTCCTGACCTCGTGATCCGCCCGTCTCGGCCTCCCAAAGTGCTGGGATTACAGGCTTGAGCCACCGCGCCCGGCCTAGAGTTGACTTTTTACTGAATCTGGTGAGTTTGACTAATGCAAGACTTCCTTTTGGCCCTGGGCAAGTATAAAAGCCCGGGCGCTGTGGCTCAGGCCTGTAATCCCAGCACTTTGGGAGGCTGATGCAGGCGGATCCCAGGAGTTCGAGACCAGCCTGATCAACATGGAGAAACCCTGTCTCTACTAAAACTACAAAATTAGCCGGGCATAGTGGTACATGCCTGTAATCCCAGCTACTCAGGAGGCGGAGGCAGGAGAATTAAATCGCTTGAACCCGGGAGGCAGAGGTTGCTGTCAGCCGAAAGTGCGCCATTGCATTCCAGCCTAGGCAACAAAAGAGAAACTCCGTCTCAAAAAAAAAAAAAAAAAAAAAATTAAAGTTAAAATTAGAAAAATAAAAACGAAAGGTAAAGCGAAGCCCATGTGTCAGGAGCAAGCACAGGACAAAACCACACAGAGCGGTGAAAGAGGGAGACTGGGAGGGCAGCCACAGCTGTGTGGGGTGGTCTGGAGAGGACATGGGGCAGCCACAGGTGGGTGCGAGGGCAGGGGCTGGGGAGGAGAGGAGGAATGTGCAAGCTCAGCTGTGCAAGTTGCAGTCAATGGCTACATCAGAAGCAGGCCCCATTGCTGGTAGCTTCACCGTCTCGCTCTCATGGGGCCTCCCAGCTATCCCAAGCCTCCACGAAACAAGCTCGGAGACCTGCGCAGTCAGAGGTCCAGCGAGGGGGAGCGCGGAAGTGAGCTCCAGGCCACGTGCAAGTGCAGTCCCGGTCCCCCGCCACCAGCACAACCTGCGTGACAGTACAGGGTATCTGGGCAGAAGGAAAACTAGGGGAGCCTCATCCAGCGCTAGAGATGGAGAGGCTTTGGGCACCTCGACGGCGAGGCACCCGGGGAACGGGGAGTCACTTGGAGCCTCAAAGCAGCCTCCGGCGGGAACCAGCAAAGCAATTCCAAGCTTAGCAGGGCACCGAGGGCGCGAAACCCGCCGCCGCTCCGGCCCGCCGGCAGGGGGCGCGCGCTCCCCGAGCTCCCGCGCGCCGCGGGGAAGCAGGATGAGGACCTTCCATTTCCAACCCTGCTCTTTAAGTACGAAACATACCGTCTGGCGCATGTGCGAACGTGTATTATTTTGATCCAGTGCACGTGCCGTAGGTGACTTGGCTTGGCTTCCCGTGAAAGCGGCGGCGGTGGGGAGTTAATCGGGAAGTGAAGGGCCCTGGGCGACCCGGCGAGTGGAGCCAACACCAGCACTGCTCCAGACCGAAGGGTCTCCCCGCGCGGTGGCTGTCCGGCCCCGAGGACAGGAGGGATGTGTGCACTGGCTCCTGGCGCCGTCCTCCGGCACTGCTCTGCAGGGAGCCTGTGCAGTGGCACCCGTGCGAAGCTGGCCAAAGCCTGCCCAGGCTGCCCTGTGCAGGATGCAATAAAAGGTGAGCCCAGGGGGTCTGATAAAATGACCTCAGTAGCCACCTGTGGGAAGGGGCCCGGAGGAAAGCACACACAGTGACTACCAAGCGCCTTATCTCAGGGCTGTTTGTGACGGGGGATGCGAGTTTGAGATCCATTCTGTGAAGTGGAACTGCCTGGTCAGAGGGTGAAGGCACACGCGGTTTTGCTCCCCGTTGTCAAATCTCCTTACGTAGGCATTTTTCCATTGTACATTCTCTTCAGCAGTTTTATGTGAGTGCCCGCCCACAGCCTTGCTGGCAGTGGATGTTGCAAACTCTTGGGTTTTTGCTAATCCCTCAGGTGAGCAGAGATTTTTATTTTTATTTTTTTGAGGTGGAGTCTCCTCTCCCAGGCTGAAGTGCAGTGGCTCCATGTCGGCTCACTGCAACCTCTGCCTCCCGGGTTCAAGCGACTCTCCTGTCTCAGCCTCCTGAGAAGCTGGGTATTACAGGCATGTGCCACCACACCTGGCCATTTTTTGTATTTTTAGTAGAGACGGGATTTCACCATGTTGGCCAGGCTGGTCTCGAACTCCTGACCTCAGGTGATCCACCCACCTCGGCCTCCCAAAGTGCTGGCATTACAGGCATGAGCCACCGCCCCCGGTCTCTGTTTTTGAGATAGGGTCTTGCTCTGTCGCCCAGGCAGGAGTGCAGTGGCTCAACTCGTCTCACTGCAACCTCCACTTCCTGGGTTCAAGTGATTCTCCTGCCTCAGCCTCCCGAGTAGTTGGGACTACAAGTGCCCGCCACCATGCCTGGCTAATTTTTTGTATTTTTAGTAGAGACAGGGTTTCACTGTGTTGGCCAGGATAGTCTCAATCTCTTGACCTCGTGATCCACCCGCCTCGGCCTCCCAAAGTGCTGGGATTACAGGTGTGAGCCACCGTGCATGGCCCTAATTTTTGTATTTTTAGTATTTAGTAGAGATGGGGTTTCACTATGTTGGCCGGGATGGCTCTTAGTTTATTTTTAATTTTTATTTTGCATTTCTGTGATTAGGAGGAAGACTGAGCACCCTACCTTATACTCAAGACTTTTCCTTACAGTTTTGTTTTGTTTAGATGGGGTTTCCCTTTTGTTGCCCAGGCTGAAGTACAATAGCACGATCTCGGCTCACCACAACCTCCACCTCCCTGGTTCAAGGGATCCTCACGCCTCAGGCTCCCGAGTAGCTGGGATTGCAGGCATGTGCTGCCACGCCCGGCTAATTTTATATTTTTAGTGGAGATGGGGTTTCTTGATGTTGGTCAGGCTGGTCTGGAACTCCCGACCTCAGGTGATCTGACTTCAGGTGATTCGCCCGCCTCGGCCTCCCAAAGTGAGCCACCACAAGAGCCACCACTCCCAACCTCATTGCAGTATTAATTGTATGAATGAAAGACAGGAAACACAAAACCACAGTGGGGTACCACCTCACACCCATCAGGATGGCTAGTATTAAAGCAACAGAAAATAACAAGTGTTGGCTGGGCGCGGTGGCTCATGTCTGTACTCCCAGCACTTTGGATGGCCAAGGCGGGCGGATCACCTGAGGTCAGGAGTTCAAGACCAGCCTGGCTAACATGGTGAAACCCCCACCGTCTCTACTAAGAAAATACAGAAATTAGCTGGACGTGGTGGCAGGCACCTGTAATCTCCGCTACTCAAGAGGCTGAGGCAGGAGAATCACTTAAACCCAGGAGACGGAGTTTGCAGTGAGCCGAGATCGTGCCATTCCACTCCAACCTGGGTGACAAGAGCGAAACTCCATCTCAAAAAGAAAAAGAAAAAAAAAAGCCGGGTGCGGTGGCTCAAGCCTGTAATCCCAGCACTTTGGGGGGGCGGTGAGGTGAAAAGGATCCGCGAGAGGTCAGGAGGTCGAGGGCCCATCCTGGCTAACATGGGTGAAACCCCTCTACTAAAATACAAAAACTAGCGGGCATGGTGGCGGCGCCCTGTAGTCCCAGCTACTCGGAGGCTGAGGCAGGAGAATGAAGTGAACCTGGGGCCGGAGCTTTGCCAGTGAGCGAGATCTGGCGCCTGCACTCCAGCCTGGGTGACACAATGAGACTCGTCTCAAAAAAAAAAAAAAAAAGGAAATAAGTGTTGTAAGGATGTGGAGAATTGGAACCCTTATTGCACTGTTGGTGGGAATGGAAAAAGATACAGCTGCTGTGGAAAATGGTATGGAGGTTCCTCAAAATATTTAACATAGAATTATATGACCTAGTAATCCCACTTCTGTGTATATACCCAAAAGAACTCAAAGCAGTTCTTTTTTTTTTGAGAGCCCAGTCTGGCGCTGTCGCCCAGGCTGGAGTGCAGTGGCGGATCAGCTGCAAGCTCCGCCTCCCGGGTTCACGCCATTCTCGGCCTCAGCCTCCCGAGTAGCTGGGACTACAGTGGCTGCCACCTGCATGCGGCTATTTTTTGTATTTCTTAGTAGAGCGGGGTTTCACCCGTGTTAGCCTGGATGGTCTCGATCTCCTGACCTTGTGATCCATGCATCTGCGGCCTCCCAAAGTGCTGGGATTACAGGCTTGAAACCACCAGCGCCCGGCCTTCTTTTTTTTTTGAGACAGTGTCTCACTCTGTCACCTAGACTGGAGTGCAATGATATAATCATGGCTCACTGCAGCCTGGCCTGGAACTCCTGGGCTCAAGCCATCCTCCTGCCTCCAGCTTCCCCAGTAGCTAGGACTATGAGCTGCCACTGCATCTGGCTATTTTATTTATTTATTTAGAGGCCGAATCTCGCTCTGTGCCCAGGCTGGAGTTCAGTGATGCAATCTCGGCTCACTGCAGCCTCCGACTCCTGGGTTCAGGATTCTGCCTCAGCCTCCCAAGTAGCTGGAACTACAGGCACCGCCACCATGCCCGCTCAGCTAATTTTTGTGTTTTAGTGGAGGCGGAGTTTCACGTGTTAGCCAGGATGGTCTTGGTCTCCTGACCTTGTGATCTGCTCTCCTTGGCCTCCCAGGTGCTGGGATTACAGGCAGCCACAGTGCCCAGCATTTTTTTTCTTTGAGAGACCACTCTGTAGCCCAGGCTGGAGTGCAGTGGGTGCAATCTCGGCTCACTGCGGCCTCCGCTTTCGAGGTTCAAGTGATTCTTCTGCCTCAGCCTCCTGAGTAGCTGGGATTACAGGTGCAGCCACTGTTTGGGCTGGTTTTTATTGTTAGTGAGCAGGGGTTTCACAATGTTGGCCAGGCTGGTGTGAACTCCCAACCTCAGTAATCTGCCATCAGCCTCCCCAAAGTGCTAAGATTACAGGTGTGAACCACCGTGCTCTATCCTTTTTTTTTTTTTTTTTTTTTTTTTTAAGAGACAGGGTCTCAATTGGTTACCCAGGCTGGTCTCAAACTCCTGGGCTCAAATGATTCTGCTGCTTCAGACTCTCAAAGTGCTGCAATTATAGGCATGGGGCAGCTTTATTTATAATAAGCCAAACCTGGGAACAACATAAATAATTTCCATCAATAGGTGAATGGATAAACAAATTATAGTATTTATTTATTTTTTTTTTTTTATTTTTTTTTTTTTGAGGCGAGGTCTCGCTCTGCCACCAGGCTGGGTACGTGGCGGATCTCAGCTCACTGCAAGCTCGCCTCCTGGAGTTCACGCCATTCTCCTGCCTCAGCCTCCCGGTAGCTGGGACCTGGCGCCCAGCCACCTCGCCCGGCTGGTTTTTGTATTTTTTTAGTAGAGGCGGGGTTTCACCGTGTTAGCCAGGATGGTCTCTCCTGACCCACCGTGATCCCGCCCGTCTCGGCCTCCCAAAGATGCACAGGATTACAGGCTTGAGCCACCAGCCGGCCCAAATTGTAGTATTTATTTGAGACAGAGGCTTCCTCTGTCGCTCAAGCTGGAGTGCAGTGGCACGATCTCGGCTCACTGCAACCTCCGCCTCCTGGGTTCAAGCAACTCGTGCCCCAGCCTCCCAAGTAGCGCGTGCCATCACACCTGTCTTATTTTTGTGTTTTTACTAGAGGTGGGTTTTCACCAAGTTGCCCAGGCTGGTCTCGAACTCCTGGCCTCACATGATCCACCGGCCTTGGCCTCCCAAAATGCTGGGATTACAGGCGTGAGCCATTATGCCCAGCCTTTTGTTGTTATTGTTGTTTGTTTTTTGAGACAGGATCTCACTCTCTCACCTAGGTTGGAGTGTACTGGCAGGATCACAGCTCATTGCAGCCTCAACCTTCTGGACCCAAGGGATCCTCCCACCTCAGCCTCCTGAGTAGCTGGGAGTACAGTCGTGTGCCACCCTGCCTGGCTGATTTTTTGTTGTTAGTAGAATCAGGGTCTCATCATGTTGCCCAGGCTGGTCTCAAACTCCTGACCTCAAGTGATTCACCCGCCTTGGCCTCCCACAGTGCTGGGATTACAGGCATGAGCCACCGCACCTGGCCTCAAATGATTTTTCTGTATCTGTTGAGATTGTATGACTTTTCTCGTTTTTCTTTTCTTTCCTTTTTTTTTTGGTTTTGTTTGTTTGTTTGTTTGTTTTGAGACAGGGTCTTGATTTGTTTCCCAGGCTGAAGTGCAGTGGTTCAATCATAGCTCACTGCAGCCTCAACCTCCTGTGCCCAACTGATTCTTCCACATCAACCTCCCGGGTAGATGGGGCTACAGGCACATGCCACCATGCTAGACTAATTTTTTATATTTTTTTGTAGAGATGGGATTTTGCCATGCTGCCCAGGCTGGTCTCAAACTCCTGGACCCAAGTGATCTGCCCACCTCAGCTTCTCAAAATGCTGGGATTACAGGTGTTAGCCTTTGTGCCCTGCCTGCTTTTTCTCTTTTCATCTGTTTATGTATACATTTACATTTATAGATTTTTTTCCTAACTTTAGTCACCATTGTATTCCTAGGATAAACTCAGCTTGCTTATGACAAATTGTCACTTCAATACATTGTTGAATTTGGTTTGCTAATAATTTGTAGAGTTTTCTGCATTTGGCTTTCTGGTTGCCGACTTCGAATTAAATTGCTTCTATCTTTCTAAGGGAACTGAGGGTGATTTTCTTTCTTTCTTTTTTTTTTGAGACAGAGTCTTGCTCTGTCACCCAGACTGGAGTGCAATGGCACAATCTCAGCTCACTGCAACCTCTGCCTCCCAAGTGATTCTCCTGCCTCAGCCTCCTGAGCAGCTGAGATTACAGGCACGGACCACCACGCCCAGTTAATTTTTGTATTTTTAGTAGAGATGGGGTTTCACCATGTTGGTCAGGCTAGTCTTGAACTTCTGACCTCAGGTGATCTGCCTGCCTCAGCCTCCCAAAGTGCTTGGATTATAGGCATGAGCGACCAAGCCCAGCCAATGAAAAAAAATTTTTTTTTTTGAGATGGAGTTTCGCTCTTGTTGCCCAGGCTGGAGTGCAATGGCACGTTCTCGGCTCACCACAACCTCCACCTCCCAGGTTTAAGTGATTCTTCTACCTCAGCCTCCCGAGTAGCTGGGATTACAGGTATGCGCCACCACGCCTGGCTAATTTTGTAGTTTTAGTAGAGACAGGGTTTCTCTATGTTGATCAGGCTGGTCTCAAACTCCCAACTTCAGGTGATCTGCCTGCCTCGGCCTCCCAAGGTTTTGGGATTACAGGCGAGAGCCACTGCCCCCGGCCTGAAAAAAATTTTATTATGGAAAATATCCAACCATAAACAAAATTAGTGAGAACAGTATTATAAACCCTCGTGTACTCATCACCCAGTTCCTTTTTAGTTTTTTTTGAGATGGAGTCTCGCTTTGTCGCCAGAGTGCAGTAGTGCTATCTTGGCTCACTGCAACCATAGGCTTCCTTCTTTCCACTGTTCCTGGAGACCCAGCAGGCTGTCATGGGCCTTTGGTCCCTGCACAGTACATTCCGGTGGCCACCAGGCTTCTGTGGCCATTATTTCCCATGTGCACATGGGAAAGAACTCGGCCAGGCTTCTAAGTTATCTAGACCTTCTTTTTCTTTTTTTTTTTTTTAAGATACAGTCTCACTTTGTTGCACAAGCTGGAGTGCAGGTGGTGTGGTCTTGGCTCACTGCAACCTCTGCCTCCTGGGTTTAAGTGATTCTCTGCCTCAGCCTTCCAAGAAGCTGGGATTACAGGTGCACACCAACATGCCCAGCTAATTTTTTTGTTTTTTTTTTTTTTTTTGAGATGGAGTCTCACTGTCACCCAGGCTGGAGTGCAGTGGTGCAATCTTGGCTCACTGCAACCTCCGCCTCCCAGGTTCACGCCATTCTCCTGCCTCAGCCTCCCGAGTAGCTGGGACTACAGGCATGAGCCACCGCGCCCAGCCTAATTTTTGTATTTTTAATAGAGACGGGCTTTCACCATGTTGGCCAGGCTGGTCTCGAACTCCTGACCTCAAGTGATCCGCCCACCTCAGCCTCCCAGAGTGTTCGGGTTACAGGCGTGAGCCACCATGCCTGGCCTGGACTCTCTTTTTGACATGTCTGAGCATAGGCAGCAAGCAAGGCTGTGCAGAGAAGGGGTGCTTCCAGACTGACCAGGCCAAGGGTATCATTAAGGGTGGGAATGTCTCAGGAGTGTCATAGGAGAGTTGAGACCAACATGCAAGTGTCGGAATTGACGGTTAAGGCAGGAGCAAGGTTTTTTGGGGTTTTTACGATGGGGTCTTGCTTGTAGCTCATAGCATAGCTTACTGCAGCCTCGAACTGCTGGGCTCAAGTGGTCCTCCCAACTCAGCCTTCGGAGTGACTAGGACTACAAGGACTACAGGTGGGCCCCACTGCGCTGGACTAGGGTTAATTATTACCATAGGTTTTATGCTTTGTACTGGGTTTGCATAGGCCATTTCCCCTCTGTCTGCAGGGTACTGATGTCCCCATCTCTCTGCATAGCTGCAAATGGGACCAGGGAGGCATTACTGTGGCAACAGCCATGGCAGGGTCAAGGAGTTCCTTGTGTGACTTTCATACTTCTGACGAGCTGAGATCCAGGCCCCAGACCTGTGGTAATGCTGCCCATCTAGCCACCACCTGGGCTGAGGAGCAGAAACAAGGCCCCCAGGCCAGAGCAGAGACCTGCCAGAGCAACCTCCATCATCAGCCCTGATGTGGGGCCACCCTCTCATGTCCCTCATCCTCCTGCCCAGCGAAGCAGTGGCTGCTCCAGCTGGAACTCCAGGAGAGAGGGCTACGCTATGCCTTGAACCAGAGCCTGGGTGATGGAAGGGCCCCAAAGTGGGACCAGCCTGACTGTCCCCATCCACCAGGCAGAGAGGAAAAGCATGGCACTCCCCTGCTGGGAAATACCCGTGCAGTCACAAGTCACAAGATAAACTGGCTAGATGTGTGGACACTGCTAGGTCTTTTTTTTTTTTTTTTTAATTAGAGATGGGGTCTCACTCAGTTGCCCAGGCTGGAGTGCAGGGGCACAATCATGACTCACTGCAGCCTCGAACTCCTGGGCTCAAACCATCCTCCCATCTGAGGCTCCCAAGTAGCTGGGACCACAGCTATGTGCCACCACGTCCGGCAGGAGCAAGATTAAAGTGCACAGTGGGAAGCCATTCAGAGCTGAGCAAGACGCAGGCAGGAAAAATAGAGAAGTGGTGACTGTGGGCGGGGCACGGTGGCTCACGCCTGTAATCCCAGCACTTTGGGAGGCCGAGGCGGGCGGATCACGAGGTCAGGAGATCGAGACCATCCTGGCTAACATGGTGAAACCCCGTTTCTACTAAAAAATACAAAAAATTAGCTGGGCGTGGTGGTGGGCGCCTGTAGTCCCAGGTACTCGGGAGGCTGAGGCAGGAGAATGGCATGAACCCGGGAGGCGGAGCTTGCAGTGAGCTGAGATTGCGCCACTGCACTCCAGCCTGGGCGACAGAGCGAGACTCCGTCTCAAAAAAAAAAAAAGAGAGAAGTGGGGACTGTGGTTGTGAACACTGTGCTCCTGGCCAGACATGGGGCAGGCAGGTGGTTTTCCGGAGAACACTCTGCCAGCTGTAATCAGACACCCTGGGACCCCTACGGAAAGGAGGGCACAGCCCCGTCCTGGCCAACACATGGCCAATGCGTGGGTTCTCCATGGGACCTGTGGCTGTGGCACAGTCGCATATGTTTTTCATCCTTTTTACCCTGCCCACGCTCTCTCAAGCACCTTTTATATTTACTTTTTATTTTTTTGAGACAGGGTCCTGCTCTTTTGCCCAGGCTGGAGTGCAGCGGTGTGATCATAACTCACTGCAGCCTCAACCTCCCAGGTTCAAGCAATTTTCCTGCCTCAGCCTCCAGAGTAGCTGGGACCACAGGTGCATGCCACTATATCTGGCTAATTAAAAAAAATTTTTTTTGTAAAGATGGAGTCTGGCCATGTTGTTCAGGCTGTTTTTCTTTGTTGTTGTTGTTGTTTTTTGAGGTGGAGTCTCACACTGTCGCCCAGGCTGGAGTGCAGTGGCGCAGTCTTGGCTTACTGAAACCTCCACCTCCCAGGTTCAAGAGATTCTCCTGCCTCAGCCTCCCAAGTAGCTGGGACTACAGGTGGACGCCACAACACCTGGCTAACTTTTGTATTTTTAGTAGAGACAGGGTTTCATCATGTTGGCCAGGCTGGTCTTGAACTCCTGACCTCAGGTGATCTGCCCGCCTCAGCCTCCCAAAGTGCTGGGATTACAGGCGTCAGCCACTGCACCCAGCCTCAAGGACTTCTGACCTGGGCTTTGCAAGGTCAGTTTTTCCTCTTAAGAGTTGTGCTTCTTGTGCTTTTCTGGCTAATATTCCATTCTGGACAACCATCCCTGCACAATCGCCACTGACAATTTTTTTTTTTTTTTTTTTTTTTTTGAGACCGAGTCTCATTCTGTTGCCCAGGCTGGGGTGCAGTGGTGTGATCTCGTCTTACTGCAACCTCCGCCTCCTGGGTTCAAGCGATTCTCCTGCCTCAGCCTCCAGAGTTGCTGGGACTACAGGTGTGTGCCACCACGCCCAGCTAGTTTTTGTATTTTTAGTAGAGATGGGGCTTCACCAAGTTGCCCAGGCTGGTCTTGAACTCCTGACCTCAAGTGATCCGTCCGCCTCCGTCTCCCAAAGTGCTGGGATTACAGACTTGAGCTGCCACCCCAGCCGCCACTGACAGTTTTTACTGCCACTTGTTACAGTCCTAGATGCCACCTGCCACCTGCATTAGGGGCTTCAGAATGCTTAGCTGCAGGTTGAGGTCCTGGTCTTGTCACTGGGCTCGCTGAGCCTGCTTCCAACGCACACATCACATTTACTTCCCCACAGGCCATTCCTTAGCATCTCCTACTGCCTGGCCTCCTCCTTAGTCCATGTGGCTGGCACAGCTCTCACTCCACATTCTCAAATGGTTTTAAAATGTTTTTCTTTTGGCTGGATGCGGTGGCTCACGCCTGTAATCCCAGCACTTTGGGAGGCTGAGGTGGGTGGATCATGAGATCAGGAGATCGAGATCATCCTGGCCAACACAGTGAAATGCTACTAAAAATACAAAAAATTAGCCGGGCGTGGTGGCGCGCACCTGTAATCCCAGCTACTTGGGAGGCTGAGGCAGGAGAATCACTTGAATCTGGGAGGCAGAGGTTGCAGTGAGCTGAGATCGCACCACTGCACTCCAGCCTGGGCGACAGAGCGAGACTCTCTCAAAAACAAAACAAATGTCTTTTTCTCTGATTTTCTTTTTTTAGAGATGGGGGTCTCATTATACTGCCCAAGCTGGTCTTGAACTTCTTGCTTCAAGCAATCTTCCTGCCTTAACCTCCAAAAGGGTTGGGATTACAGGTGTGAGCCACTGCACCTGGCCTAAAATATCTTTGTGTAATTCAATCTGTAGGTCAAACCTGCCACTCTACTGTAGTGGTACAAACTGAATTTCAGTTAATTGAGAGGTTTTCCTGTCTTTCCCAAAGGGCTGTGGCACCGTCAGAGGAAGACGGTGAGATCTCTGCAGCATGACCCTCGTCCTTGTTCCCAAACTTTCCTGTCAGTCACCGTCTGCCTCCCTTTCTTTGGCTGGCTGCCCATCAATGACCTGTTATTGTCACTGCCATAGATCCCTGAGCAGCACGCCCCCTCCCACAGTTGCCATTCCAATCTTGCTGCACAGTATGATAAGAATGCCCTCTTGGCTTCTGAGGGTTAAATGTTGCCATCCAGAACGGTTAAATGCCATTCCAGAATTGTGTCATCCCCAAGACACTGAGGAGCCAAGTTCCATGGCAGCATCTCCTAGCCACAAAGCACAGCCACCACCAGCTTTCTGACACTGGTGCCCCCTCACGTCCGCATTCTGCATTGCCTTAGTGAAGGGCAGCTCCATGCAACACTTTCTGGTCTCATGTAATAAATCCATTCTGACATTCCCACTTCCCTGAGCCTTCATCTCTTTTTTTTTTTTTTTTTTTGCGACAGAGTCTGGCTCTGTCGCCCAGGCTGGAGAGCAGTGGTGCAATCTTGGCTCACTGCAACCTCCGCCTCCCGGGCTCAGGTCATTCTCCTGCCTCAGCCTCCCGAGTAGCTGGGACTACAGGCGCCCATCACCATGCCAGGCTAATTTTTTGTATTTTTTAGTAGAGACGGGGTTTCACCGTGTTAGCCAGGATGGTCTCGATCTCCTGACCTCGTGATCCGCCCGCCTCGGCCTCCCAAAGTGCTGGGATTACAAGCATGAGCCGCCGCACCTGGCCTGTGGATGCCCCTTTCTAAACAGGGCGTGCACTGGGCTGTAAGGCTCCCTGCCTGCTGCAGGTTTGGTGGGGCAGATACCTTTCTCCACCCTAGGACTGTATTTGTTTTCAAGTACTCTGGCCAAAGTAATATTCCCTAAACTTTAGGCATTCTTGGATCCCTTTATGAGTTTTGCTATTTTTGGCATGCTACATATAAGTTTTGCTTCATGTTTTTATGTAAAGCATCTTCCTCCTTTTACTTCTTTTATTGTGATAAAATTCACATAAAATTCACCGTTTTGAAGTGTACCATTCAGTGACTTTTATTACAATGTTGCAAAACTATCACCACTATAGTGCTAATTTCTCACCACCCCAAAAGGAAGCCCCCTTGTGTACACACACACACACACACACACACACACACACTCTGTCCTCCTATCCCTTGGTAACCTAATCTGCCTGGTTTTTTTTTGAGACAGAGTCTCGCTGTGTCTCCCAGGCTGGAGTGCAGTGGCGTGATCTCCTCACTGCAAGCTCCGCCTCCCGGGTTCACGCCATTCTCCCGCCTCAGCCTCCCAAGTAGCTGAGACTACAGGCGCCCGCCACCACGCCCGGCTAGTTTTTTGTATTTTTAGTAGAGACGGGGTTTCACCATGTTAGCCAGGATAGTCTCGATCTCCTGACCTCGAGATCCACCCGCCTCGGCCTCCCAAAGTGCTGGGATTACAGGCTTGAGCCACCGCGCCCGGCCTGCCTGGTTTTTTTTTGAGACAGAGTCTCACTTTGTCATCCAGGCTGGAGTGCAGTGGCTCACTGCAACCTCCACCTCTCCGGTTCAAGTGAGTTTCCTGCTTCAGCCTCCCAAGTAGCTGGGATTACAGGTGTCTGCCATCACGCCTGGCTAATTTTTGTATTTTTAGTAGAAATAGTGTTTCACCATGTTGGCCAGGTTGGTGTCGAACTCCTGACCTCAGGTGACCCACCCACCTTGGCGTCCCGAAGTGCTGGGATTACAGGTGTGAGCCACCGTACCCGGCTGGATTTTTAAATTTTATTTTATTTTTTTGAGACAGAGTCTGGATTTCGAGTGCAGTGGCATGATGGTGGCTCACTGCATCCTCTGCCTCCCCGATTCATGCGATTCTCCTGTCTCAGCGTCAGCAGTAACTGGGACTGTAGGCGCATGCCACCAAGCCCAGCTAATTTTGTTTTGTTTTGAGACAAGAGTCTCACTCTGTCTCCCAGATTGGAGTGCAGTGGCATGATCTCAGCTCACTGTAACCTCCACCTCCCAGGTTCAAGTGATTCTCCCGCCTTAGCCTCCAGGGTAGCTGAGACTACAGGCATGCGCCACCACACCTGGCTAATTTTTTTGTATTTTGGTAGAGATGGGGTTTCACCATGTTGTCCAGGTTGGTCTCAAACTCCTGAGCTCAGGCAATCAGCCCACCTCAGCCTCCCAAAGTGCTAGGCTTACAGGCACCCGACACCGCGCCCGGCCGATTTTTGGTATTTTTAGAACAGACGTGGTTTCACCTTGTTGGTCAGGCTGGCCTTGAACTCCTGACCTCAAGTGATCGGCCCGCCTCGACCTCTCAAAGTGCTGGGATTACAAGCATGAGCCCCCATGCCTGGCCCCAGGAAATCTGGATTTTTAGTGTGGTATCTCCAAATTCTGAAACTGGCAACTAATGCAATTTTTAAAACATTGTGAGCCAGGCAGACTGCATTCTGTGGAGGTAGAAAAGGAGGCCTGAGGACGGGCGCGGTGGCTCACGCCTGTAATCCCAGCACTTTGGGAGGCAGAGGCGGGCAGATCACGAGATTAGGAGTTCGAGACCAGCCTGGCCAATATGGTGAAACCCCATCTCTACTGAAAATATAAAAATCAGCCGGGCGTGGTGGCGCGCGCCTGTAGTCCCAGCTACTCAGGAGGCTGAGGCAGAAGAATCGTTTGTACCCGCGAGGCGAGCTTGCAGTGAGCCGAGATCGCAGCACTGCACTCCAGCCTGGGTGGCAGAGCGAGACTCTCTCAAAAACAAACAAAAAAATTAGCCGGGCGTGGTGGCGCATGCCTGTAATCCAGCTACTTGGGAGGCTGAGGTAAGAGAATCGCTTGAACCCAGGAGGCAGAGGTTGAGGTGAGCCGAGATCGCGCCATTGCACTCCAGCCTGGGCAACAAGAGCCAAAGTCCGTCTCAAAGAAAAAGTAAAAGAAAGAAAAGAAAAAGAAACGAGGCTTGGGCCCGGCGCAGAGGCTCACGCCTGTAATCCCACGTTTAGGAGGCTAAGCTGGAAGGATTGCTTGAGCCCGGAAGCTGGAGGTTGCAGTGAGCCATGATCGTGCCACTGCGCTCCAGCCTGGGTGATAGAGCGAGACCCCGTGTTTAAAAAAAAACGGGGGGCCTGTAACACAGACGCCACTCCCCAAAATGCCGCACAGGCAAGTGGGGGCCGCACAGCCCATGGTTTCCAGAAAGCTTCTCTTGGGAATGTAAAGTAACACTTACCCTGGGACTCCTAGTTTCTAGACCTCCTGAGCCTAGAGGCCCTGAGGACGGACTAAGTGCAAAGTCCCCGACCCCCCGCTCGCTCCGCACCGCACCCTTCATTCCCCGAGCACCGCGGTTCCTCCGTCTCCGGGACTTCGCCCTCCATTACCTGGATGGCCTACAAGGCCATTACTCGCCACTCCGCCCTAGCTGGGTTATGTCGGCGGCAAGCCTTGCTTCCATTCCGCACGACGGAGAGCCACGCGCAGACCCTCCTCCACGGCCCCATCGCACCCTCCCAAAACAGGCAGCTTAGGCTTGCGTCCCCCGCCGACAGCCAGCCCCGGGGGGCAGTCCCGGAGGCCACGCAGACCTCCCCCACCCACGCGCAGAGCCCGGCCCAGGGATCCGCGGGGGCCAGTCTAGCGCGGAGGCAGTGGCAGGCGCGAGGCGCGAGGCGCGCATGCGTAGCGCGGCCTTTATTTCGTCACTGCGAGTCCAGAACGCACGGCTGGATCATGAGCACGCCCCCGCTGGCGCCTGCGCGCTTGCGCATCTTCCTCTGCCAGGCGCGCGCCGCAGCCGTCGGGGTCACCTCGGGGTTGAGCTTCTTCTCCAGCAAGTGCATGCGCGCCATGGCCTCAGTCATCATGTCCATAAGCAGTTCCTGCTGCAGCTTCAGGTAGTTGTTCTCCTCCAGCAACACCTGGCTCTTGGTCTGCTGCACCTGCGCCTTCCAGCTCGAGGCGGTCCGCGAGAGCAGCGGCGACCGCGTCCGCGCCAGCGGGCCCTCAGTGGTCCACCGCCCGCCGCGGAACACGAAGGCCTGGTTGCTGAGGCGCATGCGCGGCGCGCCGTAGGCGAGGCCCAGCTCTGCCTGGCGCGTGTTGTGGTCCAGCAGGTAGAAGGTGGACAGGGAAGACATGCGGCGCAGCGGCGGCCGCCGTGGCGAGAAGGGCCGCGAGATGTGATCGGCCCAGAACTGCTGCAGCTGCTCCCACAGGCGGCTGGCATGGCTTGTAGCCAGGCACTCGAAGGTTGCCAGGGCGTGGACCTTGTAGGGCACGCAGGAGCTCGGAGGGGAGCCTCGGGAGCGCTGGCGACTCTTGCTGCGCGCTTGTCGCGGGAGCCCGGATGTCCAGAATGATGAAGGCGAGCCAGGGGGCGCTGCTAGGAGACAAGAGTCCGGGTGAGCAGCGTGCTTGGTACAGGCCGCCTCTCAAACCGCGAGGCCGGTGGACATGTCTTAGCCCTGCACCTAGGGCTGCGGCTGTGGCTAACCGGCTGCTGGCCACCAAGGAGCCCCTCCTTCCACGCAGCACAGGCAACAGTCTCACCTAAACCACCTTCCCCAAAGACCACTGAGGGTTCAGGCCCTGGGATAGATATGCAGATGGAGGACGGGAGGAGGGCCCTGTTCTCTGAGTTGCAGCTGGAAGGGTGAGGGGTAGGGAATGATAGCAAGACAAGTAAGTAGATATTTAAAGGAGGAGTAGGCCGGGCGCGGTGGCTCAAGCCTGTAATCCCAGCACTTTGGGAGGCCGAGACGGGTGGATCACGAGGTCAGGAGATCGAGACCATCCTGGCTAACACACTGAAACCCCGTCTCTACTAAAAAATACAAAAAAAAAAAAAAAAAAAAACTAGCCGGGCGAGGTGGCGGGCGCCTGTAGTCCCAGCTACTCGGGAGGCTGAGGCAGGAGAATGGCGTAAACCCGGGAGGCGGAGCTTGCAGTGAGCCGAGATTGCGCCACTGCACTCCAGCCTGGGCGACAGAGCGAGACTCCGTCTCAAAAAAAAAATAAAATAAATAAATAAATAAAGGAGGAGTAGGACTGTGCCAGGTGGGTTGAGGATGGAAAATGGAGAGCTTCTAGGCAGAGGGAAGAGCCGAGCAGGGCTTTTTCTTTTTTTCTTTTTTTTGAGACGGAGTCTCGCTGTTGTTGCCCGAGCTGGAGCGCAGTGGCACAAGCTTGGCTCACCGCAACCTCCGCCTCCAGGGTTTCAGCAGTTCTCCTGCCTCAGCCTCTTGAGTAGCTGAGATTACAGGCGCCTGCCATCACCCCCAGCTAATTTTTGTATTTTTAGTGAAGACAGGGTTTCACCATGTTGGCCAGGCTGGTCTCGAACTCCTGACCTCAGGTGATCTGCCTGCCTCGGCCTCCCAAAGTGCTGGGATTACAGGCATGAGCCACTGTATCCGGCAGGGCAGGACTTTCCTATTTCAGATGTGAACACGAGCTTGGATAGGATTGGTGCTAGGAAGAGCAGAAGAGGAACCTGGGAAGGTGGACCAGTGCACTACGTGAAGGTGCTGTACAGGCAGGCTCAGAAGCTTAGACTTCCTTTTGTGGGTAAGAGGGAACTGCGGAAGGATTACAAAGCCACGGTTAGATCTGGATTCTGAAAACAATCTGGGAGGATGTCTAGCATAGCCAACAGCATTATTGCCCTCATCATTCAGTCATTTGATGGACTTGAACTAGCATCTGCTCTGTGCCAGGCTCTGGTCTTGGGAAGGGGAGCCGGAACAGCCTCTACCTGCCCTCAAGATGCTCCTAATCCAGCTTGGAAGACAGATGTGTATACAGACCACAGTCCAGTGTGTTCACTGACATCCTGGGGTATCTGCCATAGGCTAGACCTATGCATAGGGCTCAAAGTAACAGGGATTGTGCACACTAAACATGACATTTGTTCCAAACAAACTATGCCCTCAGGGTGTCCAAAGTCCAGAAAACAGACAAGTCCCATTTTGCTCACTTCTCCCTGCACCCACCCACCCCCCAGCCCAGTAAGTACTGATTCTGTTATGTGAAAAAGGGAGTTATGTGTTGTTTCTAATTCCTCTTCTGCCCATGGACAGTGAGAAGAGAAAGAACTGGAGCAGGGTTCCCCCTCTGTTATGTCTTCGTTAATTCATAAGACACTTATCCCTCACATATAGGTGGACAGAGGCTGGATGGTACATACCATCCCCAAGATCTGGTTCAGGGAGATGGTCTCTGGAAGCCCACATCCAGGCCCACCCTTGAGATTGTATCTTCTCAGAGGATCCTTCCCCGTTAATCCTCACTGTATGTTGTGCCTCACCTGGAAGATGTGGTGGAGTTGCGGAGCTGCTGTCCCAGGGCTAGTCCCATCTCTGACCCACTCAGCTCCTGTCCACCTGCTGTGACTCACAATGCCTCCAGGCCAGGCCACCCCCAGACAAGAAGGGGTGCTGACTACTGAGCTGTCAAATAGACTCTGGGCTCTCCCCTGCATGCATTCAGTACATCATTGAGCACCTACTGTGTTCTAGGAACAGTTCTAGGGAAATGATGAAGATATTCCCTCATTAAGCTGTCATTCTTGGCAGGGAAATGAGGGGCGTGGACATAAGCAGAGTCCAAGACAGGAATTTGTTCTAGGGGAACTAACAAGATAGTCTCTCAGGAAGCTAACAGAGGGTGTCATGAGTCAGGTTCCCTAGCAGAGCCTAAGATGAGCATTCTTGTTCAAGTGAATTATTGGGGAAGTGCTCTCAGGAGAAGGGGGTGAGGGAAGCAAGACAGGGCAGAGAAAACAGGCTAAGGTTGAGCCAGAGTGTGGTCTCACATGGAGCCTAGCTTCTGCTTGCTGTCATGGGGAACTCGGAGCACAAATGGCACCACAGTTAGGCCTCCTTAAGGCAAGGGAGCCAGCCTTTTGTACCCTCCTTTTACATGTCAGTCAGTTATTGGCCAGGGCAGCTGAGAGTTATCAGCCAGCACCTACAGCACCTTTGGGTGCACCCAGGGATCTGGGTTCTCAGTAAGGTGCCAACTGAGGAGGGAGGAAGATAATAGAATAGATGATAAAAATGAAAGGGTAGACTAGCCAACATGGCAAGACCCCATCTCCACAAAAACAAAGTAGCTGGGTGTGGTGGCATGCGACTGTAGTCCCAGCTACTCAAGAGGCTGAGGTGGGAGGATCACCTGAGCCCAGGAGGTGAAAGCTGCAGTGAGCAGTGATTGTGCCACTGCACTCCAGCATGGGCGATAGAGACCTTGTGTTAAAAAAAAAAAAAAAAAGAGGGCCAGGCATGGTGTTTCACGCCTGTAAATCCCAGCACTTTGGGAGGGGAAGGTGGGTGGATCACCTGAAGTCAGCAGCTCGAGAACAGCCTGACCAACATGGTGAAACTCCATGTCTACTAAAAATAGAAAAAAATTAGCCAGGCGTGGTGGCAGGTGCCTGTAATCCCAGCTACTCAGGAGGCTGAGGCAGGATAATTGCTTGAACTCAGGAGGCAGAGATTACAGTGAGTGAAGATTGTGCCACTGCACTCCAACCTGGGCAACAAGAGCGAAACTCCATCTCAAAAAAAAAAAAAAGGAACGACTAAATCAATAAGAATATTCAGGCCAGGTGCAGTGGCTCACACCTGTAATCCCAGCACCCTGGGAGGCCGAGGCAGGTGGATCACCTGAGGTCAGGAGTTCGAGACCAGCCTGACCAACATGGAGAAACCCCATCTCTTCTCAAAATACAAAACTAGCCAGGCGTGGTGGTGCATGCCTGTAACCCCCACTGCTTGGGAGGCTGAGGCAGGAGAATCACTTGAACCCAGGAGGCAGTAGTTGCAGTTGGCCGAGATCACACCACTGCGCTCCAGTCTGGGCAACAGAGCGAGACTCCGTCTCAAAAAAAATCAAAGAATAAATAAAAAGAATGTCTAATTCTGATACGTACAGTGAAGAAAACAAACCAGGGAAATACAGAAAGTGATTTTGGGACAGGGTGAGGAGTAGGAACTAATTTAGATGTGGTGCTCAGTGAAGGCCCTTGACATTCATGCTAAAATCTGAACAATAAGGAGACTCCAGTCCCTTGAAGACCTGGGGGTAGAGGAAGGAAGTGGCTGGGCATGTTTGAAGGACAAGTGCCATGTGTGCGGACAGTGGAAGGAAATGAAGTCAGTCCTAACTGCTAAGCCCATCCACCTGACTACAAGGGACAGACCCAGAATCACAGGAGCTCACAAGCTGGGGCAGAGTCCGCTGGTAGTGCCACCTCCTAGGAAACTTCTGTAATCGTTTTATTGAGGTATAACTGACATAATCAACTACATTTATTTATTTATTTATTTATTTTTTATTTTTTGAGATGGAGTCTCGCTGTGTCGCCCAGGCTGGAGTGCAGTGGCGCGATCTCAGCTCACTGCAAGCTCCGCCTCCCAGGTTCATGCCATTCTCCTGCTTCAGCCTCCCAAGTAGCTGGGACTACAGGCACCCGCCACTACACCCGGCTAATTTTTTGTATTTTTTTTTTAGTAGAGACATGGTTTCATGGTGTTGGCCAGGATGATCTCAATCTCCTGACCTTGTGATCCGCCCGCCTCAGCCTCCCAAAGGGCCGGGATTATAGGCGTGAGCCACCACGCCCGGCCAACTACATATATTTATAACGTATAATGTGAAGTATTTCAATAATTTGTTACGTGAAATCATTCCCAAAATCAAGATAATGAGTGTATCCATTTGGTGGTATCCATTACCTTTTTTTCTTTTTTTTTTGAGAGGAGTCTCACTTTGTTGCCCAGGCTGGAGTGCAGTGGTACGATCTCAGCTCACTGCAACCTCTGCCACCCGGGTTCAAGTGATTCTCCTGTCTCAGCCTTCCAAGTAGCTGGGATTACAGGCGCACACCACCACACCCAGCTAACTTTTATATTTTTAGTAGAAATGGGGTTTCACCATGTTCACCAGGCTGGTCTCAAACTTCTGGCCTTCAGTGATCCGCCCGCCTCGGCTGCCCAAACTGCTGGAATTACAGGTATGAGTCACCGTGCCTGGCCTCCGTATAGATTTTTTTGGCATTGGCTTCTCACCACATAATTATTTTAAAATTTATCCATGTTGTTGCATTTATTAACAATGCATTACTTTTTATTGCTGAGTAGTATTTCATTGTATGGAAACACCACACAATTTGTTTTGCCATTCAGCTGTTGATGCACATTTGGGTTGTTTCCAGTTTGGGGGCTACTGCAAATAAAACTGCTCTGAACATTTTTGTTCATCTTTATGTGGACATATGCTTTCATTTCTCTTAAGTAAATCCCCAGGAATGGAATGGCTGGGTCATATGGCAGGTGCATGTTTACCTTTTTCTTAAGCCACTAACAGTGAGTGAAAATTTCTGTTTCTGTGTATCCTGGCCGACACTTAGTTTGATAAACCTTCATTTTTAAAAAATTTGCTTAATTAAAGGTGGTGATGGTGTTTTGTGAGACAGGGTCTCACCGTGGTGCCTAGGCTGGTCTCAAACTCCTGGGCTCAAGGGATCCTTCCACTTGGGCCTCTGGGCCTCCCAAAGTGCTAGGATTACAGGCAGGAGCCACGGGACCCAGCTAGTAAGCCCTTTTTTTTGAGACGGAGTCTTGCTCTGTTGTCCAGGCTGCAGTGCAGTGGCACGATCTCTGCTTACTGCAAGCTCCATCTCCTGGGTTCACGCCATTCTCCTGCCTCAGCCTCCTAAGTAGGTGGGACTGCAGGTGCCTGCCACCACACCTGGCTAATTTTTTTGTATTTTTAGTAGAGACGGGGTTTCACCATGTTAGCCAGGATGGGCTCGATCTCCTGACCTCGTGATCCACCTGCCTCGGCCTCCCAAAGTGCTGGGATTACAGGCTTGAGCCACCCTGCCTGGCCAAGCCTTTTTAATTTTAGCCATAGTGGTAGCGTGTCGAAATTGTGGGGTTTTTGCTGTTTTGTTGTTGTTCTTTTAAATTTTTAACAAGCTCATCCTTAATTAATGTATTTTATTTATTTGTCTATTTATTTTTTGAGATGGAGTTTCGCTTTTGTTGCTGAGGCTGGAGTGCAGTGGTGTGATCTCGACTCACTGCAACCTGCGCCTCCTGGGTTCAAGCGATTCTCCTGCCTCAGCCTCCCAAGTAAGTGGGATTACAGGCGTGTGCACACCTGGCTAATTTTTTTTTTTTTTTTAACTAGAGATGGGGTTTCACCATGTTGGTCAGGCTGGTCTTGAACTCCTGACCTCAAGTGATCCATCCGCCTCTGCCTCCTTAAGTGCTGGGATTATAGGCTTGAGCCACTGTACCCAGCCTTAATAAATCTGTTTATTTACTTATTTAATTTTTGGAGGCAGAGTCTCATCCTGTCACTCAGGCTGGAGTGCAGTGGCGCAGCCTTGGGTCACCACAACCTCTGCTTCCCGGGTTCAAGCGATTCTTCTGCCTCAGCCTCCTGAGTATGTGGGATTACAGGCACATGCCACTATGCCTGGCTAATTTTTGTATCTTTTTTTTTTTTTTTTGAGATGGAGTTTCACTCTTGTTGCCTAGGCTGAAGTGCAATGGCGCAATCTTGGCTCACCACAACCTCCACCTCAGCCTCCCGTGTAGGTGGGATTACAGGCATGTGCCACCACGCCTGGCTAATTTTGTATTTTTAGTAGAGACGGGGTTTCTCCACGTTGGTCAGGCTGGTCTTGAACTCCCGACCTCAGGTGATCGCCCACCTCATGCTGGGATTACAGGCGTGAGCCACCGCGCCCAGGCTTTTTTTTTGAGATGGAGTTTCGCTGTTGTTGCCCAGGCTGGAGTGCAATGGCATGATCTCGGCTCACTGAAACCTCTGCCTGCTGGGTTCAAGAGATTCTCCTGCCTCAGCCTCCCAAGTAGCTGGAATTACAGGCACCTGCCACCACGCCTGGCTAATTTTTATACTTTTAGTAGAGATGGGGTTTCACCATGTTGGCAAGGCTGGTCTCAAACTCCAGACCTCAGGTGATCCACTTGCCCTGGCCTCTCAAAGTGTTGGGATTATAGGCGTGAGCCACTGTGCCCGGCCCAATTTTTGTATTTTTAGTAGAGATGGGTTTTCACCATGTTTGCCAGGCTGGTCTCAAACTCCTGACCTCAGGTGATCTGTCTGCCTTGACCTCCCAGAATGCTGGGATTACAGATGTGAGTCATTGCGCCCGGCCTCATCCTTAATAAATTGAGGTTTTAATTTGCATTTCTCTAACAGCTAATGCTATTAAGCATCTTTCCATGTGGGTATTTGTTATCTATTTTAATGAAGTGGTTGTTCAAGTCTTTTTTTTTTTTTTTTTTTTGAGACGGAGTCTCGCTCTGTCACCAGGCTGGAGTACAGTGGCACGATCTTGACTCACTGCAACCTCCGCCTCCTGGGTTCAAGTGATTCTCCTGCCTCAGCCTCCCAAGTAGCTGGGATTACAGGCACATGCCACCACACCCAGCTAATTTCTGTATTTTTAGTAGAGATGAGGTTTCACCATGTTGGCCAGGCTGGTCTTGAACTCCTGACCTCAGGTGATCTGCCTGCCACGGCCTCCCAATGTGCTGGGATTACAGGTGTGAGTCACCAAGCCTGGCCATCTTTTTTTTTTTTTTTTTCAGTGGTTCAAGTCTTTTTGCCTATTTTAAAAATTGGATTGTTTGTCTTAACACTCTTGTCTTAACGCTCCTGTTGCCCAAGTTGGAGTGCAATACGAAGCTCACTGCAACTTCCAGCAGCTCACTGCAACTTCCGGCTCTGGGATTCAAGCAATTCTCTTGCCTCAGCCTCCTGAGTAGCTGGGACTACAGGCGCCTGCCACCATGCCCAGCTAATTTTGTATTTTTAGTAGGGACAGTGTTTTGCCACATTGGTCAGGCTGGTCTTGAACTCCTGACCTCAGGTAATCCGTCCGCCTTGGCCTCCCAAAGGTCTGGGTATACAGGCATGATTGCAGTTTTTCTTGTTGTTGTTCTGAGACAGGGTCTCACTGTCACCCGGCTGGAGTCCAGTGGTGTGATCATGGCTTACCACAGCCCTGACCTGCCCAGGCTCTGGTGATCCTCCCACCGTGCCTCCCAAGTAGCTGGGACTGCAGGCAGGCACCACCACAGCCTGCTAACTTTTGTATTTTTTAGTGGAGGTGAGCTTTTGCCATGTTGCAAAACTCCTGGGCTAGAACTCCTGGGCTCAAGCAATGTGCCTGCCTCAGCCTCCCAAAGTGCTGGGATTACAGGCATGAGCCACCATGCCTGCTCAAATTGCAGTTTTTGTTTGTTTGTTTTTCTGTTTGAGACAGTTTCGCTCTTGTTGCCCAGGTTGGAGTGCGATGCGTGGCTCACTGCAACTTCCGGCTCCGGGATTCAAGCAGTTCTCCTGCCTCAGCCTCCTGAGTAGCTGGGACTATAGGCGCCTGCCACCATGCCCAGCTAATTTTGTATCTTTAGTAGAGACAGGGTTTTGCCATATTCTTCAGGCTGGTCTTGAACTCCTGACATCAGGTAATCCGTCTGCCTTGGCCTCCCAAAGGTCTGGCTATACAGGCATGAGCCACCGCACCCAGCCTGCAGTTTCTGTTTTTGAGATGGAGTCTCCCTCTGTAGCCCAGGCTGGAGTGCAGTGGAGTAGTGCTATCTCGGCTCACTGTAAGCCCCGCCTCCCAGGTTCACGCCATTCTCCTGCCTCAGCCTCCCGAGTAGCTGGGACTACAGGCGCCGCCACCACACCTGGCTAATTTTTTGTATTTTTAGTAGAGACAGGGTTTCACCACGTTAGCCAGGATGGTCTCGATCTCCTGACCTCGTGATCCGCCCGTCTCGGCCTCCCAAAGTGCTGGGATTACAGGCTTGAGCCACCGCGCCCGGCCAAGTTTTTAGTTTTGACGATGTCCAATTTGTCAAGTTTTTCTTTTTCACGTTTTTTTGGTGTCATATTTATGAACTCTGCCAAATATAAAGTTACTAAGAGTTTCTCCTTTTTATTCTAGAAGTTTCATAGTTTTAGCTTTACATTTAGGTCTCTGCTCCATTTTAAGGTAATTTTTGTTTATGATGTTTTGTTGTTTTTTTTTTTTTGACAGAAATGCCAAATTGACTCAGCACCATTCACAGAGAAGACTGGCCTTTCCCACAGTAACTGCAGTGACGTCCGTGGTGTTCATCACGTGACTGAGGACGTGGCTTTGGTTCTGTGCTCTGTGTTCGTTTGCTTGGTCTGTTTCTCGTGGTACCAATACTGTTGATACCTGGTAGTGTAAACCTTCCGATACTATTCTTTAAGATTGCTTTGGCTTTCTAGATCCTTTGTATTTCCATATAAGTGTTAGAATTTGATTGTCAGTGTTCACAAATAAACCCTCATGCTCACTGTTTAAAGCTTTCTCTTCTTGTCATGAGGACACTCAAGAGCTCAAATCAACCCCCCGAAGGTTGTCCGATAAGACATGAATCAGAGCCCAGGAATATTTTAGCCAAGCCAGTGATTCATATTCTTTATCTCTCCACATTGTATCTATGTTATTAAAGTCAATTTTCGGCCATGCGCAGTGGCTCATGCCTGTAATCCCAGCAATTTGGGAGGCTGAGGCAGGCAGATCACTTGAGGCCGGGAGTTCGAGATGAGCCTGGCCAACATGGTGAAACCCTGTCTCTACTAAAAATACAAAAAATTAGCTGGGTGTGGTGGCACACACCTGTGGTCCCAGCTACTTGGGAGGCTGAGGGAGGAGAACTGCTTGAACCCAGGAGGTGGAGGTTGCAGTGAGCCGAGATTGTGCCACTGCACTCCAGCCTGGCAACAGAGCGAGACTCCATCCTGAGGGGAAAAAAAAAAAAAAAAAATACTGACTTTATCTATCTATTATCTATTAGGCGGCACCCGGCCGCCTAAGGTCACTTTTCATTAGCAATCATGATATTTGGCCAGGCATGGTGGCTCATGCCTGTAATCTCAGCACTTTGGGAGGCCGAGGTGGGTGGATCACTTGAGGTCAGGAGTTTGAGACCAGCCCAGCCAACATGGTGAAACCCCATCCCTACTAAAACTAAAAATAAAATATTAGCTGGGCATGGTGGCGTGCGCCTGTAATCCCAGCTAATTGGGAAGCTGAGGCAGGAGAATCGTTTATACCCAGGAGGCGGAGGTTGCAGTGAGCAGAGATCATGCCACAGCACTCCAGTGTGGGCAACAGAGCGAGACGCTCTCTCAAAAACAAGAACAATAATAAAAAACAACAAAAACATACTTCAGACAGATCATAGATGACCACCAGGAATGGCATACAGCTTCCCTTATTTCATGGCCTACGAAAAAGAGAATACTACAAAACCCAAGGAAGTCTTTCTTTTTTTTTTTTTGAGACAGAGTTTTGCTCTTGTTGCCCAGGTGGGAGTGCAATGGCGTGATCTCGGCTCACTGCAACCTCTGCCTTCCGGGTTCAAGCAATTCCCCTGCCTCAGCTGCCTGAGTAGCTGGGATTATAGGTGCCCGCCACGATGCTTGTCTAATTTTTTGGTATTTTTAGTAGAGACGGGGTTTCACCATGTTGGCTAGGCTGGTCTCGAACTTCTGACTTCAGCTGATCCACCTGCCTCAGCCTCCCAAAGTGTTGGGATTACAGGCGTGAGCCACCCCACCTGGCCTCTTTTTTTCTTCTTCTTTTTAAAGTTCTTGCCTACTCCTGGAAGTCCTTATTTGATTATTTGAACAGGAAAAGTTAGGAGAGATGATGGATAATTCCCAGTTAACATGGATGTTAACTCCTTTCACAAGAAGACCTTGATTTTGAGGACATTTAATGAAGCCTTCAGAATTTAAAGATTCACAGTTTTAAAAGTAGCTCCTGGTCCCTCTGAGGATCCCCATCTCCATGTCACTGAAAAGACAAGGTTTGAAGCCTGTGAGGAAGGGAAGGGTGTGCCACCGGGTCCCAGAAGGTCTGAACTGAAGGACATAAGGTTTATGCTGATGGCAGAAAGGAAAGGAGAAGAGCATCTGAAAATTTTTCAGATTTTTCCACATCACAAGCATTTGTACCACACTGGCTGTGAATCACACTGGGTGTGAACGTCAGTGGGTCCCTTCTGGCAACCAAGAGGAATATTAATATTCCCCAAACCAAGGAAGCCAAATCTTGTTTTTCCCCATGGAAATTTCAGTCTGGCTTCTGCAATACTCTGTTAGTGACATTGGCCCTTCCACGAAACAACATGGTGTTCTCTGTGCTAGCCACAGTTTTTTTGGTTTTTTTGGTTTTTTTTTGAGGCGGAGTCTTGCTCTGCCGCCCAGGCTGGAGTGCAGTGGCGGGATCTCGGCTCACTGGCTCCGCCTCCCGGGTTCCAGCGTTCTCCACCTCAGCCTCCCGAGTAGCTGGGACTACGAAGCCATACATGTCGGCTAGTTTTTTGTATTTTTAGTAGAGCGGGGTTTCACCGTGTTAGCCAGGATAGCTAATACAGTTACAAAAAGAAGTTGGCCAGGCAGTGGCTCACCTGTAATCCCAGCACTTTGGGAGGCTGAGGCATGAAACAGACTCACCTGAGGTCAGGAGTTCGAGACCAGCCACAACAACATGGGTGAAACCCGTCTGTTAAAAATACAAAAATTAGCTAAGTGAGGTGTGCAGCTCCTGTAATCCCAGCTACTCGGGGAGGCTGAGGCAGGAGAATTGCTTGAACCTGGGGCCGGAGGTTGCATTGAGCGAGATAGCACATGGCACTCCAGCCTGGGGGGCAAGAGTGAGACTTCGGCTCAAAAAAAAGAAAAAAAAAAACTGAAAAGAGGCTGGGTGCAGTGGCTCATGCCTGTAACTCCAAAACTTTGGGAGGCTGAGGCAGGTGGATCACAAGGTCAGGAGTTCGAGACTAGCCTGACCAACATGGTGGAAGTTGTCTCTACTAAAAATACAAAAATTAGCCAAGTGTGGTGGCACAGGCCTGTAATCCCACATACTCAGGAGGCTGAGGCAGGAGAATCACTTGAACCCGAGGGAGGCGGAGGTTGCAGCGGTGGTCGGCACCACTGCACTCCAGCCTGGGTGACAAGAAAGACTCCATCTCAAAAAAAAAGGCCCGAGGCGGTGGCTCCGCGCCTGTAATCCCAGCACTTTGGGAGGCCCGAGGCAGAGGATCACAAGGTCCAGGTCGAGACCACAGTGAAACCCGTCTCTACTAAAAATACAAAAAAAAAAAAAAAAAAAAAAATTAGCGGTGGTGGTGAGCCTGTAGTCCCAGCTACTCAGGAGGCTGAGGCAGAATGCGTGAACCCGGGGCTGGGCCACGGTGAGCCGAGGTCAGCTCCACTGCCTCCAGCCTGAGGCCACAGCCGAGACTCGTCTCAAAAAAAAAAAAAAAAACACTTAAGAAAGTCACTTTGAGAGGTTGTGGTAGGCAGATCACTTGAGGCCAGGAGTTCGAGACCCCAGGACAACATGGCAAAACCCTGTCTCTACAAAAAATATAAAAATTAGCTCGGCGTGGTGGCACAAGCCTGTAATCCCAGCTATGTGGGAGGCTAAGATGTAATAGTCACTTGAACCCAGGAGGCAGAGGTTGCAGTGAGCCGTGATCATGCCACTGCACTCCAGCCTGGACGACAGAGTGAGACTCTCTCAAAAAAAAAAAAAATAAGTAACATAAATGTTAATTTGACTTTTTGGTTTGTATTATAGGTAAAATTATAAACTTATGGTTTTATATTGACATAGAGCTGTAAATTAATTTATAGTGGGTTTATGTTTATAGACATTGATTTATTATTTTTTTACTTTAGTTTTTTGAGACCATGTCTCACTCTGTTGCCCAGGCTGGAGTGCAGCAGCACGATTTTGGCTCATGGCAACTTCTGCCTCCCAGGTTCAAGCGATTCTCTTGCCTCAGCCTCCCGAGTAGCTGGGATTACAGGACCCACCATCATGCCTGGCTAATTTTTGTATTTTTAGTAGAGATGGGGTTTCGCCTTGTTGGCCAGGCTGGTCTCGAACTCCTGGCCTCAAGTTATCCACCCGCCTCAGCCTCCCAAAGTGCTGGAATTACAGGCGTGAGCCATCGCGCCTGGCCTAAATACATTTAAACAAGACTGTGTGGTGGGTTAATATTTTGAAATGTTAGCCAGTGTATGGTTGTTTTTTCAGGCCGACTAAGCTGTGTAAAAAGGTGAGTGGGCTGGGCACACTGGCTCATGCCTATAATCCCAGCATTTTGTGACGTCAGGGCAGGAGGATCCCTTTAAGCCCAGGAGTTTGAGATCAGCTTGGGCAACACAGGGAGATCCCATCTCTGCAAAGAAAACAAAGAAAAAAAAAATGAGTGAAAGTGCCTGATCAAGAAAGGGAGGTTGAAGCAGATGTCAGTTGGCTCTGGAAGACAGCAAGAGCCGCTACACTGCAATCCCAGCTCAGGATAGCATGAGGCAAGGCAGTACTCTCTTCCTCTCCTTGGGTTCTTTGACATCCCTATGTACTTTCCTTGAGGTAGTTTCAGTATATCTTTCTTCTTTATTATTATTTATTTATTTATTTTATTTATTTTTTTGAGACGGAGTCTCGCTCTGTCACCCAGGCTGGAGTGCAGTGGCACGAACTCGGCTCACTGCAAGCTCTGCCTCCCGGGTTCATGCCATTCTCCTGCCTTAGCCTCCCAAGTAGCTGGGACTACAGGTACGCACCACCATGCCTGGCTAATTTTTGTATTTTTAGTAGAGACAGGGTTTCACCATGTTGGCCAGGCCGGTCTAGAACTCCTGACCTCAAGTGATCTGCCCGTCTCGGTCTCCCAAAGTGCTGGGATTACAGGCATGAGCCACTCTGTCTGGCCATCTCTGTTCCTTATAACCAAAAAGAGCCCCCAGTTTAAAAGCTCTTAAAGGTCTGGGCGCAGTGGCTCACATCTGTAATCCCAGCACTTTAAGAGGCCAATGTAGGAGGGTCACTTGAAGCAGCCCCTGGGCAACAAAGAGCCCCTGTCTCTAGTTATTTGATTTTCTAAAGACAGGGTCTTGCTCTGTTGCCCAGGCTAGTGGAGTGCAGTGGCATGATCACGGCTCACTGCAGCCTCAACCTCCTGAGCTGGATCTGTCCACCTACCTCAGCCTCCTGAGTAGCTGGCACTCAGGCACATGCCACTGATTTTTTATTTTCTGTACAGATGGGGTTTTGCCATGTTGCCCAGGCTGGTCTCAAACTCCTGGGCTCAAGTGATCTGCCTGCCTCGGCCTCCCAAATTGCTGACATTACAGGCAAGAGCCACCGCACGTGCACATAGTACCTAATGATTCCTTACAAACCAGTACGAAAAAGACAAACCCTATAGTGGAAAAATGGACAAATGACATGAATAGAGAATTCACAAAGGAAGAAATATACGTATGGTTAATGAACATGAAAAATGTTGGCCAGGTGCTGTGGTTCACGCCGGTAATCCCAGCACTTTGGGAGGCCGAGGCAAGTGGATCACCTGAGGTCAGAAGTTTGAGACCAGCCTGGCCAACATGGCGAAACCCCATCTCTACTAAAAATACAGAAATTAGCCAGGTGAAATGGCACATGCCTGTAGTCCCAGCTACTCTGGAGGCTGAGGCATGAGAATTGCTTAAACTCAGGAGATAGAGGTTGCAGTGAGCCAAGATTGTGCACTGTACTCTAGCCTGGGCAACAGAGTGAGAATCTGTCTCAAAAAAATAAAATAAAAATAAAAATTAGCCACGCATGGTGGTGCATGCCTATAGTCCTAGCGACTTGGGAGGCTGAGGCAAGAAGATTCCTTGAGCCCAGAAGTTTGAGGCTGCAGTGAGCCATGATTGTGCCACTGTACTCCTCTTCCTGGCGAGAACTTGTCTTAAAAAAAGCGGCGGTGGCTCAAGCCTGTAATCCCAGCACTTTGGGAGGCGAGGCGGGTGGATCTGAGGTCAGGAGGTCAGGGCCATCCCTGGCTAACAGGTGAAACCCCATCTCT
The DNA here is from genome assembly GCF_008728515.1 of Papio anubis. Lineage (NCBI taxonomy): Eukaryota > Metazoa > Chordata > Mammalia > Primates > Cercopithecidae > Papio > Papio anubis. The sequence goes on from NC_044980.1 coordinate 172,259,995, forward strand.
CTACTAAGAAATACAAAAAAAAACTAGCCAGGCGAGGTGAGAGCCTGTAGCTAGCTACTTTCGGAGGCTGAGGCGGAGAAGCCCGGGAGGCGGGCTTGCAGTGAGCTGAATCCGGCCCTGCACTCTAGCCTGGGCTACAGAGCCAGACTCCGTCTCAAAAAAAAAAACAAAACAAAACAAACAAAAAAAAACAAAAAAAAGGTTTAATTTCACTGTAATAAAATAAACTTCAATTAACGTAGTTACATATCTCTTTCTTTGTCCATCATTCTGACAATGCTAGATTAGCATGAGTATAGAGAAACTATAGAGAAATGACCATTACCAGCCTAACTATTAAGAAAGTAATGGACTGGGCGTGGTGGCTCACGCCTGTAATCCCAGCTACTCAGGAGGCTGAGGCAGGAGATTCGCTTGAACTCCGGAGGCCAAGCTCGCGCCATTGCACTCCAGCCTGGGCAACAAGAGAGAAACTCCGTCTCAAAAAAAAAAAGTAATGAGAGTGAACAATACAGTCAGGATGGCTAAAGGTGACCCCGAGAAACCAAAGGGCAAGATGTCTGCTTATGTCTTCTTTGTGCAGACGTGCAGAGAAGAACGTAAAAAGAAACCGTCAATTTTGCAGAATTTTCCAAGAAGTGCTCTGAGAAGTGGAAGACAATGTCTGGGAAAGAGAAGTCGAAGTCTGATGAAATGGCAAAGGCGGATAAAGTATGCTGTGATCAGGAAATGAAGGGTTATGGACCAGCTAAGGGAGGCAAGAAGAAGAAGGATTCTAATGCCCCCAAAAGGCCACTGTCTGGATTCTTCCTGTTTTCTTCGGAATTCCGCCCCAAGATGAAATCCACAAACCCCGGCATCTCTATTGGAGATGTGGTCAAAAAGCTGGGTGAGATGTGGAAGAACTTAAATGACAGTGAAAAGCAGCCTTACATCACTAAGGCGGCAAAGCTGAAGGAGAAGTATGAGAAGGATGTTGCTGACTGTAAGTCGAAAGGAAAGTTTGATGGCGCAAAGGGTCCTGCTACAGTTGCCCAGAAAAAGGTGGAAGAGGAAGAGGAACAGGGAGATGAGGAGGAGCAGAGGAGGATGAATAAACAAACTGTTTATCTGTCCAAAAAAAAAAAAAAAAAGAAAGTAATGGATAAAAATGTGAGTGCGCCCTCTCTCTGTGTGCCCACTTTCTCCTTCAGGCAAAAGCTGGGCATGAGCAAGGATGAGGGTGGCTTTGAGGGAAGGGTGGAGAGACAAGTTAAGCTATGAGAAGAAGCTGGATACAAAGGACAAATGGATCAACAATTTTGTTTACTGTTTGAAATATACTGCCTATTTTGAAAAAAGCACAAAAGCTAAAGCTAAAATTTCTTTTTCTTTTTTTTTTTTTTTTTTTTTGAGACGGAGTCTAGCTCTGTCGCCCAGGCTGGAGTGCAGTGGCCAGATCTCAGCTCACTGCAAGCTCCGCCTCCCGGGTTTACGCCATTCTCCTGGCTCAGCCTCCCGAGTAGCTGGGACTACAGGCGCCGCCACCTCGCCCGGCTAGTTTTTTGTATTTTTTAGTAGAGACGGGGTTTCACCGTGTTAACCAGGATGGTCTCGATCTCCTGACCTTGTGATCCGCCCGTCTGGGCCTCCCAAAGTGCTGGGATTACAGGCTTGAGCCACCGCGCCTGGCCCTTTCTTTTTCTTTTTTTAAAATTTTTATTTACTTTATTCATTTTTTTTGAGACAGAATCTCGCTCTGTCTCCCAGGCTGGAGTGCGGTGGCCTGATCTCAGCTCACTGCAAGCTCCGCCTCCCAGGTTCACGCCATTCTCCTGCCTCATCCTCCCCAGCAGCTGGGACTCCAGGCGCCCGCCACCATGCCTGGCTAATTTTTTTTTTTTGTATTTTTTTTTAGTAGAGATGGGGTGTCACTGTGTTAGCCAGGATGGTCTCCATCTCTTGACCTCATGATCCACCCACCTCGGCCTCCCAAAGTGCTGGGATTACAGGCATGAGCCACTGCGCCAGTCCTAATTTTTATTTATTTATTTATTTATTTTTTGAGACGGAGTTTCACTCTTGTTGCCCATTCTGGAGTGCAATGGCGCAATCTCGGCTCACTGCAACCTCCGCTTCCCAGGTTCAAGCGATTCTCCTGCCTCAGCCTCCCAAGTAGCTGGGATTACAGGCATGTACCACCATGCCTGGCTAATTTTGTATTTTTAGTAGAGACGGGGCTTCTCCGTGTTGGTCAGTCTGGTCTCCAACTCCCGACCTCAGGTGATCCACCCACCTTGGCCTCCCAAAGTGCTGGGACTACAAGCGTGAGCCACCACACCCGACCTATTTTTATTTTTATTTTTTTTTATTTATTTATGTATTCATTTATTTATTTATTTTTGAGACGGAGTCTCGCTCTGTCGCCCAGGCTGGAATGCAGTGGCCGGATCTCAGCTCACTGCAAGCTCCGCCTCCCAGGTTCATGCTATTCTCCTGCCTCAGCCTCCAGAGTAGCTGGGACTACAGGCGCCGCCACCACGCCCAGCTAGTTTTTTGTATTTTTTAGTAGAGACGGGGTTTCACAGTGTTAGCCAGGATGGTCTCGATCTCCTGACCTAGTGATCCGCCCGTCTCGGCCACCCAAAGTGCTGGGATTACAGGCTTGAGCCACCGCGCCCGGTCCCTATTTTTATTTTTTTAGACAGGGTGTCACTCTGGTACAGTGGCCTGATCTTGGCTCACTGCAGCCTCGACCTCTTGGCCTTAGACAATCCTCTCACCTCAGCCTCCCGAGTAGCTGGGACTACAGGCTCAAGCCACTATGCCCAGCTAATTTTTGTATATTTTGTAGAGATGGGGTCTCGTCATGTTGCCCAGGCTGGTCTTGAATCCTGGGTTCAAGTGATCCACCCACCTTGGCCTCCCAAAAGTGTTGGACTACAGGCATGATCTACCTCACCTGGCCTGATTCTTTGTTGAAAAAATCATATGCATGTTTAAAGAAAGTGTCTTTTTTTTTTTTTTTTTTTGAGACAGTCTGGCTCTGTCACCCAAGCTGGAGTGCAGTGGCACAATCTTGGCTCACTGCAACCTTCACCTCCCGGGTTCAAGCGATTCTCCTGCCTCAGCCTCCCAAGTAGCTGGGACTATAGGTGTGCACCAATATGCCCGGCTAATTTTTGTATTAGTAGAGACAGGGTTTCACCATGTTGGCCATACTGGTCTTGAACTCCTGACCTCAGGTGATCCGCCCGCCTCCCAAAGTGCTGGCATTACAGGCGTAAGCCACTGTGCCTGGCCAAGAAAGTATTTCTGCTTCTAGAGTTACAGGTCCCCTCTCCAGCATTAACCTCTCCTGGCAGTTTCTTGTATATCCTTCTAGTAAGCTTGTTTGGCCAAGCGTACATGTATATTCTCATCTCCCTTTTCAGTGTGAAAGGAAACACACTTTTCTCTGTGCTTTTTCACATAACACGAAATCTTGACTGTTGCTCCATGTCAGAATGTAAACAGGCTGTAAACCTCTTGTTACTGCACTTCCCTTTATTGCTTTTCACAGATACTGTGTTTTTTAACAAATCGAATGTGGCAACCCTGCATCAAGCAAGTCTATAAGCACCATTTTCCCAACAGCACGTGCTCACTTCTGGTCTCTGTGTCACATTTTGGGAATTCATATAACATGTTTTCATTATTATTATATCTGTTATGGTAATCCAGGTTGATGTTACTATTGTAATTGCTTTGGACCACACAAATGGTGCCCATGTAAAACATCTATTTGTTTTTATTATTTTATTTATTTAGAGACGGGTTCTCAGTCTGTTGCCCAGGCTGGAGTGCAGTGGCCCTATCTTGGCTCAGTGCAGTCTCCTCAACCAGGAAGGAGTCAAGGATACTCCTGCTTCAGTCTTCCTAGTATCTGGGTCTACAGGTGTGCATCATGCCAGGCTAATTTTTTTTTTTTTTAGATGGAGTCTTGCTCTGTCACCCAGGCTGGAGTGCAGTGGCGCGATCTCGGCTCACTGCAACCTCTGCCTCCCGGGTTCACGCCATTCTCCTGCCTCAGCCTCCCGAGTAGCTGGGACTACCGGCGCTGCCACCACACCCGGCTAATTTTTTGCATTTTTAGTAGAGATGGGGTTTCACCACGTTGGCCAGGATGGTCTCGATCTCCTGACCTCGTGATCTGCCCCCACCTCGGCCTCCTAAAGTGCTGGGATTACAGGCGTGAGCCACGGCGCCCGGCCATGCCAGGCTAATTTTTTTATTTTTATTTTTGTAGAGACAGGGGTCTCACTATGTTGCCCAGACTAGTCTTGAACTCCTGGGCTCAAATGATCCTCCTGCATCACCTTCCCAAAGTGCTCAGATTACAGGGAGAGCCACCGCACCCAGCCAATTCTAACCTCTTTGCTGGTCCATTCTGGATGGAAGCAGTTCCTCCCCCTCGGAATCCCACTGAATTCTCCATAGTACCAGTCTTTTGGCACTTACCTTTGCAGGAGTAGCTCTTTTGCTCACAAATGTGGTTCCTGTAACTACATTTTAAGCTCATTATTTGGATCATGTACCATCCAGAATTTTATTCTGCTTTTAATAGCTGCTTCCCCAGGTAGACAGGAAACCAAAATTCTCCTACACAAATTTTGGGGCTGAGGGCAGGGCGCCTGGCTTATGCCTGTAATCTCAGCACTTTGGGAGGCCGAAACAGGTTGATCACCTGAGGCCAGCCTGGCCAACATGGTGAAACCTGTCTCTACTAAAAATACAAAAATTAGCCGGGCGTGGTGGCAGGCGCGTGTAATCCAAGCGACTCGGAAGGCTGAGGGAGAATCGCTTGAACCCGGGAGGCGGAGGTTGTAGTGAGCTAAGATCGCACCACTGCACTCCACCCTGAGCGACAGAGCAAGACTTCGTCTCAAAAAAATAAAAATAAAAAATTGGGGAGCTGAGGGTTGGATGATACTAACTCATGCAAACACCAAACCCTGCCTTTCTTCCCCTTCCAGGTGGCAAGAGGGCTTTGAGATCAGTGATACATCCGCTGATTCTAGTGTTTTCCACCCAAGTTTTCAAGCCTTTGGGTGTCCAACCAAACAGAGGACAAGAGATCAAGATCTCTAAACGTCTAGAAAAACCCGGGGCCACTTCCATTTTGTGAGGTTCTCAGCATACTGAAAACTGAAGACGTGCTAAGAGTGGGTTACTAAAATGGTGGCGTATCTGAAATCTTTCCACGGCACCATGCCTTCTCTCATCTTGTCATCCCTGTATCTCAGGGCTCATCCTCTGCCCTGACACCTAATCTCACTTCAGGAAACATAAATTGAAAGTTCAGATAACCTCGGATTGTGTTACTCTGGACTGTGTGTTATGGCTGGGCGACGAGGCTGCGCAGGCTCCTGCGCCGAGCCATGACTCTGCAGGAACTGCGGCGCCGGCTCACACGGCGCAGAGCGGGGCACGGCTGGCCGGCCAGGCGCCCGCGCTGCGTTCTGCTCACGCCCATAGGGGCCCGCGTTCGCTGCAACCGGCCCTCCTTGATGGCTGATCGTCGCACTCCTACCCCTCCCGCCTGCTGCCGTTTGCCCCGTCAGCTAAGGGCGCCCGATGCGTCGCAAGTCTCAGCTCCAGCAACCAGACGGGTGAGGGCCGCTGGGGGTTGGGTTGGAACGCCCCCGAAGGCACCACGGCAACCGAGCGCGGGAACGCCTGTTAAGCCAGCCCCGCCCCGGGACGCGCGCGCCCGGCGCTCTCGATCCAGCGTGGCCCGCCCCTCACCTCCTGCCCAACCAACAGCCACTTCCTGCCTCACTCCCGACCAATCGTCACACTCCACGAAGAATAGCCGTAGGGGGCGTATGGGACGGTGCGTAGAGCGATGCCCACGCCGGCCAACCGGATGTCGGGGCTTGCGCGGGTGGGCGGGACTTGGCGCCGGCTGTGGCTACTGAGGGTCCAGGGGCGGGCGCAGGGCCGGGCTTAGTGCGGTGGGGCTCGCTCGCGCGGCAGCGGTGTCCGAGGCCTGTTGGTTCTGCGGCACGTGACGGTCGGGCCGCCTCCGTCTCTGTCTTTACTGCGGCGCGGGGCCAGGTGTGCGGGCGGGAAGGGGCACGGGCAGCCCCGCGGTCCCCGGGAGGCTAGAGGTGAGACGGGAGACCTGAGTGCGTCCTCGGGCCTGTGAGGACCCCGGGGGCTGGGAGCGCCTCTGCGGCTGAGGGGTCGGGCGTGGCCGGGGACTGAGGGGTCGGGCTGGCTCTTGAGGGCCCAGGCCCTGTCCGACGCGCCCGCCGTGAGCCGGGAGGCCCGAATTCGGGCCTCTTTGGTTGGGGAGCGGGCCCAGGCCGCGCGGCCGGGGTCGGGAGGCGTGGCAGGTGGCCCTACAGCCTTCCTTGACCTCTGGGAAAGCTGACTTATTCCTATGGCTTTGCTTCTAGGGCTTTCTTAGGCCTCTTTGCCTGCTGCCTGGCAGCCGCGAGGTGGGCTGGAGTAACTGGGTAAAAGTGTGGAGTGGAATCGGGCCTGCTGGGTACCCCTAGCAGTAGGGAAGGATGGTGTTAGACCGAGAGGGAATGTTTAGGATTAGCGTTACAGTTCAGTATTTGAAAATCCAAAGAGTAGACTGGACCCTAGCTCCCTGAAGAGAAAGGGGAATGTACTAGAAGGAGAACACGCAGTGGTTGAGAAACTTGACAGTTACAGCACCTATTCTGGAGGAGAGTCATCCAGTTGGAGATGGACAGGGCGTTAAAAGCAGGAAAGCACCCGAAAACTCATCTAATGCATCTGTTTTTACAGGGGAGGCCTAGAGGTATGAAATGACTGGCCCAAGGTCATGCGATTAGTTTAATGATGGTGCTGGGATTATAGTTCAGGGATAGGCAGTGCAGTGGTTAACGTTAAGGCCCTGGCTCAAGTCTTTCATTGGTCATTTGTTGCTCTGTGAACTTCGGCAGTTTTCTTACCCTTTGTGCCCCCGTTCTTGTCAAGTGATGGATATAATAATACCTGATGGATCTGTGAGGATTACATTCAGATATGTATACAATAAGGGAAGTCTGACATTTAGTAACTGCCCTATAATTACTGCCATACATTATTATAATCTGAATGCCTTTGGACCAATACACTGCCATCCTAGTGAACTGGTTCAGTCCTGTTTCCCAGGACCTGAAGTCACAGTTATGGTGATGGAAGAAACTGGTCATTGTGTATTAACTGTTAGGTATGACACAAGTGATTGCTGGTTGAGGGAAGTTAAACTGAGCTTAATATTAAAAGATTGAGAAGACAAGATGAACTATAGTTAAGTCTTTTTACCTCTGATTTAGGAAATGGAATATTTTGCTTAATTTTTTAATTAGATTTTTTTAAGGGGGAAGAATTTTATTGATCTTTAAAATCATTCTGTATCTCAGTCTTTTCCCAATATTGTTTGAGGATCATGAATAGAATCAACTGCCATGTTAATCAACTGTTGTACATTTGGTGTAATTATACTTAGAGCAGAGGTAAAGGACTATATGGGAGTTCTTTGCATCAACCAGGGTGCACAAACAAGCCAGGTAACTGGGTCATGAGAATGCCCGAGTGAACTGTGTGTGGGGTCAGTGTTGCACAACAGAAATTTTCTGACTTGGCTGCAGGTGGGTGTCAGCATTCCCCCACACCTTACTATCTGGACTCCACAGTTCATTTAGCGCATTATCTTCTCAGGGCCACAAGGGGTAAATGTTTTGACAAAAGTCGTTGCTGCCGTTTTGGCAATCACACTATTGCATCCTTGTAGTTAGAGTTCTCTTTGCCCTGGAAGACAGCTTAAGGGGATGAAGTGGCAGTTGGTGAGCGTGAATTGCAGGCTCATGAAACTTGAATTGTGGGCCCAGTGTGGTAGCTTTTTTTTTCTTTTTGAGGCGGAGTCTCGCTCTGTCACCCAGGCTGGAGTGCAGTGGCACGATCTCGGCTCACCGCAAGCTCTGCCTCCTGGGTTCACGCCATTCTCCTGCCTCACCCTACCGAGTAGCTGAGACTACAGGCACCCACCACCACACCCGGCTAATTTTTTTGTATTTTTCAGTAGAGACGGGGTTTCACCGCGTTAGCCATGATGGTCACGATCTCCTGACCTCGCGAACCACCCGCCTCAGTCTCCCAGAGTGCTGGGATTACAGGCGTGAGCCACCACCGGTAGCTTTTGTCCTACTTTGGTTTCCGTAACTTTAGGAATACGAAGTCTGCTGGGTTCTTCACCTTTAGGGGGCAATTGGGAGGGGCAGATCAAACGGTGAACATGGAACTACTTTAAAAAGTGTAATGAATTGGCTGGGCACGGTGGCTCTCGCGCCTGTAGTTCGAGCACTTTGGGAGGCTAAGATGGGCAGATTACTTGAGGCCAGGAGTTGGTGACCAGCCTCGCCAACATGGTGAAACCCTGTCTCTACTAAAAATACAAAAAAAATTAACCTCTAGCTACTCTGGAGGCTGAGGCAGGAGAATCACTGAACCTGAAAGGCGGAGGTTGCAGTGAGCGGAGATGGTGCCATTGCACTCCAGCCTGGGTGACAGAGTGAGACTCCATCTCAGGAAAAAAAAAAAAGTGTAATGAACTGTGCAAATAGAATACGTAGTTCATAATAACGCCTAGGAAATAATGAAAGTATCTAAACACAGTTATAGCCTATATAGCTTATGGTAAAACTTGTCAGGAAAGTCCTGGTTGAATTCTTTGTTACTGCAACAGATGTACTTTTTTTTTTTTTTTTTGAGACTGAGTCTCCCTCTGTCACCCATGCTGGAGTGCAGTGGTGTGATCTTGGCTCACTGCAACCGCTGCTTCCTGGGTTCAAGCAATTCTCCTGCTTCAACCTCCCAAGTAGCTGGTACTACAGGTACATGCCGCCACGCCCAGCCCATTTTTTTGTATTTTAGTAGAGATGGGGTTTCACTGGGTTGTCCAGGCCGGTTGCGAACTCCTGAGCTCAGGCAGTCTGCCTGCGTCAGCCCCCCAAAGTGCTGGGATTACAGGTGTGAGCCACTGCGCCCGGCCCTACTTTTTTTTTTTAGAGACAGGGTCTTGCTCTGTCATCAGGCTGGAGTGCAGTGGTGTGATTATTGCTCACTGCAGTCTTAAACTCCTGCGCTTATTGGTTCAAGTGATCTTCCTGCCTCAGCCTCCTGAGTAGCTGGAACTACAGGCGGATGACACTACTCTTAGCTAATTTTTTTTTTTTTTTTTTTTAATTTTTCATAGATACTTCACTTTGTTGCCCAGGCTGGTCAAGCGATCATCCTGCTTCCTCCGACTCCCAGAGTTCTGGGATTACAGGTGCGAGCCCCCATGCCAACCAGGAGACCAGAAATTAAGCTCAGCTTTCTCTCCCTTCTTCTCTCCCTCCCTCTCTCCCTCCCTCCCTTTCTTTCTTTCTTTCTTCTTTTTTAAAACTTTGTGGTATCTGTTTGTGAATTGCTTATTTTACTTAGCATATTGTCTTCAAGGGTTCATCCATGTTATAGCCGGTGATGGGATTTCCTTCCTTTTTGAGGTTGAATAGTATTCCGTTGTATACCTGTACCACATTTGGTTTACTCATTCATCCATTGATGGACATTTGGGTTGCTTCTGACTCTTGGCTGTTGTGAGTAGTACTGCTATAAACATGGGTCTGCAAATATCTCTGAAACTCTGCTTTCTTTTTCTGTTTATTTGTTTGTTTGAGACAGTCTTACTCTGTTGCCCAGGCTTGAATGCAGTGGTGCCATCACAGCTGACTTTTTTATTTTTTTGAGATAGTCTCACTCTGTCGCCCAGGCCCAGTGCAGTGGCTTGATCTCAACTCACACTGCAAACTCCACTTCGTGGGTTAAAGCAATTCTCCTGCCTTAGCCTCCTGAGTAGCTGGCCACCACGTCCGCCTAATTTTGTATTTTTAGTAGAGTCAGGGTTTCTCCATGTTGGTCAGGCTGGTCTTGAACTCCCGACCTCAGGTGATCCACCTGCCTCGGCCTCCCAAAGTGCTGTGATTACAGGTGTGAGCCACCACGCCCAGCTTGCCCAGCTGGTTTTTGTATTTTAGTAGAGATAGGGTTTTGCCATGTTGGCCAGGCTGGTCTTGAATTCCTGACCTCAGGTGATCAGCCTGCCTTCGTCTCTCAAAGTGCTGGGATTATTGGCGTGAGCCACTGCGCCTGGCGTATTTGTTATTTTTATTTTTATTTTTATTTATTTTATTTTTTTTTTTTTTTGAGACTGAGTCTGGCTCTCTCCCCCAGGCTGGAGTGCAGTGGCCGGATCTCAGCTCACTGCAAGCTCCGCCTCCCGGGTTTACGCCATTCTCCTGCCTCAGCCTCTGGAGTAGCTGGGACCACAGGCGCCCGCCACCTCGCCCGGCTAGTTTTTTGTATTTTTTAGTAGAGACGGGGTTTCACCGTGTTAGCCAGGATGGTCTCGATCTCCTGACCTTGTGATCCGCCCGTCTCAGCCTCCCAAAGTGCTGGGATTACAGGCTTGAGCCACCGCGCCCGGCTTTATTTTTATTTTTTGAGGAGGTGGAGTCTCTCTCTGTGGCCCAGGCTGGAGTGCAGTGGCGCCATCTCGGGTCACTGCAACCTCCACCTCCCAGGTTCAAGCGATTCTCCTCTCTCAGCCTCCTGAGCAGCTGCGGCTACAGATGTGCACCACCACGCTTGGCTAATTTTTTGTATTTTAGTAGAAAGGGACTTTCACCATGTTTCCCTAGCTGGTCTCAAACTCCTGAGCTCAGGCAGTCTACCAGCCTCCCAAAGTGCTAGGATTACAAGCATGAGCCACCCCACCCTGCCCAACGACTCACTTTAGCTTCACCTCTCAGGCTCAAGCTTCTCCTACTTTAGCCTCCTGAGTAGCTGGGACAACAGGTGTGTGTGCTACCATGTCTGGGTGAAGTTTTCTTTTTTTGATTTTTTGTAGAGACAGGATCGTGGTTTTTGTTTTGTTTTGTTTTGTTTTGGTAGAGACGGGGTCAGGCTGTGTTTATGTTGGCCAGGCTGGGAACTAAGGTCTTAATCGAGGGAGTTGAAGATTCTTGGGGGAATGGCACGTAGAGCAGCTGTGGAGGGAGAGGGTGCTGATTGCTAGCTAAAGACTTAGACATTTTTGCAGACATGGACTCATGATAGTTTTTGGGTGATGAGTCTGTCTTGTTGTAGGATAGCTTGAAAGAGGAGGAAGAAACTAGAGGCCATAGTAATATAAGGTAACATTAAGTATCCTGATGTCAGTAATGGAGAAGAATGAAAGACTAGGATTGATCGGATGACTGTGTGGGCAGAGGATGTGAGGAGAAAAGGACATCGTGTGTGTGTGTGTGTGCACATTTCTAGTTGTATATCTTCTACTTGTTTTCTCCCCCACCTTTTAGCTGTGCTTTCTCAGGGCCAAAAATGAAAATTTCCCTGCTACCAACCACATCATCTTGTGCATCTGTGTAGCTCAGTTTTTATTTCTTTAGATCTGTGGTCCTTGGAAAGAGAGCCCACTACCACCCAAGACATGTCTAATATAATACACAGGGCACTTACGTGGTTAGAAAATAAGAGATAAAAGTAGCTTGTTGGCCAGGCACAGTGGCTCACTCCTGTAATCCTAGCACTTTGGGAGGCCGAAGCGGGCAGATCACGAGGTCAAGAGATTGAGACCATCCTGGCCAACATGGTGAAAACCCGTCTATACTAAAAATACAAAAATTAGCTGGGTGTGGTGGCACACACCTGTGTACACCTGTAATCCCAGCTACTTGGGAGGCTGAGGTAGGAGAATCACTTGAACCCAGGAGATGGAGGTTGCAGTGAGCGAGATAGCGCCAATGTACTCTAGCCTGGTGATAGAGTAAGACTCTATCTCAAAAAAAAAAAAAAGTAGCTTGTTTTGTCTAGGTGCAGTGGCTCACGCCTGTAATCCTAGCCCTTTGGGAGGCTGAGGCAGGCAGATCACCTGAGGTCAGGAGTTTGAGACCAGCCTGGCCAACATGGCGAAACCCCGTCTCTACTAAAAGTACAAAAATTAGCCAGGCGTGGTGGCGGGTGCCTGTAATCCCAGCTACTCAAGAGACTGAGGTGGGAGAATTGCTTGAACCTGGGAGGCGGAGGTTGCAGTGAGCTGAGATGGTGCCACTGCACTCCAGCCTGGGCGACGGAGGGAGAATCCATCACAAAATAAATAAATAAAGTAAATATATGAATTTTAAAAGTAGCTTGTTCTTAGTTTAATATTCTTGTTGAGTTCTAAAACACTAATTTGAAAACATGTCTATTGATGGTATTTGAGCAACAGTATCCATATTAAACCTTTAATGTGAGAGGAATTATCTTCTGTGTTATTTTTTTTTTTTTTTTGAGACGGAGTCTTGTTCTGTCACCCAGGCTAGAGTGTAGTGGCGCGATCTTGGCTCACTGCAGGCTCCGCCTCCTGGGTTCAAGCAGTTCTCCTGCCTTAACCTCCCAAGTAGCTGAGACTACAGGCACCCACCATCGCGCCCAGCTAATTTTTGTATTTTTAGTAGAGACAGAGTTTTGCCATGTTGGCCAGGCTGGTCTTGAACTCCTGACCTAGTGATCCACCTGCCTTGGCCTCCCAAAGTGGTGGGATTACAGGTGTGGGTCACGGCGCCCAGCCATCTCTGTTATTTCAATGTAATGTTTTAACAGGTACCCATTGTAAATTAGTGTAGGAAAGGGCTTTTGTCTGTTGTAAAGCACTTTACAAATGCAAAAGTTTGTTGGAAATTGTATTTGAATGCCTCACATCTGTGTAACCAATCTTCTCTATATGAGGATGGTTGTGTATGTTTCAGTTTTATTTTGAACTTTTCTAGAAATGGAATCTTCTAACTGATTTTAGGGAAACCCTTTATCCTCTCTAGGCTGTCTTTCCTTATCTATAAAATATAATAAGTTCTTTTTAGCTCTGTGATTTGAAAGCTTTAATTTTAAATGAGAGAGAGGTAGTGGTCTTTATGAAGTTTGATAAGTGGCAATACATTTAACTGATTTTGCTCTTTTTATGTGTAGATCATGGAAGGGAAGTGGTTGCTGTGTATGTTACTGGTACTTGGAACTGTTATTGTTGAGGCTCATGATGGACATGATGATGATGTGATTGATATTGAGGATGACCTTGACGATGTCATTGAAGAGGTAGAAGACTCAAAACCAGATACCACTGCTCCTCCTTCATCTCCCAAGGTTTGAAATGGTCTTTGAATCTATTCCTTTTACCTCATGAGATGATAAAATTTTGAAGATAGCCAGGTGCAGAGACATGTAGTCTCAACTACTCAGGAGGCCTAGGACAGGAGTGTGAGTCCAGCCTGAGCAACACAGGGAGATACCATATCTAATAAAATTTAAAAGAAAAACATCGTGAAGATAAATTTGGAACATTTTCAAAGGCAAAGCAAAATTTGCTAAAATACTTACTGATCTCTCTGGCAGCCTTTGTTATATCTTGCTAGAGGCCAATTATATGGGTTGAATTTGAAGGCTAGCTATGAAATTTTTGTGACAGTTGAAAGCAGACTGGGATAAATGATTCTAGGTAAAAAGGCATGTTGCTGAAAATTTAAATTTTTAATTCATGTATATATTTAACACAGGTCACCTACAAAGCTCCAGTTCCAACAGGGGAAGTATATTTTGCTGATTCTTTTGACAGAGGAACTCTGTCAGGGTAAGTGTTTTCCAGAGAAATGTGTCTTAGAGGCAAACATTATGTAAATAAGATGGGATAGTGGATTCCTTTTTGGATAGCATCTTATATAGTGAAATGTCTAACTTTATTTTATTTTATTTATTTATTTTTTGAGACGGAATTTCGCTCTTTTGCCCGGGCTGGGGTGCAGTGGCGTGATCTCAGCTCACCACAACCTCCACCTCCTGGGTTCAAGTGATTCTCCTGCCTCAGCCTCCGAGGTAGCTGGGAGTATAGGCATGTGCCACCATGCTAGCTAATTTTTGTGGTTTTTTTTTTTTTTTTTTTAGTAGAGATGGGGTTTTAACATGTTGGCCAGGCTGGTCTTGAACTCCTGATCGCAGGTGATCCACCTGCCTCAGCCTCCCACATTGTTGGGATTACAGGCGGGAGCCACCGCACCTGGCTTGAAATTTCTAACTTTAATATCTTCAGTGTTAACATCCATGTAGGAAAATAGTCCTTTGGAATTTGTGGTTTTTGCTTCCACTCCTTTCCCTCCCCCACTCTACCCTATATTTTGTTCTTTGATTGAGGAAAAAAAATCTTCTCTTGATCTTAAACATCAGTGGAATTATCTCATAGGTTTGGTACTTCTTCATATAGGTTTGTGAGTTGAAGATAATATATTATCATTAGTTGTGTGACAGATTTAAAGGTTGGAAGTAGAGTGGTTAAATAGGCTAAGAGCAGAATAAGTCTTATTTTTATGAGTATTTACATAATTTTCCCTCGCAAGACAACTGTCATTTTTAAGACTGATTTTGGGATTTGTGTTACTTACAGGTGGATTTTATCCAAAGCCAAGAAAGATGATACCGATGATGAAATTGCCAAATATGATGGTGAGAATTCCATTTGGTTTAGATATAATATCAGATAGAGGTTTGACATGTTGTCTCCATGGCATTTCCTAAGACTAGTTTAAAAGGAAATCGTAAGCTTTAAGATTTTTCCGGCCGGGCGCAGTGGCTCACGTCTGTAATCCCAGCACTTTGGGAAGCCAAGGCAGGTGGATCACGAGATCAGGAGATCGAGACCATCCTGGCTGACACAGTGAAACCCTGTCTCTCCTAAAAATACAAAAAATAAGCCGGGTGTGGTGGCGTGTGCCTGTAGTGCTAGCTGCTGGGGAGGCTGAGGCAGGAGAATGGTGTGAACCTGGGCGGCAGAGCTTGCAGTGAGCCAAGATCACACCACTGCACTCCAACCTGGGCGACAGAGAGACTCCATCTCAAAAAAAAAAAAAAAAGAGGCTGGGCATGGTGGTTCATGCCTGTAATCCCAGCACTTTGGGAGGCCGAGGCGGGCGGATCAGGAGGTCAGGAAATCGAGACCATCCTGGCTAACACGGTGAAACCCCGTCTTTACTAAAAATGCAAAAATATTAGCCAGGCGTGTTGGCGGGCGCCTGTAGTCCCACCAACTTGGGAGGCTGAGGCAGGAGAATGGTGTGAACCCAGGAGGCAGAGCTTGCAGTGAGCAGAGATCATGCCATTGCACTCCAGCCTGGACAACAGAGCGAGATTCCGTCTCAAAAAAAAAAAAAAAAAAAAAAAGATTTTTCCATGAAAGTTTTGCCACCTTTGTGCATTGCCTAATGTTTCTTTTATTTTATTTAAGGTTCAGGGGTGCATGTGTAGCCTTATATTTAATAGGATTAGATCTGTTTAATCACCCGTGCTGCTGAATGTTGGAAATAAGTTATTTCAAGACAGTATAATATACTACAGTTTTATAAAACCATATCCTAATAATATTTGCCAAATAAAGTATGTTTATTTATTTATTTACTTTCTTGAGACGGAGTCTCACTCTTGCTGCCCAGGCTGCTGGAATAGAGTGGCGCGATCTTGGCTCACCGCAACCTCTGATTCTTGGATTCAAGCGATTCTCCTGCCTCAGCCTACTGAGTAGCTGGGATTACAGGTGCCCATCACCAAGCCCGGCTAATTTTTGTGTTTTTATTAGCAATGGGGTTTCACCATGTTGGCCAGGCTGGTCTTGAAGTCCTGACCTTGAGTGATCCGCCTGCCCTCAGCCTCCCTAAGTGCTGGGATTACAGGTGTGAGCCACCATGGCTGCCCCAGTATAACATATTTATGCAACTAGGAGGTTTTTTTTTTTTTTTTGGTGTTTGTAGGACCTTCAGAGGTAGAGTTAAGGAATAGAACTTTTTTGTTTTGTCTTGTAGGAAAGTGGGAGGTAGATGAAATGAAGGAATCAAAGCTTCCAGGTGATAAAGGACTTGTATTGATGTCTCGGGCCAAGCATCATGCCATCTCCGCTAAACTGAACAAGCCCTTCCTATTTGACACCAAGCCTCTCATTGTTCAGTAAGTGAAATGCTTGTTGGATAAAAGCTTCCTACAAAGGGCAATCTTAGAAGACGTTATACAACTTTTATTCTGTGTTAAAAAATTATGAGATTATATAACTTGTGGTAGGGATTTTTGGGTGAATTTAAACACCTTGTAATTAATAGTTTTTCTTGCCTCATAAATTATTTTGAAACAAACTGGTTACTCATTTTCCTGACTGTAAATAACTTGTAGATTTTGCAGAACAAACTTACTGGAAATCTGCATTAATGTTCAATTTAATTTTATTTATTTTTGTGGGATTTGATAGCTATTCAAAAACAATAGAAGATGGAATCCTTTGTAAGGGAAAACATCTGACCTATGATAAAACATGACCGAGGTGAGGGAGAGGAAATACATGACCGAGGTGAGGGAGAGGAAATACATCACGAGAGGTTTGATCTTTCAGAATGCCGTACGGTTTTCTGCTTTTCTCTCTGATATTAGGTACGAGGTTAATTTCCAAAATGGAATCGAATGTGGTGGTGCTTATGTGAAACTGCTTTCTAAAACACCAGAGCTTCGACCTGGTATGTAATTCCCATTTCTGGAATGTAGCTGGACACCCACTATTACCTTGTAAGAATTTTGTAATTTGCGCCAGGTGCAGTGGCTCACGCCTGTAATCCCAGCACTTTGGGAGGCGAGGCAGGCGGGTCACAAGGTCAGGAGATCGAGAGACCATCCTGGCTAACATGGTAAAACCCGTCTCTACTAAAAATACAAAAATTAAGCGGGCATGGTGGCTGAGCCTGTAGTCCCAACCCACTTGGGAGGCTGTGAGGCAGAATGCCGTGAACCAGGAGGTAGACTTGTAGTGAGGCCGAGTTGCACCACTGCACTCTAGCCTGGGTGACAGAGTGAGACTCCATCTCAAAAAAAAAAAAAAAAAAAAAAAAAAAGAATTTTGTAATACTTGTGAAAATAAAGGCTTCCCCCTGCTGTTTAACTCTTTTGATGAGTTGGGAATATTGACTTTGACACTAATGTGCTTTTTATTCGAAGTGTAAATTACAAAGTTGTTACCAACTGTTTTTATCTGAATTTCTGGTTTTGCTTCTGTGTAAGTTTTAGTTTTAGCAAGCTTATTTCTTTGTTTTATGAGGAAGCAGTAACTGTCTAGATGCGTGCATTACTTTTTTTAGGCACTTAAATGTTATTTTAAATTTACTGATGATTGCTTGTTATTCCTTTTCACTAAACAAACTTGTAGTTAGCTTTTCCTGTAACTGTCATTAATATATTTGGAATTTTATAAGAGGAATTACCGTATACTTTTGAAATGTTGCTTTTGAACACTTTGACTACAGTGACTTCAGATACTCCTTTTTTGTTTCTGAAGGATCAGTTCCACGACAAGACCCCGTATACGATTATGTTTGGTCCAGATAAATGTGGAGAGGACTATAAACTGCACTTCATCTTCCGACACAAAAACCCCAAAACAGGTCTTTATGAAGAAAAACATGCTAAGAGGCCAGATGCAGATCTGAAGACTTATTTTACTGATAAGAAAACACATCTTTACACACTAAGTAAGAAAAACCATTAGTTTGGGGGCTTATGGTATTACATATTTATCATCCATTTACTTTAAAGACTGTATATCTGGCTGGGCACTGTGGCTCACACCTGTAATCCCAGCACTTCGGCAGGCTGAGACAGGCAGATCACCTGAGATCAGGAATTTGAGAACAGTCTGGCCAAACTGTTGAAACTCCATCTCTACTAAAAATACAAATATTAGCCAGGCATGGTGGCACACGCCTGTAACTCCAGCTACTTGGGAGGCTGAGGCAAGAGAATTGCTTGAACCTGGGAGGGAGCCAAGATCATTGTGCCACAGCACTCCAGCCTAGGCAACAGTGAGACACCATCTCAAAAAAAAAAAAAAGATTGTAAATCTTACCCCAGCCTCCAAATAAGAACAATCTCAGCCTGGTATGGTTGCTCGTGCCTGTAATACTAGCATTTTGGGAGGCTGAGGCGGGCGGATCACTTGAGGTCAGGCATTCGAGACCAGCGTAGCCAACATGGTAAAACCCCGTTTCTACTAAAACTACCAAAATTAGCTGGGCGTGGTGTCAAGTAGCTGTTGTAATCCTAGCTACTCAGGAGGCTGAGGCAGCAGAATTACATTAACCCAGGAGGCAGAGGTTGCAGTGAGTCGAGATCGTATCACTGCCCTCCAGCCTAGGAGGCAGAGGAAGATTCTGTCACCCTTCACTAAAGAAAATAATCTCTTTAATATCTTAGTTGGGAAATGACCTTAATTTGTCAGCATTAAAAGAAGCTTCTTGGCCAGGTATGGTGGCCCACACCTGTAATCCTAACACTTCGGGGGCTGAGTCGGATGGATTGCTTGAGTCCAGGAGTTCCAAACCAGCCTGGCAACATAGAGAGACCTTGTCTCTACAAAATATTAAGAAATTAAATGAGTACAGTAGCATGTGCCTGTAGTTTCAGCTACTCAGGAGGCTGAGGTAGGAGGATTGCTTGAGCCCAGGAAGTCAAGACCGTAGTGAGCCATAATCTTGCCACAGCACCGTAGCCTGGGTGAGAGATGCTGTCTCAAACAAAAAAACACACACAAAAAAACTTCTTTTCCACAAGAATTGAGGTTCGAGATAATTTTAAGAATAGGTATTTTTGGCCGGGCACGGTGGCTCATGGCTATAATCCCAGCACTGTGGGCGTCCAAGGTAGGCAGATCACCTGAGGTCAGGAGTTTGAGACCAAGCCTGGCCGACATGGTGAAGCCCTTTCTCTATGAAAAATACAAAAATTAGCTGGGCGTGGTGGAGGGTGCCTATAATCCAGCTACTCAGGTGGCTGAGGCAGGAGAATTGCTTGAACCCTGGAAGTGGAGGTTTCAGTGAGCCGAGATTGTGACAGTGCACTCCAGCCTGGGCGACAGTAAGACTCTGTCTCAAAAAAAAAAAAAAAATTGGTGTTTTTTGCTGGACATGGTGGCTCACGCCTGTAATCCCAGCACGTTGGGAGACGGAAGCGAGCAGATCACTTGAGGTCAGGTATTCAAGACTAGCCTGGCCAATATGGTGAAACCTCGTTTCTACTGAAAATACAAAAACTAGCCAGGTGGAGTGGAGGGTGCCTATAATCCCAGCTACTCGGGAGGCTGAGGCAGGAGAATCACTTGAACCCGGGAGGCAGAGGTGGTGGTGAGCCAAGGTCATGCCGTTGCACTCCAGCCTGGGCGACACAGTGAGACTCCGTCCCCCACCCACCCCCCAAAAACAAGGTATTTTTTTTTTTTTTGTATCCTATAAAGAGCTTTTCTGATCTACCTAATTTCTTTCTTTTTTGTTGGTGGTGGTGTTGAGAGATGTTGAATAATAGAATAAGTTATACATATAATTATACATAAATCCAATGAAAATAGGTTT
Organism: Papio anubis; assembly: GCF_008728515.1. NCBI lineage: Eukaryota > Metazoa > Chordata > Mammalia > Primates > Cercopithecidae > Papio > Papio anubis. Next base: position 172,279,473 of record NC_044980.1, read on the forward strand.
TCAAAAAAAAAAAAAAAGAAAATAGGTTTTCAGAAGTAACTTATAGTTGAACTTCTTTGGATGCTCTAATACCTGGACAATTGACAACTGAGTTGAATCATTTTGATACAGGTTTATTTTGGTTTGGTTATTGAAGCTTTTCCTGCTAGTTTGAGATCATAAATAGGCATGCCTCTTTCTGAAGAATATAATAACCTTTTTTCCTTTCTTTTTTTTTTTGTTTTGAGATAGAGTTTCACTCTTGTTGCCCAGGCTGGAGTGCAATCGCGTGATCTCGGCTCACCACAACCTCTGCCTCTTGCGTTCAAGCGATTCTCTTGACTCAGTCTCCCGAGTGGCTGGGATTACAGGCATGTGCCACCACGCCTGGCTAATTATGTATTTTTTTTTAGTAGAGATGGGTTTTCTCCATGTTAGTCAGGCTGGTCTCAAACTCCTGACCTCAGGTGATCGCCCGCCTCAGTCTCCCAAAGTGCTGGGTTACAGGCGTGAGCCACTGCACCCAGACTACCTTTTTAATTTTTTTGAGGCAGAGTGTTGCTCTGTCACCCAGGCTGGAGCGTGGTGGCGTGATCTTGGCCTACTGCAACCTCTGCCTCCAGGGTTCCAGTGATTTCTCATGCCTCAGCCTCCTGAGTAGCTGGGATTACAAGCTTGTGCCACCATGCCCAGCTAATTTTTCTATTTTTAGTAGAGGCCGGGTTTCACCAGGTTGGCCAGGCTGGTCTTGGACTCCTGACCTCAAGTGATCTGCCCGCCTCAGCCCCCGAAAGTGCTGGGATTACAGGTGTGAGTGACTGTACCCAGCCTAGAATATAATAACCTTTTTTCTTTTTTTTTTTTTTGTGACGGAGTCTTGCTTTGTTGCCCAGGCTGGAGTGCAGTGATGCTATCTTGGCTCACTGCAGCCTCTGCCTCCTGGGTTCCAGCGATTCTCTCATCTCAGCCTCCCTGGTAGCTGCAATTACAGGCACACACCATCATCCCCAACTCATTTTTGTATTTTTAGTAGACAGGGTTTCAGGGTTTCACATTGTTGGCCAGGCTGGTCTTGAACTCTTGATCTCAGTTGATCCGCCCACCTCGACCTCCCAAAGTGCTAGGATTACAGGTGTGAGCCACTGTGCCCGGCCTAACCTTTTTTTGTTATTTCCAAAAGTAATACATATTTAAGGTATAGAAATTCAGAAGCCATAAATAAGCAAGAAGAAAACACTTCAAGGGAGGGAGAGGGTTGAAGACAAGTTGGTTAATTGGTGCAGAAATACAATGAGGTAGAAGGAATAAATTCTAATATTTGATAGTACATTAGGGAAATTATAGTTAGAACAATTTATGGTATATTTCAGAATAGCTGGAAGAGAATTGTAATGTTCCCAATACAAAGAAAAAGTAAATGGAGTCAGGTGCAGTGGTTCAAGCCTATAATCCCTGCGCTTTTGGGAGGCTGAGGTGGGAGGATCACTTGAGGCCAGGCGTTCTAGACTAGCCCGGGCAGCATAGTAAGACCCTGTTCCTACAAAAAAACAATTATTCAGGCTTGGTGGCATGTACCTGTAGTCCCAGATGTTTGGGAGGCTGTGGTGTGGAAGGATCCCTTGAGTTCAGGATTTCGAGATTGCAGTGAGCTGTGATTGGGCCACTGCACTCCAGCCTCAGTGACAGAGTGAGACTCTGTCTCTATAAAATAAAAAGAGGCCGGGCGCGGTGGCTCAAGCCTGTAATCCCAGCACTTTGGGAGGCCGAGACGGGCGGATCACGAGGTCAGGAGATCGAGACCATCCTGGCTAACACGGTGAAACCCCGTCTCTATTAAGAAATACAAAAAAACTAGCGGGGCGAGGTGGCGGGTGCCTGTAGTCCCAGCTATTCGGGAGGCTGAGGCCGGAGAATGGCGTGAACCCGGGAGGCGGAGCTTGCAGTGAGCTGAGATCCCGCCACTGCACTCCAGCCTGGGCGACACAGGTAAATGTTTAAGGTTACAGATATTTCAATTACTGTGATTTGGTTTTTTGTTTGTTTGTTTGTTTTTTGAGATGGGAGTCTTGCTCTGTTGCCCAGGCTGGAGTGCAGTGGCCTGATCTCAGCTCACTGCAACTTCCGCCTCCTGGGTTCAAGCGATTCTCCTGCCTCTGCCTCCCGAGTAGTTGGGACTACAGGCGTGCGCCACCATGCCCGGCTAATTTTTTTGTATGTTTAGTAGAGTTGAGGTTTCACCATGTTGGTAAGCCTGGTCTCAGACTCCCAACCTCAAATGATCCGTCTGCCTCAGCCTCCCAGAGTGCTGGGATTATAGGCATGAGCCACCAGGCCCGTCCAATTACTGTGATTTGGTCATTACACGTTATATGCACCTGCCAAAATATCACACGTACCCCAAAAATATGTAAAAGTATGATATGTCAATAAAAACATAACACAATGGGCTGGGTGCAGTGGCGCATGCCTGTAATGCCAGCACTTTGGGAGGCCGAGGCGGGCTAATCATGAGGTCAGGAGATTGAGACCACCGTGAAACCCCATCTCTCCTAAAAATACAAAAAATTAGCTGGGTGCATTGGCAGGTGCCTGTAGTCCCAGCTACTCGGGAGGCTGAGGCAGAAGAATGGCGTGAACTCGGGAGGCGAAGCTTGCAGTGAGCCGAGATCGCACCACTGCACTCCAGCCTGGGCGACAGAGCGAGACTTCATCTCAAAAAAACAAAAAACATACACGAAGAGGTCACTTAAAATTGTCTTAAACATCAACATTGTGATATATATTTGTCCATACGTGTATGTACATATATACAACTTTACGTGCTGTATCTAACTTTTTTTTTTTTTTTTTTTGAGACAGAGTCTCACTCTGTCGCCCAGGCTGGAGTGCAGTGCTATGATCTTCGCTCACTGCAAGCTCCGCCTCCCGGGTTCACGCCATTCTCCTGCCTCAGCCTCCCGAGTAGCTGGGATTACTGGCGCCCGCCACCGCACCCAGCTAATTTTTTGTATTTTTAGTAGAGACGGGGTTTCACCATGTTAGCCAGGATGGTCTTGATCTCCTGACCTCGTGATCCGCCTGCCTCAGCCTCCCAAAGTGCTGAGATTACAGGCATGAACCACCACGCCTGACCCTAATTTTTTTTTTTTGAGACAGAAACACTGCAATCTCCACCTCCCAGGTTCAAGCGATACTCGTGCCTTAGCCTCCCAAGTAGTTGGGTTTACAGGTGTGCACCAACGTGCCCACCTAGTTTTTGTATTTTCAGTGGAGACAGGGTTTCACTATGTTGGCCAGGCTGGTCTCGAACTCATGGCCTCAAGTGATCCACCTGCCTTAGCCTCCCAAAGTGCTGGGATTACAGGCATGAGCCACCACACCCAGCCCTGACTTTCTTAACAACAAAAGAGTGTGAAGTTCTTCCTCACAAAAATATTCGTTTTCATTATCACTGATGCAGCAGCATAGGATTTCTTGTCAGGATGTGCTATAACTCAATCACCCGTGTTAGATATCTAGGTGTGGAATCTGGCCTTTAATATACGTCACACTTAAGATGCTTTTATGGGGCCCATGTGGCTGGGCATGGTGGCTCACCCCTATAATCTTAACAGTTTGGGAGGCTGAGGTTAGACGGATTGACCAGCCTGGGCAACATGGCAAAACTCCATCTCTACTTAAAATACAAAAAATTAGCTGGGCATGGTGGCATGGGGCCATCTGTAGTTCCAGCTACTCCGGAGGCTGAGGCAGGAGAATCACTTGAACCTGGGAGGCAGGAGTTGCAGTGAGCCAAGATCACACCACTGCACTCCAGCCTGGGAGACAGAGCGAGACTCTTTGTCTCAAAAATAAATTAAATTTAAAAAAAAGCTTTTATGGATTTAAACTTGTTTTTCTATTCTCCATGGGAGTTAAAAAGGAGAACCATGGTGGACATGCGTTTTTTTTTTTTTTGTTTTTTTTTTTGTTTTTTTTTTTTTGTTTTTGTTTTTTGTTTTGAGATGAGTCACTCATGCTGTGGGCAGGATCTGTTGCTGGCTCCGGTTGCGCCATTCTCCTGCCTCAGCCTCCCGAGTGGCGGACTACAGGCGCCCGCCACCTAAGCCCAGCTAGTTTTTGTATTTTTTAGTAGAGACGGGGTTTCACCATGTTAGCCAGGATGGTCTTGATCTCCTGACTTTCATTGATCCATGCGTCTCAGCCTCTAAAGATGCTGGGATTACAGGCTTGAGCCACGGACCAAGCAACATCGTTTTAATAAATTAGAGGTTTGTGTAATTTCAGTGACGTGGTAATAATACCAGCTCTATTAGAAATAAAGAAATGGACCTTTTGTACTGGAAAGTAGTTATAAGTCCACTAATTTGTCTGCTCACTGTTATATATGTGTAAGCCCAATAATCGTGTTAGTTTATTAAGGTTTCTTGATTTATTATTTTTTTTTTTTAGTGTCTATAAGTAAAGTCTTTAGTGTTAAAGATTTTAACTATCATTTGCTGTAATTCTTAGAAACCTGAGGAACTAAGCATTCATGTTTTCTGCATAAGGAAATGGGCACTAACTTGCCCAAGACCCCAAGAACCAGGCATTGTTCTTACCCCAAAGCCTCAGGTCATACTTCTGTTCTGCTGCTTCATGTTAGAAGTCATGATCTTTTGTATTATGGTAAAGGGAGCTTGGGAAATTAAGTACTTTTAATTCCATTTAATGTTTTTTTCAGTCTTGAATCCAGACAATAGTTTTGAAATACTAGTTGACCAATCTGTGGTGAATAGTGGAAATCTGCTCAATGACATGACTCCTCCTGTAAATCCTTCACGTGAAATTGAGGACCCAGAAGACCGGAAGCCCGAGGATTGGGATGAAAGACCAAAAATCCCAGATCCAGAAGCTGTCAAGCCAGATGACTGGTGAGTCTTGGGGACCTGTCTTCAAGTGTAAGGAAGCATTTTACATATTCCGTGTGGCTGGAACAGCCAAATGTGGGTTGAGTGAGCTCTGATAATTTCAATAATCCATGATGCAGTCCAATCTGTAGGGAAACTATTAGAGTAGCTGGAAAGGGGTGAGAGTCAAGGAGTTGCTGAATATGGGAAGGGGTGTTTCTGATTGAAGAATGTCATATGCAGAGGTAGAGGAGCAGCAATAAGCTTGACATGCAAGGGAGAAATTACTTGGCCTTTTATGTAGGGTGCACATTGAAGAGTGAGGAGAAATGAAGATAGCTGGGGCTGGATTCTTGTATATGGCTATCTTTGAGCTTCCAGCTTCCATACAGTGACTCCAGAAATGTCAGAAACTGAAGAAATTCTTACCCTTTGTAAAAGTATCTTCCTATGCCTAGCAATTAAATTCTAGATGATCTTTTTCCTCCTTGAAAGGTAAGATACATATAACCGAACTTTTATACTGCACTAGTATAAATGCCAAGTTTATTTGTATATTTGGTGCATATGAGATTTGGACTTAGCCTTGTTCAGTATTATATACCTTAACTAGCTTTATCACCTAAGAAGACCCCTGTACCCATTAAGCAGTCACTCCCTGTTTCCTCCCCGCAGCTCCCGGCAACCACTAACCTAGTTTCTGCCTCTCTGCAGTTGTCCACTTTGTACATTTCATATAAATGGAATCATACAGTATGTGGCTTTCTCTGTCCAGTTGCTTTCATTTAGCACAGTGTTTTCCAGGTGTATCTGTGTTGAAGCATGTATCAGTACTGCATTCCTTTTTATGATTGGATAAATTCTACTGGTTTGATAATGCCACATTTTATTTATCCTGCCTTGGTGGACATTTAGGTTGTTTGCTCCTTTTTGTCTGTGATTATGAATGATGCTGCTATGAATGTTCATGTACTGGTTTTTATATAAATATGTTTTTTCTTTTCTTGCTTTTTTTTTTTTTTTTGAGACGGAGTCTCGCTCTGTCGCCCAGGCTGGAGTGCAGTGGCCGGATCTCAGCTCACTGCAAGCTCCGCCTCCCGGGTTTACGCCATTCTCCTGCCTCAGCCTCCCAAGTAGCTGGGACTACAGGCGCCCGCCACCTCACCCGACTACTTTTTTGTATTTTTTTTAGTAGAGACGGGGTTTCACCGTGTTAGCCAGGATGGTCTCGATCTCCTGACCTCGTGATCTGCCCATCTCGGCCTCCCAAAGTGCTGGGATTACAGGCTTGAGCCACCGCGCCTGGCCTTTTTTTTTTTTTTTTGAGATGGAGTCTGGCTCTGTTGCCCAGGCTAGAGTACAGTGGCGTGATCATGGCTCACTGCAACCTCTGTCTCCCAAGTTCAAGTGATTCTCCCGCCTCAGCTTCCCAAATGGCTGGGATCACAAGTGCGTGCCACCACGCCCAGCTAATTTTTGTATTTTTAGTAGAGACGGCGTTTTACCACGTTGGCCAGGCTGGTCTCGAACTCCAGACCTCAGGTGATCCTCCCGCCTCAGCCTCCCAAAGTGCTGGGTTACAGGCGTGAGCCACCACGCCTGACCTCTTTTCTTTAGACATGGTCTCTTTGTGTTGCCCAGGTGGGAGTGCAGTGGTAAGGTCACGGCTCACTGCAACCTCCACCTCATCGGGTCAAGCGATCATCTCCCGCCTTAGCTTCCCAAGTAGCTGGGACTGTCGGTATGCACACCTGGCTAATTTTTGTGGGTTTTTTGTTTGTTTGTTGAGACAGAGTCTCGTTTTGTCGCCCAAACAGGCTGTAGTGGAGTGGCACAATCTCGGCTCACTGCAACCTCTGCCTCCCGGGTTCAAACGATTCTCGTGCCTCAGCCTCCCAAGTAGCTGGGACTAAAAGCGTGCACCACTGTGCTCATGCCTCAGCCTCCAAGTAACTGGGACGACAAGCGGGCACCACTACAAAAAATACTTGTATTTTTAGTAAAGATGGGATTTCACCATGTTGGCCAGACTGGTCTCAAAATTCTGATTTCAGGTGATCTACCAGCCTCGGCCTCCCAGAGGGCTGGGATTACAGGCATGTGCCACCGTGCCTGGCTATGTATGTTTTTTCTTTTTTGTTTTGAGACGGAGTTTCGCTCTTGTTGCCCAGGCTGGAGTGCAATGGTGCGATCTCAGCTCACCGCAACCTCTGCCTCCCAGTTTCCAGTGATTCTCCTGCCTCAGCCTCCTGAGTAGCTGGGATTACAGGCATGTGCCACCACACCTGGCTAGTTTTGTATTTTTAGTAGAGATGGGGTTTCTCCATGTTGGTCAGGCTGGTCTCAAACTCTGGACCTCAGGTGATCTGCCCACCTTGGCCTCCCAAAGTGCTGGGATTACAGGCATGAGCCACTGCACCTGACCTAATTTTTGTGTTTTTTAGTAGAGACAGGGTTTCATCATATTGTTCAGGCTGGTCTCGAACTCCTGTCCTCAGGTGATCCACCCGCCTTGGCCTCCCAAAGTGCTGGGATTACGGGTGTGAGCCACCACACCTGGCCTTGTGTATTTTTTTACTAGAGACTGTGTTTCACCTTGTTGCCCAGGTTGGTGTGGCCTCAAGTGATCCTCCTGCCTTGGCCTCCCAAAGTGCTGAGATTACAGGCATGAGCTACTCTGCCTTGCTATAGATATATATTTTCATTTCTCTTGGGTAGATGTACCTAAAAGTGGAATTGCTGGGTCATGTGGTAACTATTTAACTTTTTGAGAAACTGCCAAACGGTTTTCCAAGTCAGCGGTACCATTTTACTTTCCCACCAGCAGTGTATGAGGGTTTCAGTTTCTCTACATTCTCTCCAACATTTGTTTTCATGAGTCTTTTTTATTATAGCCATCTTGGTACTAAGTGGTATCGTGGTTTTGATTTGCATTTCCCTGATGGCTAATGATGTTAAGCATCTTTTCATATGCTTATTATATGTTTGTATTGTATATTTATACATTCGTATGTCTTCTTTGGAGAAATGTCTATTAAAATCATTTGCCCATTTTTAAATTGGGTTGTCTTCATATTATTGAGTTGTAAAGAGTTATTTTACTAGACCCTTAGCAGACATATGATTTACAAGAATTTTCTAAGAAGAATTATTTAAAATTTTGCGATTAAAACCAAAATATTTTTAGAATACTCTGTTCTGATCCACAAAGTGGTACTGTACTGTGACTAGCAGTGGCATAATTTTTCTTTTATGTTTAAGGGATGAAGATGCCCCTGCTAAGATTCCAGATGAAGAGGCCACAAAACCTGAAGGCTGGTTAGATGATGAGCCCGAGTATGTACCTGATCCAGATGCAGAGAAACCTGAGGATTGGTAAGAACTTCAGTTAACTTTTTTAATTACGTAGGTTGTTTTGTTTGTTTTTTTGAGATGGAGTCTCACTCTATCTCCCAGGCTGGAGTTCAGTGGCAGTTTCAGCTCATTGCAACCTTCATCTCCTGGGTTCAAGCGATTCTCCTGTATCAGCCTTGCGAGTAGCTGGGATTACAGGTGTGTGTCACCACACCTGGCAAATTTTTATATTTTTTGTATTTTTAGTAGAGGCGGGCTTTAACCATGTTGGCCAGGCTGATCTTAAAAAGTCCTGACCTTGGCTGGGCGCGGTGGCTCAAGCCTGTAATCCCAGCACTTTGGGAGGCCGAGACGGGCGGATCACGAGGTCAGGAGATCGAGACCATCCTGGCTAACATGGTGAAACCCCGTCTCTACTAAAAAATACAAAAAACTAGCCGGGCGTGGTGGCGGGCGCCTGTAGTCCCAGCTACTCGGGAGGCTGAGGCAGGAGAATGGCGTGAACCCGGGAGGCGGAGCTTGCAGTGAGCTGAGATCTAGCCACTGCACTCCAGCCTGGGCGACAGAGCGAGACTTCGTCTCAAAAAAAAAAAAAAAGTCCTGACCTCAAGTGATCTGCCTGCCTTGGCCTCCCAAAGTGCTGGGATTACAGGCGTGAGCCACCACACCCAGCATAAGTTACCTGTTTTTATGGAAGTCAAACTTAATACTTAAATATAGCCAAGTTCCCCAATTTCAGGGTAGAATTTGACAATTTTAATTATATTTTCTTCTTTTTTAAAAAATATATTTTTCCTGAAAAACTGTTATTACTGGAAAAACAGAAACAGGAGAAGCTGGTCTGATACTGTGAAAACATTTCAGCAGGATCTTGGCAGCCCTGGGCCAGCCAGCTGTTCATAGTCCTGCATCACAGAACCTGTTTATAATTTGTTATTTGTACCTCCATAGGGATGAAGACATGGATGGAGAATGGGAGGCTCCTCAGATTGCCAACCCTAAATGCGAGTCAGCCCCTGGATGTGGTGTCTGGCAGCGACCTATGATTGACAACCCCAATTATAAAGGCAAATGGAAGCCTCCTATGATTGACAATCCCAGTTACCAGGTTTGTGCCTCTTGATGGTTGAGTTGCTTTCATTGATCTGTTTGTATTCAGATAGAAGTTTTATCTAGAGTCAGGCTGCCAGGTTGGTCATTATGGTTGTTCATTATATTCAAGCTATTGAATTAAAAGCAGAAGGTAGACATCCTAAGTTGAAGAGAGCTTATTGGGTGAGGTGTTGCAAAGGTAAACCTAGAAACTGGAGTGAATAACTTTATGTAACTTTTTTTTCTTTTTTTTTGAGACGGAATTTCGCTCTTCTACCCAGGCTGGAGGGCAGTGGCGTGATCTCAGCTCACTGTAACCTCTGCTTTCCAGTTTCAAGCAGTTCTCTTGCCTCAGACTCCCTAGTAGCTGAGATTCCAGGTGCCTGCCACCACGCCTGGCTAATTTTTGTATTTTTAGTAGAGACGGGGTTTCACCATGTTGGCCAGGCTGGTCTCAAACTCCTGACCTCGCAATCCCCCACCTCAGCCTCCTAAAATGCTGAGATTACAGGCATGAGCCACCGTACCCGGTCAACTTCCTTTTCTTTGAGACTGAGTCTCACTCTAGCGCCCAGGCTAGAGTGCAATGGTGCAATCTCGGCACACTGCCACCTCCACCTTGGGTTCAAGCGATTCTCCTGCCTCAGCCTCCTGAGTAGCTGGGAGCACAGGCGTGCACCACCTCACCTGGCTAATTTTTTGTATTTTCAGTCGAGACAGGGTTTCGCCATGCTGGCCAGGCTGGTCTTGAACTCCCGACCTCAGGTGATCCACCTGCCTCGGCCCTTCAAAGTCCTGGGATTACAGGCGGGAGCCACCGTGCCCAGCCAAGTATAACTTTCATAATTCCTCTGTAACTATATTTAAAAACAGAAGGAAAAGAAAAATGGAAAACTGTTGATTTGGGTACCCTGCTCTTGGGTGCCAGGGTTGCTTCAGCCATAAGATCCACAGCTGAGTCTGGACGGTCTGTGACGTGGTGGGTAGAGGACTGTGGTATGAGTCGGCATCTTGACTACAAGTCAGCTCACTGCTTGGCCTCAATGCTTGCAACTATAAAGAGATTGAGGCCCAAAGGGGAGATGGTAAGGATACAAGTAGTAAGGTTGTGAAGCTTTGGGCCTCATGCAGAAATGTACACCCTCAGACCTTTGTTCCTTTTATCTTTCTAGCCAAGTAAAATTATTTATAATCTCTACAAAGAGTGGCAATTAAAATTATTTATAATCATTAATTTCTACTTTGTCTATATACATATGCTAATATACGTACATAGATATACAGAAACGGGGAAGCTGCTCTGATACTGTGAAAACGTTGCAGCAGGATCTTTGCATAGTTATGTACATGTACATATAGTAATATATGTTTTTCTGTTTGTAAATTTTTTTTTCCTCATAGTCTTTAAAGATGTTATGTGAATGTATTTTTAATTGTGTAGTCAAGCAATAAGATAAAATAAAAATTTTACTTTAAAAAAGTTGCCCTTTAGGCCGGGCGTAGTGGCTCAACGCCTGTAATCCCAGCACTTGAGAGTCCAAGGTGGGTGGATCACCTGAGGTCAGGAGTTCGACACCAGCCTGGCCAACACCATCTCTACTAAAAGCACAAACATTGGCTGGGTATGGTGGCACACATATGTAGTCCCAGCTGCTCAGTCACGAGGCTGAGGCACAAGGATCACTTGAACACAGGAGGCAGAGGTTGCAGTGAAAAAGAAGTTGCCCTTTAGTTGTTCTCCTGTTGGTGGCCATTTAGGTGGATTGTCACTTTTGCTTTCAGAGTCACTGCTGCTGTAATAATCCTTGTACATATGTGGGTGTATGTTGTAAGTATTTCTCTAGGTAGTTATCTAGAAGTGAATAGCTGGTTGATGATCATGTATGTTTTATTTTAAATCACCACTGAAGAAGTATGTACTGACTTACACTCCCATTCTCATTAGCAGCTGATAAGAGTGGAGGCTGTTGAATGGGCCAGGAACTTGAGGGGCTGGTTTGGACCAAGGTCATGGGTGATAGTAGAAATTGGAAGTAGTTGGAGTCCTGCAATCTTAGAGGCAGAGTGTGTAAAATAATCTGTAGCATTTATTATTTATTTTCCTGTTGCTTATTTCAAGTTTCATGAAGTTGGCATTTCTTTCCATTGTTCATGCAAAATTTCTCTTACAGTAGATTCACCACAAACTTTTGTTGATCATTATCTGAAATCATTTTCTAAAACATTTTTTTCTAGGGAATCTGGAAACCCAGGAAAATACCAAATCCAGATTTCTTTGAAGACCTGGAGCCTTTCAGAATGACTCCCTTTAGTGCTGTTGGTTTGGAGCTGTGGTCCATGACCTCTGACATTTTTTTTGACAACTTTATCATTTGTGCTGATCGAAGAGTAGTCGATGATTGGGCCAATGATGGATGGGGCCTGAAGAAAGCTGCTGATGGGGCTGCTGAGGTTCGTGTTTGCTGCTGGTGCATTTGTATGTTATTGTAAGGAGCTGTTACTTTGTGAAAGTCTGTGTTAAGGTTTATCTTTTTCTTCATTTGGCAATATTGGCATAAAAAGTACAACCATATATATGCCTGTAGAAGACACAACATTGGGTTTGGGGCATGATTTCATTAGTCTAATGTAGTGGCTTTAGAGTCTATTTGTGTTATGTTCAGGGTTTTTTTTTTTAATCTGGGTATATATTTCAAAATTTGTCATTTAGGCTATATTTTAATGCACTCTTATATGTTGAATCTCGGTTTACACTACATACAGAATTTTCAAACAACTGGTCATGTGGCCAACCTAAGAATTGGAGAGCCAGGGATACTGAGATAAGAAATTCACTGGACCCTGAGGTTGGGGAGCCTTTTGCAGGTGATGTAGAAGCCAGCTTTTGCACCTATGAGAGTGAAATCACCTTGATTATAAGGAGAGCAAGAGGATGAAGGCTTTCTCTAATTTCTTTTTTACATTTATTGAACATTTTCGCTGAAAAAGAAGGTCCTGTGTAGTGCCGTGCCATAACTAAGCTGTGGAAGAACAACGCGGTCTATGTTTGGTGTCAAAAGCCGGAACTTTCAGCCAGTCCTGTCTTGTTTTCCAGCCAGGCGTTGTGGGGCAGATGATCGAGGCAGCTGAAGAGCGCCCGTGGCTGTGGGTGGTCTATATTCTAACTGTAGCCCTGCCCGTGTTCCTGGTTATCCTCTTCTGCTGTTCTGGAAAGGTAGGAAGTTTGGTTTTTTTAGAATCACTTTTAGAGACATCACTCTGGTGATTATTAAAAATAACTAAGAAATGTTGCCTGAGGTTTTCTTTGTAGTGGCTCAGTAATGACTGAGCCGTGTTTGGTGATGACTTCAGAAACCTTACTTACTGTTCCTCAGTGGCCATTTATTCTGCCCAGATGGGAACAGGATTTATAGCCCCTTGGTTGCTTTTATTATTTATCCTAATCTATTACTCTCCATAATGTTCGGCAGCAGCTTTCTAAAAAAAAACAATAAACTTCGATATAAAACTAGTCACTTGGCCAATAATTAGCTTTTCCTGCTGGCATACCTATTTCTATTATTTGAAATTCAGTCTTTGATTCCTCATTATCCATTTTGCCTTCACCTTCCCCACTCTGAAAACAGTATGTTGGGGTACCACAGCCTTATTGTTAGTTTTTCTTGTCTAGCCTTTTTTGCATGTGCTATCATAAAAAAAGGAAGTCTTATTTTGGCCCTCTACTTCTACTAAATGAGGATTATGCTTCATCTGGCATTCATAGCACTTTGTAACTGGATCCCAAGTTCCTTTTCCAGCCTTATCCTCTGACACTATTCTTTGTATCTGTGCCGCAGTCACCTTTTTTGACCCGTATTTTCCTGTCTGGCCCTTTTGTTTTTATTCTACCTTGAAACACACAAGCGCATGTGCGCACACGCATGCGCACACACGCTCTTCAGGGTAGGAATTACATCTTACTCGTTTCTATATATCTATCCTTGTATACAACCTGGAACAGACCTTTGCCTGTAGGCATTCAGGAATTACATAACATAATCCCTGAACATGTAAACAAAATTGTACTTTGGGGAACATTTCAGAAACAGACCAGTGCTATGGAGTATAAGAAAACTGATGCACCTCAGCCGGATGTGAAGGAAGAGGAAGAAGAGAAGGAAGAGGAAAAGGACAAGGGAGATGAGGAGGAGGAAGGAGAAGAGAAACTTGGTAAGAAATAGAGTCCAGAAAATCTGCTTTAAGCCAAGACCCTACGATGTTGTTAAACCTTTACAGTCAAGTTAAAGATTGTTTTTAGCTAGGCATGGTGGCTCAAGCCTGTAATCCTAGCACTTTGGGAGGTTGCAGCAGGAAAATCGCTTGAGCCCAGGAGTTTAAGGCTGTAGTCAGCCAGGATAGTGCCACTGCACTCCAGCTGAGCAACAGAGTGAGGTCCTGTCTCTCTCTCTCTCTTTTTTATGTTTATTTTGTATGTATGTATGTATGTATTTATTTATTTATTTTGAGATGAAGTCTCGCTCTGTTGCCCAGGCTGGAGTGCAGTGGTGCGATCTCGGCTCACTGCACGCTCCGCCTCCTGGGTTGACACCATTCTCCTGCCTCAGCCTCCTGAGTAGCTGGGACTACAGGCGCCCGCCACTATGCCTGGCTAACTTTTTTGTATTTTTAGTAAAGACAGGGTTTCGCCGCATTATCCAGGATGGTCTCGATCTCCTGACCTCATGATCCACCCACCTCGGCCTCCCAAAGTGCCAGGATTACAGACGTGAGCCACTGCGCCCAGCCTCTGTTTTTATTTTTTAAGACATGGTCCCACTCTGTCACTCAGGTTGGAATGCAATGGCACAATCACAGTTCACCACAGCCTTGAACTTATAGGCTCAAGTGATCCTCCTACCTCAGCCTCCCCCGTCCCCAAGTAGCTGGGACCACATGCCCAGCTGATTTATTATTTATTTTTTTATTTGATGTGGTCTGGCCCTGTTGCCTAGGCTGGAGTGCAGTGGTGTGATCTTGGTTCACTGCAGCCTTTGCCTCCCGGATTCAAGCGATTCTCCCACCTGGGCCTCCCAAAGTGTTGGGATTACAGGCGTGAGCCACCACACCCAGCGAGATCCTGTCTCTTAAAAAAAAAATTGTTGACCAGGCACGGTGGTTCACACCTGTAATTCCAGCACTTTGGGAGGCTGAGGCGAGTGGATCACGAGGTCAGGAGATCGAAACCATCCTGGCTAACACGGTAAAACCCTGTCTCTTCTAAGAATACAAAAATTTAGCCGGGCGTGGTGGCGGGTGCCTGTAGCCCCAGCTCCTTGGGAGGCTGAGGCAGGAGAACCGCTTGAACCTGGAGGCAGAGGTTGCAGTGAGCTGAGATCGCGCCACTGCACTCCAGCCTGGGTTGACAGAGCGAGACTCCATCTCAAGAAAAAAAAAAAAGTGTTGTAGATCTAGAGATTTGTTCTAATGCTAATGTGTAATCACCAAAAATAGTCAGGTTTTGCTCAGTTGTTTAACTTTTGTCTTAGAAGAGAAACAGAAAAGTGATGCTGAAGAAGATGGTGGCACTGTCAGTCAAGAGGAGGAAGACAGAAAACCTAAAGCAGAGGTAAAGGAAAGGGGTCACACATTCTGTTTTTCCAAGTTTAAGGTACATTTATTTAAAGGGAATATTTTAATAGGGTAGTTTACAGTGGCTTATGGCAGTAAAAATTCTGTTAAAACCAATTTTGTTGAAGTGGAATTCTTTGTGATACCGGTCAGTGTTTTGTTTGATAACCTTAAGCTACATCTGCCTCTCCAAGGTATCTTTTTAGCTGAAAATGATTTTCTGGAATAAGCAGAAGGTTGTAGGGGGATAATAAAATGCTTGCTAAGAAGGAAACTTCGGGTCATTAACAGTCTATTTGCCTCTCCTCACAGTGCCCTGAAAAGTATTTCTTATACAAATCACTGTATTCTAAACTTTTTGTCCCCGTTATCCATAGATCGGTTCATTCATTCATTTACCTGATGTGTGTTGAGTGCCCATTTTGTTGCAGGCATTGTCAGTGAATAAGACAGACAAAGATACCCTGCCTTTAGGGAGCTGATATTCTACTTGGGGGAAACAGGCAGTGAGCAGTAAACATTGTAAGGAAGTAAACAACACAGCATATTACGAAGTGAGAAACTATGAAAAATTAAAACAGGAAAAAGTATTAAAAGTGCTAGAGGTAGGGCGGGTCACCATGTTAAAAACCTTACTGGAAAGATGACACTGGACCAAAGACTTGAAAGAGATAGAGAACTTTTCCATGGGGATGTAAGTGGGAAGAGCATTCCAGGCAGAGAGAACAGTCAGTATTGAGAGCCTAAAGTGGTCTACAAAGCCAGTATGGTGAGTGGACAGACAGAGTGGAGAAGAGAAGGGTGGAGAAGGCTCCGGGTTAGACAGGCTGTTGTGTGGACTTGGCTTTCCCTCCTAGTGAAGCAGGCAACCATCACAGGCTACTGGACACAGTTGTCACAGGATGATGACTGTCTGCTGTGTTTCCTATATACCAGTGAGAATCAGGGAGACCAGTTAGGAGGTTCCTGTAATCATCTAGGAAAGATATGGTGGCCCCACAAAGGGTGACAGGAGAGGAACAGAGGGTATGAGAACTAGTTGGGGTTCTGGATCTTGGTTTTGTGGTGGATTGGATAGATACATAGAGTATGAGAGAAAGGGAACGGTCATTGTACCATTGCCCGCTAAAGTCCTTCCCCCAGCACCTCTGTGTCTCAGTCTGGTCTCTCCTGGAAAGCTCTCCTCAGGTTTCACTTCCAGCTACAACTCTGCCTTCCTATTAATAAAGGTCATTGCTATCTGTATCTTTTGTATATTTTCAATGGATATGTTCTGTCTTAACTAGAATGCAGTTCTTTTTTTTTTTTTTTTTTTTTGAGACAGAGTCTCGCTTAGTCGCCCAGGCTGGAGTGCAGTGGCGCGATCTCGGCTCACTGCAAGCTCCGCCTCCCGGGTTCACGCCATTCTCCTGCCTCAGTCTCCCGAGTAGCTGGGACTACAGGCGCCCGCTACCTCGCCCGGCTAATTTTTTTGCATTTTTAGTAGAGACGGGGTTTCACTGTCTTAGCCAGGATGGTCTCGATCTCCTGACCTCGTGATCCGCCCGCCTCGGCCTCCCAAAGTGCTGAGATTACAGGCGTGAGCCACCGCGCCCGGCCGAATGCAGTTCTTAAAAGTAGAGACCATGTTTCCCCCAAACTCCCTCACATGTTAAAAAGTTGCTGGCGCATTTAAAAAAAAAAAGGAATATTTTCATAGGGTAATTTACAATCTTAGCAACTTGTGATAGAGTACAAAGAGCAGCAGCCTTGGAGTCAGTCTACTTGGATAGTCTTCCATCTTCATGAATCCTTGGTTTCTTACCCTCAGACTGGGGCAAGTGTGCCATAGGCCAGTAGATTGTTTGGGATTAAGCAAGATTAAGAAATCACTTAAGCAAGATGAAGAAACCACAGTGTCTGATCCCTTTTTAAGAATATGTTTATGGGTTAGATTGAGAAAAGTGTATGCTTATAGAAAACAATGAAGACTAAACTGAAGTAGGAATAATTCCACCACCTCTGAGACAACCATTCTTCTTGGTGCATTTTCTTCTAATCATTTTTCTCATTTTTTCCTCAAATAAGTTACCCTCAGCCTGGCTGATATTGAAAATATGGTGAACTTTTATTATGTTTTAAATGTGCTAATTATAGTGAATTTCTTTTCTTTTCAATCAATAGGAGGATGAAATTTTGAACAGATCACCAAGAAACAGAAAGCCACGAAGAGAGTGAAACAATCTTAAGAGCTTGATCTGTGATTTCCTCTCCCTACCCCCTGCAAGAGTGGTCCTAGGAGAGGACCTGGCACACCTTAGATTGAAATTCAGAAAACTTCAAGACATCACCATCAGCAGGCTCCAGTTGAACACTAGTCTGTGTAACTTTAAACATCTAGCAGTAAATACTTGCAGTTGTGATATAAAGGACCTGTTTCTGTAGAAAAGAAAACATTTAACATAATGGTTGTGAAATGTAACATGAAACAAACTAACTTCTTTTTTTTTTTTTTAACATCTTTGTTTTTTAAAATAGAATGATAGAACTTTGCCAGTCTTTAAGATCTTGGCTTAATTTAATGTATTAATCTGTTTGTGCAAACATAATACCACCATTTAAAAATGTTAGGGAGATGAGTTGCAGTTTTTATAATAGATTTTTTTTAAAGTTTGGTATTGTAAAACATTCACATCTCTGTCCCTCAAAATTGATAATCACGTTTAAAGTGTAGTCATTTGTGGTTATAATCTTGTTTTGTTTGCTTCCATTACTCAGTTCCTCCTAAGGAAATTGAGGAGAGGGACTGAATAGAAGCCCAAATTTATATAAAAGTTGCGTTTAAGTTGTATTAAAAATAGATATATAAGAAAAAAAATCTTTCACTTGATGTTGGTTAGACCAGAAAGCGCGTGTGTTCTGTAGCTCAGTTCCCAGACAGCTTTGCAAGTAGTGGAGGAGGTGGCTTCATGTGGCACTTGGGCATTCATACTCCACTTGGGAGGGTCAGGCTGTGGCCTTCTGGAGCAGGTGGCTTGTTAAGGAGCGCTAGCAGGGCATGGCACGTGAGCTCCGGAGTAGATGTCTCCATCACTTCTTCCACTGTGTTGACACTGTTTTCCTTACCGATTTCCTCAGATCCCCAGCTTTCTCCTCTGCTATGCATTTTCTTCACAGTGCAGCTTGCAGTCCGTTGCTGAAAATGATTATAAGCCCTGCATAATGTTAAGCTTTATTGTGATTACGTGTATGTTTCTTCTTTCTTTTAAGCAGACCCATACCTTTCCAGGGTCAAAGTACAGAATAGAATACAATCTTTGATTTTTATCCATTTCTTTTACTCTGTGTAAAGACTTTAGAAGTCTAATTCACAGGCGAGCCAATACAGAATTGACTGCAGTTGAACAGACTAGAAGTATTTGTGGGAGGAGTGACATGAAGCATGAGTTATCTGATTTTTTTTTGTAGCTGCTAAATATTTTAAGCCTTCATTTGCAATTCATGTAACAGTTGTGTCATAAATTACACAATAAAGCAGTCCTGTTCAAATTTTTTTTAAATGTGGCTTGTAGAATTTTTTAAAAAGTGATCTTAGGTTTTTTCATGCGGAATGCAGATGGGTGCTATCAGAGCCTCTCCCACACCACTATAGTGTAATAATGTTATTATTACTCTACACTGAAACGTATTCAGAGTTAGATGTTATTTTAGCTTTAGTTGTTCTTTAGAGGCTTTCAAATGTACCGATGATACTGTTTCTTGCACTGATTATATAAACACTCCACAGTGTTTATATTGGGAAGATATTGGGAAGGAAATATATTTGTAAAAGATGAAGGCTGTATGTTTTTTTTTTTTTTCTTTTTAAACTGGTTCACTTAAATTCTTTAGAGGATGGGATGTATTTTTCTTGCTGAATGTTCAGTGCTTTTTCCTTTTCATTTGTTGTTCTGTGGTCACACTATGACCTTAGCTACACAGCAGACTTTCCCAGATGTATTGATTACAAATAAACAGTTGTTACTTAGCAAGACCTGAAAATATGTCTGCAGGTTTCTCCTTGAAGCAAATGTGTGGGATCATTGCATTTCCAGAAATCTGCCTCCTTCACCCTCCGTTGACAGTATATGTCATGCCTCACTTTCTTCTAGCTGAGCTTTAAATCATTAGAGCTTAAATTGTCAGATGGTTCATTGCCTTTCCAGGGTTATTTAGTAAAGTTTGTTCAAAACAAAAATGCCTTTTCTGGGTTCTTTTTTCAGTTTTGTTTTTAAGGTCCAGCTTCCTGATTAAATGTCTGACATATTAATGAATGACCAGCAGCAGCTTTCAGCTCTTAAAAAGACACTTATATTATGATTTTACATGCTGGTTACCTGTTCCATTGTTGTCAAATGCCCACTCTCCATCAGATGTGTTCCTCTATTTTCTTGTCCACAAAGTACTCCTCACTTTTCAATTTGTCACGTTACTAAATGGTGTTACATTAAAGCCCTGTGTTAAGTGTCTGCTTTTGACTGAATTTCTTGATAGTAACCTTCAATGTGTGTGTGTTACTATGTTCAAGTGGGTTGATCTTCCTTTAATTGGCCACTATGTGAAAGTTCACTAATATGCAGAAACTGTTATGGACAGTGAAATAATGATTTTGTCTCACCACATGAGTTTGATGCAGTCTTTTATGTTTAGCCCTTTCCTCTTCCTGCCCACATGATTGCAGTGCAGTAGTTTCTGTTGTATAATAGTGTAGACAGCAGCTCAGAAAAGGAGGGAATGCTACTGGTAATTTGTAGATAATATTCTTTAAGACTTACGGGAACCATTGAACTTTGAAATGTTTATTAGAAAATTCTTTGTTCAGAATCAGACTCCATATTTTACGTATACTTAAATACTTCAGGGATATTGTTGAAAGTTAGCCCAGTTTTTTTATGTGCTATTAAATTTTTAGGTTACATACTGAAGAAAAGTATGTACACAGAATGTAGTGCTCCTAGTTACTATTTTTTCTATTAATGAAATGGTTTAGTTCTGGTGTAAAAGTTCTATGTTTGAATGCTAAAAAAAAAAAAAGCTGGACTGCATTATGGCACTTTTGCCTTGGTGGCCCACCTTCTCCATTTGAAACATTAGTATTTGTATTTTTCTGCTGCGTTTGTATGAAGACATACTTGACTGTTCTCTTGATTTTAAAATAAAACCTCATGGGCTAAAAAGCTAGAGTAACAAATGTTTGAGCTACTGATGGTGTATCTCAGTGTGCAGCCTCCTGCCACCTCCTGCTTAAGCTTTTAGCAATTAGAGTGCCAATATCTAGAGTTCCTGATATCCTTTGGCATCACACTACCTAGTTTTAGTACTAACACTGTTTCATTGCTCCAGTCCCTCTATTCCCCTTTGCCTATTAGTTTTAATTATGGGGCATAATTTGTCTTGGTTTGGTTTGGTTGAGTAACTCAGTTTTATCTAAAGGACCGTATTTGGCCGGGCGCGGTGGCTCATACCTGTAATCGCAGGACTTTGGGAGGGCGAGGTAGGCAGATCACCTGAGGTTGGGAGTTGGAGACCAGCCTGACCAACATGGAGAAACCCCGTCTCTACTGAAAATACAAAAATTGCCGGGCGTGGTGGCTCATGCCTGTAATCCCAGCTACTCGGGAGGCTGAGGCAGGATAATCCCTTGAACCGGAAGGCGGAGGTTGCAGTGAAACGTCATCCTTTGCATTTCCAGTTCCCTCTAATGGAGCTGGACTCCTGCATGCTTTTGCTCACATCTTCTGGACTTTTTAAAAAAGTAGTGAGTAATACTGCACTTTTGAAACTTGCTCGGGCTTTTATAAATAGGTGGAAACTGACTACCAGTGATTCGGGATGGTGCAAGAGGAAACTACCAGCTCACTAGACGATTCTGACCAATTATGGGGCTGGATACAAGGAATAAGGTCAAAGTAAAACGGGTGAAGTTAAAATAGCATGGTTACTTAGAGTTCATCAAAGTCGAAATTTGAAAGATAAAAAGAAAGCTCTCTGTACCGCTAGGTGGGCGACGGGGACCGGACAGCTGCGCCGCACCCGCCTGCCAGATTCTCGTTTCCTCGGGGGAGCCGGAAGGACCTGCCTTCAGCGGGCGACGTGCAGGAAACCAATAGCCACCTCTTGGACGGACTCCTGTCAGTCACGCTTAGCTCCGCCCCCAGGACTAAGGCCCGCCCAGGGGCTTCCCTCCGCCCTTCGCTTGAGAGTTCCTTTTAAATACCGCTCCGGAGCCCGAGCGCGCCTCTTGCGTGCTCGTCCCCACGCCCTCGGGCGGCCGGTCCTTCCTTCTCTGATTGGCCGGAGCCCCTGCTCATCAGCCGTGACGCACTAGGTCTCTTACCGAGGCCCCGCCTTCTTCCGAGAGGCCCGAAAACAATTTTAAGATGGCGGCCGCGGAGGTAGCGCGGAAAACAATGGGGCCGGGGCGGTGGGGACAGGCCGAGGCTTGAGGTGGGCAGCAAGCGCCGGCTGGGGGTCGGGCCGAGCGGGGCAGGAGGAAAACCCGCCGCCGCGCGCGAGCCTGCTCCGCTACCCTCGGGGGCATGGCGCGGCCGTGAGGCGTACAGAGGTAGCCGCGGGGAGCGAAGCCCGCAGTGCCAGCCGGCCCCGAGAGGCCCGGCCCCGGGCCCGGCCCGTGCAGCCCGCGGCCCATGGTGCTGCCCACCTGCCCCATGGCGGAGTTCGCGCTGCCGCGGCACAGCGCGGTCATGGAGCGCCTTCGCCGGCGCATCGAGCTGTGCCGGCGCCACCACAGCACCTGCGAGGCCCGCTACGAGGCCGTGTCGCCCGAGCGCCTGGAGCTGAAGTCGCCCAGCGGACCTTCGATCTTCGTCAGAGGAAGCGTTTTCGGGCCAAGACCGAGCGCTGCCGCCCCGCGCAGCCAGCCTTCCCGCGCGCCCCGGCCCCGGCGCCCGCCGCCGCCGCCCCGCGCCTGGACGCCGCTGACGGCCCCGAGCACGGCCGCCCGGCCACGGTGAGTAGGGCGCGGGAAGGCGCTTGTCGGGGCGGCAGCCCCCTCTCCCGAAAACGCTTCCTCTGACGAAGATCGGGCCGCTGGGCGACTTCCCCAGGCATCCGCGACTCCTGAATCTGGCTGGAGGGAGGGGAACATGGCAGGGAGCTGAGAGGTTGTCATCTTCGGGAAGTAGCACGGTGGCGTTACTTTGGGAAAACAGCACCGTGAGGGCCTTGCAGGAGGCCCGACCTGGGAAGGCTGGCGAACGCTAACCGGAGGGTTTTTCTTCCCGACTTGATTTCAGGATGGTGAGATCTTTATTCGAAATAGACTAGCATTCGAGTTGCCTGTGATGGAGGGAGTTCCTGCACCGTAGGCCTGGCCTCATTTATTCTGCAAATGTTTATTGGGTCCTTGCCCTTTACAAGATCCTGTGCTGTAAGCAGGGTTAGGGCTTTCTTATGGAAATAAGTCGGCCTTCGGTTGACCAACTCAAACTTCTCTGAATGGAAAATCAAGAAATCTGTGGAAAACTTAGTAAAACGTTCAGTGAGTTGCATATAAGTATTCCTTGTTTAGGTAGCCTGAACTTTGTGAACTTGAGATTCCTGCAATATGATTGACAATTCTAGTTTTAATTTATCAGGCCTGTTTAAATCGCTAATGATGTTAGATTGTTGGTCAATTATTACTCCCTTTGGGCTCTCAGTAAATGTTCCTGAAATTTGTTGGTTAGAGGTTTTTCTCCCTGAAACAGATTCACAAAAGAGACAAGATTTTTCAACGGTTTTCTTGGGGATTTTAGTTTAAAACAAATGTTAAAATCTAATTTGTTCTGTGTATTTTTAAATTCATACCTTTATTATCTCTCACCTGGGCTATTGCAGTGCCCGTCCCTAGCTAACTAACGAGTCTTTAGGCATCTAGTTTCTTTCTCTCTTCCTCTCGAAATGCTAGAAATCCTTCTGTTGCTTGAAGGGATGAAGTTCAGAGTCTTTGGTTTGGCAATTGGGACCAGTCTGACCTAACCTATCTTTTAATGTTTCTCACAGGTCTTCTGCTCTGGTTGAATTATATTTCTCATTCTCTTCCCCATTAGCCTTGATTGCTGGGCTAGAAGGGAAAAAACCACTCAGATTTCCTTGCTTATTGTATCAACTGGTCAAGGCTTCTCATCTTCGCTTTTGTCATCTGTAAACTAGGGGCATGTTGGGCTTATTATCTCCCAGTGTTCTTTCCCGCCCTCCTCTCACTCTGTTGCCCAGGCTGGAGTGCAGAGGCACAGTCATGTCTCACTGCAGCCTCAACCTCCCTGGCTCAAGACTCCTCAATCCTTCCGCCTCAGCCTCCTGAGTAACTGGGACCACAGTTGCACACCACCACGCCTGGCTAAATAAAAAAAGTTTTTTTTCTGTTAGATATGGGGGTCTTATTATATTGCCTAGGCTGGTCTTGAACTCCTGGGCTCAAGTGATCCTTTCTTCCAGCTTGGCCTCTCAAAGTACTGAGGTTATAGGCATGAGCCACCTCACCCTGCCACCCCCAGGGTTCTTTTAAAAATAAAAAGAAAGGGCCGGGCGCGGTGGCTCAAGCCTGTAATCCCAGCACTTTGGGAGGCCGAGACGGGCGGATCACGAGGTCAGGAGATCGAGACCATCCTGGCTAACACGGTGAAACCCCATCTCTACTAAAAATACAAAAAATTAGCCGGGCGAGGTGGCGGCGCCTGTAGTCCCAGCTACTCGGGAGGCTGAGGCAGGAGAATGGCGTGAACCCGGGAGGCGGAGCTTGCAGTGAGCTGAGATCCGGCCACTGCACTCCAGCCTGGGCGACAGAGCGAGACTCCGTCTCAAAAAAAAATAAAAATAAAAATAAAAAAAATAAAAAGAAAGGAGTGTGGACTTGAAAATACAGTATTTCATAAATGTAAAGACTGCCTGTGGGACCCTCCTTCATGCCTTTCAGAATCCTGCCACCCTGCCAGTCCCAGCTTATCTCTTTCTTCTGCCTTAAAGCTAGTTCCTGACCACCCTAACTCACAGCAGTAAGAATCTCCTTTGTCAAAACATTTAGGAAACATATTGTCTATGCTATTTATTTTATTTATGTATTTATTTATTTTGAGACGGCGTCTTGCCCTGTCGCCCAGGCTGGAGTGCAATGGCGCGATCTTGGCTCACTGCAACCTCCGCCTCCCGGGTTCAAGCGATTCTCCTGCCTCAGCCTCCCTATTAGCTGGGACTACAGGCGCTGGCCACCATGCCCAGCTAATAATTTTTATATTTTTAGTAGAGATGGGGTTTCACCATGTTGGCCAGGCTGGTCTCAAACCCCTGACCTCAGATAATCCACCCGCCTCAGCCTCCCAAAGTGCTGGGATTACAGGCGTGAGCCACCACGCCTGACCTATTTATGTTTTTTGAGACGGAGTCTCGCCTCGTCGCCCAGGCTGGAGTGCAGTGGTGATCTCTGCTCACTGCAACCTCTGCCTCAGCAATTCTCCTGCCTCAGCTTCCTGAGTAGCTGGGATTACAGGCACACACCACCACACTCGGCTAATTTTTGTATTTTTAGTAGAGACGGGGTTTCTCTGTGTTGGCCAGGCTGGTCTCGAACCCCTGACCTTGTGATCCACCCACCTTGGCCTCCGAAAGTGCTGGGATTACAGGTGTGAGCCACTGTGCCCAGCCTGTGCTATTTATTTTTAGCACATGGTCACTTATTACTTTAGGTCGAATCTTTCCAACTAGACTGTCAGCTCTTGGAGGCAGGGAGGGCTTGGGCTTACAGTTGGGTAGTGTACATCTTAGGTGTATCTTAAGTGCCTGTTTGTTGAGTTATTGATATAAACTTGGTAGTGCTTTACTCAGTAATCTCTCCTCCTATACACTGACCTCAAGCAAGATGATGTAACTTCATGAGCCTCCTTTCATGGCTCAAGAGTAACAACTCTTGTAAGGCCTTTTTTTTTTTTTTTAAAGGAGTCTTGCTTTGTCACTAGACTGGAGTGCAGTGGCGCCATCTCAGCTCACTGCAACCTCCACCTCCCAGGTTCAAGCAGTTCCCCTGCCTCAGCCCCCCAAGTAGCTGGGATTACAGACATGAGCCACCACGCTTGGCCTGTGTTAGGAAGGACTTTTAAGAGTAGTTTGTGGGCCGGGCGCGGTGGCTCAAGCCTGTAATCCCAGCACTTTGGGAGGCCGAGACGGGCGGATCACGAGGTCAGGAGTTCGAGACCATCCTGGCTAACCCGGTGAAACCCCGTCTCTACTAAAATACAAAAAAAACTAGCCGGGCGAGGTGGCGGGCGCCTGTAGTCCCAGCTACTCGGGAGGCTGAGGCAGGAGAATGGCGTAAAAACCCGGGAGGCGGAGCTTGCAATGAGCTGAGATCCGGCCACTGCACTCCAGCCTGGGCGACACAGCGAGACTCCGTCTCAAAAAAAAAAAAAAAAAAAGAGTAGTTTGTGGTCATTGCAATTGAAGGAAATAATGAAAGCTTATAAAAATCATAGTTTTATACACAAATAGTTGCCTTGAACCCTCCTTAGAAAGTATATTAGTGGGGGCTGGGCGCAGTGGTTCACTCCTGTAAATCCCAGCACTTTGGGAGGCAGAGGCGGGCGGATCACCTGAGGTCAGGAGTTCAAGACCAGCCTGGCCAACATGGTGAAACCCCGTCTCTACTAAAAGTACAAAAATTAGCTGGGCATGTGATGTGCGCCTGTGGTCCCAGCTACACAGGAGGCTGAGGGAGGAGAATAACTTGAACCTGGGAGATGGAGGTTACAGTGAGCCGAGATCGTGCCACTGCACTCCAGCCTGGGCAACAGAGGAAGAGTCCGTCTCAAAAACAAAAAAAAAAAAACAAAAAAAAACAAGGTATATTAGTAATGATTCAATTTTGGTTTAAAGTTATTCCAAGAATTTAGACCCTGTTTGATTTTTTTTTTAGTCCTGAGTCAGTGGAGGAAACTGGGCATGCTGTTTGAAGAGAAATTAATTCTGAGTGTGTTAGAATTTGAATCTAATTTGTCAGTCATTCCTTTTAATGTCAGAGCTTAATCAGATGTGCCATGTTAAGGTGATGTCTTTTTATCACATTAAACCTTGATCTATGGATTTCTTGAGTTTAAACTCTACAGTTGGATGTGGTTTTCTGTGTCTCTGCTAGGAAGAGGGACCCTTTCCACTTGGACTCCGAGTTACTCTAGCTGATCTCTTTGGTCTTGGAATGGGGTCATAGGAGTAGAAGATGAGTGTCATTAAGAAAACAGTGGCTCCTTCAATTCAGGGGGAAGAGAGCCCTTGAGTGTGTAGGATTTTGGCTTGGAGAAAACAGCTTTGCGCACACAGATGGAAAGAAGGTACCTCTTAGTCATTGTTATTTTTGACAACTCCATGTATTTGATCTCATTAATATTTCTTACATAAGGAATATTATAAGTTCTTAATTTTTTTCCAAGTGAACTGTATACTTTTTGGCAGTCATTTCAAAGTTACTTCACCAGCAGCCCATTTGTATAACTGAGAAGAGATCAGATTTACTGCTAGAGTTTACTTCACTTCAGGTTATTGTTTTCTCAGGATATCCCACCACAGCAAATTCTTAGCTACTATCAGCTTAGTCTGTTAGAAATGAATCAGAAACACTGTTTCAGGCTTTTTCTCTATTCTAATTTTCTTTTTTTCTTTTTCTTTTTCTTTTTTTTTGAGATGGAGTCTCGCTCTGTCACCCAGGCTGGAGTGCAGTGGCGTGATCTCAGCTCACTGCAAGCTCCGCCTCCCGGGTTCACGCCATTCTCCTGCCTCAGCCTCCTGAGTAGCTGGGACTACAGGTGCTTGCCACCACACCCGGCTAATTTTTTGTATGTTTTTAGTAAAGACGGGGTTTCACCATGTTAGCCAGGATGGTCTCCATCTCCTGACCTGGTGATCTGCCCGCCTCGGCCTCCCAAAGTGCTGGGATTACAGGCGTGAGCCGCCATGCCTGGCTTCTAATTTTCAAGGAATGAGTCTATTAGGTTTTCATTTTTTTTCCCTTTTTCTTGAAACAGGGTCTGGCTCTGTCACCCAGTGGCGCCATAGTGGGGCACTGCAGCCTTGAACTCCTGGGCTCCAGGGGTCCTCCCACCTCAGCCTCCTGAGTAGCTGGGACTACAGGTGTGCACCACCACTCCCAGCTAGGTTTTAAAGTTTTGTGTAGAGATGGGTGTGAGCCACCTTGCCTGGCCGGAAGTTGCTTTTCTTACTTAGTTTTAGGTGTGTGAAGTTTGTCTCTTTTTTAACCTTTTATTTGTAAATAATGTCAAACTTAGAGAAAAGCTCTAAGCTTGGTACAAAGAACATCTGGATACGCACTACCTAGATTTACCTGTTGTCACTGTTGTGCGCCATTTGCCTTATCATTTGCACGTTCTCTCTCTCCCACTCTCTGCCTCTTTCTCTCTCTCTCAAACTTTTATTCTCTGAACCTTCTGAGAGTGTGCTGCACACCTCATAGCTCTCTGCTCCCAAACACCCCATGTGTACCTTTTAAGAGTTAAGAAAGCTGTTAATTTTGTAGACCAAAGGCATGCAAGAATTACAAAATAACAAATTATTTCCAGGAAGTAGATATTTCTGAATATAAAACAGATACTGTACTGTAATCATATGGGGTAGGTTTTTTTGTTTTTTTTTTTTTGAGACGGAGTCTCGTGCTGTCGCCCAGGCTGGAGTGCAGTGGCGTGATCTCAGCTCACTGCAAGCTCCGCCTCCTGGGTTCACGCCATTCTCCTGCCTCAGCCTCCCAAGTAGCTGGGACTACAGGCGCCCGCTGCTGCGCCCGGCTAATTTTTTGCATTTTTAGTAGAGATGGGGTTTCACCAGGTTAACTAGGATGGTCTCAATCTCCTGACCTCGTGATCCGCCCGCCTCGGCCTCCCAAAGTGCTGGGATGACAGGCGTGAGCCACCGTGCCCGGCCCGGGTAGTTTTTGTTAAAAAGTTCATCAGTGTGGCTTTCGGATCTCATTTCTTCCTATAATGCCTGATACCTTGTCTAGAACCCTCTTTCCTTTTTTGTCTTCCGTATCTCCCTTCCCAGCTGAGTCTTTCCCTTCAGCTTGAAATTATGAACAAATATTCTCCACACTGACAAGTCCTGTGTTTTCTCACCGTCGAAATAGTTCCATATTCTTCCTTCCCTTTGCCCTTCCCACTTGAACTTCTCATTTACTCATTGGCCCATGGTAATATGCCTTCCACCTCTTCTATTCCTCTGAAGTTGCCTCCATGAAGGACACCAAGGATGGATTTGCCAAATTCATTGGCATCTTTTTTTTTTTTTTTTTTTGAGACAGGGTCTCACTCTGTTGCCTAGGCTGGAGTGCAGTGGCACCATTATGGCTTATTACAGAGTCAACCTCCCAGGCTCAAGTGATCCTCCCACCACAGCCTCCTGAGTAGCTACAGGCATGAGCCACCACACCCAGCCTCATTGGTATCTTAGTCATCATTCTTCATGACTTCTTCCTTTTCTTAGCTTCTCTCTTCTGATTTCCTTTTCAGCTTTCTGACTTTTTTTCTCTGTCTCCTTCCTATTTTCGCTTATTAATTCATACAGCAAATATGTGAGTGCCTGCTGTAGGCCAGAGTGCAATCAGCCCTCCATATCTGTGCATTCTGCATCTGCGGATTCAACCAATTGTAGATAGAAAATATTTTTTAGGAAAAAACAGTTAAAAAATAACAATACAACAATTAACACAAATTTTAAAATGCAGCTGGGCATGTTGGCTTATGCCTGTAATCTCAGAACTTTTGGGAGGCTGCAGTGGAAGGGTAGCTTGAACTTAGGAGTTTTAGGCCAGCCTGAGCAATATAACAAGACTTCATCTCTAGAAGAGAAGAGAAGAGAATGGATAAAAATAAAAATATAGCTGGGTATGGTGGCTCACACCTGTAATTCCAGCACTTGGGGAGGCCAAAGCTGGTGGATTTCTTGAGCCCAGGAATTGGAGACCAGCCTGAGCAGCCTAGTGAGGTGTCATCTCTATAAAGGTGCAGTAGCATGCACCTATGTTCTCAGCTCCTTGGGAGACCGAGATAGTAGGATCGTGTGGGACTGGGAGGTAAAGGCTGCAGCGAGCTATGATTGTAACACTGCACTTTAGCCCCTGGGTGACATCAAGACCCTGCCTCAAAAATAAATTAAAAAATAAAAATATGACAACATTTACATAGCATTTCTGTCATACGAAGTATTATAAGTAATCTAGAGGTGATTTAAAGTATACAGGAGGATGTGTATATATTATTTGCAAATACTAGGCCATTTTATATAAGGGACTTGAGCATCCTTGGATTTTGGTATCCTGGTGGGGCTGGGCAAGGGTCTTAGAACCAATTCCCCATGGATACCAAGGGAACTACTGTATACAGTAGTGAATAGAACAAATTAAAATTCTGCTCTCATGGGGAAAGAGGAGATCAATAATTTTAAGTTAATTTTGTCATAATAAGTGCTAAGCAAAAATTAAAGGCAGAGTAATGTGATACTAAATGACAGTAGTAGCTTAAGATGTCTTGATTTGAGCTTGATAATTGAGAGGCTGTCAGTCAGCTGAAAGTCTTAGAACATTCCAGTTAGAGAGAACCACCAGTACAAAGTGTCTGGGGCAGGACCCTTCTGCGCTGGCGTGAAGAACAGAAAGCAGGCCAGTGTGTCTGGAGTAGCGTGGCACGGAGGGCCAGATCAAGTGTGGTGGGAAGCAGTAGCAGGATGGGGAGCAGAAACATGATGTGATCCAACTTAGGTTTTTTTTTTCCTTTTTTGAGGCAGAGTCTCGCTCTGCTGCCCAGGCTGGAGTGCAGTGGCGCCATCTCAGCTCACTGCAAGCTCTGCCTCCCGGGTTCACGCCATTCTCCTGCCTCAGCCTCCCGAGTAGCTGGGACTACAGGTGCCCGCCACCACGCCCAGCTAATTTTTTTGTTTTTTTGTTTTTTTTTTTAAGTAGAGACAGGTTTCATGTGTTAGCCAGGATGGTCTCCATCTCCTGACCTCGTGACCCGCCCACCTTAGCCTCCCAAAGTGCTGGGATTACAGGCGTGAGCCACTGTTCCCGGCCGATCCAACTTAGGTTTTTAAAGATTGTTCTGGTGCTAGGTGAAGGATGCCTGGGATTGGTATGGACAGGAGTGGATGCATATAAAGCTTTTGCAGCTCTCTAGATGCCAGGGCTGGGGCGGGTGGTAGGCAGCAGTGGAGCTGGAGAAGAGGAGATGGGTTTTGGACAGTTTCTGAGGGCAGAGGTGGCAGGACTGGGTTGCTGGACTAGATGGCTTTGTTTTGGGGGCAAGAGTGGGGAGTATTCAAGGGAAATTCCTAGTTTTATGGCTTGAGAAACTTTCTTTGTGCTTTAAAAATATTGGTGTTCCCTAGGCAACTATATCCCTGACCATTTTCACTCTTTTTTCCCTGAGTAATGTTACTGATTTTTTCATAGCTTCATTTGTCACCTGTAATAAGATTCTCTAAATCCCCAGTCCAGATCTGTCTTCCAGATTTCAAATCCACATTTCCAGCTGTCTACTGGACATTTCATCTTTCCAGGATATATTGCCCACATATCCAAAATGGACTTTCCCTTTTTCCTACCAAATCATATGCTCCTTCTAAGTATTTTCCCTAACCCAGTCATCCAAAGTAAAAACCTGAGAATTTTCCACTCCTTTTCCACAATTCCCAGCGTTTAGTTGGTGGTTCTTTCAACCGGCGTTGAAGTCCTGCTGGAGCCAGGAATCGTGGTAGATGCTGAACCTGTACTGCGGAGCCTAAGTAGGAGCAGATGATACATAGGTCATTGCAAAGCCAAGTTCAGGGCTAAAGCCTGTGAGAATATTGAGGAAGGGGGATGCCTTTTTGTTGAAGTTTGGAAGGCTTTAAAGAACTGACTCTGGGCCGGTCGTGGTGGCTCACGCCGGTATTCCCAGCACTTTGAGAGGCTGAGGTGGGCGGATCACTTGAGGTCAGGAGTTCAAGACCAGCCTGGCCAAAATGGTGAAACCCGTCTCTACTAAAACATACAAAAATTAGCTCGGCGCGGTAGCATACACCTGTAAATCCCAGTTACTTGGGAGGCAGAGTTAGGAGAATAACTTGAACCCAGGAGGTGGAGGTTGTAGTGAGCTGAGATTGTGACATTGTACTACAGCCTGGGTGGCAGAGCGAGACTCTGTCTCAAAAAAAGAAAAAGAGACAGAACTTACTTTTAAGATGGATCTTAAGCTTTAGCCAGATGCTGTCCCCAAAGGTGTTCCATGGAACACTAATTTCATGGGCTATTGAAAGTTACAGTGGAATACATTTGAGGAACACTGGCCTAAACAGTTCTTTTTTCCCCCTGAGCATTTGTACATGTTGGCTAAACAAATTTATTTTATTTTATTTATTTATTTTATTGATTTATTCTTTGAGACGGAGTCTCCCTCTGTCACCAGGCTGGAGTGCAGTGGAGTGATCTCGGCTCACTGCAGCCTCCACCTCCTGGGTTCAAGCAATTCTCCCACCTCAGCCTCCCAAGTATCTGGGACTACAGGCACCACGTCCGGCTAAGTTTTTGTATTTTTAGTAGAGACTGGGTTTCACCATGTTTGCCAGATTGGTCTCCAACTCCTGACCTCAGGTGATCCACCCTCCTCAGCCTCCCAAAGTGCCGGGATTACAGGTGTGAGCCACCGCACCTGGCCAACAAATTTAATTTGCTTTATTAAGAATGTTTTTGGCCAGGCGTGGTGGCTCAAGCCTGTAATCCTAGCACTTTGGGAGGCCAAGGCGGGTGGATCACCTGAAGTTAGGAGTTCAAGACCAGTCTGGCCAACATGGCGAAACCTCGTCTCTACTAAAAATACAAAAATTAGCTGGGTGTGGTGGTGCGTGCCTGTAATCCCAGCTACTCGGGAGGCTGAGGCAGGGGAATCCCTAGAACCTAGGCACCGGAGGTTGCAGTGAGCCGAGATCCTGTGTCCAGCCCAGGCGACAGTGAGATTTCATCTCAAAAAAAAATTTTTTTTTGCCACATTCAGTGTCTCACACCTGTAATCCCAGCATTTTGTGAGGCTGAGGTGGGTGGATCATTTGAGATCAAGAGTTCGAGACCGGTCTGGCCAACATGGTGAAACCCTGTCGCTACTAAAAAAATTAAAAATTAGCTGGGTGTTATGGCACACACCTCTAATCCCAGCTACTTGGGAGGCTGAGGCAGGAGAATCACTTGAACCCAGAAGGCAGAGGTTGCAGTGAGCTGAACTCGTGTCCCTGCACTCCAGCCCAGGTGACAGAGAAAGATTCCATCTGTAAAAGAAAGAACATTTCAAATCTTTAATATGTGGCTATGCATGAAGACATGAGCTCTTATCAAGAAGCATTCAGTAGGACTTTGATTTCCTTTAGGGCACTAAGCAAAAGCACTAAATTATGATAGTGAGTAGTTCTTTGAATTTGGGACTTAAAGGCTGAAAGGTGAGTTAGGTCATGAAAAGCCTTATAGTTGAGACGGGGTGTTTGGACAAAATAATTTTGAAATACTGTGAACTCCTTGACGCTTTTTTTTTTTTTTTTTGAGACGGAGTTTCGCTCTTGTTGCCCAGGCTGGAGTGCAATGGCGCCATCTTGGCTCACAGCAACCTCTGCCTCCCGGGTTCAAGTGATTGTCCTGCCTCAGCCTCCCGAGTAGCTGGGATTACAGGCACGCGCCACCACGCCCAGCTAATTTTGTATTTTTAGTAGAGACGGGGTTTTTCCATGTTGGTCAGCCTGGTCTTGAACTCCCGGCCTCAGGTGATCTGCCTGCCTCGGCCTCCCAAAGTGCTAGGATTACAGGCGTGAGCCACCACGCCCAACCCCCCTCACACTTTTGTTGTTGTTGTTGTTGTTGTTGTTGTTGTTTTTAAGACAGAGTCTTGCTCTGTCACCCAGGCTGGAGGGCAGTGGTGTGATCTCAGCTCACTGCAAGTTCCACCTCCCGGGTTCACGCCATTCTCCCGCCTCAGCCTCCCGAGTAGCTGGGACCACAGGTGCCCGCCACCATGCCTGGCTAATTTTTTTTTTTTTTTGTATTTTTGGTGGAGACGGGGTTTCACCTTGTTAGCCAGGATGGCCTCAATCTCCTGACCTTATGATCTGCCTGCCTCAGCCTCCCAAAGTGCTGGGATTACAGGCGTGAGCCACCATGCCCGGCCTCCGCTCACACATTTTTAAGTTGACACCTAGCACTTTTCATCTTAAGTTTTTAAGCTTATGAAAAGTTATAATGCATTTTTTTGTTTATCAATTATAAACTAAGTTACCATAATTCAGTTTTATTAAATTAAATGTATGAAATAATACATTTAGGTAACACAGCCTTATAAATGCTACATATACTTAATTTGAATCAACTATTTTAAAAGAAGAAAGGGGCAAAAAAGTGCTGCTTATAGTTACAGGGCATATAACTTCCAGAGAATTATAAATATTAACATTTAAAAATAAAATGGTTACATCAGTTTTTAAAATGTAGCCAGTGGAATCTGAATATCTGAGTGATATGCTATCTTTCATCAACTGTTTAAAGAATGCTTTAACAGAAATTTTAAATTCCTTTTTCTCCTGGAACTTGCATTCTTTTTACACTTAGCCCACATAATATGTTTTATTTTAACATAATATATGTTTGGAAGCCTTTTATTTATCATTCTAGCACATTTCTTTGTAACAAAAATAGGTATAAAAAATTAAAATAAAAATTTTTTTTTTCTTCACAATGGAGTCTTGCTCTGTTACCCAGGCTGGAGTGCAGTGGCATGATCTTGGCTCACCGCAACCTCCACTCCCCCGGGTTTAAGCAGTTCTCCTGCCTCAGCCTCCAGAGTAATGGGATTATAGGCACCTGCCACCACGCCTGGCTAATTTTTGTATTTTTAGTAGAGATGGGGTTTCACAATGTTGGCCAGGCTGGTCTTGAACTTGACCTCATGATCCACCTGCCTGGGCCTCCTAAAGTGCTGAGATTATAGGTGTGAGCTGCCACACCCGGCCAAAATAAAAATTGTAAATTAATTTACTTTCACCATTAAGCTGGATCCTTTGCGGGTTTTTTTTTTTTTTTTGGGAGATGGAGTCTCACTCTGTCTCCCAGACTGGAGTGTGGTGGCACAATCTTGGCTCACTGCAACCTCCGCCTCCCGGGTTCAAGCAGTTCTGCTGCAGCCTCCCAAGTAGCTACCATGCCCAGCTAATTTTTGTATTTTTAGTCGAGACGGGATTTCACCATATTGGCTAAGCTGGTCTCGAGCTCTTGACCTCAGGTAAACCACCGCACCCAGCTGCTTTTGCTCTTTTTAAAGTTGATTCATGCAAAATAATATATGTAGCATTTATAAGATTCTGGTACATCTATTTCTTATTTCAACCAGTTGAGTTATAGTAGTTTAGTACAAAACAATGCATGAATTACAAATTTTTATAAGTAATTATTATGCAAAAAAGTACAAGTTTATTAGAAACGCCCTCCTTAATGAGATAGACAGGGCTCCCTTACCTGCCTTGATTTATTCTTGTCATTATGGAGGAATATTACTTGTAGCCAAAGTAAGAGTTCTCAGTTCAGTTCTTGTTTTTGTTTTTGTAAATTTAAGTCCCGGAAATTCTTGCTCACATAAATAAACTATAAAGGAAAGTAATAATGGCTGGGCGTGGTGGCTTGCACCTGTAATCCCAGCACTTTGGGAGGCTGAGGCGGGCGGATCACCTGAGGTCGGTAGTTCAAGACCAGCCTAGCCAACATGGCAAAACCCCCCATCTCTACTAAAAATATAAAAAGTAGCTGGGCGTGGTGGCATGTGCCTTTAATCCCAGCTACTCGGAAGGCTGAGGCAGGAGAATCACTTGAACCGGGGAGGCAGAGGTTGCGATGAGCTGAGATAGCGCCATTCCATTCCAGCCTGGGCAACAGAGCAAAACTCTGCCTCAACAAAAAAAACGGTTAGGCACGGTGGCTCACACCTGTAATCCCAGCACTCTGGGAGGCTGAGGCGGGTGCAGATCACCTGAGGTCAGGAGTTGGAGACCAGTCTGGCCAACATGGCAAAACCCCGTCTCTGCTAAGAATGCAAAAATTAGCCGGGCATGGTGGCTGTCATCTGTAATCCCAGCAACTTGGAGGCTGAGGCAGGAGAATCACTTGAACCCAGGAGGCAGAGGTTGCAGTGAGCGGAGATCATGCCACTGCACTCCAGCCTAGGGACAGAGCGAGACTCAGTCTCAAAAAAAAAAGGGTGGAGGGGGATGAATAAGGTTAGTCAAAGGAATGTTTTGTTTTTTTGAGACGGAGTTTCGCTCTTGTTGCCCAGGCTGGAGTACAATGGCGCGATCTTGGCTCACTGCAACCTCTGCCTCCTGGGCTTCAAGCAATTCTCCTGCCTCGGCCTCCCGAGTAGCTGGGATTACAGGCATATGCCACCACGCCCGGCTAATTTTGTGTTTTTAGTAGAGACAGGGTTTCTCCATATTGGTCATGCTGCTCTCAAACTCCCGACCTCAGGTGATTCGTCCACCTCAGCTTCCCAAAGTGCTGGGATTATAGGTGTGAGCCAGCACACCTAGCCAGCAATGTTACGCAATATTTTGAAACCTGAATTGTGTGCCAAAAAATCAGTTACATATCATCAAAAATTAACTTATCAGTTGACAGCTTGGTTAGTCTTTTAATTTCGTTGAAAACTAAGAATTAGAAACCATGCGACTTGCAAAAGGATTTATCTAGTCATTAGTCTTCACTCTCAGTGAGAAATATAACAAAAAGGCTTTAGCAAGTCTTGTAAATTGGTTATTGATTATGCATGTTGTTCTTTCGGTTAGAGGTACCTTGTTTCTTTCTTTCTTTGTCATTTCCCAGTCCCCGACCCCTGAAACAGAGTCTCAGGCTGGGTTTATTTTTTATTTTTTGTAGAGAGTAAGTCTTGCTCTGTCTCCCCTCCTGGAGTGCAGTGGCTATTAGGTGCTATCATGGTGCACTACAGCCTTCAACTCCTGGGCTTAGCTCCCTAGTAACTGGGACTACAGATGTGTGCCAACGCACCTGACTTTCACACTTTTAATTAGTGTGTTTTTGCTGTTCTATATTAGACTATGAGGAACTTAAGAGCAAGACCAAGAGTTTGGCATTATACCTGCTGTATTTGGCAGTCATCAAGCATCTGTTGAATGTGTGTTAGTGATATTATAGAAGGAGCTCTGAAGTGAGAGTCAGAAGCTGTATGATTTTGGGCTAGAACCAGTTTGGAAGTGGAGTTGGTAGAGATAAGGCAGTAGGCCCTGATTTGCACACCCATGTTTAGGGCATCATTGATCACACTAGGAGGGAGCAACCTAAATGTCCATCACAGATGAATGGATAAAGAAAACGTGGCATATCCATACAACAGAATATTATTCAGCCTTAAGAATGAAGGAAATATTGTCATATGCCAAAACATGATATTTGAGGACATTATGCTAAGTGAAATAAGACAGTCACAAAAAATAAATATTGCATGATTCTACTTATTTGAGATGTCTAAAATAATCAAACTCATAGAAACAAAGTAGAATGGTAGTTGTCATGGGCTGGGGGAAGAGAGAGGGGAGTTTTTCATGGGTATAACTAGATGAGTAAGTTCTTGTTACGCAACAATGTGCATTTGGTTAACACTATCATATACTTTACTTATTTATTTTTTTTGAGGTGGAGCCTCACTCTGTCGCCCAGGCTGGAGTGCAGTGGTGAGATCTCAGCTCACTGTAGCCTCCACCTCTCGGGTTCAAGCGATCCTTCTGCCTCAGCCTCCTGAGTAGCTGGGACTACAGGTGCCCGCCACCAAGCCTGGCTAACTTTTGTATTTTTAGTAGAGACGGGATTTTGCCATGTTGGCCAGGCTGGTCTCGAACTCCTGACCTCAAGTGATCCACCCACCTCAGCCTCTC
The DNA here is from genome assembly GCF_008728515.1 of Papio anubis. Taxonomy (NCBI): domain Eukaryota; kingdom Metazoa; phylum Chordata; class Mammalia; order Primates; family Cercopithecidae; genus Papio; species Papio anubis. The sequence continues at coordinate 172,316,348 of NC_044980.1, forward strand.
AAAGTGCTGGGATTACAGCCACGAGCCACTGCACCCGGCCGACTACTGTGTAGTTTTTTTTTTGTTTTGTTTTGTTTTTTTTGTTTGTTTTTTTTTTTGAGAAGGAGTCTCGCTCTGTCGCCCAGGCTGGAGTGCAGTGGCCAGATCTCAGCTCACTGCAAGCTCTGCCTCCCAGGTTTATGCCATTCTCCTGCCTCAGCCTCCCGAGTAGCTGGGACTACAGGCGCCCGCCACCTCGCCCGGCTAGTTTTTTGTATTTTTTAGTAGAGACGGGGTTTCACCGTGTTAGCCAGGATGGTCTCGATCTCCTGACCTCGTGATCCGCCCGTCTCGGCCTCCCAAAGTGCTGGGATTACAGGCTTGAGCCACCGCGCCCGGCCTACTGTGTAGTTTAAAAAGTTAAGATGGTAAATTTTATGTTCTGTGCCTTTGACCACAGTTTTTGAAAAATGAGACAGAAACTGATTTTATAGACCACATGCCCTAAAAATGTTCTAAGAGTTGTTTAATAAAGGCATATCAATAAAGTTTAAGGACCAGTGTAAGTGGTCCAACATCTGAATAATAAGAATTACAGGAAGAGAGAAAACAAGGTGGGAAGTGACTTGTAAAATAGTTGATAACTGAAGCACATGAGCCAACAGATTAAAACTGTATACTTGTGCCTAGCACTAGGGAAGAAAGTAGACCTGTACCAGGCATGAAATTTCTGAACACTGAGTTTATAGAAAAGATTTACAGGCTTCTGGATAGTATCAAGAATCAGAATGTCTTTAGACTTCATGGCAGCAGCATAGGAAGCAAAAAGAGAATTAGAACAATGTCTTCAAAATTCTGAAGGAAAGTGATTACTAACCTAGACTCCTATACCCAGCCAAATGATACAACAAGAATAAGTGTAGAAAAGGGTGTTTTTTTGTTTTTTTGAGATGGAGTCTCACTGTCGCCCGGGCTGGAGTGCAGTGGCATAATCTTGACTAACTGCGACCTCCACCTCTTGGGTTTGAGCAATTCCCCTGCCTAGGACTCCTGAGTAGCTGGGATTACAGGTGCCCGCCACCATGCCTGGCTGATTGTTGTTGTTGTTGTTGTTGTTGTTTGAGATGGAGTTTCGCTCTTGTTGCCCAGGCTGGAGTGCAGTAGCGTGATCTCGGTTCACTGCACCCTCCGCCTCCGGGTTCAAGCGATTCTCCTGCCTCAGCCTCCCGAGTAGCTGGGATTACAGGCATGCGCCACCACGCCCGGCTAATTTTGTGTTTTTAGTAGAGACGGGATTTCTCCATGTTGGTCAGGCTGGTCTTGAACTCCCGACCTAAAGTGATCCGCCCGCCTTGGCCTCCCAAAGTACTGGGATTACAGACGTGAGCCACCGCACCCGGCCAATTTTTGTATTTTTAGTAGAGAAGGGGTTTCACCGTGTTGACCAGGGTGGTCTTGAACTCCTGACATCAAGTGATCGACCCACCTCGGCTTCCCAAAGTGCTGGGATTACAGGCGTGAGCCACTGTGCCTGGCCGAAAAAGGTTTAAAAAATTTAAACGTCACATACTCCTCAAGATGCTACTGGAAGATGTGCTCCACCAAATTGAAAGACTAAATCAAGAAAGAGTAAGACACAGATACAGCAAACAGGAGCCTAACACAGAAGACATGGCCTGGGAGGCCCATGAGGATGGCGAGAAGGATCCTGGGGTGGCAGCTCTGCGCCAGACGTGGAGGGCGACAGAGCCATGCTGCAGCAGTGCGACCCACCGAGAGCTGAAGGCAGGCCATGGTGAGCTCAGAAGCAGGAAGTACAGGGCAGCCCCCTCCCTCTGACTGTATTTCCACTGCAGGTCCAGTGCCTGGTCCCCACCTTCGCCCTCGCAGGTGCCTGACTGTGCTGAGCCCTGTGTTTCCCAAAACTCCAAGACCTTGCTCACGACTTCCTCAAGAGGGGCCTTGTCAGCTCCCAGAGAAGCGGAAGTCAGATCACAACCTGGAAACTGATCTGCTCGCCTCCTGGAGCCTCCGTCCCGCAGGGGCAGTGCTGCTCTCTCCTTACTGCCAGTGTGCGCCTGCTGTCCGCTTTAATACTAATCATCTTTGATATTCATTTATATGTAGTTATAATAGTTGCGGAAATAGCGAAATAGTAAATAAAATTACCAAATGATCTTCTGTGCTTGTGGCCATGTGCTCTTATCTCCTGTGGATTCTTGCTCAGACTTCACGTGCTTACTCTGTGAGCCCTTTCCTGAGCACCTTATTTGGAATCATAAGTTCCACCAACTCTCAGTGATTTATTTTCTCGGGAGTACGTCTCAGCTAGAATATAGGCTCTAGGAGAGCCTGTGGTTTTGTTTGTTTGTTTTCTCTGCTGTATCCCCAGGGCCCAGAGAATGGCTGGCTCAGTCAGCTCTCAATAGATTTTTTTTTTTTTTTTTTTAAGGCAGAGTCTCTCTGACTCCCAGGCAGGAGTGCAGTGGCCCAATCTAGGCTCACTGCAACCTCCACTTCCCAGGCTCAAGCTATTCTCTTGCTTCAGTGTCCTGAGTAGCTGGGATTACAGGCATGAGCCACCATGTCCGGCTAGTTGTATTTTTTGTAGAGATGGGTCTTACCATGTTGCCCAGGCTGGTCTCGAACTCTTGAGTGCAAAGCGATCCACTTGCCTGGGCCTCCCAGAGTGCTGGGATTACAGGCCTGACGGCTCTCAATAGATTCTTATTGGATAAGTTGAATGAGATGATGAGGAGGAGTTTGCTAGAAAGAGAAAGGTGGGCAAGGATGACGATTTCCAGCAAGGAGGCAGCTGGCACGGAGGCACAAAGTGCCTGCTGTATTGAGCCCTGTGTGCAGTAAGGAGCCTGCTGCTAGGCCCAGGCGGCAGGTCCCGGGGGCTTCCATTATCTTCAGTGCCATCCTGAAAACTTAGTTTTTCAAGGCTACTTTCCTTTTTTTTTTTTTTTTTGGAGTCAGAATCTCGCTCTGTTGCCCAGGCTGGAGTGCAGTGGCATGATTTTGGCTCACTGCAACCTCTGCCTCCTGGGTTCAAGCAGTTCTCCTGTCTCAGCTTCCCGAGTAGCTGGAACTATAGGCACACGCCACGATGCCTAGCTAATTTTTTATTTTTAGTAGAGTTGGAGTTTCACCATATTGATCAGGCTGGTCTCAAACTCCTGACCTCAGGTGATCCACCCACCTCAGCTTCCCAGAGTGCTGGGATTATAGGTGTGAGCCACCGTGCCTGGCTGGCTACTTTCTATAGTTACACTGTTCATGAAGGTAGCTACCAGCCAGACCAGGTTCTTAAGCACGTGGAATGTACCTTATTCAGATTGACTTGTGCTAAAAGTGTAAAATACACACTGGATTTCGAAAATTTAGTACCAAAAATATTTTTGGTACACTCACTTCGGTGGCTGTCACCTGTAATCCCAACACTTTGTGGGGCCAAGGCGGGCGGATTATGAGGTCGAGTTCGAGACCACCCTGGCCAGCATGGTGAAAGCCTGTCTCTACTAAAAATACAAAAATTAGCTGGGTGTGGTGGCACATGGTGCACACCTGTAATCCCAGCTACTCGGGAGGCTGAGGCAGGAGAATCACTTGAACCCAGGAGGCAGAGGGTGCAGTGAGCCAAGATTGTGCCACTGCACTCCAACCTGGGCGACAGAGTGAGACTATGTCTCAAAAAAAGAAAAAATACTGATTATGGCCAGGCACAGTAGCTCATGCCTGTAATCCCAGCACTTTGGGAGGTTGAACTGGGCAGATCACTTGAGCCCAGGAGTTCAAGACCAGCCTGGGCAGCATGGCAAAACCCCACCTCTACAAAAAATTAGCAAGGCTTGGTAGTGTACACCTGTAGTCCCAGCTACTAGGGAGACTGAGGTGAGAGAGTCTCTTGAGCCTGGGAGGTCAAGGCTTGCCAAGAACTGTGATTGCACCGTGCACTCCATCCTGGGCGATAGAGTGAGACCTTGTCTCAAAGAAAAAAACATACTGATTACATGTTAAAAAGATAATATAGGCCCGGCGTGGTGGCTCACACCTGTAATCCCAGCACTTTGGGAGGCCGGGGTGGGCGGATCACGAGGTCAAGAGATCAAGACCATCCTGGCCAACATAGTGAAACCCCATCTCTACTAAAAATACAGAAGTCAGCTGGGTGTGGTAGCGTGTGCCTGTAGCACCAGCTACTCAGGAGGCTGAAGCAGAAGAATCGCTTGAACCTGGGAGGCGGAGGTTGCAGTGAGCCAAGATCGCACCACTGCACTCTATCCTGGTGACAGAGCTAGACTCTGTCTCAAAAGAAAAAGAGAATATATATGGGGTTAATAACATATTATTAAAGATATTATTAAAATTGTTTTCTTAAAGAATACTGATACATGTTAAAAAGGTCATATATATTGGCTTAAATATATTAAAATTAGCACCATCTGTTTCTTTTTATGTGCTACTAGCAAATTTAAAGTTGCATATTTTGCCCACGCTTGTGGCTGGCATATTTCTATTAAAGTTGTTGAGTAATGAGTACATTTGTACTGTGTTGAGTTTAACACTTTATTAGAGACTCTTTTTTTTTTTTTTTTGAGACGGAGTCTTGCTCTGTTACCGAGGCTAGAGTACAGTCGTGATCTCGGCTCACTGCAAGCTCCGCCTCCCGGGTTCACGCCATTCTCCTGCCTCAGCCTCCCGATATTACTTTATGTTCTCTTTCATCTGTGGAACTCGTTTATTTTATTTTATTTTATTTTATTTTGAGACAGAGTCTCAGTCAGCCACCCAAGCTGGAGTGCAGTGGCGTAATCTCAGCTCACCGCAACCACCATCTCCCGAGTTCAAGTGATTCTCCCATCTCAGCCTCCCGAGTAGCTGGGATTACAGGCACCCGCCATCATGCCCAGCTAATTTTTGTATTTTAGTAGAGACAGGGTTTCACCATGTTGGCCAGGCTGGTCTTGAACTCCTGACCTTAGGTGATCCACCCGTCTTGGCCTCCCAAAGTGCTAGGATTATAGGCGTGAAGCACTGCGCCCAGCCCATCTGTGGAACTCTTATCTCACTGTCACTTCATAATCACTGAAACAGGAAAGACTGTATTTATAATTATTGATTTCAGTTTGCTTACTCAAATCCTAGATGCTATTTGTGTGTGTGTGTGCTGGAGTGAAGGAGTCCTGAATTCACATTGTCTTTGGCCTCTGGCAATCTGCCTTCTGATTTCACTACTCAATTAAACTAGTCTATCTCGACATCTTTAATGCGTTTTTACTTTTATTACCCTCCGTGCTGCGTTTGATAATATTTCAAATTTTTCTCCTTAAGATGAAATTGCTGCACTTAACTCCCAGATCCATTTGGACAAGTAGTTTGAACTCTTAGAGTTTCATCTGTTTTATTTGTAGAGGGAATAAGGGTGCCTAGCTTGGTCAGAGGAGTTTGAGTAAATGCATGTTCTGGACTTAAGCACCAAGTGATTGATGCCTCGAAGAAAGCAAATGGCAAAAGGTGAAGACAGGAGTGGATGAGATGAATCATGGGAGGAGAAGTGTTTCTGTTTGGGTTGTTTTATCTCTCTCTCTCTCTCTTTTTTTTCTTCTTTTTTTTTTTCTTTTTTTTGAGACAGGGTTTCGCCCTTGTTGCCTAGGCTAGAGTGCAATGGTGCGCGATCTTGGCTTACTGCAACCTTCGCCTCCCGGGTTCAAGTGATTCTCCTGCTTCAGCCTCCCAAGTAGCTGGCTGGGACTACAGGTGTACACCACGGCGTCTGGCCAATTTTTTATTTTTAGTAGAGATGGGGTTTCACCATGTTGGTCAAGCTGGTCTCAAACTCCTGACCTCAAGTAATCCACCCACCTCGGCCTCCCAGAGTGCTGGGATTACAGGCGTGAGCCACTGTGCCTGGCCCTTTTTTGTTTGTTTTGTTTTAATTGAGACAGAGTCTCACTCTGCCGCCCAGGCTGGATGGCACGACCTCGGCTCACTGCAACCTCCATTTCCTGGGTTCAAGCAATTCTCCTCTGTCAGCCTCCCAAGTAGCTGGGATTACAGGCATGCACCACCACATCCGGCTAATTTTTTGTATCTTTAGTAGACAGGGTTTCACCATGTTGGCCAGGCTGGTCTCGAACTCCAGACCTCAAGTGATCCACCGTGCCTGGCCTTGTTTGGGTTGTTTTAGAATGTAAAATTGGGCTGGGCACAGTGGCTCACGCCTGTAATCTCAGCACTTTGGGAGGTCAAAGTGGGTGGATCCCTTGAGCCCAGGGGTTTGAGACCAGCCTGGGCAATATGGCGAAACCCTGTCTCTAAAAAATTGCGAAAATTAACTGGGTGTGGTGGCTGCATCTGTAGTCTCAGATACTCAAGAGGCTAAGATGGGAGGATCGCTTGAGCCTGGGAGGTGGAGACTGCAGTTAGCTGAGATTGCGCCACTGCACTACAACCCAGGTGACAGAGAAAGACTCTGTCTCAAGAAAAAGAAATAAATGAATATAAAATTGAAGGCAGCCATGGTGGTTCACGCCTGCAATCCTAGCTGTTTGGTAGGACGAGTCAGGAGGATTGCTTGAGGCCAGTAGTTCCAGATCAGCTTGGGAAATATAATGAGACCCCATCTATTTGAACAATAAAAAATTAGCTGAGTATGGTGGCGCATGCCTGTAGTCCTAGCTACTGGGGAGACTGAAGTGGGAAGATTGAGCTCAGGAGCTGCAGGCTGCAGTAAGCGAGGATCACCCCACTGCACTCCAGCCTGAGTGACAGAGCAAGACCCTGTCTCAAAAAGAAAAAAATAAATAAATGTGAAATTGAGCATATATTTGAAAGAAGCCACTACCACAGTGGTTCTCAAACTTGGCATGTGTCAAAATCACCTGAAGGGCTGACTAAAACCACTTTCTGTGCCGCACCCTTAGAGTTTCTGCCGCAGTGAGTATGGGGCAGTGCCTGGGAATTTGCATTTCTAATAGATTCCCAGGTGATGCTGATGCTACTGGCCTGGGATCACACTTTGAGAACCACTGCTCTAGAACAAAACAAATTCAAGTTATTTTTGAAGGGCAGAAAGTCTCAGATGAGGCAGGTCCAGAGGGCTAAGAAGGTGCAGCTGAAGGGAGTTAATCTTTGCAAGGAGAAGTGTTTCCCTTTATAGAAGAGAGAAAGAAAAGAGTTGATAAGACACTAAAATGTTTTGAGGTGAAAGAGAGGCATGTTTAAGGGAGTCACCTAAGTTGGACTTTGAGACACAGCTTTAAATCAAATACATCTGTGTCCAAATCCTGGTTCAGCACTCACACTCACATTCCGAGTTGTGTAACTTCTCTAAGCCTTGGTGCCTTTATCTTGAAATCCAGGATAACCAAACAGTACTTACCTTGTAGGTTGTTGTGGAGATTGAGTGATGAGCTAGTACTGCTTCCTGTTAGTGAGCAGAGAGAGCGAGCCTGTGAAACAGAGTGCCCTTGACGGTAGCAGTGGGGGAGGTGGGAAAGTTAATTCTGTGAACCTTCACTGGATCCCTGTAACTTGCTGAGCATTAGACTTGGCCCTGGGGATGAAAAGGGCAAGGCTTTGGTCTTCAGGGGTGGAAGGAGATGCAGAGAAAGTGAACATGTACAGTACGACACAAGTGCTTTACCACCAACATGAAATGTAGTATTATGTACAAAATACAGTTAGAGCTTTAGGGACAGAATAAAGAACTTGACCAGCAGTAGGGTAAGTGGTTGGAGAGAAGACACTACAGAGTTGATGTTTGAGCTAAATGAAGCTTGTCCAGCCTGCGGCCGAGATGGCTTTGAATGCAGCCCAACACAGATTCATAAACTTTCTTAAAACACTATGAGATTTATGCATGGACCTTTTTTTTAGCTCATCAGCTACTATTATTGTTAGCTTATTTTATTTGTGGCCCAAGACAGTTTTTCTTCTTCTTTTTTTTCTTTTAGACAGAGTCTCATTCTGTCACCCAGGCTCAAATGCAATGGCACGATCTTGGCTCACTGCAACCTCCATCTCCCAGGTTGAAGCAGTTCTCCTGCTTCAGCCTCCCGAGTAGCTGAGATTACAGGTGCCCGCCACCGCGCCCAGCTAATTTTTTGTATTTTTAGTAGAGACAGGGTTTCACCATGTTGGCCAGGCTAGTCTTGAACTCCTGACCTCGTGATCCACCTGCCTTAGCTTCCCAAAGTGCTGGGATTACAGGCGTGGCCACCGTGCCTGGCAGTTTTTCTTCTCTCAGTGTGGCCCAGGGAAGCCAAAAGATTGGACACCCTGAGCTAAATCTTAAAAGATTAGTAGGAGGTGGCCAGTCGCAGTGGCTCATGCCTGTAATCCCAGCACTTTGGGAAGCTGAGACAGGCAGATCACGAGGTCAGGAGATCGAGACCATCCTGGCTAACACGGTGAAACCCTGTCTCTACTAAAAATACTAAAATAAAATTGGCTGGGTGTGGTGGCGGGCTCCTGTGGTCCCAGCTGCTCGGGAGGCTGAGGTGGAGGAGTGGTGTGAACCTGGGAGGCGGAGCTTGCAGTGAGCAGAGATCTCGCTACTGCACTCTGACCTGGGCGACAGACAGAGCGAGACTCTGTCTCAAAAAAAAATAAATAAAAATAAATAAATAAAAAATAAATAAAAAGATTAGTAGGCCATCACCAGGCTGGAGGCATATTCTCAGTCCTGAAAGACATTCAGTTTAAGTTGGGGCCCCAAGGGAATGCCAGGGGATTCAACAGAGAAGTTAATTGGCATCAGGTCAAACAGGCCTTTATGTGCCAGGTTAAGGAGTTTGAACTTTATCTGTAAGTAATGGGGAAATAAGACACTTAAAATGGTGCAGATATGTGTTTTATAGTGGTCACACTGATAACATCATAAAGAGTGTGTTAGATCAGAGAGAGAATAGAAAGAGAAGTCAGCATGAAGTTATTTCTGTCATCTAGGATAAAAAATGAGGACTTGAACTAACATGGGGGTGGTATGGAGGTATCTCACTGGAGAGAGATTTAGAAGGGAGAATCAGAACTCAATGCCTGGTCATCAGAGAGGACAAGGATTGACCCATGTACTGAGACAGGGTGCATGAGAGCAAGGTGTAGGTTTGGGGAGGAAGGCAAAGAACCCAGCTCAGACTAGCAGGTATATCCTACCTGCCATTCACATGGAGAGTTCCAGTCTACAGCTGAATATGTGGGTCTAGAGCCCAGGAGAGAAGGCTGGGCAGGAAAGGTAAGGATCCCAGAAATGTTCCCTTGATAAATATTTGAGTGCTTGCTCTGTGCCAAGTTGTCAGGCTGTAGCTGAGACCCTGAGTGTGATGGAGTTGCCTGGGGAGGTGACTTCACTGAAAAGGAATGAAGGCCCTGGAGGCATCGTCAGTTAGGTAGCAGCCTATAGAGTGGCCTCAGAGGCAGGAGCAGGTCCAGAGTGGTCGTGTGGGGCTTAAGGGAGGGAGGTGTCTGGAGAAGGGAGGAGTGCTCATCAGTGCCCAGTGCCTCGGGGAGGTCAAGCCGGGGTACACACTGAAGGAGGGCCCTTGGATTTAAGGATGAGGAGGTTGCCTTGGTGAGTATGACAAAGTGGAGACCACTCTTCTTTGAAGAAGCTCTGAAGGGAAGGAAGAGGACTAGCTGGACAGCGAGAGTGCTACCAGGTGCTCGGTAAGTGGCAGTGAAGTGCCTCACAGCCACCCAGTAAGTGGCTGTGACTCACCCCTCACCCGCCCGCTTTTTTAGATGAGGAACCAAAGCTGCTTAAGATGTTCAGTAATTTACTTGTGAGCACACAGCAGCTAAGTCCAGAGGGGGGATTCTAACCTGGTCTAGCTGCTCTTGATGCTGCTAAATGGTACGTGGAGTAGGACAAGGGTAAAAAGATGGGAGGTATTGTGAACCCTGGCCGGTGCACAGGGGAGGGAAGAACCAGGAACAAGGGAGATGAGTGGAAAACAGAAAAGTGTGGGGATTGAATGAGGGCCTTGAGAAGCCTGGCAGGGGATGGCAGAGAGAGCCCAGGCAGAGAGTGGCTGTGGACAGGAAGGGCGCCACTCCCACATGCACAGAGCCCCTCACTCAAATCAGAATTTCCCCATAAATGGGAAGATTGTGGTATGTACACTTTCAGGAGTTGTCATGATACATCTTTTCAGATAGAAGAGCCTGATTGTGTTCATAGAATAACAGAGTTCTAGAGGATTTTAGAGAGGTCTAGTCTAATCAACAAATAATCATCTGCTATTCTCTAAGCTAGCTCAAGTCTTTTACTCCAGAGTAACCCTCTGATCCTCTCTGGCTACTAACCAGTCTCCTCCCCTACTTTTCTTAAATAACAGCTTTCTTTCTTTCTTTTGTTTTTTATTTCAATAGTTTTTGGGGTATAGGTGGTTTTTGGTTACATGGATACATTCTTTCTGGGATTTTGGTGCACCTGTCACCCAGGCAGCGTACACTGTACCCTATATGTAGTCTTTTATTCTTTTATCCCTCACTCCCCTACGGCCATCCCAAAGTTCATTATATAGTTCTTATGCCGTTGCATCCTCATGCCCTAGCTCCCACTTATAAGTCATACTATACTTACATAACATCTTTATTGAGATATAATTTACTTGCCATACAATTTATGCTTTTTTTTTTTTTTTTTTTTTTGGTAGAGACAGGGTTTGTCATGTTCCCTAGGCTGGTCTTGAACTCCAGGCCTCAAGTGATCCACCCACCTCAGTCTCTCAAAGTGCTGGGATTACAGGCATGACCCATTGCGTCCCGCCACAATTTATGCATTTAAGGTGCATACTTCAGTGTTTTTTAGTATATTTACAGAGTCGTGCAACCATCAGCACAATCAGTTATAGGACATTTTTATCACCCCAGAAGAAACCATCACCATCAGTCCCCCCCACTGCCCTCCAGCCCTAGGCAACCACTAATATATTTTATCTCTTTATCTCCCTTTTAAAACTAAACTTGGGGAAGAACAGCCCATACTGTTTCTACTACTCAACTTGCAGTTACTTCTCAAGTCAAGTGTTTTTACTCCCCTACTCCTCTGAAACTGCTCAGGCAGTGTCATCCGTGACCCTCTAACTACCAGTCCCAGTGGACATGTTGAGCGTTGACCTTTGACGCATTTAGCCTGTCAGTTTTGCCTTGTGCTCTGTCTTTGGCATGGGATCTTCATCTGCCCCTTGGCTGGATTCTCACTCTTCCTGAATGATTGAATCTGCTCATATGTTCAGCTGCATGCCATGCTGATGACTGTCTTTTCACAGAACTCATAGTCTGTATAATTCATTGCCTTTTGGCTGTTACCTGGATGTCATGTAATCATGGCTAAAACTGAACTCAGCCTTCTACACCAAGAAAACTCTGCTTTGCTTTTTTTTCTACTTACCCATGTGCTCAAATTAGAAACATCTTTCTCCCTCCTAATATAAATTGGTCTCCAGTACCTGCTGTATTTTCTTCCACCCTAACTCTAAAATCATCTCTTTCTCATACCCACAATCAGGTCCTCATCTCCTTCTCATGGATTATTTCGGCAGTTTCCTGCTTGGTCACTGGCTGTATAGCCTCTCCTCCTGAGATCGATTCCTCACATAATCATTATAGAGCACTTGTAAATACACAATTGTGACCTCATCTGCTAAGCCTATTAAAATGATACTCAGCACTACCACACTAATAAGCATTTATGCCCCTCCCACCCTCCCCCCGAACCCCCAGCCCTGTCCAGCCCAGCCCCAAATCTGAATCTGATCTAGCTTCTGACTACCAGTTCACAGGAAATACAAGGGATAAAAGAACTTGTAAAGGAACCATGGGGATACAAACAGCTAACTATGGAAGTGGGAAATTCTACAGAAGCATTGAAGCTTCGTAGACAAATAATTGTCAAAGGAAAAAAAAGAGGGAGAGAGAATTGTTGAGTCTTAAGAGTTTGTTACCCAAATGCATTGTGTTGGATGCTGGATCTTGATTTGAATAAACCCACTGTTAAAACAGTTTTTGTTTGTTTGTTTGTTTTGAGACAGAGTCTTGCTCTGGGATTACAGGTGTGAGCCACCACACCCAGCCAAAATGAAAGTTTTTTAAATTTACTTTTACCATTAAGCTGGATCCTTTTGCCCTTTTTTTTTTTTTTTTTTGAAACGGAGTCTCCCAGATTGGAATGTGGTGGCACGATCTCGCTCACTGCAACCTCTGCCTCCCGGGTTCAAGAGATTCTTGTGCCTCAGCCTCCCAAGTAGCTGGGATTACAGGCGCACTCCACCTGGCTAATTTTTGTATTTTTAGTAGAGACAGGGTTTCACTATGTTGGCCAGGCTGATCTCGAACTCCTGACCTCAAGTAATCCACCCGCCTTGGCCTCCCAAAGTGCTGGGATTACAGGCATGACACACCGCTCCTGGCTCAGTTTGATTTTTTTAACATCCAATAATGATGTGGTTACTTTTCAAAGAGCTTTTGTATTTCAGAGATAAAAGTTGAAGTATGGGTATGGTGGCTCACGCCTGCAATTCCAGCACTGTGGGAGCTAGAGACAGGCAGATCACTTGATGTCAGGAGTTTGAGACCAGCCTAGCCAACATGGTGAAACTCCATCCCTACTAAAAATACAAAAATTAGCTGGGTGTGGTGGCACACAGCTGTAATCCCAGCTACTCGGGAGGCTGAGGCTTAAGAATTACTCGAGCCTGGGAGCTGGAGGGTGCAGTGAGCCAAGATCACACCACTGTACTCCAGCCTGGGCGACAGAGTAAGAAACTGTCTCAAAAAAAAAAAAAAAAGTTGGAAGTATTTAAGGAGAAATGTGATTCCCAGGTTAGCACAAGGAGTGGGTGGGTATAAATGAGACAAGATTGGCCATGTGTTTCAACTGGGCAGTGGGTTTGTGGGGAGGCTCATTATACTTTTCTGTCTACTTTTGGTGTGTTTGAAATCTCCCATAATAAAGAAGAAAGGAGTTAGTTTGTCTTAAAAAGATACTGATGAGATAGGAAAATTTGAGCGCTGATGGGATGTGAGATAATAATTATTTTTAAAAACTGTGTTTTGGCTGGCCGCAGTGGCTTACGCCTGTAATCCCAGCACTTTGGGAGGCTGAGGCGAGTGGATCACCTGAGGTCAGGAGTTTGAGACCAGCCTGGCCAACGTGGTGGAACCCTGTCTCCACTAAAAATACAAAAATTAACCGGGTGTGGTGGTGGGTGCCTGTAATCCCAGCTACTTGGAAGGCTGAGACAGGAGAATCACTTGAACCTGGTAGACAGAGGTTTCAGTGAGCCATGATGGTGCCACTGCACCCCAGCCTGGGTGACAAGAGTGAGACTCAGTCTGAAAAAAAAAATTTTTTTTTTATTACAGTAAAATACGTATAACAGAATTTACCATCTTAACCGTATATAGATGTATACAGTACAGTGGCATTGAGTACATTCACATTGTTTTTTTATTCGTTTGTTTTTGAGACAGTCTTGCTCTGTCACTCAGGCTGGAGTGCAGTGGTGCAATCTTGGCTCACTGCAACCTCTCGAACCTGCAACCAGGTTCAAGTGTTTACCCTGCCTCAGCCTCCCAAGTACCTGGGATTACAGTCATATGCCACCTTGCCGGGCTAATTTTTGTATTTTTAGTAGAGACAAGTTTCACCATGTTGCCCAGGCTGGTCTCAAACTCTTGATCTCAGGTGATCCACCCGCCTCAGCCTCCCAAAGTGCTGGGATTACAGGCATGAGCCACTGCGCCTGGCCTTTTACTTTCTATTTCTATGAATTGACTGTTTATACCAGGTGCCTCGTATAAGTGGAATCAATATAGTATTTATTTTTTTGTAACCAGTTTGTCTTACTTGATGTGATGCCCGTAAGTTTCATCCATGTAAATATGTGTGACAATGTTGTCCTTCCTTTCGAAGGCTAAATACTATTCCACTGTATGTACATATCACTTTTTTTTGTTGGGGGGGGACAGGGTCTCACTCTTGTCCCCCAGGTTGGAGTGCAGTGACTCCATCTCAACACACTGCAACCTCCACCTCACCTGGCTATTTTTTTGTGTTTGTTTGTTTGTTTGTTTTCTAGAGACAGTTTTGCCATATTGGCCATGCTGGTCTTGAACTCCTGAGCTCAGGTGATCCACCCACCTTGGCCTCCCAGGGTGCTGGGATTATAGGCTTGAGACACCACGCCTGGCCTATATCACATGTTTTAATCCAGTCAAGTATTTATGGGCACTTGGATTGCTTCTCTTTTTTGGCTGTTATGAATAGTGTTGCTGCACACAAAGGGTTACAGATCCCTCTCTGCATTCTTGCTGTCAGTTCTTTTGGGTGGATACTCAGAGGTAGAATTCCTGGCTAGTATATGATAATTCTGTTTTTCAGTTTTTGAGGAACAGCCACACTTTTCCACAGCAGCTGCCCCATTTTACATTCCCACTAACTGTGCACCAAAGTTCAGTTTCTCCACATGTTCGCCAGTACTTGTTATTTTCAGGTTCTTCTTGTTGTTGTTTTATTGTAGCCATCCTAATGGGTGTGAGGTAGTGATGAAAAAGAATTGTTAATGTTTTAGGTATAATAATGGTATCATGATGTTGTATACACTTTTTTTTTTTTTTTTTTGGAGACGGAGTCTCGCTCTGTGGCCCAGGCTGGAGAGCAGTGGCGCCATCTCGGCTCACTGCAAGCTCTGCCTCCCGGGTTCACGCCATTTTCCTGCCTCAGCCTCCCGAGTAGATGGGACCACAGGCGCCCGCCACCACCCCCGGCTAATTTTTTGTATTTTTTAGTAGAGATGGGGTTTCACGTATTTGTAGGATGGGTCCTGGAGTCTCCTGACGCAAGTGATCCAGCCTCCTGGGCCTCCCAAAGTGCTGGGATTGCAGGCGTGGGCCAGCGGCCAAGAATAGCGGTAGCGGTAAAACCGACCTTAGCGATCCCGGCACTTTGAGGAACAGAGGCGATCACCGTCAAAATCAGATAGTGAAAAACACCATCTATAACAAAATACAAAAAATGTAGCGGAATGAAATGATGAGCACCTGTAGTCAACTCTATGAGGAGAACTGGTGGAAATAAGCGTGGAGCGAAGATCGAGCACCACAGTGAGGCAATCCTTGCTCCACCATATAACCTGAACAATGGAAGGAGGCTCTGCCTCGCTGCAAACTGGTCATTTGTTTATTTATTTATTTATTTTGAGATAGGCCTCTGTGTTGCCCAGGCTGGAGTACAGTGGCATGGTCTTGGCTCACTGCAACCTCCACCTCCCAGGTTCAAGCAATTCTCCTGCCTCAGCCTCCTCGGTAGCTGGGACTTTACAGGCATGCATCACTTGCCCAGCTAATTTTTGTATTTTTAGGCGGGGTTTCCACCATGTTGTGGCGAGGCTGGTCTCGAACTCTTGACCTTGTGATCTGCCGGCCTTGGCCTCCCAAAGCGCTGGGATTACAGGCAGGAGTCAGTGCGCCCAGCCAAGAGTTTTTTGGTTTTTTTCCAGACGAAGTCTCTCTGTTGCCCAGACTGGAGTGGCTGATCTCAGCTCACTGCAACCTCCGCCTCCCGGGTTCAAGCAGTTCTCTGCTTCAGCCTCCCAAGTAGCTGGGATTACAGGCGCCTGCTACCACGCCCGGCTAACTTTGTATTTTTAGTAGAGACAGGGTTTCACCATCTTGGCCAGGCTGGTCTTGAACTCCTGACCTTGTGATCCACCCCCCTCGGCCTCCCAAAGTGCTGGGATTACAGGCTTGAACCATCACACCCAGCTAAGGGTTCTTTTTAGAGATACATACTGAGAAATATGTATTTCTAAATGGTATCGTCTTTGGGATTTGTTTTTTATTTTATTTATTTATTTATTTTTGAGACGGAGTCTTGCTCTGTCACCCAGGCTGGAGTGCTGGAGTGCAGGGGCACGATCTTGGCTCACTGCAAGCTCCGCCTCCCGGGTCCACGCCATTCTCCTGCCTCAGCCTCCCTAGTAGCTGGGACTACAGGCGCCCACCACTATGCCCGGCTAATTTTTTGTATTTTTTAGTAGAGACAGGGTTTCACCGTGTTAGCCAGGATGGTCTCGATCTGACCTCGTGATCCGCCTGCCTCCGCCTCCCAGACTGCTGGGATTACAGGCATGAGCCACCGCGCCTGGCCGTATTTGTTTTTTAAATAATCCAGTTGTCCAGTGGAGGGAGGTAGGAATGAAACCAAATTGGCCAAATCCTAATATTTTTTCAGTTGCATGATGTTTGCATGGGGGTTCATTATACTGTTCATTCTAGATTGCATATTTTGAAATCTTCCTTTAAATGACATTTTGGGGCCATAGTGATCATTCCCAGCCTCTCTCGCAGCACACTCCCGGTTGTGCTCGACATGTCGGCAACGGAAACTACTGCTGCTGTTCTGCTTGCCGCCTCCGCCCGTTCCCACACAGTGCTCATTTGTGCATTTTTGCCTTTGCCTCTTAGCCCAGAATGCCTTCCTCCCCTCCAGAGGACTCTTGTGTTTCCCTGAAGAAGAACCCTAACTCAGGGAAGTCTTCCTGCCATCCCTACACTGTCCTGCCCTCCCTCCTGCTTCCTTCCCTAAGACTCCACCTCTGTAGCTCCTCCATCCCATCCCAGAGGAGGAGGCAGGTCAGCATGTCTTCATCTTCTTATCCCTGGGCTTAGTTACCCTGCCTAGAATATAGTAAAAGCCTAGTGAATTTGGGGGTCTTTTTGTTTGTTTTTTGTTTTGTTTCATTTTGTTTTGTTTGAGACAGGGCCAGGCTGGAGTGCAGTGGCATGATCTTGGCTCACTGCAGCCTCTGCTTCTTGGACTGAAGCCTTTCTCCTACCTCAGCCTCCTGAGTAGTTGTGACTACCGGTGCGTGCCACCATGCCTGGCTAATTTTTGTATTTTTTCTTTTTCTTTTTTCTTTTTTTTTTTTTTTAGACAGAGTCTCACACTCTTACCCAGGCTGGAGTGCGGTGGCGCAATCTCCACTCCCTGCCACCTGTGCCTCCCAGATTGAAAAAATTCTCCTGTCTCAGCCTCCTAAGTAGCTGGTATTACAGGCACACACCACCACGCCCAGCTAATTTTTGTATTTTTAGTAGAGATGGAGTTTCACCATATTGGCCAGGCTGGTCTTGAATTCCTGATCTTGTGATGCGCCTGCCTTGGCCTCCCAAAGTGCTGGGATTACGTGCATGAGCCACCGCGCCCGGCCATTTTTGTATTTGTTTCTAGAGACCGGGTTTTGCCATGTTGCCCAGGCTGGTCTTGAACTCCTGGGCTCAAGCAAACCACCCACCCACAGCCTCTTAAAGTGCTGGGATTACAGGCGTGAGCCACTGTGCCCGGCTGTGAAGTTTGAATAATAACTTGCACTCTATTTACTGTTAATTTATACACAGCCTGCACCGAGCAGTATCTGCTGTATAGGAGGACTTTGGTGAGTAAGTGCTCTATGGGCCCCAGAGAGCATCTCCTTGTTCAGAGTAAAAATTGGTATTAGAAGGATAGCAATGTGGGCCAGGTGTGGTGGCTCACACCTGTAATCCCAGCACTTTTGGAGGCCGAGACAGGCAGATTGCTTGAGGTCAGGAGTTGAAGACCAGCCTGGCCAACATGGTGAAACCCCGTCTCTACTAAAAATGCAAAAATTAGCCAGGCATGGTGGCGCGTGCCTGTAGTCCTAGCTACTTGGAAGGCTGAGGCAGGAGAATCACTTGAACCTTGGAGGCAGAAGTTGCAGTGAGCCGGAATGGTGCCACTGGACTCCAGCCTGGGTGACAGAGCAAGACTCCTCTCAAAAAAAACAAAAAACAAAAAAAAACCGTGTAGCAATGTGGACTTTTAAAGCCAGTGGAACTCTAGATCATCTAACCCAGCCATCTTCAGATTCTAAATGGATTGTGTCTTAACATCACACATCTAGTTGGCAATTGCCTGCATTGTTTTCATGTCCATCAAGCAACCTTCTGAGCCTCATTGGTTTCCCAAATTAGTTTTTCTGTAGTGAAGAGAATGTACTGACTGCCAAGCACGAGAATCAATCTGTTTAACAATTTTGTTTCTCAGTGAATTCTAACTTTGATTATTCTGCAGAAAGAGATTGTATTGTTAAATGCTTACATAGCTTTGCTTTTTTAAAAAGCTCTTTAAAAACTTTCTATTAAAAAAGGGTGATGGTTATATGCACATAGAACTATACACGTGCATTATACCATATCAGATTCCTGGGTTTGATATTGTGCTGTAATTACATAAAATACAATCATTGGGGGAAACTGGGTGAAGGGTGCACAGGACCTCGCTGTACTATCTTTGCCACTTCCTGTGAATGTATAATTATTTCGAAAATGTTTAAATTTAAAAAGATGATGTGAAAATGTTTAGGCACCAAACTATAGAGTTTTCTGGAAAATGCCAGAACTGGAACTTACCTTCTCTGTGTCCTCGACAAGTGGATTCAGTGACAGAAATGGAGCTTATAGAGATCTTTAGTTCTCATCATGGTGAGTTGTTTGTATTCTAAATCAGTGACTATTCCAAACTAGTAAGACAAATAATGTCTTTAAAAGTGGGAATTTTACTAGCAGGAATTTTAGAACTTATAGACAGTTCTTTGATTTTCTTTCTTTCTTTTTTTTTTTTTTTTTATGAACAGGGTCTTTCTCTGTCCCCCAAGCTGGAGTGCAGTGGCACAATCATGGCTCACTGCAACCTCCCTCCTGGGCTCAAGTGTTCCTCTTACCTCAGCCTCCCGAATAGCTGGGACTACAGATATACACCACTGTGCCTGGCTAATTATTTTTCTTTTTAGAGATGGGGTCTCACTATGTTGCCCAGGCTGGTCTTGAACTCCTGGGTTCAAGTGATCCTCCTGCCTTATCCTCCCAAAGTGTTGGGATTATAGGTGTGAGCCACCACACCCGACCATTTCTTTTTTTTCTTTTTAAAAAATATTTTACTGGCCCAGCGCGGTGGCTCACACCTATAATCCCAGCACTTTGGGAGACCAAGGTGGGCGGATCACTTGAGGTCGGGAATTAAAGACCAGCCTGGCCAACATGGTGAAACCCCGTCTCTACTCAAAATACAAAAATCAGCCAGGCATGGTGGCGCATGCCTGTAGTCCCAGCTACCTGGGAGGCTGAGGCAGAAGAATAGTTTGAACCTGCAGAGGTTGCAGCGAGCCAAGATCGTGCCACTGCACTCCAACCAGGGTGACAGAGCAAGACTCCATCTCAAAAAAAAAAAAAAAAAAAAAATTACAAAGATCGTTTGTGGCACTAGTATGTGGTATTTCATCATAGCACAGTTCATTTTTCTGGTAATGACACCTTGCTGGGTATCTGTGCTTCACTTAGGGGAAGGTGCTCCTTTTTGTACAGTTTGAAACTGACTCACTCCGTCCTGCTGCTGGTGTTTGATATGCAAGCTTCTCTTTTGGCATCACTCTCGGAAGTGTAAGTCACCAGTTGTCTTCTGACAAATGGGGTCTGTCGACAGCAGACCCCCAACATTCAGAAGGGATCCTTCTTGAGACATCAAACCTTGGGAAATCTTGTGTAATTTTCTCAGTTACACTGGCAATAAAACAGGAACAATGATGCTCATCCTCTAGGGTAGTTTTTAAAAAGGTTGAGTGAGATCCTGAATTAACTGGGAATAATAGGTTAATAATAATTAACTGGGAATACATCATAAGTAACTGGAAATGAGAGGTCAGCAAGCACATGACTTAAGTCAGGACTTGTTCCTACAGCAGTTGGTTCAGATGTGTGCTTTATCAAAGTAACAAGTTGCCACCTGACATGGATTTCCCTTCCTCAAGTCATTGAAAACTTGAGTGTTGCATGAAATGGACCTACTTTACCTGAAGAGAGGGTCAGGGCTCCTGACTGTCCTGTGGACATACAGGGTGCTGGGAGAGAAATGTTGACCATGGGATTGGGTTGGAATTGCCAATAGTTAACAATTATTGCCTTAAAAACTTCTGATGTTTTAAGTCCTGCCCTCTGGTGGAGTCCCAGTGGCCATGCTGGTGGAGTCCCTCTGACTCTGATGAGGAACACAGGTTGGGAGGGCGGGGTCTCAACACATGGTTCAAATAATTCAAGTGAGAGAAATGGGTGTTAACGAATGGAGAGAAGTGGGTAGGTTCAAGAAATGTTAAGGAGGTAGACTCCATAGGACTTGCGTACCGACTGTATGCATGGTCTGAGGAGGAACGGAAAGGAGGCTGTCTGGTTTCTGGTTTATGTGACAGGGCGGCTGGTAGTGAAAGTCTTATGTAGGAACAGAGGAAAGGGGAGAAAACAGGGCTGGAGAGAGGCTGGCCTCAGCTTTGGACAGATGTCATCTGAGTCATCACTCAAGTAGAGAGGGGCTCAGTAGGTCTTTGGATAGACAGGAGTAAGAGCTCTGCAGAGGTGGGGTATGAGATGGCACATTTTTTCACAGACACCTTTCAAGTGCTGGACACTGTCTGAGGCACCGGGGTCTCTGCTTGGCATTCTAGTGTCGGGCTAGGCCCTGACACTAGATGAGTGCACCCTGGTGAGGGGATCAACAAGAAAGTACTGTGGTGTGGGTGGTAGGTGATGTGGATGATGGAGGAGATAAGCCACCTGAATTAGAAGCTGAGTCATCCCCAGAAAGGTTAGAGGGAAGAGGTGCTCTGGACAAAGAGAAGAGCAGGTGCAGAGGCCCCGAGCAACACTGAGCAGGCACGTTTGAGAAGCTATAAGCTGAAAGCCAGCCGCAGGACCCCAGCATGGTGCACAGCAGGGAGGGCTGTGAGTTTGTTTGAGTGTGATGTTCAGTCCTGGGAATCGGAAGGCATGGGAATGTGTGAAGTCTCTCAGGTAGGGTATGTAGAGTGAAAGGGGGAGAGGACTGGACTGTTTGATAGAAGGGCAGAAGGGGAGACTTCTTAAAGGATACTAGAAACAACCAACCATGGAAGCAGAAGAGAATGCAAGAAAAGTGGTAAAGAAAAAGGGAACTTTAAAGATGGAAGCAGGCCGGGCGCGGTGGCTCACGCCTGTGATCCCAGCACTGTGGGAGGCCGAGGCGGGCAGATCACGAGGTCAGGAGATCGAGACCATCCTGGCTAACACGGTGAAACCTCGTCTATACTAAAAATACAAAAAGTCAGCCGGGTGTGTTGGGGGGCACCTGTAGTCCCAGCTACTCGGGAGGCTGAGGCAGGAGAATGGCGTGAACCCGGAAGAAGGAACTTGCAGTGAGCCGAGATCACGCCACTGCACTCCAGCCTGGTTGACAGAGCGGGTCTCCGTCTCAAAAAAAAAAAAAAAAAGATGGAAGGAGGCCAGGTGCAGTGACTCACACCTGTAATCCCAGCACTTTAGGAGGCTGAGGCAGGAGGGTCGCTTCAGCCCAGGAATTTGAGACTAGCCTGGACAACATAGTGAGACTCCTGTCTCCACAAAAGCAAAAATATTAGCCAGGCATGGTGGTTCATGCCTGTGGTCCCAGCTACTCAGGATGCTGAGGCAGGAGGATCACTTCAGCCCTTAAAAAAAATTGATAAAGGGCCAGGTGAGGTGCCTCACACCTGTAATCCCAGCACTTTGAGAGGCCAAGGCGGGCGGATCACCTGAGGTCAGGAGTTTGAGACCAGCCTGGTCAACATGGTGAAACCCCATCTCTACTAAAAATACAAAATTAGCTGGACGTGGTGGCACATGCCTGTAATCCCAGCTGCTTGTGAGGCTGAGGCAGGAGAATCACTTGAACCCGGGAGGCAGAGGTTGCAGTGAGCTGGGATTGCACTCCAACCTGGGCGACAAGAGCGAAACTCCGTCTCAGTAATAATAATAAAGATGGAATTAATAAGAGATGATAAGAGGGAGAGGAAGGGAGTGCAGGGAGAGAGGGAAAGGAAGGACTGAAAATATGGCCTGTGTATAGCAGTAGGAAGATCATTGCTGGCCTTGGAGAAAGCAGTTCTCAACTCCTCCCTTCCTTTTCCCCACATCCCATCGATTTCCACATTAGCCAGGAATGTAATCCATATTGCCATAGATCAAGGTGCTGGCTCTAAGGGGTAGGAACTGGTGGAGTTTTGCTGACAGGAGGATGACAAGGTAAAAGAGGAGGCAGGAGGAAAAGCAAATTTCCTGATGAGTAGGGCTAGACAGTGGCATTGGCTGCCAGTGCGTAAGGACCACTGATGAGAGAACCACGCGTGTCTTCAGCAGCTGTGTCTGTCAGCTCAGAGTGGAAGCATGTAGGTGTTGTCGTTTTTTGGTGAGTTTGGCCACAAAGCATTCTGGGATTGTAGTGGTGGGTGGTTGAAGAAGGAGGAAGTGGAGACTAGACGAAGGATTATGCTTCCTGTAAGGCCAGTGCATGGTGGGTGAGAGACTGACAGGTTGCTGCTTAGGAGTCCAAAAGGTGTGGCCAGCTCCAGCTTGATTCAGAGCAGTGGTGGTATCCTGGAGCTCCTCTCCCAGAGCAGAGGATGGCAGGTGGCACCTGGAGAGTGTGGCCTCCCAGGGAGGGAGCTGGCACAGGCTAGGATGGGAGTTAGTCAGCAGGGTGTCTTGGTGGAAGGCTGAGCACACGTGGTTCTCCAGCTGACCACGAGCATCTGGTCATATTATCTCCCAGGACTGGGTCCTCCTGGAACCCTGTACACTACAGAAACTCTTCAGTAGTTACAACAGGAACCTTTGAGCTGAGCACCCAGAAGTACCAGATGCGCTGGAGCAGGCTGCCATATTTATACATGGCAGCCAGTTAGTATTGCTTTACAGCACCTTCTGTGTTTGTTCTTACATAACTTGTAATCTGTTCAGGCTGTTTTCCTATCTGTATTGTAATTCTTGGAGTTCAGGCTCCAAGGCTTACTCATCTTTGCCCTGCATATCAGACACCTGCAAATGCTCAGGGCTTAAAAATCTGCGGGGGCCACCACATTACACACTCCTATCCCCACCTACATTATTCCAGTTGAATTTTGTGAGTAGTTGAGAAAATGGCCTACTGTTTCCTTTGGTTAAAAGCAATAGGTATTACAAAATTGAGTTGTTACATTGGAAGTTGTCTGCAGCTGTTTGCATGTGGGTATTGAATGAGGGAGTGGTAGCTTTTGTAATTGCTAGGGCAAAAAAGATTCTGTTTCTAATCTGAGACAACCAGCTGACTCATCAAGTGCCTTGACCCTTTAGATTTCTTTCTTTTTTCCTCCTTGGAAAATGGAAAACTGAGCTCCCAGATTTACAGATAGCCCAGACCTGGCACTGTGGAACAAAAGAAAACGGTAGAAAAGGAGGCCGGGCGCGTGGCTCATGCCTGTAATCCCAGCACTTTGGGAGGCCGAGGGAGGCGGATCACGAGGTCAGGAGATTGAGACCATCCTGGCTAACATGGTGAAACCCCGTCTCTATAAAAATACAAAAACTTGGCCGGGCACGGTGGCTCACGCCTGTAATCCCAGCACTTTGGGAGGCCGAGGTGGGTGGATCACGAGGTCAGCAGATCGAGACCATCCTGGCTAACACAGTGAAACCCCGTCTCTACTAAACATATAAAAAAAAAAAATTAGCCGGACGTGGTGGCGGGCGCCTGTGGTCCCAGCTACTCGGAGACTGAGGCAGGAGAATGGTGTGAACCCGGGAGGCGGAGCTTGCAGTGAGCCGAGATCGTGCCACCGTACTCCAGCCTGGGCGACAGAGCAAGACTCCGTCTCAAAAAAAAAAAAAAAAAAAAAATACAAAATATTAGCCGGGCGTGGTGGCGGCATCTGTAGTCCCAGCTACTCGGGAGGCTGAGGCAGGAGAATGGCATGAACCCGGGAGGCGGAATTTGCAGCAAGCCCAGGTAGCGCCACTGCACTCCAGCCTGGGCGACAGAGCAAGACACTGTCTCAAAAAAAAAAAAAAGAAAAAAAGAAAATGGTAGAAAAGATGAAAATCAAGGAAATTTTAGCAACTAATTTTTATTTCCTCTGACCATTTAAATGGGTATGAATTTACCTTCCACAAGGAAAACTTTTCAAATAATGGGTTTTAAAAAGGGTCTGTTTTATGTGCATGGTTCCCTTCCACCCCTAGGTGGCAGCAGAAAGCAGAAGAACCTGCGTGAAAGGAAAGCAAACGTCCTGCAGCTGTGGGGCGGTGTTCCTGAGTTCTAGGATTGTGGCTTACCTCTGCCCTGCAGTGCCATTTGTCAGGCATTCCTGCGATTTTTTTTTTTTTTTCAGACCGACTTAGTTACCCATACATGGATTTTTTAAAATACTGACTTGGCTAGGATTTATAGAGCACTGTGTAGTCAGCTTTAACAGTTAAGAAAAAAGCAAATGTCGATGTGGGGAAAAGAAGAAACACGAACATTAGAATTGGGGATTAGAGGCTGAGAAAATGGTCCTCCCTGGTGTCCAGTGGGTAGTCTGCTGTTGAGAACTGATGCCCGTGGAGTTGCAGGTGGAACACCCAGGCCAGGGCACTTCACCTGGGCTCCTGGGGTTGGTGTGGAGAGTCACGTGGCCCTTCTCTGCAGCCGGAGAAGCTAGCACAGGGGGCTCCCTGTCTCCTCTGAATCCTGTCTAAACATAGTAATGAGGGCTATTACTTGGAACATTTTCTAATAACATGCTATAGATGCTTAGAGTTTATGGGAAGGGGGGATGGTACCGGGGGTGGGGGATAAAGGACAAAAACGTAATAAGTAAACACAGGAAAGGAGCAGCGTGTGTTCAGAGGCTGAGCATAGGCACCTCCTCTGGGCAGTGGAGTTGAGTCCTGACTGCAGCACATGCAGCTGAGGAAGTAGTAGAACGATTCCATCTTCTTTTCCCTTCCCATCCCTTCTGACATGTTCTCATCTTAAAGTCGCTGCCCCTGAACTCCCAGAGTACTTACTGTGTGCTGCTCTCAGTCTGTGGCCATGTCTGTGTACGTCCTGTGTCCTGAAAGCCCACGAGAGGAGGAGCTGCCTAGTTTGTCTTTATGTTCCCCACAGCACTTGTCTCTGGCACAAGGCAGAATCTTAACTTTAGTGGCATGAATCCATCGAGGAGGAAGTGGGAAGCAGAGTCACAGTGTCAGCTAGACATGATTGTGTTCAAGCAAATAGTCCCAATAAGAAGTAGTGAGGGGCCGGCCGGGCACGGTGGCTCACACCTGTAATCCCAGCACTTTGGGAGGCTGAGGCAGGTGAATCACTTGAGGCCAGGAGTTTGTGACCAGCCTGGCCAACATGGTGAAACCCTGTCCCTACCAAAAAATAACAAAAGTTAGCTGGGCATGGTGGCACACATCTGTAATCCCAGCTACTTTGGAGGTTGAGGCACGAGAATTGATTGAACCCAGGAGGTGGAGGTTTCTGTGAGCCAAGATTGTACCACCACACTCCACCCAGCCTGGCGGCAGAGCAAGGCTCTATCTAAAAAAAAAAAAAAGTGTATATATATATATATATGTGTGTGTGTGTGTGTGTGTGTGTGTGTAATCTCTGGCCTTTTTTCGTTGGCTCCATTCTTGGGCATACCTCCAGATGAGATGGCTGTGGGCAGCCTCATGCCTGTCTCCTGTAGAAAGAGGACTGCAGAAGCACTTTAGCTAGACCTCAGTTCTGACTGGCCAGGTACAGGACCGTCAGGGAAAATGGAGGTGTGTCCCCAGAAGTAGGAGTGTAAACTATGCAAGCAGAACCCACTGGCGAGCATTGCAGGGATGTCAGCCCTTGGCTTGTTACTGTCACAGCAGAGCAAATTCATATGTATCTAAGTCATTCTTTTCAATGTTTTTCAGCATCTTCATGATACAGTTAAGAGGAATCTTGACAGCACCACTTCCCCTCAGAATGGTGATCAACAGAATGGCTACGGGGACCTCTTTCCTGGGCATAAGAAGACTCGCCGGGAGGCCCCTCTGGGAGTTGCCGTCTCTTCCAATGGATTGCCTCCAGCCTCCCCCCTCGGTCAGCCTGACAAGCCTTCTGGAGCAGATGCCCTGCAGTCCAGTGGGAAGCACTCTCTGGGGCTAGACTCTCTCAACAAAAAGTGTCTGGCTGACTCGAGCCTCCACTTGAACGGAGGCAGTAACCCCAGTGAGTCATTTCCTCTGAGCCTGAATAAAGAACTGAAGCAGGAGCCTGTCGAAGACCTGCCTTGCATGATCACTGGGACTGTCGGCTCCATATCGCAAAGCAACCTCATGCCAGACCTCAACCTTAACGAGCAGGAGTGGAAGGAGCTCATCGAGGAGCTGAATAGGTCGGTGCCCGATGAAGACATGAAGGACCTGTTTAATGAAGACTTTGAGGAGAAGAAGGACCCAGAGTCTTCTGGCTCTGCCACACAAACCCCCTTGGCACAGGACATTAATATTAAAACGGAATTCTCTCCAGCAGCCTTTGAGCAAGAACAGTTAGGCTCTCCACAAGTGAGGGCCGGGTCTGCAGGGCAGACCTTTCTGGGGCCTTCCTCTGCCCCTGTGAGTACAGATTCCCCCAGCCTAGGGGGCTCCCAAACCTTATTCCACACCTCTGGTCAGCCCGGGGCGGACAATCCCAGTCCAAACCTGATGCCGGCATCAGCCCAGGCCCAGAACGCACAAAGAGCCCTTGCAAGTGTGGTATTGCCCAGTCAAGGCCCAGGAGGGGCCTCAGAGCTGTCCTCTGCCCACCAGCTCCAGCAGATCGCTGCCAAGCAGAAGCGCGAGCAGATGCTCCAGAACCCACAGCAGGCCACCCCGGCACCAGCCCCGGGCCAGATGTCCACATGGCAGCAGACAGGGCCCTCCCACAGTTCCTTAGATGTCCCTTACCCCATGGAGAAGCCTGCCAGCCCTTCCAGCTACAAGCAAGAGTTCACTAACTCCAAACTGCTCATGATGCCTAGTGTGAATAAGAGTTCCCCTCGGCCCGGAGGCCCCTACCTCCAGCCCAGCCATGTGAACCTGCTGAGTCACCAGCCACCGAGTAACTTGAATCAGAACTCTGTGAATAACCCAGGGTCTGTGCTGGACTACGGCAATACAAAACCCCTTTCTCATTACAAAGCGGACTGTGGGCAAGGCAGCCCGGGGTCTGGCCAGAGCAAGCCAGCCTTGATGGCTTATCTTCCCCAGCAGCTGTCCCATCTGAGTCACGAGCAGAACTCACTGTTTCTGATGAAGCCAAAGCCAGGAAATATGCCTTTCCGATCACTCGTTCCACCTGGCCAGGTAAGTGTGAGCCTTCGCTTTCTGTTCCTCTGCTGCAGGTGCTTCAGTGAGGTTACTCGCTACTTTGGATGTTAATTGGGTCCGAGGTAGTTGTGGGAAGAGGGAGGAGGGAATAGCTGCTGTCATCCTTTGCTTCTCTTGGGAGTGGAAATTTATAAAATAAACCAGGGTTGGTTCTTAATAAAAAATAGGGTAAAGTTCCCTAGCATAGCTGGATTTTTAACTACACAAAGGTTTGAGGAATCACCTGCATTGAGTCCAGTGTCTGTTTCATGCCATAGGATTTAAATTAAGTAATTTGTGGCTGTGCTTTGCAGATAAAGATTACATTTAACGTGCTTCTTAGAGGCCTGGCTTTTTTTTTTTTTTTTTTAACTACCTTTCAGATCTCCATGTACAAAATTCCCTAATTTTTGGTAAGCTTATAACATTTTAGGCACGTGCTGCTTCCCAGCACAGCTCAGCTCTGTGGTTACTTCATCATGGTTCTAAAGCCTGGTAGCATCAAATGGAAAATGGCCCTTTGGGTTGTTTCCTGTTTTCTACTACTGCAGATAAGCCTGCAGTGAACACCTTTGTGAATTTGTAATACATGCTGAAATTTTGCGAATTAAAAAGCCCAGTGCTAGTAATATCATGAGGACATAGACACACTCCTGTACTGATGAGAGTGTGTAAATGAGCTCACTGCTTTTGGGAAGTCATTTGACATTACATATTTTTCACATGCTGTAAAATGTTCATATGCATTGACACTATATACCTTACAAGTTGATCTAAAGAAATAATCCAAAATAAAAGAAAAAGTTATATCCAAGATATTCATTGTGTGGTTATTTCCAATAGCCAAAAACTGTAAGCAGTTTAAGCATCTCCCAATGCTGATAATTCCACTTATTTCAGCCAGTAAGATGTCTCACGCCATTAAACGCCTGAAGAAAGATGGCTGCGCAGTGAGGGTGCTTGTCATTTGGGTACCGGCACTTTGCTCCTTACGAAGCTCTCTCAGTAGTTCTTAAGCTTCTGGTGACTAGAGTGAAGAAATTATACCACAGAATCTTAGAATGAATAACTAGAAAGGAGCACAACAAGTTTAACTGGTTTAAATAATGATTGCTTTTTGCCTATCTTCTGCTGAGTTTTCCCCTTTTCTTCTAAATGTCAGTAATGATGGGATAGTATTGTGGTAGCCTTTGACGTGACTCTCACCTTTGGTCTGTGTACTGACAGAATATCTGTTAAAGTTCTCATTGATACTCAGTATTTTTTGAGGATGGGTATTTGACAAAAGCTAAGCAGTCTCTTCCAGTAAAATGCTTGTACAGATGGACAGTTTCAGGTCGTTCAGAGATAGCTCCAAATCTAAGGTTTATGCACATGGGGCAGAGTGGTCTCCATTGACCAAAGCCCCCTTCAAAGTATTCTTCCCCTAGGCCAGGCGTGGTGGCTCACAC
Organism: Papio anubis; assembly: GCF_008728515.1. Classification (NCBI taxonomy): domain Eukaryota; kingdom Metazoa; phylum Chordata; class Mammalia; order Primates; family Cercopithecidae; genus Papio; species Papio anubis. The sequence continues at coordinate 172,344,982 of NC_044980.1, forward strand.
CTGTAATCATAGCACTTTGAGAGGCCGAGGTGGGCAGATCACCTGAGGTCAGAAGTTCGAGACCAGCCTGACCAACATGGAGAAACCCCATCTCTACTAAGCATACGAAATTAGCCGGGCATGGTGGTGCATGCCTGTAATCCCAGCTACTCAGGAGGCTGAGGCAGGGGAATCGCTTGAATTTGGGAGGTAGAGATTGCGGGGAGGCAGAGGTTGCGGTGAGCCGAGATCGCGCCATTGCAGTCCAGCCTGGGCAATAAGAGTGAAACTCCGTCTCAAAGGAAAAAAAAAGTATTCTTCCCCTCTTGGCCCCCTCTGCACTCAGATGTCCTGATGAGGGAGCATTTATAAGCCTTGATTGCTTACTGGAACTATCGTGTGCAAATATGAAAGCTTACATATGCTTAATGTAAAACCATACCTTTGTCACTGGTGAGTCACTGGGAGCAAAATTTACACGTGTGGAGTAATTGTTGGTTGCTGGGTTCCTCTATGCTCAGATGTCATCACTTTTGGTCTGTGCCCCAGCCCTATGGGATGGTTGTTGGAGGTCAGAAGGGAAGCAGAGACTTGGCTTCAAGAGAGTGAACCTTGAATGAGACTCTCACTGGATGGAGCTTATTTGGTCTGATCAGAGCTTAGAGACTTCACAGTCCTCTATCTGTGTTGACAGGAGCAGAACCCTTCCAGTGTCCCGGTGCCAGCCCAGGCTGCCAGTGTTGGGACCCAGCCGCCTGCCGTGTCCGTGGCCAGCTCCCACAACAGCTCCCCCTATCTCAGCAGCCAGCAACAGGCCGCTGTAATGAAGCAGCATCAGTTGCTTTTGGACCAGCAGAAACAAAGGGAGCAGCAGCAAAAGCATTTACAGCAACAGCAGTTCCTTCAGAGGCAACAGCACCTTCTGGCAGAACAGGTAAAAAGAAAGGTGGAAGGAAACCACCACTTCCCACCTTTGCCTGCACCCTGAGTCACTGCTGCAGTCACACCTTCTGCTCGTGTGTGTGGATTTGCACTGACTTTCTTGCCTGTCGTTAGAGTGCTTTGCCTTTTAAAAACCCCTTTCCAGGAATGTGGCATTTCTCCGACGGGGGTAGTCTTATGTCAGAAGCTGCTGTGTGTCACTTAGTGGAGAGTACTCAAGACAGACTCTGGGGCTAAAACTGTTTGTGGAAGGGACATTTTCCCATGTTTCTGGTCAGCAGCTTCCAAGCCACTGAGCTCACGTGTCTGTCAGTCCACTATGGGGTCAGCTTTGCTGCCCTTACAGAGCCTGTTATAATCCAGAACGAGAAGAGGGAAGTGAAGTTATCCCTGAAGGGCACACAGTTCACTCGCTTGGTTACCAAATGTAGTGTGCAGGCATTAAGGGTTGCGAGTGCGAGTGCGAGTTGTTTTTTTTTTTTTTTTGAGACAGAGTTTTGCTCTGTCATCCAGGCTGGACTGCAGTGGCGCGATCTCAGCTCACTGCAACCTCCACCTTGGGGTTCATGCAATTCTCTTGCCGCAGCCTCCCAAGTAGCTGGGACTACAGGTGAGAGCCACCCTGCCTGGCTAATTTTTGTGTTTTTAGTAGAGATGGGGTTTCACCATGTTGGCCAGGCTGGTCTTAAACTCCTGACCTCAAGTGATTCACCCATCTTGGCCTCCCAAAGTGCTGAGATTGCAGGCGTGAGCCACCGCGCCCGGCCTTAAATTACATCTTTAAGACATAAGAACTGGCTCCAGATAGTGAAGTTCATTGAGGACAATCATTGCCTCAGTTCTGCCTTTAAAAAAAGCAGCTTTATTGCAATGTAATTCACACAACATATACTTCACCCACTTAAGTGAACAATTTAGTCATTTTTAGTATATCACAGAGCTGTGCAGCCATTACCACAATCCATTTTAGAAAACATTTTCGTTACCCTAAAACAAATCCCATACCCATGAGCAGCCATTCTCCCAGCCACCCGGCCCCTCCAGCTCCTGAGCCACTTTCTGTCTCTGTAACTGTCTGCTCTGGGCCAGGCGCGGGGGCTCACGCCTGGAATCCCAGCACTTTGGGAGGCCGAGGTCAGGAGATGGAGACCATCCTGGCTAACACGGTGAAACCCCGTCTCTACTAAAAATACAAAAAAATTAGCCGGGCGTGGCCGCGGGTACCTGTAGTCCCAGCTACTCGGGAGGCTGAGGCAGGAGAATGGCGTGAACCCGGGAGGCGGAGCTTGCAGTGAGCCCAGATCACGCCACTGTACTCCAGCCTGGGCGACAGAGCGAGACTCCACCTCAAAAAAAAAAAAAAAATTTGTTCTGGACATTTTATATTTATGTCATGTCATTTTCAATCATGTACTATGTAACAGCAATTCATTCCTCTTGATAATTAAATATTCCATTGTATGGATTTTTTGTTTGTTAGTTTGCCCTTTGTTTGTTTGTTTTTGAGACGGAGTCTCACTGTCGCCCAGGCTGAAGTGCAGTGATGTGAACTCGGCTCACTACAAACTCCGCCTCCTGGGTTCACACCATTTTCCAGCCTCAGCCTCCCAAGTTGCTGGGACTACAGGCACCCACCACCATGCCCGGCTAATTTTTTGTATTTTTTTAGTAGAGATGGGGTTTTACTGTGTTAGCCAGGATGGTCTCGATCTCCTGACTTCATGATCTGCCTGCCTCGGCCTCCCAAAGTGCTGGGATTACAGGTGTGAGTCACCGCACCCAGCCGGATATGTTACATTTTATTCATTCATCTGTTGATGAACATTTGGGTTTCTTGTTTGGGCTGTTAATGAGTATTGCTGCTGTGAACATTCATGTACAAGTTTTCATATAGACATCTGTTTTCATTTTTCTTGGGTAGATACCTGGGAGTGGAATTGCTGGATCACATGGTAATTTTTATGTTTAACCTTTGGAGGAACTGTCAGACTGTTTCCCACAGGCTGTCTCATTTTACATTCTCACCAGCAGTGTATGAGGGTGCTGGTTTCTCTACATCCTCACCAGCCGCTTGTTATCAACTGAATTTGATTCTGGCCATCCTAGTGGGATCTCATGGTAGCTGTGATTTGCATTTTCCTAATTGGCTGTCCATTTTTTAAAAACAGATATACCTACCTTTAAAAAAAGTCATTGCTTCCTAGATCTGTTTCATACTATTTAAAAACCCCAAAATGAAATCAGCACTATTTCCACAGGAGCCCATTTGTGAGTAACAAACTTGGGTAAGTTACTCTTCTCTGACCTCCCTCACTCCATGTGTTTTGGATTTTGTTATATGTTGGTTTTATTTTGTGGTTCTTGGCATTTTCTAGGAGAAGCAACAGTTTCAGCGCCATCTGACCCGCCCACCACCCCAGTACCAAGACCCGACACAAGGCAGCTTCCCACAGCAGGTTGGACAGTTCACAGGTAGGGGGTGTCTGCGTGAGGAGCAGGGACAGGGGAGGCCGCTGCTTGGTGCTAGTTGAATCCCTGCTGTCTGGCCAGCTCTATGCCTTGACTTCATCAAACGCATGCATTGTCCTCATATACACCTCAGTTTGCCTAAGGGGCCTGGTTTTCTAGTTACTGCACGGCATCAGGAGAAGAGGGCACAGAGGCAGACCACTAGAACTACCTTTGCTAGGTCCCTGGCTGTACAGTTTTCTGAAGCAAAATCACTTCTAGCTGGAGGACATCTTATCAACAGGAAATAGCTTCTGTAATTCTTAAGAAAGTTCTTTGCTTCTGCTTTTATGTGTTCAAAAAATTGACTCTCCTATCTTCCAGATAAGGACTTAATGCACTTGCGTGGCCTTTGGCTTCTTTCTCTCCTCCTGTCTGCTCACTGAGTATCACAGATGGCAGCATCACTAGTGGACAGTCAGCCAGAAAAGGGCAGGAAGCACACTTGAGTCTAGCTGTCGCCTCTGAGATGTGCCAGGGAACTTCATAGGCCATCCCTCCAGAAATGCCCAGAGATTTCAGGGAATGGATACAGTAAGTTCTGGTCTGCCCGCCCTCCTAGCTCCTCTCGGAATGTCCTAGAAACCTCTGGTTTTCCTTATTTGGGATCTTGCTACAAAGGGTCCCAGAGAGACTGACCACAGCTGTGTGTCCTAGAGGAGACCGGGTGCGCTTTCATGTTTGTGCTACCTGGGGTCAACATGGGGTTGAAATCTGCAGGCATCTCAGAAGCATGGGCCTGACCTGTGTTTTCTGCCTTCAAACCCATCTGACATTTTGTGGATTATTGATGGGAATGAAATAGCCTGTTTCAGCTCTCCTCTTTTCCTCAATCCAATTTTGTTGTTGTTGTTTTGAGACAGAGTCTTGGTCTGTCACTCCGGCTGTAGTGCGTGGCAAGATCTTGGCTCACTGCAACCTCCACCTCCTAGGTTCAAGCAATTCTCCTGCCTCAGCCTCTCAAGTAGCTGGGATTACAAGTGCCTGCCACCACACCCGGCTAATTTTTGTGTTTTTAGTAGAGACGGGGTTTCACCATGTTGGCCAGGCTGGCCTTGTACACCTGACCTCGTGATCCGCTGGCCTCAGCCTCCCACAGTATTGGGATTACAGGCGTGAGCCGCCGTGCCCGGCCCCAATTTTTATTATATAGTTGCTAGTAGAGAGGAAGAAGAAAAAAGCACTGAGTTACGGCCAATCCCTGAACAATGACTCTCCTACCCACAAAACCTATTTCAGTTAATGGTGTTGCCATGTGTCTATTGCTTAAGCCAGGAGGCCTAGACAGCAGTTCCCTGAGCACAGGGGTGCTTTCTGTTCCATCCTCTGCTATCTCTCCAGCACAGCACAGAGTGGGTACTCAGTGAAGATCTGGTAATTTCCTGTGACTTCTCCCTCCCTTGGCCATCTTGTCATTTCATAGTATAAATCGTGTGACATAAGATGGTATATTGTCTGGTGAGATGTTGTCACACAGTCCTGCGCCTCCACCCCCCATTCCCACATAGTCTGCCCCCCCTCATCTCCATGACTGAACAGCCTCTTCCAGCATGGTCTCAGCCGCACTCTCAGTCCAGCCACTCTTGGGCTTTACAACGCCATTCTTTTTTTGTCTGTTTGTTTGGAGACAGAGTCTTGCTTTCGCCCAGGCTGGAGTGCAGAGGCATGATCTCGGCTCATTGCAGCCTCCGCCTCCGGGGCTCAAGCAGTTCTCCTGCCTCAGCCTCCCGAGTAGCTGGGGGCGTGCGCCACCACACCCAGCTAATTTTTGTATTTTTAGTGGAGGCAGGGTTTCACCATGTTTGGGGCAGTATGGTCTTGATCTCCTGACCTCGTGATTCTCCTGTCTCGGCCTCCCAAAGTACTGGGATTACAGGCATGAGCCACCGTGCCCAGCCACAACCCCGTTATTCATACGCCATCCACAGCTCTTCCCTATCTGGCCGGAACTAGCTCTTCCGTTTTATATGTAATCAGCTGGCCACTATCTCCATACCCTGGCCACGGCCAGCCTCTGAAAGTTTCCCACCCAGATGCCTTTTTCTGACTCTGCGTTTGCACACACTTGCCTGGAATGCTCTTTTTCCCCAAACTGTTAAATTGCTAAATTTATGTGATTGTAAACCCAGTGGATTCATCACCGTCTCTCTGAAGCCTTCCCCAAGGCTTCCCAGATGCCAGGGCTTCTGGCCTGCACCCTGCAGCCTGCTGGCCAGGTGTGCCCCATCACACCCCATCATGCCATGTGCTAACTTTGCCTCCCAGAGGCAGATCTTGCGTTGGGCCCACCTCAGAGTCCCCAGTGCCCACCACAGGGTCCCCACAGAGCAGAAATTTGGTGGGTGCTTGAAAGTTAAATGAAGCAGGTCACTGGTTTTCTCTCCCCTGGGGCTTTGCCCTTCCTCTGTGCCTTTCTGAACCCCATCATTGTTTCAGAGACCAGTCCTCCATTCCACCTGTGGGAGGCTTTCTGCCCCGTGGTCCCCAGGGCCCTCTTCCCAGTGTGCTGTGAACATGAGACTTCTGGTGCTGTGGCTCAGGTCTCAGAGGGGCCCCGTGGTGGTCCACTCCTGACTGCCAGACTCTTCTCTGTCTTGTAGGGTCCTCTGCTGCCGTGCCCGGCATGAACACCTTGGGTCCATCCAACTCCAGCTGTCCTCGAGTGTTCCCTCAGGCTGGGAATCTGATGCAGATGGGCCCTGGACATGCTTCAGTTTCCTCTCTCCCTGCAAACTCAGGCCAACAGGACCGGGGTGTGGCTCAGTTCCCTGGCTCCCAAAACATGCCTCAGAGCAGCCTCTATGGCATGGCTTCTGGCATAACCCAGATAGTTGCCCAGCCCCCGCCACAGGCCACCAATGGACATGCCCACATTCCACGGCAGACCGGCGTGGGCCAGAACACCTCCGTCTCAGCTGCCTATGGGCAGAACTCTCTGGGAAGCTCTGGCCTCTCCCAGCAGCACAATAAGGGGACCCTGAACCCTGGCTTAACAAAGCCGCCGGTCCCAAGGGTGTCACCAGCCATGGGAGGCCAGAATTCCTCCTGGCAGCATCAGGGAATGCCGACCCTGAGTGGCCAGACCCCGGGGAACAGCAACGTGAGTCCCTTCACTGCAGCCTCCAGTTTCCACATGCAGCAGCAGGCCCACCTGAAAATGTCTAGCCCGCAGTTCTCCCAGGCAGTGCCCAACAGGCCCATGGCTCCCATGAGCTCAGCAGCTGCAGTGGGGTCCTTGCTGCCCCCAGTGAGTGCACAGCAGAGGACCAGCGCCCCTGCCCCAGCACCACCCCCAACGGCCCCTCAGCAGGGCTTGCCTGGCCTGAGTCCAGCAGGGCCTGAGCTGGGGGCCTTCAGCCAGAGCCCTGCCTCACAGATGGGCGGTCGGGCAGGGCTGCACTGTACCCAGGCCTACCCTGTGCGGACCGCGGGCCAGGAGCTGCCTTTTGCCTACAGCGGGCAGCCAGGTGGCAGTGGGCTCTCTAGTGTGGCTGGACACACCGACCTGATCGACTCCCTGCTGAAGAACAGGACTTCAGAGGAGTGGATGAATGATTTGGACGACCTGTTAGGGTCTCAGTAATGGAAGGATTTGTAGTGTTTTTAGTGTTCATTCATCCTATATTTTTCTTCTCAGATTCAAAGAAAGAGCAACTACTTTGGACCAAAAGCCCATGGCCTGGGGAGCTGGGCAGTAGAGCCCAAGCTCCAGGTGAGGCCTGGCCCTGGGCAGGGTCCGTGGCTGCGCCCCTCAGGCCAGCACTTGCGGTCCATCGGGCTGGCCCCAGCCCATCTGCTGGCATCAGTACCTGGTGTTGGGACAGCAGGATAGGGTTCTAAAGGTGGTTTTCTATCCAAATGACCAAAAAACCAACAGTAACAACAGTGAAACCCCACGATATCAGGCTTATAAAAATCTGTGCCATCATGGTGATTTTATCCAAGATTTCTCCACTTACCCCAGTGTTAGGGACAAGTTTTTGTTGAAACTTTATATAGCAGAATTATTTGCAATTTGTAGCATAGAAAAGATTTTTAAATTTTTTTACAAAAGGTTTTTAAACAGATTAGGATAGGTGATGGTTTAAATCAATTAAGTGGCATTGGAAACCTAGGGTTTCCTTTTGATTAAGAGCCTTTTTTGTTTCTGCTCTTTGTCAGCTTTCAGGGGAGAAGGAGGCCACTGGAAAATTATTTCCCTAAGTGCAGGCTGTTGACTGCGTATGCCAAAAAGGGACAGGAGGCATGGAATAGCAGGTCGGGTGACACAGCTAGGGTCTTCCTAGCAGCTCCTCCTCCCTCCCAAGGCCCCCTGGAATCCCTTCCTCCCACGTCCTGGCAGCAGGACCCAGGCTACATATGCAAGGGAGAGATGTGGGGGTCCTGTGTCCTGGAGTATTACGTCTCCCCACCTTCTGCAGTTTCTCTGAACGTGTATGTTGCCCATGGTGGGAGCTGGTCACTGTGCAGTTGCGCACAGATGTCTTTACCCGTGGCCTTTCTGTCTGCCTCTCCTTCCTCTCTGCAGCCCAAATGGAAAACAATTATTTACTCCATTGGAGGGGGAAAGCAAGAGTCTTAGAATTCCTAAGGGAACCCTGGCATAAAGGTTTTGGGGAAGGAGGCCGCAGGCCGGCCCAGAGGAAGCAATTCCACTTTGTTTGACAACTTCTGCCACTCCCATGTCAGATGACTTGCACTTTTTAAAGAGATTGCTTTATAACACTAAGACATCCTTTCTAAAGATTCAAGTGGACTTGACTAAGCTGAGGGTTCACAAAATAGAATATGACATGTGAGCTGTTTTTGGAAAACGAAGATGGAGAGAGCACTTCCCCGTAACGAAAGTGGTAAGCACAGGGTGAGACCCTTTTACACAGAATGGTGGAGAGAAAAGAGAATGCTGAAAAGTGGCTTAGATACAGAGTGTTCTATGGAGAAACTGCAACCCCGTTTTTATTTCCCTGGAGTCTCCAAATGGATCATTCAGGAGTACTGTGTGAAGAATTGAGCCAAGGAAAATATTCATGCAACCAGCCTGAGTCGCGGTGAGGGAACGAGAGGTTGTACACACATTGGTAGTTATTTTGCACCAGCAGTGCCTTTCTCACTGGGGGTACTTGGACCCTCAGATCTTTTTTTCTAATAGCCATTTGCCACCCCAGGTGGTATGTCGGCCATTTCTCCTCAAAACACCTTCCCTAACTTTTCCATGTACTCAGTTTAGCTCTCAAAGAAGGGGTAAATCATAAAGCCAGTGAAAATTCCACCCTCTGAGCGAGTTCCCCAATCTGAAGGGGAAGAGGGTGACCTCAGCGGCTTTTCTCCCAAAAATTGGCTGAAGGCTGGTTGTGGATCCTTGTTCCTCTCTTGACCCCATCTGGCTGCTGCCCCGTCTCCCACCCCTGTCCCCAGGGCTTACTGGCCCTGCACTCTGCCTTAGTCCTGGGGCCGGCGACACAGTGGGCTCCTCACTTGCTGCAGTGTCATAGCAATAAAATGTGATTCTTGGGGTCCCCCCAGGGAGCTGCCCATGGCTTTATTTATGAATCTGGTTTTCGGGAGTCAGGGGAGGAGATGACTTTGCTTCTGTGCACAGCCCCGTCTTCCAGGAGCCACGACTCAGAAGAAAAGGGTGCTCAGACTTTTGTTATACACATTTGCTTTGTGTAAATAAATGTTTACAATTTTATATGAAAGATGGAATAAGCGCTAGAGCTTCCAACTGTATATTTTTTACTTTTATAGATTTTAAAACTATGGTCCTTTATATGTGTGTGTTGGGGGCTACGATGAGTTTCATGGCAAACGGTTGGCATTGTTAACTTTTTATTGTCATCAAAAGTGCATAAAAGTCCTATTAATCCCCGTATTGTTCTACTGCCCTTAACTCTGGTATACACCAAAAAGAAATCTTTACTTTCCTTGTTTTATCATTATAAAAATAAAGTATTTTGCTAGTATGGAAACAACCTTTGTATTTGACGTCACCTGGGGTCTGCTGGCAGAAGTTTGGGGATTGGTTTTCTTTTGTAATTTAGCTGCTTGCTTTTCTTGTTTTTTTATTATTATTTTTATTTTTAAAGAACTGCCCATTGAGTCATAGATTTAGCTGCTTTCTTATTGCACATTGTTGGGTGGGAGTTGGTTTGATTGAAGCCTCAGAGGAGCTTCTGTTATCTGCTGATAGATACTAAATTAGAGCTAGCATCACCCTGAGAAAGCAGCCTGTGCCCTGGGACTCAACGGGCGTCCATGCAGCTGACGGAGGGGAGCTGGACCGGATGGCTCTGCTGTCTTAGCTGCTGGGTGCTTCTCGTGCTTCATGTAGAACCGTTAGGTTTGCCCCTGAGTCTGTTTGCTGCATGCCCTATTTGGTTTCTCTTCAGCATACAGCTTGGTTTTCGCCTTTTTTAATTGTAAGAACGGTGCGCTGTGGCATGGCACACTGTGAAAGGGGACCAGATGATGCAGCCTGGACTGAAAGGGTGAATGAGGCCCCTCACCTCAGAACTCTCCCTGCTCTGCTTTGCTGGGAGCAGGGAGCAGGGCAGCCTGGGAGAAGCTGGAGTTCCTCAAAGGGCAGAGAAGAACGGCCTTCAGGAGATCACAGCGAGGAGACATGCCACGATAGACTCAGAAAGCTAGATTACGCTAATAAAAAGGGGAAAGACATCTGTGACACACAGGAAACAGTGTTCGTGGCCTTGCCATAGAAGGCACAGTAAAGGAGGAAAACTCTGGAGACTCCCTGTGAATTCTTGGCTAAGAATGCACGTTATGTGCAGTGATCCAGAAACGCAAATGAGAACAGAAGTGAGTGGCTCTGCCTGTGAGATGCACAGTGCTGAGCGGCGCCTGGTGCTGGCTACAGTATGGGAGGCTGGCTGCTGTATGATTTTTTGTGGGAAGAAATTTTGTAGACGTTATCAAGCTCCTTAAAATGTTCGTGCTGTGTCTGCCTGGGCAGTTGTAATTCTGAGAAGCCATCCTTGAAAATGACTCTGGGTACAGAAAAAGGTACAGCACAGTGGCGTTCTTAGTATTGCTGTTTACAATCGCAGAAACTTACGAGACGCCGAACTGCTCCCCTAGGGGGTTGGTTAAGCAAACTGGTGCTTCCACTCCATGAGATAGGATGCAGTCGTTTAAAATATTTATGAAGGTGTTGGACGTAGTCATTTGGAATAATGGTTTTGTTGGGGCTCTTAACTTGTAAGCCAGTAGAAAAGAAATCTGGCTAATATAATCCTTTAAGTTATTTCCCTACAGCCCATTTTTAAGGTTCCCAGTAACTTTCAGAATCAAAGGAGACGTCGGACGGCCAGGCCTCAGTAGTGGCAAGGCCCAGGCAGTTCCAGATCCCTGCAGCCTGCCACCACCCGAGTCTCCAGGTCAGCAGCCAGGCTTGCGGGTGATGGAGGAGGACTCGGTAAGGGACAGTTCGACTCGGCAAATGTTTAGGGAGAACTTGCTGCGGCCAGGCATTGCCCTAGAGGCGGGGAATATGGCAGAAATTGCAGCAGTACAGGAAGGCAAAGTTCCTACACCGCAGAGCTCACGGTCTCATGGGAAGGAGTTATCACACAGGTCAGGTAAGTGTTAGGGAGAACTAAAGCCAGGTAATGAGATAGAGGGCAGTAGGGCTGCAGAGGCTGGGATGGGCCACAGACTACTGTAGATATGGTAGCAATGTAAGTCTGTTAAGAAAGTGACACACAACATAGGCCTAATCACAGCACTTTGGGAGGCCAAGGTGGGAGGATCACTGAGACCAGCCTGGGCAACATAGAGAGACCCTGTCTCTGAAAAAAGAAAAAAAGGCATGGTAGCACACACCTGTGGTGCCAGCTACTCAGGAGGCTGAGGTGGGAAGATCACTTCAACCCCGGAGGTTGAGGCTTCAGTGAGCCAAGATCATACCACTGCACTGCAGCCTGGGCAGCAGAAACCCTGTCTCAAAAAAAGAAAAAGTGCAGTTAACAGGAAGAGGGAGGAGTGCTGAGGAGCAAGTTAACAGATGCCTGCACATGTGTTAAATTTAAAAGCAGGCCAGGCGTGGTGGCTCACGCTTGTAATCCCAGCACTTTGGGAGGCCCAGGCAGACAGATCACCGGAGGTCAAGAGTTCGAGACCAGCCTGACCAACATGGTGAAACCCCGTCTCTACTAAAAATACAAAAATTAGCTGGGTGTGTTGGCATGCGCCTGTAGTCCCAGCTACTTGGGAGAATGAGGCAGGCTTGAACCTGAGAGGCAGAGATTGCATGCAGTGAGCCAAGATTGTGCCACTGCATTCCAGCCTGGGCAACAAAGCTAGACTCTATTTCAAAACAAAAAACAAAAAAAAAACACATATTTAAAAGCAAGCAATATGCCACTGCATTTAGTAGGATGGTGGCTCTTGCCATCCTCCAGGTGCCTGTGAGCTGCAGCAAGCCTGCATTGCAGGCCTGTGCTGTTCTGAAACCTCTGCCCACCTCCCCAGTCCAGCCTCAGAAGATGCCCGAGGTAAGTCAAGGACAAGCTCCAGGGTCTCCTGTTTGCCCCTGGAGTTGGATGGCACACCATGGTTGGTGGCATGATCAATAATGCTCCCTGCAGGCCAGCCAGCTGATGCCTGGAGCTGGCAATGTGGCTCTGAAGATGTTGAAAGATACAAGATGTTAGCTACCTGCGAACTTGGTCCAAAGCTAGTGGCTGAACTTAAGTGTTCCAGGCACTGCCCTGGCCAGCACAAGAAATGGTGAGTAGTGACAAAATTTCTTTACTGGACTTTTCTTCCCCCTTTTGCCTTCAAGCAGTTAATGTCCTGGCCACCCTTCAGATTGGCTTTACTTACACTTCATGGATAGTACCCTCTTTGCATGGTTGCGTAAGCTGAGCCGCAGTTTAGCTAGTGCATGAAAACCATTTCATGGAAGTTAGGAAAGAGAACTTCAGACTCCCACCCAAAGCAGAAACCAGCGTCACAAGGGCAGAATTCAAGGATCCACCACCCTGTCAATCTTCTGGGAAGGGTAACATACATTAGGAAGAACTAGATGCCATTGGCTGCGAAAACACATAAATGCAGCAGCTGCCTGCTGGGGACAGGGCTGCAGCACGGACTGACTCTGAGGATTTCCACACGGCAGGCGACCTTAAGCAAGCCCTGACCACGTGGGCTGTGGTGAGAAGCAGCAGGCCGTGTTAGATTGCTATGTGGGATCAATGGGGCGGCCTCCACTTTTCTTTGTGCCTGGAAAGCAGAACTTTTCAAGACTGAGGACGAAAAACTGAAATTTTGCGTCCTTACTAAGTTAAGATCTAACTACATTTTATGTAGCAGAGACAAATGCTTGCTGACTACTTTTGGATTTATTACTACTGATATCATTTCTCATCATGAATTTTAAAGTTTTAGGCTGGTTCTATACTTGTAGTAACAGATTATTTTATGTAACACGAGACAGAGTCCAACCACATGTAGAATCTTCAAGAGCTATAGATAGTGCCATCCAACTTATCTAGAGCTAGAGGCCTAAGGAGGTCCTAGTCCCCAAGTAGTAAAAAATTTAAATCTTGGCAGGATGCAGTGGCTCATGCCTATAATCCCAGCACTTTGGAAGGCCAAGGCAGGAGTATTGCTTGAGTCCAGTAGTTTGGGACAATTCTGGGCAACATAGTGAGACCCCATCTCTACAAAAAAATCAGCCGAGCGTAGTGACACACTCCTGTAGTCGCAGCTACTAGGGAGGCTGAGGTGGGAGGCTTGCTTGAGACTGGGAGGGCGAGGCCACAGTGAGCATGATGGTACCACTACGTTCCAGCCTGGGTGACAGAGTGACACATTGCCTGAAAAATGAAAAAAATTGAATCTTGCTGAGCATGGTGGCATTTGCTTGTAGCCTCAGCTACACAGGAGACTAAAGAGAGACGATTGCTTGAGGCCAGGAGTTTGGGGCTGCAGTGAGCTATGATTTCACCTGTGAATAGCCACTGCACTCCAGCCTAGGCAACATAGCAAGACTGTCTTTTTTTTTTTTTTTTTTTTTTTGAGATGGTCTCACTATGAATTGCTCAGGCTAGAATGCAGTGGTATGATCATAGCTCACTGCAGCCTGCACCTCCTGAGCTCAAGCATTCCTCCCACCTCAGCCTCCCAAGTAGCTGGGGCTACAGGCCTGTACCACCATGCCAAGCTAATTAAATTTTTTTTTTTCTTTTTTAAAGACAGAGTCTTGCACTGTCTCCCAGGCTGGAGTGCAGTGGTGTGATCTTGGCTCACTGCAAGCTCCGCCTCCCGGGTTCATGCCATTCTCCTGCCTCAGTAAAAAAAAAAATTTTTGTGGCTGGGCGCAGTGGCTCACGCCTGTAATCCCAGCACTTTGGGAGGCCCAGGTGTGCGGATCATGAGGTCAGGAGATCGAGACCATCCTGGCTAACACGGTGAAACCCCATCTCTACTAAAAATATAAAAAAATTAGCCTGGCATGGTGGCGGGCGCCTGTCGTCCCAGCTGCTGGGGAGGCTGAGGCAGGAGAATGGTGTGAACCCAGGAGGCGGAGCTTGCAGTGAGCCAAGATCATGCCACTGCACTCCAGCCTGGGTGACAGAGTGAGACTCCGTCTCAAAAAAACAAACAAACAAACAAAAAATTTGTAGAGCGAGGGTTTTACTATGTTGCCCAGGCTGGTCTCAAACTCCTGGGCTCACAAGAGCCTCCTGCCTCAGCCTCCCAAAGTGTTAGGATTACAGGCGTGAGGCACCACACCCAGCCAACCCTGTCCCTTAAAACATAAAAAGATAAATCTGTGACTTCTTTTTGATTCTTCTTGTGCATTAACAGGCACTTTCCTTAAACTTTGCAGCTGTCTGTCATTCCTTGCATTTAACCTACTCTATCCAATTGATCCTGGATTCCCCTCCCCTGGGTCCACTTCTTAGTAAACCTGTGGCATTATAGGAACACTACAGCAGGAGACCAGGGCGAGTCTAAGCCTGAGTGTGCCACTGCCAACCGTACGTGGAGCCTCTCTGTGGCTGTCCCAAACCTGGGAGACTGGAGCAGCCTGAGTGGACGGTCACGGAGACTGCTACACTCCAGATACCTTTCAGGACAGACTCATTTCCAGGAGTGTTGGACACTCATTGTTAGGAGCTGCGGCCAGCTCACAGCTGACTCTTTCTGGGAGTTGTGTTCAGTGGAAGGGAGCTGCCCAAAGTTACGCCTTCTTCCAGGGGCAGCCCATGTCTGGAGACTTGTCAATATGGGAGTATGGAGACCCCAACCCCCTTGCCTCAATTTGGGACATCTCCAAAGAGCCATCCTGGCTCCACTGCACCAGTGCTGTCGGCTGAGGCCTCTGCTGCATCCGCTTCTCAGTTCCACCTCTCACTTGCCCAGTCCAGCAGCCCTTGCTCCCTTATGAGTGGTGCTGATGCCCTTTGAAATCTGCCTTTGGGGCACCTGGCTCGAGAGAGTTGGTGTGGGGAGTGGTCCCAGGAAGCCGACTGTAAGCTGGCTCGCTGCTGGCCACGATGACCCCATCACCAGTGGCAAGTGGGATAGCTGTAAAGGGGAACTGTGAAACGTTCGCCATGGTGACACCGGGCAGGACACTGCGGAAGGAAATAGAGTACCCTGGGCCTTTGGGAAGTGTAAGTGGAGGAGTGACTGACCTTGAGAGAGATTTTGCTGGGGTTATAGGTGATGCCTCAGAGAAAGATAATGAAAAGCTGACCATGATTAATCACTAGAAAAGGCACAATGTGAGATCCATTAGAGGCTTCAATGTGAGATCCATTAGAGGCTTCCTTGGCGGCCAGGCAGGAGGGTGGACAAAGCTGAAGGGATCAGGCACGGGGTTGTTATTAAGGCATCAGAGCTCCAAGAAGGTAGAACTTTCAACCTTACCAAGTCTGCCATACCAAGGTCATTGTCCTAGTTAGGAATGTGGGACACTTACACTGGGATGGGGACATCTGGATCAATACTCTAGAACTCTAGAAAACCTGGATGCCCCAGCCCTGCCCCCCCAACCCCCCACCAAAATCTCTAAGCCCGCTCCTCCCTGTTAAGGGCCGGTGCTTTGCTCTCATTTGAAGGTCATGCACAGGCCTCTGCCACCTCTCCTTAGGATCTGTGCTCACCTCCCCTCCTGGCCCCTGGACCAAGAAGGTCAGTAGGAGGGTGCTGGGCCTGCCAGAGAAAAAAGAGGATGAGCTGGTGGTGGGGATCAGGAGTGTACCTGAGATTTGAGGGCATGGCCATAAGGGGCTCTGCTATGACCTAGGACTCAGCACTCTGGCAGAGCCCCCAGGAAGCAGTGCCCGTAAGCTGCCAGCTCAACTCTCTGAAGCTTCCCAGGAAGCCATGGCCCACAAGGAAGAGAACAGCAACTCAGGCAACTGTGACAGCTCTGCAGGAAGGGACTGAATGCCCAGCAAAGCGGGTGTGGGAGAGGAAATGCAACTGACCCCTGAACAACACAGGTCTCCACTGCCTGGGGCCACTTACACGTGGGTTTTTTTTTTTTTTTTTTTTTTTTTGAGAGACAGAGTCTTGCTCTGTCGCCCAGGCTGGAGTGCAGTGGCCCGATCTCAGCTCACTGCAAGCTCCGCCTCCTGGGTTTACGCCATTCTCCGGCCTCAGCCTCCCGAGTAGCTGGGACTACAGGCGCCCGCCACCTCGCCCGGCTAGTTTTTTGTATTTCTTAGTAGAGATGGGGTTTCACCATGTTAGCCAGGATGGTCTCAATCTCCTGACCTCGTGATCCACCCGTCTCGGCCTCCCAAAGTGCTGGGATTACAGGCTTGAGCCACCGCGCCCGGCCTAGTTTTTTCAATAAATATATTGGAAATTTTTTTTGAAATTTGTGACAATTGGAAAAAACTCACAACTGAACCATGTTGCCTTAGAGATACTGAACAAATTAAGAAAAAGCTAGGTATATCATGGACGCATAAAATGTATATAGGTACTAGTCTATTTTATCATTTACTACCATAAAATATACACAAATCTATTACAGAAAGTTAGAATTTAGGTGCAGCGGCTTACGTGTGTAATCTCAACACGTTGGGAGGCTGAGGTGGGAGAATCACTTGAAGTTCCAGACCAGCCTGGGAAACATAGTGAGACCTTCATCTCTACAATTAGCTTGATATGGTGGCACATGCCTATTGTCCTAGCTACTTGGGAGGCTGAGATAGGAGGATCACTTGAGCCCAGGAGTTTGAGGCTACAGTGAACCAAGGTCACACCACTGTACTCCTGCCTGGGCACATAGCAAGACCCTGTCTCAGAAAAAAAGTTTCTTTGCCGGGCACGGTGGCTCATGCCTGTAATCCCAGTACTTTGAGAGGCCGAGGCAGGTGGGTCACCTGAGGTTAGGAGTTTGAGACCAGCCTGGCCAACCTGGTGAAACCCGGTCTCTACTAAAAATATGAATTAGCTGGGCGTGGTGGTGGGTGCCTGTAATCCCAGCTATTTGGGAGGCTGAGGCAGGGGAATCACTTGAACCTGGAAGGCGGAGATTGCAGTGAGCCGAGATCACGCCATTGCACTCCAATCTGGGGGACAGAGCAAGACTCCCATCTCAAAAAAAAAAAAGTCTTTTTGGTTAAAACTTACACATGCAAACACTACGTGGCACATTTGTAGTTAAGAGAAATGTAGGGCCGGGCGCGGTGGCTCAAGCCTGTAATCCCAGCACTTTGGGAGGCCGAGACGGGCGGATCACGAGGTCAGGAGATCGAGACCATCCTGGCTAACACGGTGAAACCCTGTCTCTACTAAAAAATACAAAAAAACTAGCCGGGCGAGGTGGCGGGCGCCTGTAGTCCCAGCTACTCGGGACGCTGAGGCAGGAGAATGGCACAAACCGGGGAGGCGGAGCTTGCAGTGAGCCGAGAGCCAGCCACTGCACTCCAGCCTGGGTGGCAGAGCAAGACTCTGTCTCAAAAAAAAAAAAAAAAAAAAAAAAAAGAGAAATGTAAAGGTGCAGTATAAATGTAGCTGCAGTGTTGCGGGAAGTCAGGGACCCGGAGCGGAGAGACTGGCTGAAGCCATGGCAGAAGAACATAAATTGTGAAGATTTCGTGGACACTTATTAGTTCCCCAAATTAATACTTTTATACTTTCTTATGCCTGTCTTTACTGCAGTCTCTGAACATAACTCGTGAAGATTTCATGGACACTTATCACTTCCCCAATCAATACCCTTGTGATTTCCTGTGCCTGTCTTTAATCTCTTAATCCCGTCATCTTCGTAAGCTGAGGAGGTTATATGTTGCCTCAGGCCTCTGATAATTTGCGTTCCCACACAGATTGTTTGTAAGCGTGTGTGTTTAGAACAATGAAGCTGGGCTTGAAAGAACCAGGGTTGAGAAGCTGGTGGGGTGACCAGGCCACCATCAGTCCCCGGCACTGGGAGGCAGGAGGCAATAGTGGATCTTACGAGGAGTCAGGAGGTGGGGCAGCCATCACCAGCTATGCAGTGAAACCCGTCTCTACTAAGAAATATCGCCCCAGGCAGTGGCGAGCCTGTAGTCCAGCTACTCCGGAGGCCCGGAGAATGGTAGGAACAGGAGGCTGCGGTGAAGCGAGATCAAGCCACTGCACGCTAACCTGGAGTGACAGCGCGAGATCTCAAGAACAGGATGGCAACCGATGTTCAGGGGATAACCTTTTTTACGAGCAGTCGTCTCAATCGCCAAAGGGCTGGGTGCAGTGACCGATCTCGGCCTCACCATAAACTCCGCTCCGGGTTCCCGCTCCATTCTATGCCTCATCTCCCGGTAGCTGGGACCGCAATTTTTTGTGTGTTTGGCTGAGGCGGGGCTGGCGTGCAGCCAGGATGGTCTTGATCTCGGCAGCCGGGATCCGCCGTCTCGGCCTCCCAGTGCTGGGATTACAGGCTTGAGCCACCGCGCCCGGCCCACGGGGGATAACCTTAAACTCTGACTGCCGCGGAGCCGGGCGGAACAGAGCCATAGTTTTCTTCTTTCAAAAGCAAATAGGAGAAATATCACTGAATTATTTTTCTCAGCAAGGAACATCCCTGAGAAAGAGAATGGCCCCTGAGGGTAGGCCTCTGAAATGGCCACTTTAGGGATGGCTGTCTTTTATGGTCGAAGGCGAAGGGATGAAGTAAGCCCTGGTCTCCTGTAGTGCTCCCAGGCTTATTAGGACGAGGAAATTCCCACCTAATAAATTTTGGTCAGACCGGTTGTCTGCTCTCAAACCCTGTCTCCTGATAAGATGTTATCAATGGCAATGCACGCCCAAAACTTCATTAGCAATTTTAATTTTGCCCCGTCCTATGGTCCTGTGATCTCGCCCTGCCTCCATTTGCTTTGTGATATTTTATTGCCTTTGAAGCATGGGATCTCTGTGACCCACACCCTATTCGTCCACTCCCTCCCCTTTTGAAAATCGCTAATAAAAACTTGCTGGTTTTGCAGCTCAGGGGGCATCATGGAACCTGCTGACATGTGATGTCTCCCCCAGACACCCAGCTTTAAAATTTCTCTCTTTTGTACTCTTTCTCTTTATTTCTCAGACCAGCCAACGCTTAGGGAAATAGAAAAGAACCCACGTTAACTATCAGGGGCGGGTTCCCCCAGTACCACAGCCTGAAGGATGAGGCCAAATGACTGCAGGTCTGAAGCACAGCCTGCAGCAGGTCAGCAGCTACAGCTGCCTCCATGGCTAGTTACGAAGTTTTTTTCAGGGCAAATGATGGGCGGGTTGGCACATTAGTGGGGAAAGAAAAATGTGGAAACAAATATTACGAAGACAACAAGCAATTTTTGGCTATCACTGATGGAGCAAGAATAAAACTCCATCTCAAAAAAAAAAAAAAGAAGAAGAAGAAGAAAGGGAATCCTGGCCTAGGCCCAGCGCCCAGTGGGACCTCTGGGTCCACAGGTCCACCTAGCCATTTCCTTGGCCTTCATATGTAATCAAAAAGGACTCACTTGATAGTTGACAGAAGCCTCACACTGGGTATTGGCCTGGGAAGCAAGAGCTGCCACAGTGGGGAAGACCCAGAGAAGAAATTACAGGGAGCCTCGCTTCCCAGTGGGTCGGATGCAGGGTGGTGGTCTGCCTCATAGATACTTTTTTTTTGAGATGGAATTTCTCTCTTGTTGCCCAGGCTGGAGTAGAGTGGCACGATCTCGGCTCACTGCAACCTCCGCCCCCTGGGTTCAAGCAATTCTCCTGCCCCACCCTCCCAAGTAGCTGAGATTACAGGTGCCTACCACCACGCCCAGCTAATTTTTGTATTTTTAGTAGAAATGGGGTGTCACCATGTTGACCAGGCTGGTCTCGAACTCCTGACCTCAGGGGATCCGCCCACCTCGGCCTCCCAAAGTGCTGGGATTACAGGAGTGAGCCACCATGCCCGGCCATAGATGCTCATTTGATTTTCCAGTCTGGGCCCAACAAGACGCAAATGGTCCCTAGTAGCTGACAGCAGTCTGCTGCAAACACAGCAAAGTTGAGTCCCAGTTTCAGCTGCAGTGACCACCAGCCAGCCTCTGTCATGGCCCCCGAGTGCTGGGCCCAGCAAGGTGGGCTCATGAGCAGTAAGCAACAGTGACAGGGGTGGGGCTGAGCAGGATCCCAGCATCATGGCTCTGGCTCCCCAAGACGAATCCAGATCTGCCACCCAAGTGCCCAAGTATCCAGCCTGCCAGTGACAGAGACCAGTGTTGGTCTCCTCAAGGGACTAAGTAAGGAGACTAACCAACCACCTGGTGCAAACTAAGTCCCTTCCATGAGGGAAGGGGCCACAAGCAATTCATGGGTTTTTTTGGTTTTTTTTGTTTTTTTTTTTTTGAGACAGAGTCTCACTCGGTTGCCCAGGCTGGAGTGCGGTGGCGCGATCCTGGCTCACTGCAACCTCTGCCTCTGGATTTTGTGAACCAAGCAGGAGGTTGCTTGCCCTGCATCCTGGCAGGAGTCAGCGATTCTCCTGCCTCAGTCTCCCGAGTAGCTGCTGGGATTACAGGTGCCCATCACCATGCCTGACTAATTTTTGTAGTTTTTCGTAGAGACAAGTTTTCACCATGTTGGCCAGGCTGGTCTCCAACTCCTGACCTTAGGTGATCCACCCGCCTCGGCCTCCCAAAGTGCTGGGATTACAGACGTGAGCCTCCGTGCCTGGCCATGTTTTCTTTTTTTAGCTTTCCATTTTGAAATATTTTCAACCTTACAAAAAAGTTGTGAAAATACTACAAAGACCTCAAAAACATTTTGCTAAGTTGTGCCAGACACGAAAGACCACATATTGTATAGTTCCATTTATATGAAATACCCAGAAAAAGCAAATGAGCTAAATGCATGCCCCAGACGCTCATGTGCTGGATTTAATCCACAATGCAACAGTTTGGCAGGTGGGGCCTACTAAGAGGTGACTGGGTCCTGAGGGCAGAACCCTCATGAATGAATTTTTTTTTTTTTTTTTTTAATTTGAGACAGAGTCTCACCCTGTCGCCCAGGCTGGAGTGCAGTGGCACAATCTCTGCTCACTGCAACCTCTGCCTCCCAGGTTCAAGCGATTCTCCTGCCTCAGCCTCCCGAGTAGCTGGGACTACAGTAGATTGCAGACCTGAATATGGGAGACTATCTTGATTACCTCAGAGTTGGGAAGAATTTCTTAGATAAGACACAAAAAGAGCTAACCATAAGGTAAAACACTGATTCATTTGTTACAGTCAATTTAAGAGCTTCTGTGCATCAAGAGACGCCATCAGGAACCTGGAAACACAAGCCGTTGGTGAAAGAGAGCCTCTCCCTGGGGGCAGGTTTTGGCTACTGTCAGGAAGCATGCTGGAGTCACAGCAGTGGGTGACATAGGAGCTTGCTTGTGCTTACCTGTGCACTGGGACGCTGTGGGTGCTGGAGCACCACTTCCATTGCAGTGGAAGGATGGCCTTGGGCCCGCCCCACTGTTGGACTTCTTGGGCCCAACAGAACCAGCTCCTGTGGCAGACTGCTCTGGCCACACAGTCACTTCGTGCCCCAATGTCCCAACGTCCAGTTTTGTTTGTTTTGTTTTTGGAACAATGTCCATCCTCACAGCCTGGATCTGGGATCATAAGGTTATGCACTGTGACTCTCTTACGAGGCTTCTGCTAGAAACGCCACCTGGCTCTGTCTGTACCACAGTTATTTCTAGCACCAGGGGTGTGCTCGATTTTGTGAACCAAGCAGGAGGTCGCTGGCCCTGCATCCTGGCAGGAGTCAAAGCAGCAGTCCCAAGTGTGAACTGTGTTGCATCCAAAACCTCCAAAGACCCACCAAGGCCTATGTGCCTTTCTTAGTGGCAAGAGATCAAAAGTGCAGTAACTTGAATTTTTGCCCAGGCTGGAGTACAATGGCGCAGTCTCAGCTCACTGCAACCTCCACCTTCTGGGTTCAAGTGATTCTGTCTCAGCCGCCTGAGTAGCTGGGGTTACAGGTGCATGCCACCATGCCCAGCTAATTTCTGTATTTTTAGTAGAGACAGGGTTTTGCCATGTTGGGCAGGCCGGTCTCGAACTCCTGACCTCAAGTGAGGACAGGCCCAGCCTGGGAAACTCCTGTTTTTAAAACCATCAAATTGGCCAGGCTTGGTGGCTCACGCCTGTAATCCCAGCACTTTGGGAGGCCAAGGTGGGTGGATCACAGCCCCCAACATGGGCAGGCTGTATTTTTTTGTACTTTTTATAAAAATACAAAAAATTAGCTGGGTGTGGTGGCGGGCACCTGTAATCCCAGCTACTCAGGAGGGTGAGGCAGGAGAATCGCTTGAACCTGGGAGGCAGAGGTTGCAGTGAGCTGAGATCGCACCACTGCATTCCAGAAAACAAACAAACAAACAAAAAAAAAAAACGGGAGTGTCCTTGCACAAGCTCCTCTCTCTTTGCCTGCTGCCATCCACGTAAGATGTGACTTGCTCCTCTTTGCCTTCTGCCAAGTAGTCCAATAAACCTCTTTTTTTGTAAATTGCCCCGACTTGGGTATATCTTTATGAGCAGCGTGAAAATGGACTAATACACTGGGCATGTTGGTGCATGCCTGTAATTCCAGCTCCTAGGGAGGCTGAGGCAGGAGAATTGCTTGAACCCAGGAGGCGGAGGTTGCAGTGAGCTGAGATCACGCCACTGCATTCCAGCCTGGGCAACAGAGTAAGACTCTGTCTCAAAAAAATAAAATAAATAAGCCGGGCACAGTGGCTCACGCCTGTAATCCCAGCACTTTGGGAGGCCGAGGTGGGTGGATCACAAGGTCAGGAGATCAAGACCATCCTGGCTAACATGGTGAAACCCCATCTCTACTAAAAAATACCAAAAAAATTAGGTGGGTGTGGTGGCGGGCATCTGTAGTCTCAGCTACTTGGGAGGCTGAGGCAGGAGAATGGTGTGAACCTGGGAGGTGGAGCTTGCAGTGAGCTGAGTTCGTGCCACTGCACTCCAGTGTGGGCGACAGAGCAAGACTCTATCTCAAAAAAAAAAGAAGAAAAGAAAAGAACAGAGAAGCAGAGAGAAGCCAGGCTAGCTGCCCCAGTAAAGACTCAGGCTCTCATGATCCCAGGCCACTTCCAGACTGAATCAGTTCTCAGCTGTGCCGCAAGTGATCCCTGCCCTATAGGGATCCGCACACATTACTCAGGAAACTTGTCTTCTTACTATCCAGTTTTGAGAGTTTTTATATATTCTGAATACAAAGTGGTTTTTAAAAATCATATGTATAGGCCGGGCGCGGTGGCTCAAGCCTGTAATCCCAGCACTTTGGGAGGCCGAGACGGGCGGATCATGAGGTCAGGAGATCGAGACCATCCTGGCTGACACGGTGAAACCCCGTCTCTACTAAAAAAATACGAAAACTTAGCCGGGCGAGGTGGCGGGCGCCTGTAGTCCCAGCTACTCGGGAGGCTGAGGCAGGAGAATGGCGTAAACCCGGGAGGTGGAGCTTGCAGTGAGCTGAGATCCGGCCACTGCATTCCAGCCTGGGCGACAGAGCAAGACTCCGTCTCAAAAAAAAAAATAAATAAATAAAAAATAAAAATAAATAAATAAATAAAAATCATATGTATGATTCACAAATGTTTTATCTAAGTCTATGTTTCTGTTTTTGTTTTTTTTGAGACAGAGTCTCCCTCTGTCTCAAAGAGGGAGGGAGATGGGGACCAAGAGACCCGGGGAGGGCTCCTGGGGCCAAGACCCAGGTCCCTGCCCTGCATATCCGCCAAGGGACTTCCTCAGAAGCTGCTGATGTCAGGCTTTGGCTTCCTGCTGCAGAATGAGGGGATGAACTTCAAAGGGAGGACACTCAGGCCTTGGAGGAAATGAGAGCTTGGCCGACAGGAGGGCCTGGACTCATGAAGACACATGGACACCCACAAGCACAAAGACATGGGTGTGTGACAAGGGACCAAGGGGCATGCAGATATGTATGCATGGTGCACACAGGCACTCTGGGCACAGCCCACTGGCACCGTCAACCGCTGTGTGGTGGCCTGCATCCCTTCAGGCAGGCCCTGTGGGGCAGGTTTCAGGGAGGAAGGAGGCTGAGTGGGCAGTCTGACGACGCGGCCACCACTGCTCCCTGGCACTGCATCTGTGTCCCAGGATCTAGGAGGCACTCTTCCATCACTGAGCCCCAAGATGACTGTCACACCTTGGTCTAAAGCAGGGGCCGGGCCTGAGCCCTGGCCCCTGCCCTGGAGGAGCACACAGAGCCCCCAGCTGGGGCATATCTGGTTTCTGGGGGCGGGGGCAGGGGCGATACCCAGAGGAGGAAGAAGGGATTCTGAGAGAGCCCGGCAGGCTCCAAGCCTCAGGCTGGAGCTGGGCTTGGGGCAGCAAGGAAGGACCAGGTGCGAGGGCAGAGCCATGCGGCCCGACCCCTGCAGCACGGACTGTACCTGCGTGTGGTCTCCCCCAGCTCCTGCCCATGCTTCTGGGTCAGTCTGGACTTTGCCACGTCTGACCAAAAGCCACCGCAAACCCACTCAAGCCAAAAGAGGAAGTGGCCATTAGGCACAACTGCTTAGACTGGGAGGCCAGGGACGCTCCAGGCGGGGCGAGGGAGGTGGCCGGGGGCGCTCCAGGCAGGGCAAGGGGGACACCCAGGGCTCCAGACAGGAGTCCTCAGGTGCCGCCTTTCCTCTGCCTGGCAGTGTGGGGTCTGTCCTCCTCAGAGTGGCCCGCCATAGTCCCCCTCCCCACTCCGAGTTTCCTGTCCCAAAGTTCTAAGGAAGTTTCCAGAACTATGTCTCACCATCTTGAGTCAGCCTCGGCTCAGTGTCCATCTCACAGGCCTGGAAGGGGCACGAGTCAGCGCTGTCCAGACCACAGGGCCTGAGTGTGGGGAGGGCTGCTGTCTTAGGTAGGCTGTGGAGGGTTGTTACCTTGAGGCAAGAGGGCTGCAGGGCAGAAAGTCACTTCAGGTGGCTGTTGTGGAAGGCCCAGGAGAGGCCTGAGAGAGGGATGGCCCACAAGGGTTGACCCTCCCGCCACCCAGGGGGCCCTTGTGCAGGGAACCCCTGCAACCGACAGGGAACCCCTGCAACCGACTGAGGCTGGCAGGCATGAGGTTTCCTGAAGGAGAAAGAGCTTGGTGGGGCCCAGTGTGGCTGGGGGGCGCTGGGACTCCATTCGGAAGCCAAAGGCACTGGGAAGGGCTTCCGCAGAGGAGGGTGCAGCAGGGGTTGCCAAGAACAGTCTGGATGGGGGCAGGGAACAGATAAGGTGGGTGGGGGAGTCAGCCGGGAGCCTGGAGCTGGCTCCAGCATAACGTGGGGGTCTCCAAGGCCCTGGAGAAAGTGGGGTGATGCAGCAGGGGGCACACCCACAGCTGGAGCTGACCCAGATGGACAGCTTGGGCTCTGCCACACGGGACTAGGCAAGGAAGCAGCACGAACAAGCAGGAAGTGGCGAGGCAGTTTCCAGCTGGCTTCTCTCCCCTGTCCAGACTTTGGTTTCCTCCCTGCCGGCCTGGCCTGGTTCCCTGGCTCTGTGTGGTATGGTCACACCCCCACGCACCCCCTCCACTGAGTTGGGGCGGGGAGAGCACTGAGGCTGCTCTTCCTTTCCTGGGCTGACCTCTGAGCAGCAGACGGGGCTGAGTGTTCCCCAGCTCGCCTCTACACACAGCCCGTGCCACCGCAGCCGACGGCACCATGAAGGACGAGGTAGCTCTACTGGCCACCGTCACCCTCCTGGGAGTCCTGCTGCAAGGTGGGCTGGCTCCTATCTAGGAAGAGGGTGGGCCTCAGATCCCTACAGCCTGCCCTCTGCCCCCTAGGTCCAGGTGGAGGGCAGAGGCAGGGACTCCAGCCCAGGCCCAAGCTGGAGGAGGGTGGGGACTTCCAGGGACCTGGGGGGGCACCTGGCTGTGAGAGCTGTAGGACTTGGGGGTGGCAAGGGTGCCAGAACAAATGGTGGGATAGCCATGGGCTTGGGGAAGCTGAGCCCTGCTCTTTCCAGCTGTCCCCTCTCTGGGCGTCCCAGCAAGCAGCCCCCAGTCCCTGGCCCTGCTTCAAAGGAAGCACCTCCATACTGGGACCATGTGGAGCAGGGCAGAGGTGGGACTCCTTCCTCCAGCCCCCTAAAAGGAGCCTGCTTAATGCCTTTCTCAGACTGGCCCTAAAGGACACATTCCTGGGCCAGATATCCTAGCTACTTAGAGACACCACTGCCCCACAGTGTGTGGGCTAGGATAAGGCACAGCCTGGGGAGGGGGCTCTGAAGAGGCTGAACAGACAGGCCAGCCTGACCTCCAGCTGCACCCACACTGAGCTGGATGGCCACCCTGTGACACCCGTCTGCAGGGTGCCCAGCACCAAAGGTGCCAGGGCTGCAGGACTCAAGGGGAGATGGTCAGACGGGAGGTCTCGGGAGGGACTGCACAGCCAGCACTGGCCTGTGTGTGGTCTCGCCTGGCCTCCCCTGACCGAAGGAAGGGCTCCTGCTCACAAAGAAACTTTGGGGCCAGCCCACCCTCTGCAACTACCCCAGCCCTGGGGTCCTGGGGTTAGGCTAGGAGAGTCCCAGCTGCAACCTCCTGGGAGCAGAAGAGAAGGTGTCTGTCAGATTTAGGCCTGGGACCAGAATGCAGGAACGGAGAAACAGGTTTGGAGCCACAGGGACCCAGGCTTTAGTGATCCTGGCCTGAGGCAGGGTCAGAGGGCCCTGCTGGTGGGCTCTGGTAGGTGGGTGACCAGGGACTGTTAGCTACAGGGCGTGCGCTTCCTTGCACCTGGCAGGATGCGGCCAGCTCTGCCCTCAGGCTCCCGAGGCACTTGCTGGCCAGGGACCTGAAAGCTGCATTTGCCTGTGTTTTGCGAGTGAAATGATTCAGAAACAAAGACTCAGGTGCTCTCTCTCTGAGCAGGTGTCCCTGTGCCTCAATCACCCACCCTCCCCCATACACTCACAGGTTGGGACAGGGCCTCTCTGCGCCCCAGGCTTCAGTCCTGCCCTCCCCGCTGAATGTCAGGGACACAGGGCAGGCCAGGGATGGGTCAGACGGGAGGTCTCCTCACTCAGGAGAGAGCAGGGAATTGTTCCGCCTTAGGGAAGAGAGGACACGGCCAAGTGAAGGATCCTTCCCACTCCCATCTCCGGGGCTTCGGGTGTCCAGACCTGACTCCTGCTCCCCCTCCTCCCCCAGCCTACTTCTCCCTGCAGGTGATCTCGGCGCGCAGGGCCTTCCGCGTGTCGCCGCCGCTCACCACCGGCCCACCGGAGTTCGAGCGCGTCTACCGAGCCCAGTGAGGCGCGGCGGGAGGGCGCGGGACGGGGAGCGAGCCCCGGGCGGGTCCGGGTCGCAGGACCAGCCCGGCCGGCGTGCTCATCCCACCCGCCCACCGCAGGGTGAACTGCAGCGAGTACTTCCCGCTATTCCTCGCCACGCTCTGGGTCGCCGGCATCTTCTTTCATGAAGGTCGGGGTGTGGGGCTGGGGCGCACGCGCTGGACCCCCTGGCGGCCGCGCAGCACGCTCACGAGGTCCGCGCACCTCTCGCAGGGGCGGCGGCGCTGTGCGGCCTGGTCTACCTGTTCGCGCGCCTCCGCTACTTCCAGGGCTACGCCCGCTCCGCGCAGCTCAGGTGAGGGCCGGGCGGGCAGCGGGGCCGGGGAAAGGTCGCGGGTGGGCGGGGTCCTGGGGAGCGGGGCCCAAGCTGGGGGCGGACGACGGGCCGGAGCCCAGCGCCTTTGGGAATTCGGCGGGCGAGCCCTGGCGGCGGCCGGAGGAAGTCCCCGCGGGGCCGGGGCCGGGGCCGGGGCTGGGGCGGGGAAGAAGCGGGGCCTTCTCGCGCCACCGCCCCGCTGACCGCCGCCCGCAGGCTGGCACCCCTGTACGCGAGCGCGCGCGCCCTCTGGCTGCTGGTGGCGCTGGCTGTGCTCGGCCTGCTCGCCCACTTCCTCCCGGCCGCGCTGCGCGCCGCGCTCCTCGGACGGCTGCGGACGTTGCTGCCGTGGGCCTGAGACCAAGGCCGCTGGGCCGGCGGAGCCGGGAACGAAGAGCCGGAGCCTCCAGCTGCCCCGGGAAGCGGCGCTCGCCTCCGCATCCTAGTCTCTATCATTAAAGTTCTCGTGACCGAGACCCGGGCTGCGTTTTCTGGGTCCGCGGGGGTGGTGCACCGCGGGCTACGGACCCTGGAGGGGCCCAGCCCAAGCCCGGGAAGCCCGGCGGGCTTCCTAGAGGCGGCGTGGGAGGGGCTGCGAAGGAATGGGACCTCCCCCTGGGGCGGGACTGGATCCGGTCTTCACCTCCCACCCCACTCCCTACTCAGCCTCCGGGTTACAAGGCCGCCCAGTCCTGCCGGGGTTCACCCAGCTAGCGCTCAGCGGTCTCCTCACCGGTCCCCCTCCTCAGGGGCCTCCCCTCTCCTGACTCTCAGCCACCCAGTCCCTCGTTCCCTGGCCTTCGCAGCTGACACTAGCCTGCAGGCGCGGGGCCCAGCACCTAGTTGTGCAGCTGCAGTGCCACCCACAGCCTGTGGATCTCTCCCCCCCGTGAGGGCAGGCGCCTTTTGGTCAGCACTGGATCCCCCTTGTTAACTGTAGGTGTTCAGGGCAGCCCTCCCAGGTCCGCAGAGCTGCAGGCACCATGGGAACATAGTGAGTCGGTGACAGGTGGTCTCAAGGAAATGTCCAGAAGGCTTGGGGATTCAGGGGAGGCCCACAAAACAAACAAGTGCCTTTTAGCCGAGTATGCAGGAGAAACGGAGAAAGGAGAGCTTGCCAAGCAGGGGCAACGGTGTGTGCAAAGGCCCTGAGGTGAGCGGGAGACCCTAACGTGCCAGAGGAGGGTGCCGGGAACCCAGGATGAGGACCAAGCTGAGACACACGGAGGGGAACAAGGAGGCTGGGAAACGCCTTCAGCTTGAGGAGCTAAGGGAAGGCCTCATGGCAGGCCTTGGACATGGGGGAGGCATTGGGGGACTTGCTGTGGGTATTGTGGTCCCACATTCTGAGCTGCTTTCACCAGTGAATTACTGCCTTTGCGGCCTGATCTTAGGAACGGGGGTGAGGTGGTGCCGAGGTGGCACTGCGCCTGCAGGCCAGGCTGGGTCCTTGACTTAGCAGGGCAAGCAAGGTCGCTGCTGATGCTGGGTGGGGAGGCCCAGTGCCGGGCTTAGTTGGCACGTTGGGGCACAGACCAGACAAATGAAGCCAGGCGCAGGGGCAGAGGGAGATGTCCAGGGCGTTCACATTGGAGGCACACACTTCATTAACCCTTTATTACAAGTCACGCTCTTATAGAAGTATATGTGGACTTACGTGAAAAAATCAAATGTATCCAAGAATAAAAAACACAGCACATAAAGTAGTATATGCATTCCAGTGTTCGCGCCAGAGACAGCGGGCGCCCAAGAAAAAGCTCTTCTAAAACGGCCTGACTGGGGCAGGCCGGGTGCGAACGGTTCCAGGCCTCAGGCACAGTGTGGGGGCCGCCTGCCTCCTCCGCGGCCCGGCGGGCGGGGGCAGCACCAGCTCCTAGGGCCTCCGGGCCAGCGGCGGACCCCAGGCTGGCCCAAGCCCGGCGCCAGGCAGAACCCTTCGGGCGGGGCCGTATCTGGCCCTCCGGGGACGGCAGTGACGACATCCCCAGAAACGTGGGCTTCAGGGCTGGCCACAGGGAGAAGCCCGCAGCTTAGTCGGCCTTTTTCAGGAAGATCTGGAAGAGCCAGACCCAGGGTCAGCAGGGCCTCTGAGCTCCGCCAGGGTCTCTCTGGCTACTCCCCGCGCCTGGCCTGGCCCTGTCCGGCCTCACCTCGCTCAGGATCACCCACACAGGGGAGTCCGTCTGGATGGAGAGGCGCAGCGCTTCCAGAGGGCCGAAGGCTGGGTCCACCTCTCCCTCTGCCACTCCCTTGTAGAAGGAGCCTGGGGGAGGGCAGCGCTGAGAGGGTGTCCCCGAACCCCAGCCCACACTCTCCCCCAGCCCCCTACCCACCAATCTGGAGGTAGCCGTCAGGGCTCCGAGGGTACCGGAGGGTGGCGGTGCGGCCCTCCTGCAGGGCCTCCTTGTCCGACTGAGGGTTCTAGGGGCAGAACCAAAGGCTGAAGCAGGTGGCTGCGGGAGGCCCGACCTCAATGCACACCACACCCTACCGCACTTACGTCGAAGGGCAGCACCTCCACAGACGTGTTGAAGAGCTTGTCCTCCGGGTGCTCGATGTTCCCACTGCGGAAGAAAAACCTGCGGCCAGGCAGGCCTGTGAGCTGTGCAGGGGCAGCGCTCCAGTACAGCACCCAGCGCCCAGCAGAGAAAGGCCAGGCCTGCACCGGGGGGCCCCCAGGCAGCTGTCAGGCTGTCCAAGGAGATCAGGGCCTTCCTCTGGGAGGATGGTGAGGTGAAACATGGCTGAGCTCCTAAGGGCTGCCTGACTGAGTCCTCACAAGGTAGCTACCGTTAGGAGGCCCACTTCAGATGAGGACACTGAGGAATGTGAGGTTAGTTTGCTGGTGGAGCCTACACCTGGGGGCCCCCCAGCCCCGCCCCCCATCGCAGACCCAGGTGCTGGCACTGACCGCTCCAGTCTCAGGGGCTGGAAGAAGCGGAAGCGGATGAAGTCGCCCGCGGCAGGGGTGAAGGCCCAGAAGAAGTCCTCGCGCAGGTAGGCTTTCTCCAGGGTGAAGTGCTGGTATGTCTTCAGGCTCGTGCTCACCTCTGCTGGCGGGTTCACATGCTCCTTCCGCAGCGCCTGCTTTCCGAAGTCCTTGTCCTGCAGCAGAGGAGGGACAGCGGTGATGGCATGGGCCCCGACCTGGACCGCGGCATGGGGAGAGCGTGCAGGGCAGCCCACCTTCAGTTTCTGGATCTTGCCAGCCAGCGAGGAGTGAGTGCCCACATGCTGGAAGAGGGACGGCTTGAAGCGGATCCGCAGGTTGGCCTTCTGCCGGTCACAGTGCTTCTGTGGAGGGCGGGTGACACCCCAGGACTCGGCTGAGCCCTCCTTCCTCCACACGGCCTCTCCTGGAGGCTACCAGGGCCCTCCCACAGTTGACAGTGCCCTCTCTTATGTGATCAGATGTAAGGACGGGGACAGTTTGTGCTGGAGGCCGCCTGCCCCTTGGCCCTGCCCCTGCCAGTCCCTCCAGCTCTTGCTCACCGCGTCCTTCTCGGGGTTGCAGACTTTCACCCACAGAATATGGTCCAAGAGCCAGTCAATGGGCTTGTCCCGGTAGAACATGAGGATGAACTCTACAATCAGGCTCAGGTCCAGCGACTTGAACATCTTGCCTGGTAGGAAGGGGGCCTGAGTGGGCAGTGCTGCTCCGCCGCACTTCCTTTCTCCCTGCAGGGTGCCCCCGAGAGTCCCACAGCAAACCCAGGGCAGGCTTCAGGCAGGTGTGAGCACAAGGGGGCAGACAGGTGGTGAGGCCAGATACGGCTGATGCACAGGCAATGGCAACAGGCCAGGCGGGGCTGCAGCACGCACACCAGGCAGGGCCCAACCTGGGCAAAGGCTCATAGCGGACTCAGCGTGGGACTGGGAGAGGATGGCAGAGGTGGGTGGGACTCAAAGGCACGGTCAGGTTAGGGGAGGGGCACACCAATGAAGCCCAGCTGGGAGAACTCCAGGATCATCCAGTCCTCTGAAGGCTGCTGCAGCGCGAAGTTCTTCATGGTGCTCAGGTAGTTGGGCTTGGCCACGATGTCATCCTCCAGCTGCAGGTTGAGCAGAGAGGGGCTGGGGCTCAGGAAGGGCACCCAGATGGACGAGACCCATAGCAGGGCAGGGCAGCGCAGGGCTTGGGGCTGACCTGCACGTAGTAGATGCCTTTGGACTGCGCGTACATCATGAGGAAGCAGTAATCGAGGTTCTGTTTGGTCCTCCACCTGTGGGCCAGGGCGGGGCCTCAGGAGCTCAGACCCCTCCACCTCCAGTGCGGCCCCACAGAGAAGCCGCTGGGTGGGCAGCTTCTGTCCCCCCACCCCCATGCACAGGTCCTCCCATGGAGAATTCAGGGCACTGCAGGGAACGCCCTGGAATCAGATACCAGTAGACGGGTTCTCAGCACAGGCGGGCAGGCTGCTGGGGGTATGGGGGAGTGCTAGTACCTGACTCTCTCCTTGGGGTCCCCAAAGGACTCTCGGAGGCGGGAGAAGTCAGGGTAGAAGTGGGGGGAGGGTGAGATGACCTCCAGGAGCCCAGAATGGATCTCCGTGGGGAACCTGGGGGACGGGAAGGCCCAGTCCGTACGCAGCCTCCAGGGGCTGAGGGGGGCCGAGCCCAGCAGACCCTGGCTCTTTCTTGAGGCTCACCCAGTGCCAGCCCCCCACCACCCCCTACACCCAGCCAAGTGAGGCAGCAGGCCTCCACAGGGGCTTGGCCTCTCCGCACACCCACCCCTCCCCCACCAGGTCCCTGCCTCCCCACAAGATAGGAAAGGCGCTACCTATGGGGAGGCAGGAACCTGCCAGCACAACACCCCGCAGAGAGCCCTCCTGCCACCAGCTCTCTGGGGCCACCAGTACTCACAAGGCCTTGATGTTCTCTGTCACTGCCGAAGTGTACTGTGAGTCGGTCTGTGGGTGAGACCAAGCACCCTCCCTTAGTGCTGCCGCTGCCCCAAAAGGCCTGGAAGGGCTTGGAGAAGGGGCATGGCTTCAGATGCCCCCCACGTGGAGGTAGCGAGCCTGCTGTGCTGAGAGCGGAGCAAGGGCACCCCCAGAGACAGCCCTTTCCCTTTGGGACTGGCACGGCCAAGGGCGGGGCGAGGGGTGTGCCTAGGGGTAGAGGGCTCCAGGAAGCCCCTTCTTTTCAACTTTCTATCTCGGAACATTTGCGAACGAAACTAGCAACTGAACTTCCCACAGCTTTCTCCTCCCGAATGGCTCCTGCTGTCAGTTCTATACCGCGGGGGCTCCTCTGAATGTCCCCCAATCCCGCGTCCTGGCTCACTTGCCTCAGCGATCAGCACCACGATGACCGAGTCCTCCTTCTCCTGCGGGCTCAGCTCGGAGATGAGCGAGTGCAGAGTGTCAGTCAGGTACGAGTGCACCTCGCGCCGCACGCTCGGGATGCCCATCACCACCGACACTATGGGGGACGGAGGCGCGACGCTGGGAAGGGCGCGGGGGGAACCCGCCCCCCCTACCCCGTGCTCCTCCCTGCCCACGCCCCTACCTCCCGTGCGGCCCTGGCCCACGCGCACCGCGGGCTGCAGACTGCTCTCCTTGGCCAGCAGGTGTGGCAGGTGGTGGAAGACGGTGGGCAGGTGCAGCACGTGCCGGTGTGAGCCGTTCCACGGCTTCAATCGGGGGTCCTCTGGGTGGGTCGTGAAGGATCGGGACTGAGACCAGGGAGCCTACAACCAGCCCACCCCCGCCTTTTCCCCCTCCCGCCCCAGACCTCACCTGTTAGGCGGCCCCAGGTGCGATTGCCGTCTCCGTCTCGCAGCGCCTGCCTTTCCGACACGGCCCTCTTGATCTCGTCCAGCACCAAGTTGAGCTCCTTGGAGCGCTTGAGGCTCTCCTGCTCAGCTGCGTGCAACCGATCGCGCAGCGCCAGGAACTCCCGCTGGTAAACGTCCACAACGTCGCCTGCAGGTGGTACGCAAGCCGTCACGAGGGGGCAGTCTAGAGCCGCCCTAGGGCCCCTTTAGTGCCAGCGCACACATCTGGGTGTCCATCTGTGCAACAGCTCATTTACATCTGTTCTCGTGCCTGCCACACGTGAGACAGCTGGGGTCACTCTGAAATTACACTGACACTAATGCTTGTGGGGAGAAAACCAGGGGAATTTGCCCTCTTCCCGGGGTTATTTTATTCTCTGAGGAGGCGTCTGAAGTGGGAATACAATTTCCAGACCTAGGTAGGTGGATCCTAAGCAAGGGCTGGAACAGCCTCAGACCGAAGCCGCTCTGTCCGTTGGCCGCCAAAGCCCACTCTTGCTTTTGGCAGCACATGCTCCTTCCAGGGCATGGGATACCCAAGGTCCTGGTGCTAGTTCTTCACTGTCCTCGTGGCAGTCGCTGGTTGCCCACCTTGCCCTGGATTGTTAGCCTCACAATGGCCCCGGGGGTGGCTGCTGCAGTTCCAGGAGCCCACCTCACTTCATTGCTCAAGGACAGTCAACAGCAGTGAGGGGACTAGCTCTGAATGCTCTGGTGCCTGTGTCTCTGGAGACCTGTGCTGTGCCTGGGGCACCCTGAAGGGTCCGCATGCCCCCCCAGGGGACCCATGTCAGAACCTCCAGCTGGGCCCAGGCATGAGGGCTATAGGCAGATGGGGCAGCACACAGGTAGGGCTGCCCGACAGTAGAGAGGCACCACCAGTCTGGCAGGGACCAGTGAGCAAGACTGAGATCAACAACCTCCTGGTGGCTGGGTGCCCACAGTCCCTGCGGAAGTACGCTCAAGGCCTCTGCCAGGCGAGCCTCTGAAAACCTATGTGGCCTGCAAGGCCTTATGTTTCCAAGTCTCCAAGTTTAAGACGCCTGACAGAACTCCCTCTGCCCACAGATAGCTCTTCCATTCCTTGATCCTTGGTGGGTTCACAGACCCCAGAGTTCCATGGGATGGCCTCACCCCGCCAGCGGCCCTGTGCATGATCAAGGTCATGATCAGGCAAAGTCCAGTCACCTCAGGACACACCCCTTTCCAAAGCAGAGGCAGGAGGTCGAAGTGCCAAGCGACCAGGGAATAGGAAGGGGTGGGCCTGGGCCTGGGCAGGAGGGAAAGGTGTAAGGAGCAGGGAGCCAAGTGGATCTTCCCTGAGGCATCTCTTACCCAAGAAGCTAGCCCCCGCCCTCCCACACCCTGCCTCTCTGGGGCTAAGGCTGAGGCCAAGTGGAGCCTCTGGACAGGCCCTGGCGGGAGGGAAGGGGGAGTCAGATTACCGGATCTGCCAGGCTCCACGCTGGGCTCAGGGGCTAGGTTACCCTGGAAACCTGACCCTTTGAATGCAGAGCTGGCTACCCCCAACACTCACCCATTGCTGGGCGACACCGAGGTGTAGGCAGCGGTTGCCCACAGGGATGGGACTGGAGGTGCAGAGGCCTACAGAGCCATCAGGAGTGGGTTCAGAGCCACCTGCACCTGCAGGTGTGCCTCCCTCCTGCCTAGATGCCAGTCCCCGCTTGCCTACTTACAGCCACTGCCCATCCCCGAGCCCCACCCTGGCTTTCTCTGTCCCACATGACTGCCTCAGATGGACAGGCTGGGTGGGCAGTGGTGGGTGACGCTGCCTCAATCACCCTGGAAACAGCCTGCTCCTTACCCTGGCTTCCTTCCTAGGGGCCTCCCCTCTCCCCCAGGTCCTGTTTACCAGGAGGTAAAGGGACCCACGGGCTCCCGCCTACACCAACCCTTCTGTCATTTCCCTTCACACTGCAGGCCCTGGCCCTGGGCAGCCTCCCCCGCCTGCCAGCTCCCCCACCCGCCTTGCCCTCAACTGTGGGTCGAACTCTGTGACTGCCTCCCCATGGGCCAGGCCCCATGCCAGGGCTCTGCCAAGCCATGCTGACACCCTATAACCTTCGGGAGCTGGGGAGGCAGCTCAGGTGAGGAGAGGGGCCAGCCTGGGAGCCCCTGCCATACCTTCCTGCCTCAGGGCCACATTGTTAAGAACAGCAGTAATGAGGCCTGGAGGCTGTGTAACCCTCCCTGGAGGCGAGTTATTAGGACACCCTGAGGCCCGCAAACCACAGTTCCCCCTGCTTCCCTCTTGGTTGGGAAAAGATTAAAGAGCCAAGCTGGGGCACAACCTTTGTGCCCTGTATTCAGGGAAAAGGGACAGGATCAGAGGAGCACAGGCAGGTATCAGGCCCGTTAATGGTCTGCTGTCACCATGCATGTGTGCGGCAGATGTCTGTCTCCTCTCCAGACCCTGCACCCTCCTAGGAGTCAAGGAGGGTGTCCATCATTGCTGAGGTCCAGGCCTGGGGAGGGGGACAGCCTGGAGGCTGGGAGAGCTGTGTGGCTGAGACCCTGGGCCGCCCCCAAGGGTCTGCCTCCCTGGGCAGATCCTCAGCAGGTGCTTGGCTGAAGGCCACAGTTTGAGTGCTGGCAGAGCTGCTCCACAGGCCAGATATGAAACTGGGCCCCAAACCCTTCTCCAGGGTCCATTTTGCATTAGTCTAAAGAGGCCGTCCTGGGCTTGACCTTGGGCTTCCAGGATGACGCCCGCACCTGCTGTCCTTCCTCTCTGGTTCCTGGACCCCCGCTGGCTGCAAAGTGGAGGCCAGGTTCCAATTTGGCCTCAGACTGGCTAAGCCTGGTTTCACCAGGGGCTTAAGACAGACTTTCTACATGTGACAATGAGATGGGTTCACATAATAGCCTGGATTCCTAGCTTCTCTTGAGGCCTCCAATGACCTGGTCCTACTGAGTCACCACAGAAACAGTGACAGCCCCTCAACAAGGCAGGCCTAGGTCACCCCCTACTCATGCCTCACAGGATCCTTAGGCTTCCCTCCCCTAGGGGCTGGGTCCTTGAATCTAAGTGCTCCTCTTCTTAGCTCTCCTGTTCCCCAGGCCCTCAAAGAGCCAGCCCCCTGGATGCTCCCCAGGCACAGTGGGTCCCACGGAGCCAGCGCCTCTCCCTCACTCTGCTGTCCCGGAGACTTGCTCCCTGTGGTAAGCCAGGCTTGCAGAGGTGGCTCCTGACATCAATCTGGGGGCATGTGGCTGCTGTGGGAGACACACACTGGCTGAGGACAAAGGGCAAGGGCTCATGGCTCTACCCACGACTGGAAGAGTGTGCCCCAGCCCTTCAGATAAGGCCCCACCTAGGCCTTCATGCCAGTCTGCTAGTCACCCTGCCAAGGACCCAGAATGTCCTTCCCCAGGTGACACACCCTACCTACAGATAATTCTGCCCCAGTCATGCCTGCCCTTGATAATATACGCCACCACCGGGGCCTCTGCCCCAGCCATCCCTCCCCTGTCCGGCAGTCTCCCCGCAGAGTCCCTGGAGCCCCAAGGCCAGCCCAGGCCTCTGCTCTGACAGAACAAGTGCGGCCGGCGGGCGCGCTGGCAGAGCTCGGTGAGGGTAGCTGAGGCTCGGAGGGTCCGGAAGGGTCCAGGTCCTCCCAGCCTCCTCAGCCTCTCTGGGGTGGCGCTCCGGGACAGGGAAACAGGGAAGCAGGTGGCAGGGAGGCCAAGGGGGCAGGTGGCCTCAGCCCGCTTAGGCCTCCAGCAGGCAGGC
Organism: Papio anubis; assembly: GCF_008728515.1. Taxonomy (NCBI): domain Eukaryota; kingdom Metazoa; phylum Chordata; class Mammalia; order Primates; family Cercopithecidae; genus Papio; species Papio anubis. The sequence goes on from NC_044980.1 coordinate 172,382,058, forward strand.
AGGCAGGAGGCCACTCTCCCGGAACCTCCAGGCTAGGGGAAGAGAACCAGGGCACTTACTGAGCCCCACCATACATGCAAGACCAGGTCAGGTGAGGGAGCAGAGGTCAGTCTGCACCTCATGCACCACAAAAGCTGACCTTGAGGGGCCAGCCAGGAAGCTCTCGGGGTGCGGGGGAGGGGCTGGGGCCGCACAGGAGCGCAGGGCAGCAGTGGCCAGGCTGGCTCAGGACGCCTCTCCCTCCCTCCCCAGCTCCCATAGGCCGGATGCTGCCCAGGCGTTCCGGGCGCCCGAAGTCGGCTTGAGACCAGGTTTGTCCAGGTGTCACGCCGGGGTCCTTGAGCCGGCACTTGGGAGCAGCGGGAGGCAGGGTCGGGGGAGGGCGGGTGGGGGGATGCCTGACCGCCTGCTTGGTGCCTCGCCTGTGCCCTCCGCACTTAGAAGCTGAAGGTCCTGCCCAAGTGGCTGTGGCTGGCGTTCCGGGATCTCTGTGACCTTGGGTCTGTGCCGAGACCCCCACGGGTCCCCAGCTCAGCTGCGCCCGCGGAGTCCGGTCCGGGGCACCCACGGGCGCGGCGAGTGCTGGGCGGGCAGGCACAGCCCGGGCCCGAGGAGGACGCCGCGGCTCCAGCAGCAAACAAGTGGGGAAGGGTGGGAGGGGCGTCCTCCGCGCCGCCCGGGCGGGGAAGGGGCGCCTGCGTCGGCTTCCGGCCGCCTCCCGCGGCCACCGCCGGGCCCGCTCCCGCCGCCGACGCCCAGGTGCGCCAGGTGCGGGCCGGGCCGGCCGTGCGGGGGTCGCGCTTACCTTTCTGGCCGCTGAGTGCCGCGTACCAGGACAGCGAGAGGAAGGCGCACAGGCAGAAGAGCAGCAGCGTCAGGAAGGTGCCATTGCGGAGCCTCATCTCCTCCGATGCGCGGCGGGCGCCCGCGGGGCCGAGGCTGCATGGCCCGGGGAACCGGGGCCGGGGCGCAGGGGTCGGAAGGCGGCGGCTGCAGGGGCCCCGGCCCCGGGGCGGGGAGGGGCGGGGGGCCCGGGGCCGGGCAGGGACCGGGCCGGGGAGCGCGCCTGCCGCTTCTCAGGGCGCAAGCTTTGTGCCCTGTACTCAGGGAAAAGGAACAGGCTCAGAGGAGCAGAGGCAGATATCAGGCTCACTGCAGGTATCAGGGGCGCGGGACACTGGCGGCCTCGCCTCCGCGGCAGGGCCGGGCCAGGCCGGGCTGGGCTGGGCTGGGCGGCGAGACCCGCGGCCCGGCCTGGATCTGGGGCCTGGATCTGGGGCCGCCGCGGAGTCGACGGCGCAGGGCGGGGCGGCCCGGATTTAAAGGGGCCGCAGCACCGCCGCCGCCAGCGCCGCGAGGGGCGGGGTGGGGGCCGGCGCCCGCGATCCCGACCGGCTCCCGCAGCCCCGCTTGGGCTCGTGCGAGTCGGCCTCAGGTAAGGCCGGAGTGGGAGTGCGGGTCGACCGCAGCCGGCGCGGGCGGCGGGGGCGGCGCTCCCGGGCCCAGGTACTCTTCTCGGCAACATCTCCTCCGCGCGCGGACCCCGACCCCACTCGCACGTTCTCTGGGCTGTTTCCCGAGCGTGAGGGGCTCTGGGTGGCGCGGGGGACTGGGCGCTTGGAGCCGGGAGCCACCGTTGCCTTCGGCGCCGCCCAGGGCGCTTTCCCGCTCTGGAGCTTCCTCTGGGGCGCGGGACTGAGACGCGCAGGGGCCCGGGAGGCGGGAACAATGGGCCGTTCTAGGGGGAATCAGGGCCAATGCTCGTGGGTGCAGAGGAATGACCAGCCCAGAAGCGGACCGGCTTCCCGGGACAGTGGCGGCCCAAGCGCGCCGCTTACGGGAGCAACGGGCCCTGCTCCCGGTGGTGCAGCGGCCACCTCGCCCCGCGCAGCCCAGCCGGTCTTGATAGGGGCCCACGCCTTCATTCGGATTTTTGTGGTTTTTTTTTTTTTGAGACAGAGTCTCGCTCTGTCGCCCAGGCTGGAGTGCAATGGCGCGATCTCGGCTCACTGCGATCTCAACCTCCGGAGTAGCCGGGATTACAGGCGCCCGGCTAATTTTTTTTCTTTTCTTTTTTTTTTTTTAAGACTTTGGGCAGCGCCTGGCCCGCTCCCAGCTTGGACCTCCCAGTCCTAGGGGCCCGGTTCCGGGTGGAGGCTGCAGGGACCTCTGCCCCGCCCGCTCGGGGGAGGCCTGAGGGGCTGGACTCAGACTGGGAGTGAATGCAGCTTTGTCTTCCTAGTCCAGCCCTGGCCCACACCTGGGGCTGGGTGGAATCGGGAGCTTCTACGGGTCTGGACAATTCTCCCACAGAGAGATTGATGCCAAGAAGTGGGTGGCCGAGCCAGAGGCTGAGGTGGGCTGGATCCTGAGGCCCAGTGTTAACGGACAGGGCTCCCCATTCAGTGCTCCTGGAACTTTCCGAACTAGAGACTGGGGCTTGTAGGCGCCTTCTAGAGGAAACTCGTGTTTTCACAGGTGTCTTCTATGTGTGGCAAAGGATAATGGCTTTTCACTTAGGCTGTGGCATAAAGGGCTTTAGAAATTGTTAATAAGTTACTTAACGTTAAAACTTAGTCACCCAGGCCCGGTGTGGTGGCTCATGTCTGTAATCCCAGCACTTTGAGAGGCTAAGGCGGGAGGATCATTTGAGCTCACCAGTTCGAGACCAACCTGGGCAACATAGTGACACCTCATCTCTATAAAATTAAAATTTTTTAAACAATTTTTTTTGGATTTTTTTTTTGTAATTTTAAAAATATTTATTTATTTATTTATTTATTTTTGAGACAGAGTCTTCCCTTGTCGCCCAGGCTGGAGTGCAGTGGCCTGATCTAGGCTGACTGCAAGCTCCGCCTCCCGGGTTCACGCCATTCGCTACAGGCGCCCGGCACCACACCCGGCTAATGTTTTGTATTTTTTAGTAGAGACGGGTTTCACCGTGTTAGCCAGGATGGTCTCTATCTCCTGACCTCATGATCCACCTGCTTCAGCCTCCCAAAGTGGTGGGATTACGGGCGTGAGCCACCACGCCCGGCCTTTTTTGTTTTGTTTTTAAAGATGGAGTCTCGCTCTGTTGCCCAGGCTGGAGTGCAGTGGCACAATCTCGACTCACTGCAACTTCTGCCTCCCAGGTTCAAGGAATTCTCCTGCCTCATCCTCCTAAGTAGCTGGGATTACAGGCGCGCCCCACCACACCCAGCTAATTTTTTTGTATTTTTAGTAGAGGTGGGGTTTCACCATGTTGGTCAGTCTGGTCTCAAACTCTTGACCTCGTGATCCACCCACATTGGCCTCCCAAAGTACTGGGATTACAGGCATGAGCCACCGTGCCTGGCCTTTTTTTTTTTTTTGAAACGGAATCTTGCTCCGTGGCCCAGGCTGGAGTGCAGTCAGGCAATCTTGGCTCACTGCAACCTCCGCCTCCTGAGTTCAAGCGATTCTCCTGCCTCACCTGCCTGAGTAGCTGGGATTACAGGCATGTGCCACCATGCCCAGCTAATTTTTGTGTTTTTAGCAGAGACAGGCTTTCACCATGTTGGTCAGACTGGTCTCGAACTCCTGACCTCAGGTGATCCGCCTGCCTCAGCCTCCCAAAGTGCTGGGATTACAGGTGTGAGCCACCAGGGGCGCCCAACCTAATTTTTGCATTTTTAGTAGAGATGGGGTTTCACCATGTTGGCCAGGTTGGTCTCCAACTCCTGACCTCAGGTGATCCGCCTGCCTCGGCCTCCCAGAGTGCTGGGATTACAGGCGTGAGCCAGCGTGCCGGGCCAACAATTTTTTTAAATTTTAATTTTAATTTATTTTTATTTTTTATTATACTTTAAGTTCTAGGGTACATGTGCACAACATGCAGGTTTGTTATGTATGTATACATGTGCCATGTTGGTGTGCTGCACCCATTAACTCATCATTTACATTAGGTGTATCTCCTAATGCTATCCCTCCCCACTTCCCCCACCCCACAACAGGCCCTGGTGTGTGATGTTCCCCTTCCTGTGTCCAAGTGTTCTCATTGTTCAACTCCCACCTAAGAGTGAGAACATGTGGTGTTTGGTTTTCTGTCGTTATGATAGTTTGCTCAGAATGACCTTTTCCAGCTTCATCTATGTCCCTACAAAGGGCATGAACTCATCCTTTTTTATGGCTGCATAGTATTCCACAGTGTATATGTGCCACATTTTCTTAATCCAGTCTATCACTGATGGACATTAGGGTTGGTTCCAAGTCTTTGCTATTGTGAATAGTGCCGCAATAAACATATGTGTGCATGTGTCTTTATAGCAGCATGATTTATAATCCCTTGGGTATATACCCAGTAATGGGATGACTGGGTCAAATGGTATTTCTAGTTCTAGATCATTGAGGAATCGCCACACCATCTTCCACAATGGTTGAACTAGTTTACAGTCCCACTGACAGTGTAAAAGTGTTCCTATTTCTCCTTATCCTCTCCAGAACCTGTTGTTTCCTGACTTTTTAATGATAGCCATTCGAACTGGTGTGAGATGGTATCTCATTGTAGTTTTGATTTGCATTTCTCTGATGGCCAGTGATGATGAACATTTTTTCATATGTCTGCGGGCCAACAATTTTTTTTTTTTTTTTTTTTTGAGATGGAGGCTTGCTCTGTCACCCAGGCTGGAGCCCAGTGGCGCTATCTCGCCTCCTGCAAGCTCCGCCTCCCAGGTTCACGCCATTCTCCTGCCTCAGCCTTCTGAGTAGCTGTGACTACAGGCCCCGCCACCATGCCCGGCTAATTTTTTATATTTTTAGTAGAGAGGGGGTTTCACCGTGGTCTCTATCTCCTGACCTCGTGATCGCCCCGCCTCGGCGTCCCAAAGTGCTGGGATTACAAGCGTGAGCCACTGCACTTGGCCAGGCCAACAATTTTTTTAAGGAAAAAAAAAAAAAGTGAGTCAGCTGGGCACTGTGGCCTACACCTGTAATCCAAGTGAGACAGCCAAGTATAAAGGGGTCCCGGAGAAACTCCCACCTGCCGAAGCACTGAAAGAACTGGGTGGAGCCACAGAAGCTCCCACTCTTTGCTGGGGAGGAGCTTGGCCTCTTCTGTTCTGGGTGGAATCTGGGGTTCTGTCTGTGAGGCGAGAGACCAGCTAGCGGCACTCTCTCAGAGTCCCTGTTTCCCCTTTTTTCCCTCTTGCCCAATAAATTACATTTTTCTCACCCTTCAAAGGGTCTGCGAGATTAATCTCTGATAGCCACGGGACAAGAACCTGGCTTTTAGCTGAACTAAGGAGAAAGTCCTACAACAGTTTGGCGTGCAACATGGGGCTTGAGAAAGGGTGAGTGAGATGCAAACCAAGAAATTTCTTTCCTCTCTCTCTTTTTTTTTTTTTTTGAGACGGAATCTGGCTCTTTCGCCCAGGCTGGAGTACAGTAGCGCAATCTCGGCTCACTGCAAGCTCCACCTCCCGGGTTCACTCCATTCTCCTGCCTCAGCCTCCTGAGTAGCTGGGACTACAGATACCCGCGGCCACGCCTGGCTAATTTTTTTTCAGTTTTAGTAGAGACAGGGTTTTTACTGTGTTAGCCAGGATGGTCTCGATCTCCTGACCCCTCAGTGGGATCTCCACCTGGGGCTTGCCTCCCAAAGTGCTGCTGGGATTACAGGTGTGAGCCACCACGCCCGGCCTTTTTCCTCTCTTTCTAAGCCTATTTATGTTCGGACTTCTGAGGGGGAGGATATGGGAAACTGTGACCCCACCCCCGTTGTTCCCGGGGGTCGGGAAGGCGGCTTGGTCTCTGCATGCCTTTTCCTTCCTTCTGACAGATAAGAAGCATGGGTTCTTCCACCCAGGCTGGAGTGCAGTGGCTCCACTTCCGCCACTGCAACCTCCTCCGCCTCCCGGGTTCGGAAGGAACCTCCTGTCTCAGCCTCCTCCCAAGTAGTTGGGATAACAGGTGTGGGACCACCGCCTTGCTAATTTTTGTATTTTTAGTAGAGATGGGTTTCACCATGCTGGCCAGGCTGGTCTCTAACTCCTGAACTCAGGTGACCCTCGCCTTTCGGCCTCCCAGAGTGCTGGGATTACAGTATATCCAGCCCCCAGGCATTTTGAAATCTTTTTTCTTTCTTTCCCACCGGTCAGTGAAGTTGATTTTTTTTTTTTTTTTTTTTTTTTTTTTTTGAGATGGGGTCTTCCTTAAATGCTGCCCAGGCTGGAGACGCTATCTCGGCTCACTGCAAGCTCCACCTCCTGGGTTCACGCCATTCTCCTGCCTCAGCCTCCCGAGTAGCTAGGGACTACAGGCTCTCACCACCACCAGTTCATTTTTTTTGTATTTTTAGTGGGAGACAAGAAAGTTTCACCTGTTAGCTGTGATGGTCTGGATTCTCTGATCTTGCAGATCGGCCTCGGCCTCCCAAGTGCTGGGATTACAGGCATGAGCCACCGCACCCTACCCACCCCCACCCCCTGCCTTATTTTTTGAGACAGAGTCTCATGCCCAGGCTGGAGTGCAGGGCCCGATCTTGGCTCACTGCAAGCTCCACCTCCGGAAGTTCGTTTATTCTCCTGCCTCCCAGCCTCCCAGTAGCTGGGAATTGCATACCGCTGCCACGCCTCTCGCTAAATTTTTGTATTTTAGTGGAGATGGGGTTTCACCATGTTGGCCAGGATGGTGTCAAGCTCCTGATGTCGTGATCCGCCCACCTCAGCCTCCCAAAGTGTTGGGATTACAGGTGTGAGCCACCGCGCCCCCTGCCAAAAGTTGACTTTTAAGGGAGTTTTTTTTTTTCCATTTGGAAGGTGTTTTGCTGGGCTGGAAAATGGGGATCACCGTTTATATTTTCTGTGGAGTTTTAATTGTGAAAAAGGATTTATGAGTTTGGTCTTAAGCTGTAGCCAATCTGGTGTGCTTTGTGTGTCTTTCTGTGTGGTCCCTAGTAAACTTTGCTGCAGGCCTCCATCTTGTTTTATGTCCTTGGGGACATGGCCTGTAACCCTGTGGCAAGGCATGGCTTAGCCTCCCGGGTCTCAGAGTTCATTCTGGCTTCCCAGCTGAGTTTTTTCTGGTTTGGTATCTGCATGACCTTTTGCTATTTGTTGATTCCCCTCCCCTCCATGAACCATGTTGGAGTTTCCTTTTTCCGAGCCTTTAGTAAAGTTTGAAAGCCAGGAATACTGGCCATTTGGCCTGGGTAAAGTCGGGTAATAAATTTTAAAAGGACCGTATTAAAGAGTGCTATCGTTAAAAGTCAACTTAATTAAAAGCAGATATTCAAGCTCTAATAACCTCGGACTCCTTCGGAAAAACAGGAGGTGCCAGAGACCCTGTTTTGCGACAAACCTGTTTTCTTCATAGAACCCCAGGGATTAAAAGCACCCAGAGGCCAATGATCCAAATAAAAGATTGGCAAACAAAGGATCTTCTGCGGACTGGCTTTTATTCTGCCTGTGTAACTGTGTATGTGTTGTGTGTGTAATGTCTATAAAAAGAGCTCTAATTAGTTGGCCTAAAGGAAGTCAAGAACTTGGATCAAAATTTTTTTTTTTTTTTTGAGATGTAGTCTCACTCTGTTGCCCAGGCTGGAGTGCAGTGGCACGATCTCAGCTCACTGCAACCTCTACCTCCCAGGTTCAAGTGATTCTCCTACCTCTGCCTCCCAAATAGCTGGGACTACAGGCGCACACTACCATGCCCGGCTAATTTGTTTTCATTTTTTATTTTTATGTATTTATTTATTTTTGAGACAGAGTCTTGCACTGTTGCCCCAGGCTGGAGTACAATGGCATGATCTCAGCTCACTGCAACCTCCGCCTCCTGTGTTCAAGTGATTCTCCTGCCTCTGCCTCCCCAGGAGCTGATATTACAGGCGCCCGCCACTACACCCAGCTGATTTTTGTATTTTTAGTAGAGACAGGGGTTTCACCATGATGGCCAGGCTGGTCTCGAACCCCTGACCTCATGATCTGCCCACCTCGGCCTCCCAAAGTGCTGTGATTACAGGCATGAGCAACCATGCCTGGCCTAATTTTTGCATTTTTAGTAGAGACAGGGCTTCACCATGTTGGCCAGGCTGGCCTCGAACTCCTGACCTCAGGTAATCCACCCACCTTGGCCTCCCAAAGTGCTGGGATTACAGGCATGAGCCACCGTGCCCAGCCAGATCAAATATTTTTTAAAGGGAAGACTTTTCAATTCACATGACTCTAATCTTTAAGAAATAAAAATAGCCTTAAAGATTATTGGCAAAAAGTGGATGTCATCAAAATATAAATAGGTGGACTAATAAATTATGCAGGTTAGACTGGACACCGTGGCTCACACATGTAATCCCAGCACTTCGGGAGGCCGAGGCGGGCAGATCACAAGGTTAGGAGTTCGAGACCAGCCTGGCCAACATGGTGAAACTGTGTCTCTACTAAAAATACAAAAATTAGCTGGGCGTGATGGCGGGCGCCTGTAGTCCCAGCTTCTCAGGAGGCTGAGACAGGAAAATCTCTTGAACCCGGGAAGCAGAGGTTGCAGTGAGCCAAGATCGCCACACTGCACTCTAGCCTGGGCGACAGAGCAAGACTCAGTCTCAAAAAATATAAAACATAAAAATAATAAAATAATTATTCAGGTTAGGTACTAGCTTGCTAAATGTTTGAAGGTTATGAACTGCCTTTTGGGTTTTGAGAACTATTTGACTTGCTGCTTCCCAGTTGGTGGCCTGGGGACACATGGAACTAACCACATCCTTAATTATGCTGGAAGGAGTCAAACCTTGGCTGCACCTAGCATTTAATAAAACAATTTACCAGGTTTTGGCCAGGCTTGGTGGCTCGCGCCTGTAATCCCAGCACTTTGGGAGGCCGAGGCGGGCAGATCACTTGAGGCCAGGAGTTCAAGACCAGCCTGGCCAACATGGAGAAGTCCCCATCTCTACTGAAAACACAAAAATTAGCCAGACATGGTGGTGCACACTTGTAATCATAGCTACTTGGGAGGCTGCGGCAGGATAATTGCTTGAACCTAGGAGGCAGAAGTTGTAGTGAACCAAGATCGTGCCACTTCACTCCAGCCTGGAGGACAGAGTGAAACTCTGACTCAAAAAAAAAAAAAAAAACCTTACCAGTTTTTTGTTTGTTTGTTTATTTTTATTTTTTGTTTTCGAGAGGACATCTCGCTCTGTCGCCAAGGCTGGAGTGCAGTGGCACAATCTCGGCTCCCTGTAACCTCTGCCTCCCAGGTTCAAGCAATTCTCCTGTCTCAGCCTCCTAAGTAGCTGGGATTATAGGCAAGTGCCACCACACCTGACTAATTTTGTGTTTTTAGTAGAGATGGGGTTTCACCATGTTGGCCCGGCTGGTCTTGAACTCCTGACCTTGTGATCCACCCACCTCAGCCTCCCAGTCTGCTGGGATTACAGGCATGAGCCACTGCTCCTGGCCCAGGTTTTACATTAAAGTTAAAATTACTAAGAGTGGCTGGATGCAGTCACTCATGCCTGTAATCCCAGCACTTTGGGAGACTGAGGCGGGCAGGTCACTTGAGGTCAGCAGTTTGAGACCAGCCTGGCCAAAATGATGAAACCCGTCTCTACTAAAAATACAAAAATTAGCCGGGCTTTGTGGTGCATACCTGTAGTCCCAGCCACTTGGGAGGCAGAGGCAAGACAATCACCCGAATCCGGAGGTGGAAGTTGTGAGCCGGAACTGCTGTGCACTCCAACCCTGGGCAACAGAACAGATTTTTAAAATGCTAGGAGTTATCATTTAATATAGTGAAACTACTGAAAATAGATATACATGTGAGACGTGTAAGACCAATAATATGCATTTTTATTAAATATAAAAAGCATAATGGCAACCTTACTGATGGCTCATATATAATCTAGCACTGGGAGGTAGAGGCAGGCGGATCATGAAGTCAGCAGATCAGACCATCCCACAAATAACGGTGAAACCCACGTCTCTACTAACTCTAAAAATGTGGCCTTGGTGGCTGAGCCCCTGTAATCCCCTTCTCTGGGAGGCTGAGGCAGGAGAATAGCCCAGACTTGGGCGGAGCTTGCAGTGAGTGGGGAGATAAGCACCACTGCACTGTAACAAAAAGGCAAGACAAGACCTCTCTGACTTGGAACCTCTCGGTTTGTACCCAGGCAGACGCCAGCAATACGTAACTTCCTGGAAGGATATACTTTGTGTGTCAAGCTCAACTTGTAGATCCAATAAAGGCCCCTTGGGGGTAAAAAACTGGCCTCATACCCTCATCTACACAGTCCCTGTATATGGTTCCTGACCTGTGGTCAGTAAAGAATGTCACTTTCTAACAGGCCCAGGAGCCCCAAGTTTATCTTGGGTCTTTAAGAGGAGAGGATCACCCAACTCACAGGTATTTAAGGATACAAACCCATGGCTGGACTCAGTTTTAAAAGGTCTTATCTGAGATTCCTTGTGGAACAGAGTTCCATCAAAGCCAACCTAAAAGGCCTCTGTAGAAATAGTTATTCTTGTTCATATGACTCAACCAGCAATCTCTGGCTGTAGCTCAGAAAGAACAAAAGGGATAGTTAATGTGAAAATCTGGATCAGTATTCTAGTTCTTTTTTTTTTTTTTTTTTGAGACGTAGAGTCTCGCCATTTCTCTCACCCAGGCTGGAGGCAGGGTCGGATCTCAGCTCACTGCAAGCTCCGGCCCGGTTTACGCTTATTCTTCCTGCCTCAGCCTCCCTAGAAGCTGAGACTACAGGCGCTCCTGCACACCTCGCTAAGTTTTTGTATTTTAGTAGAGACGGGTTTCACTGTTAGCCAGGATGGTCTCATCTCCGACTCAGATCCGCCTGCCTCGCCTCCCAAAGTGCTGGGATTACAGGCTTGAGCTGTCATACCGCCAGTATTCCTAGTTCTAAGCAATTATCCTGCACCTCTGCCAGGTGATGGGAGCAAAGAAGATGCCCATCGCCTGGAGGTTTCCTTTTTGGGAAAATAAGACCAGGGGAGCTAACCAAAGCCAAGCACCAGGCACCCAAATCTTAACAAGCATAACTATAGCCACCAGTTTTCTGGGCATGACATCCTTTTCTCTCCCTTGTTGGAGGAGGACTCAATTCTATTGCTTCAACCTTAACATTCCGCTTTATGATAAGGAGTTCGACGAATCAGCTTCCTCAGCCTCTCTAGACACATTTCTGTCCCAAACTCAATTCCAAGCTTTCGGTCAAAGCCCTGGGAAAGAAATCTTGATCAAAGGGATCCAGAGGCACACAATAACAGAGGCTAAAGGACACAGAACACACGGGCATGGTTAATTCCTGACTATTAAGCCAAGCCCCCCATTTCATGGGTAAGGGTCATGCTGATGGTATTCATGGCTTAAATGAGGTCTAGGGAACTCCAAGGTGGGATAGAGACACAGGTGAGACTGAATAATTCCTATTCTCAAGGCCCTCCCTGCTTCATGGGTGCAAGCCTCTGGCACCCATGGGTGGCACCTGCCAAGGTCGCCAGGACTCGGGGATGCAAGGACGGAAGAGAGAGGACGCTCTTCTCTCCCTCATGTACCCTGGGTATTGCTAGGAAGAGAAGGGAACCAGGGATGCCTGCTCCCCTCTTTTTTTTTTTTTTTTTTTTGAGACAGAGTCTCGCCCTCACCCAGGCTGGAGTGCAGTGGCGCGATCTCAGCTCACTGCCAGCTCCGCCTCCCGGGTTCACACCATTCTCCTGCCTCAGCCTCCCAAGTAGCTGGGACCACAGGCGCCTGTCACCACGCCTGGCTAATTTTTTGTATTTTTAGTAGAGACGGGGTTTCACCATGTTAGCCAGAATGGTCTCGATCTGACCTCGTGATCCGCCTGCCTCGGCCTCCCAAAGTGCTGGGATTACAGGCGTGAGCCACCGCGCCCGGCTGCTCCCCTCTTTCTAGATGGGTAGCCATTCATCTTCAGTCTGTACCCCTTTTGAATGCATCCTGAATCCCTGGGACTCCTTTGAAAAAACGCCATCATTTTTCCTTTCTCCTCCTCTGTCCTCTCTTCACTGACAGGTAATTGTAATCTCTGTACTGTGGGACACTCCCCACAGATGCATCCTCCAAACTGGGAAAAGTTAATTTCCCAAACCTTAAATTGGTTGGCTTAGGATTGGGCTCGGGAAGGGAACCCAGAACCCCAACATGCTGGCAAAAGGGGAAAGTTTTTACCAGCCGGGCTTTGGCCTCCCTCCTCCCATGCAAACTGGTAAAAGGCTGAGGCAAAAGGATCCCTTGAGCAGGAGTTCGAGACCAGCCTGAGCAACATAGTGAGACCCTGTCTCTACAAAAAACAGAATAAAACCCCAAAATACAAAAAAAAAAAAATTAGCCAGGCATAGTGGTATATGCCTGTGTAGTCCCAACTACTTGGGCGGCTGAGGTGGGAGGATCGCTTGATCCCAGGAGGTTGAGGCTCCAGTGAGCCAAGATCATGCCATTGCACTCCAGCCTGGGCAACAGAGTGAGACCCTGTCTCAAAATACACACACACACATAAAAGTGCGTTGATTTAAGGAAAAATATTAAAAGTATTAAACCAGTAAAAATGAAGGAAATGGCCTATTGGTGACCAAGTTTGGGAAGCTCTTTTGAGTCCCCTCCCCCTCTACACTCAGTGGCTTCAGGGTAGGAAGATCTGGGATGAGGTGGGGTGAACCTGGTGTCCCAGCACCATGACCCTTGATCCTGACCCTGGCTGTAACCTCTCCACCCCACCTTTCTCCCTTTGAAACAGGGACCCGCATTGTCTGGCTCTCTTCCCATTTTCTGCTGCTCTCTGGGCCTGCCTGCAGCCCAGACTCCCTCAGGCACTTCCAGACAGGTGAGTTCTGCCTGTCACCCTGTGCTAGGAGTGTGCCTGAGGACTGCCACTGCCTGCAGCCAAATAGAGCACAAAAGTCCAGTTGCTGTCCAAACCCTAGCCCGGGGGCCTTGCCTTTGTTCTTACCACATGATGTAAGTGCCTATTTGTTTTGGGATTACTTGCCAACCCTCAGCCCACTTTGTCTTCCTGAATATTTTCTGGGACAGCCCTTGGAGGTGTCCACTCCTTCCGTTCTTAGCCTGTGGTCCAGGGACCCAGAATTGGGGAGGTCCAGGAGCTAATACTTGGTATGTCCTTCAGTTAGGAATGGAAGTAGCAAAATCCACCAGAATTAACAGTAGCTCTGACTGTCAAGACAGAACTCAGTAGGTGTTGCAGACACCTCAAAATAGCGGTTCCACTCACGGCAGTAACTTCAGATTTCTGGTACTTATTTGTCCTGCCTCTAGATCTCATAATTTAATGAGTTTATTAGTAAAGAATCATGGCTGGGTACAGTGGCTCAGGCCTATAATCCCAGCACTCTGGGAGGCCTAGGCAGGAGGATCACTTGAGTCCAGGAGTTCGAGACCAGCCTGGGCAACATGGCAAAACCCTGGCTCTACAAAAACTAGCCTGTAGTCCTGCTACTCTGGAGGCTTGAGGCTGGGAAGCAGAGGTTGCAGTGAGCCATACAGGGAAGATTTTCTGTATCTCCCAGCCTGGGCGACAGAGTGAGACCTCTCTCAAAAAAAAAAAAAAGTGCCAGCACGTGGCTCACACCTGTAATCCCAGCACTTTGGGAGGCCAAGCAGGTGGATCACCAGGTCAGGAGTTCGAGACCAGCCTAGCCAAGATGGTGAAACCCCCATCTCTACTAAAAATAGAAAAATTAGCCAGGCATGGTGGCGGGCACCTGCAATTCCAGCTACTTGGGAGACTGAGGGAGGAGAGTCAATTGAATCTGGGAGGCAGAGCTTGCAGTGAGCCGAGATCAGGCCACTGCACTCTAGGCTGGGCGACAGAGCAAGACTCCATCTCAATAATAATAATAATCAGGTGTTTCTATATCACAAATGTGTGTTTTTATTTTTTCAACCTAAATGTTCTTTAATGGTAGACTGGATAAAGAAAACGTGGTACATATATACCACGGTATACTATGCAGCCATAAAAAAGAACAAGATCATGTCTTTGCAGGAACATAGATGGAGCTGGAGGCCATTATTCTTAGCAAACTAATGCAGGAATAGAAAAGCAAATACCACATGTTCTCACTTATAAGCTGGAGCTGAATGGTGAGAACACATGGACACAAAGAGGGTAGCAACAGACACTGGGGCCCATTGAAGGTGGAGGATGGAAGCAGGGAGAGTAGCAGGAAAAATAATAATGGGCACCAGGCTTCATACCTGGGTGATAAAATAGTATGTACAACAAACTCCCACGACACAAGTTTACCAGAATAACAACCTGCTTATGTACCCCAAATTTAAAATGAACATTAAGAAGAATAATTTCTTTTAAAAAAATTGTTAAGTTTATCATAAATACTGGAATCTCCAATATTAGACAGTCATTTCAAACAACACTAATTTCAGATGATCCCTTTTATTTAGATGCCATGCATCTTTTTGTTTTGATCTAAAGTCACTGTCTTATATTAGCCTACTTTTTTTTTTTCGAGTTGGAGTCTTACTCTTGTCACCCAGGCTAAGTGCAGTGGTAATGATTCAGCCTCACTGCAAGCTTCCTACCTCCTGGGTTCACACCCATTCTCCTGCCCTCCTGAGTAGCTAGGGACTACAGGCGCCCGCCACCACGCCCGGGCTAATTTTTTTGTATTTTTTATTTTTTTTTTTTGAGACAGAGTCTTGCTCTGCCACCCAGGCTGGAGTGCAGTGGTGTGATCTTGCTCACTGCAAGCTCCGGCCTGTGAAACCATGCCATTCTCCTGCTCCCAGCGCCTCTTAAGTAGTTGACTACAGGCGCCTACCTCACCGCTAATTTTTTTTGGTATTTTTAGTAGAGACAGGGTTTCACCATGTTAGCCAGGATGGTCTTGATCTCCTGACCTGATCCGCCTGGCCTTGGCCTCCCAAAGTGCTGGGATTACAGGCTGGAGCCACTGCAAGGTTCAGCCAATTTTTTGTATTTTTAGTAGAGACGGGGTTTCACCATGTTAGCCAGGATGGTCTCGATCTCCTGACCTTGTGATCCGCCCACCTTGGCCTCCCAAAGTGATCACAGGTGTGAGCTACCGCGCCCAGCCAATATCAGCCTACTTTTAAAAAATTCTACTTAAAACATGTTTATAGTTTTAAAATAAATATATTGCCAGCTTGGAGAGACGTGGGGTACTTGTCTACACACATTCATTATCAATTCACTACAAAGGCTGCTGCAGCCACCAGCGGAGTTCGTATGCCTCCCCTTGTGGGAACCATTGATGCTTCATTTTTAACATCTCATCTATGTAAGCCCCATTCCAGGGCTTGGCCTTTGTTAGCATTTGAAGATACCGTTCTTGCCATCAGTCCTTCAGGGTAACTGCTGAAGCTGCCTCCTTTCAGTGATTATGGCTTCTTTAGTCAAAGTAATTTTTTTTCTGGGTCCTGAGGATGTGGTTTGTGTATAAGTCTCTCATCTACTGAAACCATATTTTAAGTGAAATATTAGTAGATTTAAGTTCGATTGTTTTCTCTATAGGATAAACTACAGAAAATTCTAGCTCATGTGTTTTGGTTCTTGCTGTACCAATAAGCGACTTGCAGTTCCCACTCTGTGCAGAGAAGTCCATGCCCGTGCAGCTCTTCACTGGGATCTGTATGTCCAACACCAGCCCACACCATGCTCTGGTTCATAGAGCTTTTGGGTATTTGTGCAACTGTTGTAACAGTTTCTCACCAGTGGTCACAGACGTGCTCTGAAGTCCAGAGCTTGATGGTGTGGGCTGTCCAGGAGCTGTCTGGGCGCGCAGGGGAAAATGAGGCAGAGACTATACCTACCCCACTGCACCCCCGGCTTCGCAGCAGGCAGGCGCCATCGGCCTCACGTGAAGGACATCCCAACCCCCTCTTCCGCCTCTTACTACAATGTAAACTTGCAACTGTTTAAAGGAGGGGTCCCAACTCCCCAGACAGCATGCCTGTACTGGACCCTGGGCTGTTAGTGACCATTTCTGGCTTGCATTGTGACCATGACTGCCATCAGGAACCCTAGAGCAGGCTGGGTATGGCAGCTCACAATCCCAGTACTTTGGGAGGCTGAGGTGGGTGGATAACTTGAGGCCAAGAGTTCAAGACCAGCCTGGCCAGATGGTGAAACCCCATCTCTACTAAAAATATAAAAATTAGTGGGATGTGGTGATGGGCACCTGTAATCCCAGCTACTTGGGAGGCTGAGGCACCATAATTGCTTGAACTCGGGAGGTGGAGGTTGCAGTGAGCAGAGATCAAGCCACTGTACTCCAGCCTGGGCAACAGAGCAAGACTCTGTCTTGAAAAAACAAAAAAGAAAGAAAAGAAAACCTGGTGCAGGTGTGGGGTGTATGGCATGGGTCACTACTCCTGGATACAACTGACCAAAACCACAGTCAACTGGCTTAAGCCATTTGATAATCTAGCATTAGGCCAGCCGGGATCCAGGAGTCAGATACTGAGATCAAGCTTTGATCTGCTCAGGATTCCCCCCTCCCCAAGGCTCCTGCTTGCAGATGGCCCCAGTGTGCATTTCATCCACCAGCATGGGTCACATGTCAACCCTGACCTAGGGTGCTACAATGCTCTAGGTGGCCAAGCTTGGGTCGTAGGTTTACCTCACCCTACCTGTACGCAAAAGTACGTGGTGGCCTAACACAGGTGGGGACCCTGCTTGAATACCACCCTTTATCCACAGATGACCCCACGCCTTCTGCTCCAGACCATCAGGGTTATAACACATGGGACACATGGGGCACACCCCACAAAGCTACCTGAGCCCACACAGGGCAGGGACAGGCACAGAACACAGTGGGTGCACAGGGACTCCAGGGAGGTTGAAGAGCTGAGTCTGGTCGGGAGGCTGAGGGAGAAGAGCGGGCACTGGGCTGTGGGTATGCAGAGCTGGAGGTGAGGGACTGCAGTAAGTACCCGCCCTGGGGTGCAGGCCCTGCTAGGAAGCATTGGGAGCAAGAAGGGTTAGATCCTCAAAGTCAGATAATTCTTCCAGAAGGTTTTCTTTTCTTTGTTTTGTTTTTTTGAGACACCCAGGCTGGAGTGCAGGGGCGCCATTCCAGCTCACTGCAACCTCCGCCTCTGAGGCTCAAGCGATTCTCTTGCCTCAGCCTCCCGACTAGCTGGGACTACAGGCACCTGCCACCACGCCCAGCTAATTTTTTGCATTTTTAGTAGAGACAGGGTTTCACTCTGTTGGCCAGGCTGGTCTCGAACTCCTGACCTCATGATCTGCCCACCTTGGCCTGCCAGTGCTGGGATTACAGGCGTGAGCCACTGCGCCCAGCCTCTTCCAGAAGGTTTTCGAGGGGAGCAAGTGGAGGGGAGGGAGAGGGCCATTGCTCCTGCTCTGGGGACAGCCCCTCCACGGGATCCCACACTCCTGGCCAATTCAGGATAGATGGGGTACCCCTGATGTAGCCTGTCACCGCTCTGTCTGGGGCTGGCGCTCCTAGAGAAGGCCATGCTGACCTCTCCCCCACCTCGCTCCAGATTCTCCTTGAGCTTCTTTTCCCACAGTCCCCCCAGGCCTCACTGAGGGCCTCCAGTCTTCGATGGGCTTGGGGCGCCTGGACCCTTCCGGGGTCACTTTGCCGTCTTCCCCCAGCCACCCTCCCTACTCCTTGTCGCCCCCTCCTGTCTTTTCAGGACCTTCCACACTCAGGCTAACCCTATGCTTTGGGGTACCCCAGCAATGCCCCTGGGTCTCCAGCCACCGGGTGACCGAGGAAGGGAGAGGCAGGCGAGGGGGCGGGGCCTTAGGTCCCAGCACAACCCTCCTCTCAGCCCCTCCCGCCGACCACAGGTGCGCGGGACAACGAGGCAGGGACCTCGAGAACACGGGGACTTGCAGGCCGGTGGCCCCGGGCAGGCCACTTCCGACGCGGGTGGGAGGCTTCCTGCCCGGGGCAGGGGAAGCGCCCGCGGGCGTGCTCTGTTGGGCCGGAGCCGCGCCGGGGGCCGGGACACTCCTGGGGGCAGCGCTGGCGTCGCCACTCGGGTGGGGCGGGCCGGGGTCGGGTCCAGTCTCCTCCCCACCGGCGGCCCGCTTCCCGTCTTCCAGTGACCCCACGTCCCTTGCGCCGGAGCTGGAACCCCAGCAGGTTCTGCCCTGGGCCACGCACGCTTTCTGGGGACCAGGGCTGTGGTTCCCGCTCCGCGTTGTGCGTTCAGACGCGGCTAGGCTTCGTCCTCCATCCCTCCCCGTTTTCCCCACTCCGGCCGGGCTTCCTCCTCCATCCCTCCCCCTTTTCCCCACTCTGCGGTTGGCGAGGGCCGCCCCCATGTGGCAATGTCCCCCCACATGGGCGATCCCTCGGTGCCCCTGAGGGCCCAGGGACTCGCCCCGTCCCCAGGCAGGCTATATTTGAAATTATTTGGAGAAATTCCGACAGTCAGGGGGATCTCTTTCTGTAGCTCTGGCCTTCCAGTAGGAGAGGGTCCCTGGGGTTCTCACGCCTGACAACTTGGCATCACCGAATTCTCTAACCATGTCAGTCCATGACTTTAACTCCTTTTCTTTCAGAAAGATCTTTGCAAACCCCTTTTGGGCGTGCCCCCTCCCATGGCCCCAACACCTCTTGCCTGGGCTTTGGGCTTGTCTGAAAGGGCTAAAAGGGGGTGATGTCTGGCCTGGCGGGTGGCTCAGCCTGCAGTGCCAGCACTTTGGGAGGCCGAGGTGGACGGATCACTTGAGGTCAGGAGTTCAAGACCATCCTGGCTGTGGGGAAAAGGAAGAGAGATCAGCCTGTTACTGTGTCTATATAGAAAGAAGTAGACATAAGAGACTCCATTTTGTTCTGTATTTGAGATGCTGTTATCTGTGACCCTACCCCCAACCTTGTCCTTGCAAGAGACATGTGTTGCGGTGACTCAAGGTTTAATGGATTTTGGGCTGTGCAGGATGTGTCTTTGTTAAACAAATGCCTGAAGGTAGCTTGCTGGTTAAAAGTTATCACCATTCTCTTAATCTCAACTACCCAGAGACAGGTACACGGCCAACGGCCAAAGGTCACAGGGACCTCTGCCTAGGAAAGCTAGGTGTTGTCCAAGGTTTATCCCCATGTGATAGGATGAAACAATGTTGCTAAAAGGTTTATCTCAAGGCACAGGATTTTCCTTTGAACTTATTCATATCACAGAGGTTTTTGTTCTTATGTCTTACTGCTAATTTCCTCCCTAAAAATGATCCTATTGTCCTGCCACTCCCCTGTCTTTAAGATGGTAAAGATAATTATCAATAAATACTAAGGGAACTCAGAGACCGGGGCCGGCGTGGGTCCTCTGTAAGCTGAGCGCCGGTCCCCTGGGCCCCGCTTTTCTTTCTCTATACTTTGTCTCTGTGTCTTATTTCTTTTCTCAAGTCTCTCGTTCCACCTAACGAGAAACACCCACAGGTGTGGAGGGGCAGGCCACCCCTTCACTGGCCAACACAGTGAAACCTGTCTCTACTAAAAATACAAACATTAGCAAGGCTTGGTTGCGGGCACCTGTAATCCTAGCTATTTGGGAGGCTGAGGCAGGAGCAGGAGAATCGCTTGAACCTGGGAGGCAAAGGTTGCAGTGAGCCAGGATCATGCCACTGCACTTCAGCCTGGGTGACAGAGTGAGACTGTCTCAAAAAAAGAAAAAAAGAAAAAAAAAGTGATGTCCAGTGCCTGGGGAATTTTCCTAGGGAGTGGTCAAGGAAGGCCCCACTGAGGAGCGGACATTTAGGGTGGGAAGTTGCCTTGCAGGGCAGGAGGGGAAAGGGTTTCGGACCAGAGGGAGAGCCAGGGAAAAGTCACCAGGTAGAATGAGCTGGCATGATTTGGAAGATGGTAGGGAGGGCTGTGGCCCTCCCATCTGAGTGGAAGCGAGTGGCTGCAGCGCAGAAGGCCTGGCGGGGCCCTCACAGACCAGGACCTCCCTAGAGGAACTCATCCCCTGGGCCTAGGGCTGGGCCTGGAGGCACTGTGTTCTCTGTGATTGTCAGTCTCCCTAAAGATGGCCCAGAACAGTGCAGCCTGAATCCCTCAGTGGCCCTGTCTCTGGCTGCCCCAGCACCCACGCGGACACTTGACTCCACACCCCAAAGAAAAGAAGGGAAGCTGGGAACGCCACCGCCAAGGTATGGGATTATTTGGGAAGGGGGAAGGGGGAACTGACGAGATGGTTACAACACGTGGGGCAGCAACAGACAGAACCAGACCACCCCTGTGGCCAACCGCCTGGTCTCCTGGGACCACTGGGCGCTTGGCTCAGGTCTCTCCTGCCCTCCCCACTCTTTCACCTCAGGCCGCCTGCAGTCGCTGCCCTGCCCTGACCCCCCAGCGTACAGCCCCGAAAGCAGCTAAACAACTCGCACACTCATGGGCCATCCCCTGGTAAGGCAGCGCAAGTCCTCCCACTTCAGCCCCATTTGAAAGATGAGGAAATGAGAGGCTGGTCCATAGTGGGTCTCCAACTCAGCTGCCGAGCTTTCCCTGGGCATACACGCCGGGCCCTGGAGGGCGGGAAGGGGGCCAATGGACGCGGGGAGCTTGCGGGGTGGGACTGCATCGGGAAAGGGGAAGGAGTCAGACGGGAGAAGGGGGACAGGGTCTGGTTGGCTCCGGCCGCTGCACGCTCTTCCTGCTCAGGGGACTCACAGTGACCCCGGAGCCACTGCCCAGCCCAGCCTCCAGGTAAGAGGTCACTGAGATGGGTGGCAGCAGGGGCCGGGGATCCCCCTATTACGACAGCAGTCATGGGACGCTGACTCACTGCCGGCCAGACCACCTGACCTCCGCGGCGGGAGGGAGGGCCCTGCCAGGGGGTTCCCGCCGCGGCTTGTTTACCTCCGGGAGGCCTCGGCCTCGCATGGGGGCAGGGCTGCAGCTGGGGCTGCAAGGCGTGCGGGGAAGGGCCTGAGCCGGGGTCTCCACCCCAGCTTCCCAAGGACACCACTTCTGTGCTTCCTTCTCCCCCACCCCCGAGTCTCTTCACCTGCCCCCAGACCCCGCGGAAACTTCCCACGATCCCGAACGGGGCCAAATGGCGAGAAGGCAAAGGAGCTCCTTCTTGGGGGAGCTCAAAGCTATGTTCCCAGAGCCAGAGGGCTTTCCTTGTGTTCCTCACCCTGCTCAGACTGAGCCATAGCCAGGGGCTGGGGCAGGAAGGCCGGCCCTCGGCGGGGGCCACGTGGCTCTCAGGCGCCTGGGCTGCTGACTCACGCTTGGCCAGCACCTGTCTGTAGGCCGCAGCCTCTGCCAGCACGCCCCTCTGTGTCCCCTGCCCCTGTCTGCAAGGCCGGCTCCAGCAGGCCCTGGGGCACTTTCCACTGTCCCCCTCTGGATGCAGGGAGAGGCCTGAGCCCTTGCCACAGAGGGTGTTGCTCTGGGCAGGGTGGAAGACTTGCCCGCGGCGGAGCTCTCCCGGAAGGATCGTTCACACCTGTGGGCCAGCCCCTGCTGTGCGCACACCCACACATCACCTGCGCACCTAACCGGCCCCAACCAGCCTCCCTTCCCTCGGTTTGGGTTTCCCCCGCTGGGACGTTTCTCCAACTCCTGCAAGCCCTAGCCTGAAATGACATGAGTTGGACCCAGCAGGTCCTGACCTCCCACTCACAGGACCTTGCCTGGGAGGCTCCGGAGGGTGACCACCCGTCCTGCCCCTCTCCTTGCCCCAGTTCTGGCGGACAGTTACTTTGGTGGCATAAAGTAGAGTTTCTTCATTCCTAGCTGAGGAGGCTGTTGCCTGACCCCCTTGGCTGCCCACAAGGCCGACGCACCTGAGCCCCCACAGGGCCATGGGCACTGCCCGCTGAATTGAGGCACCCGTAAGGAGTCGCTTGGGCCACAGTGAACATTTGGCGACGCACTGACACTCAGGAGACCTTAGCTGGTCCTCAGCACCTCTCAGCTCCACTCCTATTACACTGGGAACTTCTCTGCTGCTCAGGCCAGAGTCGGGGTCCGTCCCTCAACCCAGTTAGGGGCCATCAGCGAAGGTGCCATGCGCTGTAAGAGGGCTGCCCCCGCTGGAGGCTGACCATGGCAGGGTCGGAACAGCACCCTGAGAGCCAGCTTGTTCTGGCCAGCAGTGCCCACTGGGCGACCTAGCAGCCTCCTGATATGGGGGCTGTGTCAGCTCTCCCTGCACTGGGTACCCCCAACGGAGGATATTGCTGAGTCATGACCAGGCCCAAGCCTGGGAGGGGCGAGGGGCTGGACAGTCCCCTGATCCCAAGTGCAGAGGCTGGAGCCCAGGCCTATGTGAGTGCCAGGGCCGGTTTCTTGGGGTCCTTGGTGCACTGGGGCAGTGAAGAGAGGGGTCAGCAATGAGGGGCCGGGAGACCTGGAGCGACGGGTAGCAGGGAAGGGGTGAGTAGTGAGGGGGCCTCTGCAGGGCGGCTCTCGCGCCACGACGGCCGTGGCGGAGGCTGGGAGGGCGCGACAGACTCCGCCCCCTCTCGAGGCGGGGCGGGGCCTCCGCGCTCCCTACAAAAGCCGCGCGCCGGCCGCGACCCGGACGGCCAGTTTTCCGCAGCTCGCCCTCGCTATGGCGTCGCTCACCGTGAAGGCCTACCTGCTGGGCAAGGAGGACGCGGCGCGCGAGATCCGCCGCTTCAGCTTCTGCTTCAGCCCCGAGCCGGAGGCGGAAGCCGAGGACGCGGCAGGTCCGGGGCCCTGCGAGCGGCTGCTGAGCCGGGTGGCCGCCCTGTTCCCCGCGCTGAGGCCCGGCGGCTTCCAGGCGCACTACCGCGGTGAGCGGGCCGGGCAGGGCGGGGGCGGTGACGCAGGCCGGGCTCGGCCTCCTGCCGCGGGTGGCTGCCCTCCCGCTTCTCGGCGACGCCTGGTGGGCCGTGAGGGGTCTGCTCTGGCTGCTCCCTGGATGGCGGTGGCCTGCATGGGTCCCAGTTCGGCCTTGGGTGCCAGCCTGGTGACGGGAGGGGTGACCAAGGCCGGGACCCGCTGTTCAGCGGTGGCCCCTTGGGGCGGTGGAGCCCTGCGGGCCGGGGGCTCGAGCCTGCGAGCGTCAGACCCCCCCACCCCCCGCGCCGTTGGGGATTTTGGCCAGGACGCGCCGGGGCGAACTCTCTGGCTCTCCGCGGGACGTGGGTGGTCAGGCGGGCACTCGGGTTACACTGACATCTTGCTGCGCCAGGTGGTGGGTTCAGATAATGGCCCGGAGGAGCCCGGGGAGCGCCGGCGGAGGGGAGGGAGTGACGCGGGTAAACAAGCGCGGGGGTGCGGGGGACTCGCGAGCGCCGCGACAGCGCCTGGGAGGAGGGCACTGATTCCGGGAGGAACGCTCCAGGCCAGGTCGAGTACAGAGGTTATCCCACTGGCAAGTGGAGAGAGGGACAAGACGAGAACGTTCTTCAGAAGTGTTGGTGTGGGCACAGAACCCCAGGAGCTGTTTCCTGCTGCGCTGGTGTGACCAGTGGCTGCTGGGGGTGGGGTTAGGGAGGTGGCCAAGGCCGGCCCCTGGGAGCGGGTAGTGCTAGGACCGCCCTCTGGAGTGCTGCCAGCCTGCCAGGCCCTCTCCTGTTCTTAAAAAAAAAAAATTGTGATATTGAGCTGTAACTGACATAAGGGTTCACCCATTTAGTGTACAAGTCAGTGGTTTTCACCATTTTCATAGGTTTGTGGACCATATTCAACCTGAGAGCTTTTCATCACCTTATAAACGCCATACGTACCTTTTATCACCCCCCATCCACATGCCCCCCCCAACCACTCACCTCCTTTCTGTATCTATTCCTCTTGCAATCCTGGGCATTTCATGTAAATAGAATCATACAATGGAGTCTTCTTTCACTTAGTGTAGTGTGTTCAATGTTGTGGCACACATCAGTACTTCGGTTTTTTTGGAGGAATAATATTCTGTTGTATGGATGGGCTGTGTTTTACCTGTTCATTAGTTGACAGACATTTGGGCTGTTTGCATATTTGGGTGCCACACCTGTTCACACAGTGGATGGTGTGGTTTGGTCTGCACGGCTGTGCTTTAAAGCCCTTTGAGCTCACATGTATCTGTCACAGCTGGAGACTACATACAAATACATGAATTTTAGCTTTGTTAGGGAAGGAAGTAGACAGATGCCCTCGGCTGCTTTACTCCCAAGCCACTAGAAGTCTAAGGCCTTTGTGGGGCTGGGCCCCTCAGAAGCAGGTCATAGGCAGGGATCTCCCACAGCTGAAGATGGACATGGGCCTGGTGGGATGTGGAATGAGGTGGCACGTTTCTGAAGAGGAAGCTGGCCCGAGTCTAAATAAGTGCAGCAGCTGAAGCTGCTGTTGCCCCTGTGGTCCAGGGCCCTCCACCCGCTGCGTGTGGCTGCGGTCCAGGGCCAGGTTGGAGCACTCACCTTCCAGGAGGTGCCAGAGCAAGGGGGCAGTCTTGCCTCTCACTCCTGCCCTCCGTGGCTCAAGTGGGTGTGCTCCAGTTTATAGCCCTGTGAGTGTCCCTTTCATACTGGTCTCAGCCCATTCCAGCAGCTTATGTCCAGCTGAGAACCTCTGGGTGCTCATGTGCTGTCTTTTAAACAATCTAGATGAGGACGGGGACTTGGTTGCCTTTTCCAGTGACGAGGAATTGACAATGGCCATGTCCTATGTGAAGGATGACATCTTCCGAATCTACATTAAAGGTAAGGGGCTGCTCTGGGGGCTGCCTGAAGCCAGCTCAGCGTGTACTCAGTTCCCTGCTGAGTGAAAAACAGGGCTTGATGTTCCACCAATGAAGGGGTCAGTAATTTGAGGGCTGTTTAAGACAGAGACGTAGGCCAGGTGTGGTGGCTCACGCCTGTAATCCCAGCACTTTGGGAGGCCGAGGCGGGCAGATCACCTGAGGTCAGGAGTTTAAGACCAGCCTGGCCAACATGGTGAAACCTTGTCTTTACTAAAAATACAAAAATTAGCTGGCTGTGGTGGCGTGTGCTTCTAGTCCCAGCTACTCAAGAGGCTGAGACCAGAATCGCTTAAACCTGGAGAGCAGAGGTTGCCGCGAGCCGAAATCACACGACTGCACTCCAGCCTAGGCGACAGCGTGAGACTCTGTGTCAAAAAAAAAAAGACATACTAAGTGCTGTGCCTGACCTGACCTGACCTGAGAAAGAGGAGTCTGTGTTCACCCTAGGGATGGGGTCTGCTGCCGCGGTGCTTGGGTGAAGAGCAAGGCCCAAGCCGTGCAGCCCGGGCTCCTTGCTGCTGCTCTGCTGCCTGGGCCACGGTTCCCAGGTAACAGACACAGGGACTGGGAACCTCCTAGCAGGTTCTTGGTTGCTCTGCGGCCCTCACCTAAGCAGCTGAATTCTGTGTGGACTCCATGCTGGGGAGCAGTTCCAGGGGCCTTGCTGGCAGTGACGGCCCCACAGTGATGATAGAGGGGGAGCACTTTAGGGGGCCGCACCCTAGCAGCTCTCTCTGCCCTTCCTGTAGAGAAAAAAGAGTGCCGGCGGGACCACCGCCCACCGTGTGCTCAGGAGGCGCCCCGCAACATGGTGCACCCCAATGTGATCTGTGATGGCTGCAACGGGCCCGTGGTAGGAACCCGCTACAAGTGCAGCGTCTGTCCAGACTACGACTTGTGTAGCGTCTGTGAGGGAAAGGGCTTGCACCAGGGACACACCAAGCTCGCGTTCCCCAGCCCCTTCGGGCACCTGTCTGAGGTGAGCAGGCCCTCTGGGCAGGCCTGGGGTGGGCTCAGGGTGGCAGGAACCTTGACCCGCTCACTGCCTGCCCCTCTGCTAATTCCTCCCCCAGGGCTTCTCGCACAGCCGCTGGCTCCGGAAGCTGAAACACGGGCACTTCGGGTGGCCAGGATGGGAAATGGGCCCACCAGGAAACTGGAGCCCACGTCCACCTCGTGCAGGGGATGCCCGCCCTGGTCCCACGGCGGAATCGGGTGAGGCTTGCGTTGGAACCGGCTTCTGAATGGTGACAGTAGTCAGGCAGCCTGTGCGCAGAGCCCTTGTGCGAAGCCTGTGTGCAAGGCAAGAATTCAGGATACCTCCCCACCTTCCTAGTGTCCTACAATTGCACAAGAACCTGCAAAGTGGGGAGTATTCTCTGCATTTCCCAAACAGGGAAACTGAGGTGTGAGTGCCTGAAGCCACAAATTCACCTGCATAGCCCTTCCCCCTCAGGAGGCTGCCCTGTCCAGGTGCCGTGAGGTGCAGGCAGGGAGGCGCTTCGAGCCCAGGGTTTCTGATGCACTTTGTTCTCTTTTGTGATGGTTGTCGAAGATGAGAGGCCAAGTTTCTCAAGTCCTTTTAAACACAGTTATAAGTTAAAGACTTACCCTTAGCTTTGTAGTCTAGATTTTTGGGTTCTGATTTTATTAATGTTACTGTGTCCTGTGAATCACCCCACCCTCTGGGACAAAGATGGGGATGTTTGCTTGACTTTGAGTAAATATTTACTCAAGGATGTGATCAATATTCACAGTGTACCGAGCCTGAGCCTGTGTGGGGTTGCTGAGCACCAGGGTCGTAGATGAGGGGGAACGGCGCGCGAGAGGGGAGAGGCTCTCGGTGCAGGGCCAGGGGGTGCAGAGTGGGAGGGAGGAGAGGGGGATGCTGAGTGGGCCCCTGGACAAGGCGTCTGAGTTAAAGGTCACCCAGGAACACAGACCTTGGCAAGAAGGTGACAGGTATCCAAGGCACTAAAAGATATCTTTATCTTATCTTTGTAAAAATCAAAGCCGTCGACCGGTTTTAACGCCAGCGTCGACGTCGCTTTTACCAAATCCCGACCCACAGGCAACCTGGCGGCCGAATTGCCGGGATGGCTCGCTTCTTCCCAGCACTGCCGAGGCGGCGGATCACGCGTCAGGAGATCGGACCATCCTGAGCACGTAGAAATTGGTTCTACTAAAAAAATACAAAACTAGCCGGGCTAGGTGGCGGGCTTCAGTCCCAGCTACTCGAGGCTGAGGCAGGAGAATGGCTGAACCTGGCATGGAGCTTGCAGTGAGTCAGATCACACTGCACTCCAGCCTGGTGATGAGCTTGTGACCTCGCCTCAAAAAAAAAAAAAAAAAAAAAAGAATTCCCTGACAGAATTCTCAGGCTTCCTACAAGGGAGTGAAGTAGAATCAGCATTTGGTTGGGACAGTCCCAGTGAGGCAGGGGGTCACCAGGGTCTGGCTGTGGGCTTGCCTGTCACCTCTGACTGGCCTCCCTTTGCAGAACAATAGTCTGCATTTCTTCCCCAAGCCAGGCCTTGGGATTTGGACTTTGAGGACCTGGGTAGTAGCTGAGATGCTATTCATCTTTTCCTTCTTTTTAGTTTACAACCCCAAACCTTCCGGGTGCTTCTGGGCGCCTGGGCCTGCATCAGAGCGGGAGAAGGTGGAGGCAGGTACCGGGTGACAGCCAGTTCTGGTGCTCTGTGTTGCACAGTGGGCCTCGCTGGGGTGGCAAACCCCAATGTGTACCCCCAGAGTGGTGCCACCTGACCCCAGGCATGAGACTCTGACACCCCTGGGCTTTAGAAAGGGCTTGTGGCCCGGCTAAGGGTCTGGGGTGGGTGCTGCAGGCTAGGCACGCCGCAGTGAGCAGAATCAGTGAATGAAGCCAACTCTAGTCTAAGATGACGGTGGATCCTGATGGCAGATGGACGCTGGGACACTGCATCTCTCTCTAGAAGAGTGGGAGTTTGTTTTTATGATTGCAGTGGCAGGCTGTGTCAGCCTGTCCAAAGGTTACTGTGTTCAGGGTCTGAGAGAATGCTGCCAGGAGGGGCATCCTAACCCTGCCTGCTGCCTCCTGTGGCTACAGGGCATGACTGCCATCTGCTCCAACTCTGCTCATTCCAGGTTTTTTTTTTTTTTTTTTTTTGAGAGATGGAGTCTTGTTTGTCAGGCTGGAGTGCAGTGGCCATCTCTGCTCACTGCAACCTCCACCTCCTGGGTTGCCGAGCCTCTGCTTCAGCTCTCCTGGGCAACTGGGATTACAGGTACTCACCTCACCACGCCTAGCTAATTTTTGTATTTTTTTTGGTAGAGACGGGTTTTCAGCCACATTGGCCAGGCTGGTCTTGACTCCTGACCTCGTGATCCACCTGCCTTGGCCTCCCAAAGGATTACAGGCATGGAGCTACTGCCTGGCCTTGCTCATTATTCCACTTTGAGGCAGCAGTGACATCTTGGCATTGGGCAAGGTACTCAAACAGCCCGCACATATGGCTTCTGTACTAGAGTTTAGAGGATGGGTCAGGAGAACAGGAAAGAAGAATGCTATTCTGGTTTTTTTTTTGTTTGTTTTTGAGATGGAGTTTGCCCTTGTAGCCCAGGCTGGAGGCGATGATGTGATCTTGGCTCACTGCAACCCTCCTGGGTTCAAGCGATTCTCCTGCCTCAGCCTCCAGAGTAGCTGGGATTACAGGTGCCCCACCACCGGCTACCTTTTGTATTTTTAGTAGAGACGGGGTGTCACTATGTTGGCTAGGCTGGTCTTGAACTCCTGACCTCGTGATCCACCCGGGCCCCGGCCTCTCAAAGTGCTGGGATTACCGTGTGAGCCACTGTGCCCAGCCTAGAATCAGTATTCTTAATGCCTCTAAGGAGGGTAGAACAGTGAGCACTGAGATCATGACTGAGAGACAGGCTGTGGCCTCAATCCTGCAACTCACTCTGGGCATAGTAAAGGTCTGAGAAATTGCAGGTGAATTTGAGGTACTAACAAGAGTCCTTTCACTCAAAGCTATTAGAACAAAGGAGACATCCTGGGAAGTCACAGAAGCAAGTGGTAAGGTCTGAAAGGAGACTTTAAGAGAGTGCAGATCCCCAGACCTTACCTTTTTTTTTACCTAATCTTTAATTTTTGAGACGGAGTCTCCCCCACGCCCAGGCTGGAGTGCAGTGGGCGCTGATCTCGCTCACTGCAAGCTCCCGGCCCCGGTTCACGCCATTCTCCTGCCTCAGCCTCCCCAAGTGGCTAGATCTCATGCCCCACCGCCACCTCGCCAGTTTTTTTTTTTTTTTTTTTTTTTGAGATCGAGTCTCACTCAGGTCACCCAGGCTGGAGTGCAGTGATGATCTCGCTCCACTGCAGCCCACCGGTTCACGCCATTCTCCCGCCAGCCTCCCAGTTGACTACAGGCGCCACACAAGGCCTCCGGGGTATTTTAGTAGAGACGGGTTTCACCATGTTAGCCAGGATAGTCTCGACCTCCTGACCTTGTGATCCACCACTGGCCTCCCAAAGTGCTGGGATTACAGGTTTGAGCCACATCACACCGGCCCCGGGCTAGTTTTTTTGTATTTTAGTAGAGACGGGGTTTCATCAGGTTAGCCAGGATGGTCTGGATCTCCTGACTGATCCGCCTGCCTGCCTCCCAAAGTGCTGGGATTACAGGCGGAGCCACCGCTACTGCCAGACTCACTCTTTTGATTGTGGTGGTGGGTGCGGGGGCCTGGGATCTGTCTGGGAGGCTGCCCAGGTGCTTGGGGTCACACTGTCTCAAGACCCACCTGTGCTGGTGCAGCATCTGAGAACTGAACTGAACGCCCCACTTGGCACAGACAGGAATCATCTTGCAAGTGCTCAGGTGTCTCTGAGCACTAAAAGCTAAAGGCTTAAAGTGGGTAGAATTGCTTTCTCCTAACCAGGGAGGAGCCTGCGGCTCTACAAACAAGGAAGATTTTAGTAAAATAGACTGAGAGGTTTCAGCTGAGGAGAGCCAGTCGCAGAGTGGCTTAGACTGTTACAAAGTTAGGGCTAGTTTCTTTCCTTTCTTTATGAAGAACTATAAGCCGCATGACTCAGGTTAACTGCCTAGAAGGGACTGTTCCCAGAGAAGGGCCCAAAGGGGAACGAGTCAACAGCCGCCTCCCAGTGGCAGTGTGTGTGGGGTAAGCGGCGGCTTTCATGTGAAGTGCCAAGGCCTTTTGGTGGGGCGGTGAGAACCCGCTGAGGGAGCCACCACTGAGACCCAGGCTACTCCTGGCTGGGAGGCTGCAGGCCCCGAGATGCATTGACATGAAGCCACAGGGCCCCTCCTGGCCACGGTATCTTTGATAAACACACCCACACGCAGAGGCTTTCAGGTTGCCTCAAGTCAAGCTTTACTAAATCCTGGACCACAGGCAACTCACGGCTGAATTCCCGGACAGAATTCTCAGGCTTTCTGCATGGAGTGAAGTAGAATCAGCATTTGGTTGGGACAGTCCCAGTGAGGCAGGGTCACCAGGGTCTGGCTGTAGGGCTTGCCTGTCACCTCTGACTGGCCTCCTTTGGGTGAACAATAGTCTGCATTTTCCCCTAAGCCAGGCCTTGGGATTTGGACTTTGAGGACCTGGGTAGTAGCTGAGATGCTATTCATCTTTTCCTTCTTTTAGTTTACAACCCCCAAACCTTTCCGGTGCTTCTGGGCGCTGGGCCTGCATCAGAGCGGGGAGAAGGTGGAGGCAGGTACTCTGGGTGACAGCCAGTTCTGGTGCCTCAGGTTGCACAGTGGGTCTGCTGGGGTGGGCAAACCCCAATGTGTACCCCCAGAGTGGTGCCACCTGACCCCAGGCATGAGCTCAGGCTCTGACACCCCTCCCCGCTGGGCTTTAGAAAGGGCTTGTGTCTGGCTAAGGGTCTGGGGTGGGTGCTGCAGGGTTAGGCACGCGGCAGTGAGAATCAGTGAATGAAGCCAACTTCTAGTTCAAGATGACGGTGGATCCGTGATGGCAGATGGATCGCTGGGACACTTGCATCTCTCTCTAGAAGAGTGAGCTTGTTTTTGCGACTGCAGTGGCAGGCTGTGTCAGCCTGTCCAAAGGTTGTGTTCAGGGTCTGAGAGAATGCTGCCAGGAGGGGCATCCGAACCCTGCCTGCTGCCTCCTATGGCTACAGGGCATGACTGCCATCTGCTCCAACTCTGCTCATTCCAGGTTTTTTTTTTTTTTTTTTTTTTTTTGAGATGGAGTCTTGCTCTGTCGCCGAGGCTGGAGTGCAGTGGCGCCATCTCTGCTCACTGCAACCTCCACCTCCTGGGTTCAAGCGATTCCCCTGCTTCAGCCTCCTGGGTAACTGGGATTACAGGTACCCACCACCACGCCCAGCTAATTTTTGTATTTTTTTTGGTAGAGACGGGGTTTCGCCACATTGGCCAGGCTGGTCTTGACTCCTGACCTCGTGATCCACCTGCCTTGGCCTCCCAAAGTGCTGGGATTACAGGCGTGAGCTACTGCGCCTGGCCTTGCTCATTCCACTTTGAGGCAGCAGTGACATCTTGGCATTGCTGCTGTACTAAACAGCCCAAACACATATGGCTTCTGTACTAGAGTTTAGAGGCGAAGTCAGAGAATAGGAAAGAAGAATCGCTATTCTGGTTTTTTTGTTTGTTTGTTTTTTGAGATGGAGTTTTGCCCTTGTAGCCCAGGCTGGAGTGCAATGATGTGATCTCGGCTCACTGCAACCTCCGCCTCCTGGGTTCAAGCGATTCTCCTGCCTCAGCCTCCAGAGTAGCTGGGATTACAGGTGCCCGCCACCACGCCGGGCTAATTTTTGTATTTTTAGTAGAGACGGGGTGTCACTATGTTGGCCAGGCTGGTCTTGAACTCCTGACCTCGTGATCCACCCGCCTCGGCCTCTCAAAGTGCTGGGATTACCGGTGTGAGCCACTGTGCCCAGCCTAGAATCAGTATTCTTAATGCCTTCGAAGGAGGGTAGAACAGTGGAGCACTGAGATCATGACTGAGAGACAGGCTGTGCCTCAATCCTGCAACTCACTCTGGGCATAGTAAAGGTCTGAGAAATTGCAGGTGAATTTGGAGGTACGAACAAGAGTCCTTCACTCAAAGAACAAAGGAGACATCCTGGGAAGTCACAGAAGCAAGTGTAGGTTCAGGTGGAGACTTTAAGAGAGTGCAGATCCCCAGACCTTACCTTTTTTTTTTTTTTTTTTTAATTTTAATTTTTATTTTTTGAGACGGAGTCTCCCTCTGTCGCCCAGGCTGGAGTGCAGTGGCGCGATCTCAGCTCACAGGAGGCTGCACAGCCGGGGACACTCTCTATGGAAAAACCAGAACCAGTGGGGCCTCTGATCCACTTCACCCTCTGAGCAATAGTCTGTAGTTTGTAGAAAACTATGGAGATGCTGTGGGAGAACATGGGGAAAGTTAGCAAATGAAAAGAGACGGCAGGTTGGGTGCGGTGGCTCATGTCGGTAATCCCAGCATGTTGGGAGGCTGAGGCGGGCGGATCACCTGAGGTCAGGAGTTCAAGACCAGCCTGGCCAACATGGTGAAACCCCGTCTCTACAGTAAAAATATAAAAATTAGCTGGGCATGGTAGCACGTGCCTGTAGTCCCAGCTACTCTGGAGGCTGAGGCAGGAGAATCACTTGTACCCGGTGGGTGGAGGTTGTAGTGAGCCAAGAGATTGCGCCACTGCACTCCAGCGTCAGAGCGAGACTCCGTCTAAAAAAAAAAAAAAAAAAAAAGAAGCCGTCATCAGTGGTAGGAAAACAAAAAGCTATCCAAGGAAATAGTCTGCCCCTTGACCCAGCAAAGAACATTTAGATAGAGGTACTAGCTGAAACACTGAATGTTCTTTTAACAAAAAACTGAGTCTTGGAAAGGGTAGTGGAAGGAGAGGCAGATACTGGTCTAGAGTAGGAAATGCACAGATGTGAACTCAATCATCAGGTGAGAGCAGCATGAGCTGAAAGGGTGCAGGGAGGCTTTGGGGAGTGGGATGGGAGCAGAGTGTGCACCACAGCCTTTGACAACTGGTGACTCTAAGCTGTGGGCATGGAGACTTTTGACACTATTTAATTTCAAAAATAGTGCAGGTGATTCTTTCCTCTGTCCTTGGTGAGTTACATGAGCCTGGAGGTGTGCAGGCTCCCTGCGCTGCCATGTCGGGCCCCACGCCTCGCCTGCATGGCCTGTCCACTCCGAGCAGAGCCCAGCATTTAGGTGCGTGTTATGTGTCATCACACAAAGCCTCTGTGCAAGTGTCATGAGGTACACAGCCTTCCATCACTGTGGCTGGAGGTGCCTGCCACATGCAGTATTGGCTCCCCCGTACTTAGGGCTTGGCCCTACCTGCTGTGTAGCCCATACCCTGCATGGTTAGAAAAAACAAGGTCTCTCTTGACTTTCTGGCTTAGAAGCTGACCTTAGATGCTAGCTGAGGTTAATGTTTTACTGAATTGGAAAAAGAGAAAGCTCCAGTATGACGGGCACACCGAGAATGTTTCCAGAAGCCACAGAGATTTGTAGCTGGGATATTGGGAGAAGCCTCAGACTCACACGTTTGCATCGTCTAGTCCCATACTAACTGTGTGATTCCGGGGTCAAGCTGGGTAGGAGAACCTAGCCCCTGCATCCACACACTGAGTGCCGCCATCCACACCCTCACCTGCTTGTGTGGACTGAACGTGAGATCTTCGTGAGTCTGTAGTCCCCACAGGCCACGCTCCTGCTCGCAGCTGCCTCCTTGGGGGAGCGTCACAGCTTTCTCTCTCCTCCTTGGCCTCTAGGCATTGAAGTGGATATTGACGTGGAGCACGGCGGGAAAAGAAGCCGCCTGACCCCTGCCTCTCCAGAGAGTTCCAGCACAGAGGAGAAGAACAGCTCACAGCCAAGCAGCTGCTGCTCTGACCCCAGCAAGCCGGGTGGGAATGTTGAGGGCGCCACGCAGTCTCTGGCAGAGCAGATGAGAAAGATCGCCTTGGAGTCCGAGGGGCGGCCTGAGGCAAGCCTGTGCCCTCCCACCACCTGGGACCTCGGGCAGCCGAGGGATTTGTAGCTGCACCTCCGCCTCATCCTCAGCACCTATGCAGCCACTTATGAAACCCGAGGGAGCTGCTGCTGCTGCAGTGATGTCTGTGCCATTAAAGTCACTCTGGGAACCTGCTAGAACTTTGTAGTTACTTGGTCTTTGTGAGTGGCTCACTGATCCCCGTAGCCCCCTGCAGCCTTAAACACATGTGTGCGTGCATGCTCCCCGACTGTTTGCCAGGAGTCGGTGCCATGGTCAGGCTTGGCCTGTTGCGCGTGTCTCTCGTGTGCTCATGGTGGGTTCTGTTCCAGGAACAGATGGAGTCTGATAACTGTTCAGGAGGAGACGATGACTGGACCCATTTGTCTTCAAAAGAAGTGGACCCGTCCACAGGTGAACTCCAGTCCCTACAGATGCCAGAATCCGAAGGGCCAAGCTCTCTGGACCCCTCCCAGGAGGGACCCACAGGGCTGAAGGAAGCTGCCTTGTACCCGCATCTCCCACCAGGCAAGTGAACCGAGAGTTCTGTGTTCAGTCCTACCTTTCCCTTCAGAGCATCCTGCCCCTCCTGATTCCAGCGACACAAACAGGATGGGACGTTCTCCACTGCAGGGCTTGTCTGTAGGTGTGGGAGGTTAGGAGTTGGTTTTGTCCTCTTACGTCTACCCTGAGCAGCAGTGAGTAAGCTCTGCTAATGCAGGAGTTCTAAAAATGTTTTTCTTTAAGCAAACTCCAGAGCCAGGAATATTAATTGTAGGAGTTTCTAAAACTTAACATGCAGACCAGGAATTAAGGTAGGTGTGACACAGGGGGCAGCACTGGGTGTGTCCCTACTACTCACACTGGGCTCAGACCTCTTCAGTGTCTCCTCAGGGAGTGCTGGTCTGAGTGGGGGTCATAGCCAAGATCCCTGGAGGAGCCAGGCAGAAGCCAGCGTTGAAGTGGATGGTGTGGAAGGCAGCGGTGGGGACAGCTGACAGAGACTCCTCATTGTCACTGCAGCCGTGTGTAAACCAAGGTCTGTGCACAACCTGCTGTGCGCTGCCAGTGTCTTCTCTGCCTTAGGGCAGGGGATGGCGAGCTATGGCCTGTGGGCCAAGAGTAGTTCTTGTATTTTTCAATGAAAAGATGTGACAGTTAGAGGAAATGCGTATTTCAGCGTCCAGCGATAGTTTTGTTTACATACCACCTGGCTGCCTTGTGTCACAGTGGCAGAGTTGAGCAGTGTGAAAAAGACTGGTTGGCCCTTTACAGGGAAAGCAGGTCCACTGTGGCCTGTGAGGGCCAGAGCTCTGGGCACTCGGATACTGGCAGGCCCTGGTCCCGCTGGCCAAGGCAGGAGGGTGTGTGTTTCGGGTCACTCACAGGGCTCAGCATCACTCCTCATGGCTTCCTTCCTGTTCTGGCAGAGGCTGACCCGCGGCTGATTGAGTCCCTCTCCCAGATGTTGTCCATGGGCTTCTCTGACGAAGGCGGCTGGCTCACCAGGCTCCTGCAGACCAAGAATTACGACATTGGGGCGGCTCTGGACACCATCCAGTATTCAAAGCACTCCCCGCCATTGTGACCGCTTTTGCCCACCTCTTCTGTGTCCCCCTCTTCTGTCTCGTAGCTGTTAAGCTAGTGTAGAATTGCAGGTCTCTGTACGGGCCAGTTTCTCTGCCGCCTTCCAGGATCAGGGGATCAGGGGTTAGGGTGGAAGAAGCCATTTAGGGCAGCAAAACAAGTGACATGAGGGGAGGGTCCCCGTGTGTGTGACGTCTGAGAAGCAAGACCGGTCTCCTGGTCTCCTGGGTGCTCTGGTTCCCTGCAGCGGGGCTGGGCCTGCGAGACCTGAGGCTCACCACAGCGCTCCTGGCCCCTCCTTGCAGGGGCCACATTAGCAGCCCAG
This sequence comes from Papio anubis, assembly GCF_008728515.1. Taxonomy (NCBI): domain Eukaryota; kingdom Metazoa; phylum Chordata; class Mammalia; order Primates; family Cercopithecidae; genus Papio; species Papio anubis. The sequence goes on from NC_044980.1 coordinate 172,417,643, forward strand.
ACATAGCTTGCCTAATGGCCTTCCACTTTCTCTTTTTAAATGACTCGGAGGTCCCTGACATTTAGTTGATTTTCTGCTAGAGACCTGGTATGCTCTGATTTTAGATAAAGGAAGCCTAGGTGTTGTCGGCGGGTAAGCAGGGGAGGCGGCTGTCCTGGCACAGGCAGTGGGGAGGCCGGGGCAGCCAGTGTGGTGGGCTTCCTGCTGGGACTGAGAAGGCTCATGCAGGGCATCCGTAATGTTGGTTTCGCTGAGAGCCGCCTCCTGGTCTCTCCACCACTGTAGTTCTCTCATTGCCAAACCATCAGCTGCTTTTAAAATAAGATCTCTTTGTAGCCATCCTGTTACGTTTGTAAACAATCTAATTAAATGGCATCAGCACTTTAACCAATGACATTTGCATAGAGAGAAATAATCTGTTTGACAGTAAGTTTATTGGTGGTTCTTACACAGTATCTTTAAAAGTGCCTTAGGGAACCCTGTCCCTCCTAACAAGTGTATCTCGATTAATAATAACCTGCCAGTCACAGATCATCATCAAAGTCTTCACCAGTTGTAAAGAGGTCACACAGTCGTGGGAGTCGGGGATTCTGTGTCTCCTGGACCAGGGGCCCACCCTCTGCCCAGGGAGTCCTTGCGTCCCATGAGGTCTTCCCGCAGGGCCTCTCAGGCCCGGATGTGGTGGGGTGTGTGGCCCGAGGAAGCTGGGCAGCGTCGGTGGGCCTGCTGAGGCCTTCCCTTGAGGCCTGTGCTCTGGGGGTCCCGGGGGTCCCCTGCTTAGCCTGTGCTGGAGAAGCTGGCCCGGGATCCCTCTGAAGAGGCGTTGGCTGCTCTCTGTCCACATGTGAACTGTTTCTAGGTGACAGGACAAATTGCGCCCATTTAGAGGAGGTGGCGGTGACCTGCTGGGCAGGACTCCATAGCTCCTTCCCAGGACCCCTCGGCTCCCTGGCGCCGCAGTCGGCAGCGTTCTCCCGGAGGCAGAGGCTGCTGCCTTGCTTCACCTTCCATGTCAAGCCAGCCTGTCCCTGAAAGAGAAGATGGCCATGCCCTCCATTTGTAAGAACAATGCCAGGGCCCAGCAGGAGCACGAGCCCTGCCTGGGCCTTGGCTGGGCCTCTAGTTCTGACACTTTCTGCTGGAAGCTGTCAGGCTGGGACAGGCTTTGATTTTGAGAGTTAGCAAGACAAAGCAAATAAATGCCTTCCACCTCACCCCAAACCATCTGCTAAATTGCATGACCAGGCTTTCCAAAAACAAGACACGTCATCAGGTGATCCATCTCCTGGGGACCTTAGAATCGGGTCACCAGTGCCTACAAAGGAGGTTTGAGCAGGGAGGGCCTAGAGACGTCTGGAAAGGGGTGGGCTGGCTCCATCCTGCCATCTCCCACCTGGGAGCAGCTCTCCAGAGCCTGCCGGGTTCTGCAGCTGCACAGGTGGCAGCACCAAGCTCCCGGTGGGATAGAAAAGCTGGGGTCTGGCTTCTCTCACCCCAGGAACCAAAGATGCTCTGAAAGTTGGGTGTAGGCCGGGTGCAGTGGCTCACGCCTGTAATCCCAGCACTTTAGGAGACTGAGGTGGGCAGATCACCTGAGGCCAGGGGTTCGAGACCAACCTGGTCAACAAAATGAAACTCTATCACTACTAAAAATACAAAAATTAACCAGGCATGGTGGCACATGCCTGTAATCTCAGCTACTCAGGAGGCTGAGGCAGGAGAATCACTTGAACCTGGGAGGCAGAGGTTGCAGTGAGCTGAGATCATGCCATTCCACTCCAGCCTGGGCAACTGAGACTCTGTCCCAAAAAAAAAAAAAAAAAAGAAAGAAACTTGGGTTGTAGACTGGGAGCAGTGGCTCATGCCTGAATCCCAGCACTTTGGAAAGCCGAGGCAGATTGGAATGCTCAAGCAGATTGCTTGAGTCCAGGAGTTTGAGACCAGCTTGGGAAACATGATGAAACCACCCCCCCCTACAAAAAATTAGCCAACCGTGGTGGTGAGTGCCTGTGATCCCAGCTACTCGGGAGGATCACTTCAGCCCGGGAGTTGGAGGCTGCTATGAGCTGAGATGGCACCACTGTACTCCAGCCTGGGTGACAGAGTGACACCCTGTCTCAAAAACAGAAGGCTGGGGGTGGTGGTTCATGCCTGTAATCCCAGTACTTTGGAAGGCTGAGGCGGGTGGATCACTTGAGGTCAGGAGTGCGAGACCAGCCTGGCCAACATGGTGAAGCCCTGTCTCTACTAAAAATAGAAAAATTAGTCGGGCGTGGTGGCGCCTGCCTGTAATCGCAGCTACTCGGGGCTGAGGCAGGAGAATTGCTTAAACCTGGGAGGCGGAGGTTGCAGTGAGCTGATAGCCAGGGGAACAAGAGTGAAACTCCATCTCAAAAAAAGTTGGGCTGTACTGCTTACAAAGGGATGTGAAAGCAACAACAGAGTGGGTCCCTGCAGCGCTGCCACCCAGGCAATCTGGAAGAGGCCCTGACACTTGATGTCAGCTTTGCCACTGAACTTGCCATGACCGCACACAAACTACAAGCCTCAGTTTCTCACCTTTAAAACAAAGCAACAGGCTTGAGGGAGCATGAAACACAATGATACCATTACAACGTGCAGCCCAGGGACGGACCCATGGTAGACTCTGTGGTCATTCTTCTAGGATTTGGAGATTCGAGGACACATACTTACCCAGGATCACAAACTCATTGGCGGCAACATCAAGGTTTGACTTCTGCCTCTTGGCATGAGCCAGTGCTCTGTGCATGGTGTGAGGCCAGCCGAGGCCGATCTTGGCTGACGTGGGGGTGGGGGCAGTGACTGATGCCCACTGGACTCCCAGCTGCAGTGCCCTTGCTGTCCCCTGGCTCCTGTGACAGGCAGAGCACATCCTGCACTCTGCAGCACTGGATATGCGGTGGGGCCTGCTAGATTGGAAGCTTCAAGAACAAGACAACCGGGCCAGGCGCGGCGGCCCACACCTATAATCCCAGCACTTTGGGAATTGGGAAGATTGCCTGAGCTCAGGGGTTTTGAGACAAGCCTGGGCAACACAGTGAGACCATGTCTCTAAAATTCTTTTTTTTCTGTCGCCCAGGCTGGAGTAGAGTGGTGCGATCTCGGCTCACTGCAACCTGCGCCTCCCAGGTTCAAGCAATTCTCCTGCCTCAGCCTCTCGAGTAGCCGGGATTACAGGTACATGCAACCACGCCCAACTCATTATTTTTAGTAGAGACGGGGTTTCACCATGTTGGCCAGGCTGGTCTCAAACTCCTGACCTCAGGTGATCCACCCGCCTCACCCTCTCAAAGTGCTGAGATTACAGGTGTGAGCCACCGCACCTGACCTCTACAAAATATTTTTTTAAAATTAGCCAGTGTGGTGGTGCACATCTGTAGTCCCAGCTACTTGAGGGGCTGAGGCAGGAGGATCACTTGAGCCTGGGTGGTTGAGGCTTCAGTAGGCTCTGACTGTGCCACTGCACTCCAGCCTGGGTAGACAGAGCGAGACCCTGTCTCAGAAAACAGAAATGAACAAGGCAACACCCTAAGTGAAGAGCATCTCACATACAAGAGTCCACACCTGGGCAAATGTGAGTGTGGAGGGAAGCATCTCCCAGGATTCAGGGCGGGCCCACAGACTGCTCCTGCCTGGACAAAGGTCCCCGTGCTCCCTGCAGAATGAGACGACGGCCCTGACCCAGAAAATCCAACCTTAGTTGCTCCCAGGTGTCACGATGCTCTTTGGTCCTGAGCTACCCTCACGGGAGACGAGAGGCATGGGAGAGAAAAGGGGGTAGAGACCCAAGGAAGGAGTTGGCTTCACACAGAAAAGACAAGAAACCCAGGTGGTGAGATGGGCTCTCCGCGGTTAGGAATCTTATACTTTGTCACCTGTGACAAAAGACAAAATTATCCCACACATACTCAGTGGTCACTGGGACCACAGAGAAACTGTTCTCTGTCACTGACCTTCTGGGGTTCCCAGGCGACCTCAGAGCCACCCGAGTCCTGGATGCCAAGGCTGCACGGAGGCTGGACGGTGCTCTGGCTCCACTTCCTGTCAGGACAGTACTGTCAGTGGTCCCGTGCTACTCTCCAGTGGCACCCCAAGCCTGACTCCACAATCACATGGCCCACAAGCTCGGGTGGCTGCCTGCTCATCCCTATAGCTTCCCAGGCAGCTGCTCAGGCTGCCCAGTCACCGCGCAGGCCCCACTCCCCGCTTCACAGCTTCTAGTTGCTAGAAAGTTGTGTTTTTCTTTTACGCAGGGTCTCACCGGCACCCAGGCTGGAGTGCAATGGCTCACTGCAGCCTTGACCTCCTGGGCTCCGGTGATCCTCCTGCCTCAGCCAAGTAGCTGAGACCACAGGCATGCACCACCATGCCCCATGAATTTGTTTAAAAACTTTGTTGTACAGATAGGGTCTCCCTATGTTGCCCGGACTGGTGTCAAATGATCCTCCTGCCTCAGCCTCCCAAAGTGCTGGGATTACAGGTGTGAGCCATTGTGCCCAGAGGAATGTTCTGGTTTGAAAGCAGAATCTACCTCCTGAAAGCACCTGCCCTCTAAGAGCCACCCTAGATCCTTAGCCTAAAGCAGTCTCTCCAAAAAACTCACTGAAATGCCTGAAGCAGAAGAAACCTTCCTTCAAGTCTGAGGTCTCTGCTTCTCTGTGCTAAAAGCTCTCAGGCCTGTCAGCTACTCTGGCCACTTCCCTGAGGCCAGTATAGTCTGAGATGTTCAGAATTAAGTGGGCATCATAAAGGGTATGCATACTGGTGTCCTGCCCAGCCTTTGCCTCTGCACCAGCAGTGGCAGCAGCTGCCCATTGCCACTTGCCACCTAGGCTTCCCCCGCTTGGCTGATGCTCACAGTGGCTCACTGGTGCCCCACTGCTGGAGGCAGCATAGGCTCTGGGCCAGGGCTGGACCGGAGTCGCACTTGGCACCTTTTTCTAGGCAGGTCTTGGCTGAGGCGGGGGCCTGGCTCCTCCGTTTTGGATGAAGGCTGTTTGCTGAAACACACTCCTCTTCCTTCCAGCTCCAGTTCTTGGGAGTCCCTTTCTAGATACTTCAGCCAGCGACTCTCTGAGGGCTGCGATTTTTCCTATCAGAATGGGAAAATAGTTGATTCTCAGTACTGGAAAGCAGGCAGTTTTATCAAAAACCCCTAGCCCAACTCTTGTGCCTGAGGGTCTCAGGGGTCACGTCCAGCTCCACGCTAGGGAAGGCAGTGGCTGGAAGGTGATGGACACCAATACCCTGTGATGCTGGCAGGACAGTGCTCACTGGTACAGGCCTTGGGAAGGCAGCAGGGCACGGCCCACCAAGAATTTCATGAATATCTATGCTCCCTGGCCCAGTGATTCCACACAAAGAGAGAAGGCAGAGGTGCCAGTCCCAGTGTTACAAAAAGTAGCAAATTTTATTTATAAGAACAGAAGTGGCCAGGTGCAGTGGCTCACGCCTGTAATCCCAGCACTTTGGGAGGCCGAGGCGGGTGGATCACGAGGTCAGGAGATCAAGACCATCCTGGCTAACACAGTGAAAACCCATCTCTACTAAAAAAAAAAAAATACAAAAAACTAACCGGGCGTGGTGGCGGGCGCCTGGAGTCCCAGCTACTCGGGAGGCTGAAGCAGGAGAATGGCGTGAACCCGGGAGGCGGAGCTTGCAGTAAGCCGAGATTGTGTCATTATACTCCAGCCTGGGACTCCGTCTCAAAAGAAAAAAAAAAAAGAACAGAAGTGTGGAAACATGGCCAGGCGCCGTGGCTCACACCTGTAATCCTAGCACTTCAGGAGGCTGAGGCGGGCGGGTCACCTGAGCTCAGGAGTTAAAGACTAGCCTGGGCAACATGGTGAAACCCCATCTCTACTAAAAATACAAACATTAGCTGGGTGTGGTGGTGCGCGTCTGTAATCCCAGCTGCTTGGGAGGCTGAGGAAGGAGAGTTGCTTGAACCCAGGAGGCAGAGGTTGCAGTGAGCCGAGATCATGCCACTGCACTTCAGCTGGGGGACAGGCCGAGACTCTGTCGAAAGAAGGAAAGGAGAGGAAAGAAGGGAGGAAGGGAGGCAAGCAGAAGTGGGGAAACAACCTAAATAACATGTAATAAAGGAACCAATACTAGTACATCTACTACATTCTGTAAATACTTGGTTTTTCTGAGATGTTGGGACTCCAGTGAGCAGTGATCATGCCTCTGCACTCCAGCCTGGGCGACAGAGGGACACCCTGTCTCAAAAATAAGTGAGAAATGAAAATCACTGAAAACTGTACCGCAACAGAGAAGAATGATACAACTGAAAACTAGGATGCAAAAAAGTATTTCTGATGAGAATGATATAAAATTAAGTCTGTAAATGGACCAAATTGGAAGCACAGACACAGGTACCAGAAGAGCATCTTCCTCTGCTTATAACAAAGTGTGAATCTGGCCAGGTGCATTGGTTCATGCCTGTACTCCCAGTACTTTGGGAGCCGAGGCGGGAAGATGGCTTGAGCCCAGGAGTTCGAGACCAGCCTAGGCAACACAGGGAGACCCTGCCTCTACAAAACAGAAACAAAATTAGCTGGGTGTGGCAGGGCACACTTGTAGTCCCAGTTACTAAGGAGCCTGAGGTGGGAGGATTACTTAAGTCCAGGAAGTCAAGGCTGCAGGGAGCCATGATCACTCCCTGCATTCCAGCCTGGGCGACACAGTGAGACCTTGTTTCAAACAAAACAAAACAAAACAAAACAAAACAGCTTGCAGTCTCGAACAAGGAAAGAAGGAAACCCAGGTGTTTTATCCCATTATTCTCTCCCTCTCAGAGGTATGCCCAGAGTGCTGTGGGAGCAAAGTGGAAGCAGTAAGGTGATATTTGAGCTACATTCAGAAGGAGTTCTCCAAGCAGACACGAGAGTCCTTTGCAGGGTACTGTAATGATTGGTACACGTGGCTATCTCCATCCTTAGAAAAGGTACAGGTTTATTTATTTTTGTGTTCCCTGCAGCTTTAAGTCAACTGCCTGTAGGGTGGCATCAACACACATTTGCTCTACGAATGACTACTGGATACATGTGTGCATTCATCCCTTCCCTGACACAGAGCCAGCCTGGGGCAGGTGGGCCTGAGGCTTACCTGCTGCTTCACATTCCCAGCCTGCTGGTGGCCCACGTTTTCTTCTTCACCAGCACTGACAGTTTCTTCTAGAGACCTTCAGGGAAGACCATACATATGCCCTTTGAAAAATGACCAGGGGCTGGGCACAGCAGCTCACTCCTGTAATCCCAGCACTTTGGGAGGCTGAGGCAGGTGGATCACCTGAGGTCAGGAGTTTGAGACAAGTCTGGCCAACATGGTGGTGCATATCTATAATCCCAGCTACTTGGGAGGCTGAGGCAGGATAATCGTTTGAACCCAGGAGGCGGAGGTTGCGGTGAGCCAAGATTGCTAGAACATGGAATCACATGACAATGGAGATAAGTTGCAGCTTCAACCTCCCTGGGCTCAGGTGATCCTCCCACCTCAGCCTCCTGAGTATCTGGGACCACAGGCACCCACTACCACGCCTGGCTAAATTTTTTTTTTTTCCTTTTTTTTGTAGAGAGGGTTTTGCCATCTTGCCCAGGCTAGTCTCAAACTCCTAGGCTCAAGTGATCTACCCACCTCAACCTCCCCAAGTGCTGGGATTACAAGCGTGAAGTATGCATCCAGCTGTTATTTGATTTTAAAAATCATTTTTCCAATTGCCCACTGCATATATATAGAAATACAATTTAATTTTGTATGTTGACCTTGTATCCTTGTGATCTTGCTAAATTATTAGTTCTAGTAGCTTTTTTGTAGATTCATTAGAATTTCCTACATACACAATCATGCTATTTGCAAATAAAATAATGGTTTTATCCAGTTTATTTATAAGTTTCCTTTTTTTTTTTTTTTTTTTTTTGAGGCGAGGTCTTGCTCTCTATTGCCCAGGCTGGAGTGCAGGTAAGAGCAATCTGTCACTGCAAGCTCTGCCTCCGGGTTCAGCCATTCTCCTGCCTCCAGCCTCCCGAGTAGCTGGGACTACAGGCAGCCAGCGCGTAGCTAATTTTTTCTATTTTGGTAGAAGCGGGGTTTCACCATGGTCTCGATCTCTGACAATGATCCACCGCCTCGGCCTCCCAAAGTGCTGGGATTACAGGCGTGAGCCACCAGCCCGGCTACGTTCCTTAATCTAAAAATGTTATGTCTTTGATTCTGGAAAAAGCTGCTCTTATCTCTTCAGTTATTGCTTTTGCTCCATTCTCTTAATTATCTTTTGCTAGAACTCTCCTCTGTAACCTCCATGTCCCTCAACTTTCCCTTATATTTTCTACTTTTCCATTTTTCTGTGTTGCACTGTGAATAATTTTTTAGATTTATCTTCCATTTCACTAATTCTCTCTTAGCTGCATTTAATCTGTTTAACGTGTCCACTGAATTTCTTTTTTTTTTTGAGATGGAGTCTTACTCTGTCACCCAGGCTGGTGTGCAGTGTCGCAATCTTGGCTCACCACAACCTCTGCCTCCTGGGTTCAATTTCCAGCTAATTTTTGTATTTTTAGTAGAGATGGGGTTTCACTATGTTGGCCAGGCTGGTCATGAACTCCTGACCTCAAGTGATCTGCCTGCCTTGGCCTCTCAAAGTACCAGGATTACAGGCATGAGCCACTATGCCCGGCCTAAACTGGATTTTTAATTTTAGTGATTATACTTTTAAGTTCATGACTCTTTTTTTTTTTTTTTTTTTTTTTTGGGGCCAGGTCTCAGTTGTCACCAGGCTGGAGTGCAGTGGCGGATCTCAGCTCACTGCAAGCTCCGCCTCGAGGTTCGCCATTCTCCTGCCTCAGCCTCGGGTAAGCTGGGACTGCAGGCACCACGCCACCTCGCCCGGCTAGTTTTTTGTATTTTGAGGCAGGTTTCACCATGTTGGCAGGATGGTCTTGATCTCCTGACCTGCAGTGATCCATGTCTCGGCCTCCCAAAGTGCTGGGATTACGGAAAAACTGAGCCGCAGCGCCCGGCCTTTTTTTTTAAGACAGAGTCTTACTCTGTTGCAGGCCTCACTTGAGCCTGGGAGGTGGAGGCTGGCTCATTGCAACCTCCACCTCCCAGGCTCAAGCGATTCTTATGCCTCGGCCTCCAGAGTAGCTGAGATTACAGGCACGTGCCACCACACCCAATTAACTTTTGTATTTTTAGTAGAGGCGGAGTTTCACCATGTTGGCCAGGCTGGGTCTTGAACTCCTGACCTCAAATAATCCGCCTGCTTTGGCCTCTCAAAGTGCTGGGATTACAGGTGTGAGCCACTGCACCTGGCCTCTTTTCGGTTCTTTTTCAAATACACCTTTTTTTGGATGAGGGCGATCTGGCTGCAATATCTGTCACCCCATCAGTCACCAAGGTTGGTTAGCTCATCTGGCTGGTGTCCCCGTCCTCCCTCACCGCTCCACGTGCGTCCCTCCTGAAGCTGTGCGCTTGGCTGAAGAGGACCACCACCTCTAATAGAGGAGGAGCAGTCTTCGGTCCAGGGTATATGCGTAGCTGCACCCCCCTGCTAGAACCTCCAAACAAGCTCTCAAATACACCTATTTTTTTGAAGTCCCTCATCTTATCACCCACTTCTTTTATTTTATTAAGTATATTAAACATGCAATATCATGTATTCTGAAGTCTTTATGGGTCTGACTCTTCGGACTGTTGTTCTGCTATCTTTTGCTCCTGGTGACATATTTCCTTGAATGTTAAATGATTTTCAACTCCTGAGTACATGCTACTTGGAACTTTTTCTGTGGGAATTCTTTACGGCCCGGCAATTGAAGATATATTGCTGCAGAGAGGAGCTGCATTCACCTCTGCTCGCTGGGACAATTAGAAGATAAATTTTCCGCTTGAGGCTTTTCACACGGGGTATGTAAAAGGATGAAAAACCATGCAACAACTTCCTTTTATTTCCAAAATCTTAGAGCTATTTCCCCCTCTTCAGCCATTGCCAAGGTCAATACAGGCAGGCTGCTCGCTGCAGAGGGGATCTAGTTCATTTGTACACGGAGGGTGCAGTCCTCCAGGGGCTTGGTTTTGTTAGGAGGTGTCCCACTGGTCTTCCCACACTGACCGGGCCGTAGGTTTTGTCTTCTGAGGGTCTCCTGCACCCCTCCCAGCCATCTAACTGGAGGCTCCAGAGCACCCGGCTTCAACCACCCTAGCAGCTCAGGTACTTCCTCTCTGGATTCTGGCTTCTGCTTTTTTTTTTTTAAAAGCCAGTTAAATTTAGCAATGCAAGTTGTATATCAACTTTAGTGACACTAATGTTATTAAGTTCTGATAACCCACTATCATTGGACCAGCTTCTCCTTCATTTTTGACCTCTTGAGAGTGACTTAACTTTTTTTTTTTTTTTGAGATAGTCTCATTCTGTCATCCAGGCTGGAGTGCAGTGGTGCAACCTCCATCGCCTGGGGTCAAGTGATTCTCCTACCTCAGCCTCCTGAGTAGCTGGGATTATAGGCGCATGCCACCATGCCCGGCTACTTTTTTTGTATTTTTAGTATAGTCGGGGTTTCACCATGCTGGCCAGGCTGGTCTCGCACTCCTGACCTCGTGATCGGCCCGCCTCGGCCTCCCAAAGTGCTGGGACTACAAGCATGAGCCACCGCTCCCGGCCGAGAGTTACTTTCTTTCTAGTCAGCTCATCCGTGCATGTAAAACAGCTGGCGTTTTGAGTTATTTTCAGTGAGAGAACTGCTCGGCGTGTTTGACTGCCATATTGTAAGACATGGGAGTCTAAGGGACTTCTCCACTGTGTACTTCTATTACCCAGTCAAGACGAAAACAGGGCAAGACAACCACACTCTTCTCAAACAACTGTACCTGAGTGGCAGCTCTGAAACCTGTCCCTGTAGTAGATTTAATTTTTGGACATGGCGTCTACAGTCAGCACCAGAGCCTTCACCATAAGCCTGAGAAACCAAAAAATATATTATATTTAAAAAGTGTTGGCAGAATGTTGAGAAATAGATCCATTTGAGATACACCTCGGGGAGGACAAAGCTGTATTCTGCAAGGCCCAAAGACCCCTAAAGCAGCATGGAGGAATCCTAATGACTGACTGCTGTCTCTAGAATCATTTACAAACCAACCGTCTCTGGAACTAATACTTTAGATCTATGTGGCTATCCCGCAAGCACCCTGAACTCTACCTATTGAAGCCAAACTCAACCCAAAGCCCTACACAAAATGGTTAGTGAACATGAATAAAAAGGTTATAAGAGAAGTAACACATATTGCCACATTGTATAACATACTGCCAAAAAATATATGAAATGCTACTTACCTTCACTGATAATCAAAGGAATACAAAATACATTTTTTCCACTTAGCAGTCACAAATTCATCCAACAAGTATTTACTGAGTACCAACTAATGTGCCAGGCCTCATCTAGGGGCAGACGACACAGGAATGGACAAGACTCCCTGTCACCATGGAACTCACATTCAAGTGAGAAGAGACAGGAAAGAAAACAGTGAGGCATGTAACGTATCAGACGCTAATACATGCTCCTGAGAAAGACAAGGCCAGGAAAGAGGCCTTACGTAAGAGCATACCGTTTTACACAAGGTGTTCGAAGTGGTCAAGGAATGGATCTCTAAGAAGGTAAGGTTTGAGCACAAACAGGAAGATATGAAGGAGCAAGCCGCATGGCTGTCTAGGGGAAGAACATTCCAGCAGAAGCAATGACATGAAAATGAGTGTGAAGACCCTGAGCCTGGAATTTTGGAGGAACAGTGAAGAGGCCAGCATGGCTGGAGCTGAGTGGTCTAAGGAGAAGATGGTAAGAAATGAAACTTGAGAGTATGGGTTCTACTACAGGCAGAATCAGCTTTACAGGTATGAGATCTGCTCTGCTGTCACCTTCTTGAAATTCTTAACAATCTGGTCTTTGAACTTGTGTTTTGTAAGTGAAGTCTGCTGGGACAATGGCGCACATCTGCGATCAGACGCACACACTGTATGTGTCCACTCTTCCTCAACACCCCGCTGGCAGGAGCATTCTTGATGTCCCGTGAGCAAAGAACTCTGGTGGACTCCCAGTGCCTGGCAGCAGTGTGTCACGTGAGAACTGAGAACCAACCATTGTTTTTAGCAGCATGGAGACCACTGCCGACTCCGACACAAGCAATTGTAATGGACAGGTGGGGAGTGCAGCCCTGTTTGGAGCACATTCAAGTGAGAACGGAGGAGAGCAGCTGGAGGGGGGAAATGGCAAAGTTGAAAAAGACCAGGCTGGCATAACCAGAAGTGGTGTGCTCTTCCAGAGGGCAGGGACTGCTGGCTGGATACTGAAGTGCATTCTTCCCGATGTGGGCACAAAACTAGACTTCATTTCCCAGTGTGCGTGTAGTCGGGGTGGCCACGAAACCAGCCTCTTTCCATGGCAGTGTCACTTGTTTCCCAGCCTGGCCCTCAAAGCCTCCAGCAGCTCCTCCACGCACTTGCCTTTCTCAGTGGCTAGAAGCAGCTACAGATGAGCCTCAGGGAATAAAAGAAGCCCAAGATGGCAGGAACTTGGATCCCCGAGCAACCACATCAAGGGCAGCGGCCTGCTGACCTTATCGTCTTCCCAGGACTGTTACGAGAGCAAGAGAAACGTCTATTGCATTAAGCCACCACAATTTTGGTGTGTTTGTTACTGTGGCCTAGTCAGCCATACACCATATACCACACACAGCACAGAAGCACCGAGGGGATAAAAAGCCTTCCTCAAGGAGAATGCAGAAATACATCTCAAACAAGCCATGCTCACCATGTGGGGTGTCTGCCTACCTGGTAAGCCAGCCCCTCTCTACTGAGACCCAATCCCAGTTGACTGGACCAGAGGTGGACATCCGAATCAGCCTGGGCCAACCAGATTGCTTCTCCTAGGAATTTATAACTGGGACTCAGCTCTTCCAGTCGGCAGGAATGAGATTCTGTGGACTTGGAGCAGAGAATGTGACTGAACAGTCTGGGGAGAAACAGAAAGGGAAGGAGAGGAGAAAATAGAACAAAGATACAGGGAGAAGCTGGGTGATGGGGAGGAAAAGCTGAGGCCTGGCTTGCTTGTTGGGTGATGGAGAGGAAAAGCTGAGGCCTGGCTTGTTGGGTGATGGGAGGAAAAGCTGATGCCTGGCTTGTTGGCAGCTTTTCAATTCTTGGGGCTAGTTTTTCAAGGCATCAGGGATGAAGTTCTGCCCCTTGGATTCCCTAAGAGAGCTCATTACCTTGCCAGCACTTTTTCTTGTTTTTAACTTTGCTGAACCCATTCTGAAGTTTTTTTTTTTTTTCCCTTTAAAAAAAAAAAAATCAGCTGGGTGCCGGTGGTTCACGCCTGTAATTCCGGCCCTTTGGGAGGCCAAGGCGGGTGGATCATGGGGTCAGGAGATCGAGACCATCCTGGCTAACACGGTGAAACCCCACCTCTACTAAAAAATACAAAAAAATTAGCCGGGCGAGGTGGCGACACCTGTAGTCCCAGCTACTCGGGAGGCTGAGGCAGGAGAATGGCATGAACCCGGGAGGTGGAGCTTGCAGTGAGCCGAGTTCGCGCCACTGCACTCCAGCCTGGGTGACAGAGGGAGACTCTGTCTCAAAAAAAATAAAAAAAAGTATCAGGTGAAGGCACTCATCAACGGCAGGTGGATCACTTGAGGTCCGGAGTTTGAGACCAGCCTGGCCAACATGGTGAGACCCCATCTCTACTAAACATTCAAAAAACAAATTAGCTGGGCGAGGTGGCACGCACCTGTAGTCCCAGATACTCAGGAGGCTGAGGCAGGAGAATCGCTTGAATCTGGGAGGCGAAGGTTGCGGTGAGCCAAGATCGTACCATTACACTCCAGCCTGGGTGATAGAGTGAGACTCCATCTCAAAAAAAAAAAAAAAACCCCCCAAAAAACAGCAATTTAACTTCTAGGACTATGTCCTAAATAAACAGTAAACAGCCGGTCACGTGGATAAAGAGGTTTTTGTAAAAAGCTTCACCGTAGACTTGTGCGTAACAATCAAAAGGGAAATCAACCTAAATGCCCAACAAGGTTGGACCCGTTACTCACTCACTCAACAAACACCGAGCACTGTGCTAGGTGCTGAGGATACACCAGTAAAGAAAAAGCCTCTGTTCTCACGGAACTAAAGTCTTAGATGGACAATCTGCACATAAACACGACCATATAACTTCCATAGGATTCTGAGAAGAGGGAGGGGAACTCCACAGTGAGCACAAAGGCCCAAGAGGGAGCAAATTTAGGTTTCAGGTCAGAAAGAAAGCACATGGCTGTAGGAGAAGAGGAAAGATGAGAGATGAAGGGAGAGGCGGCACTGGGGCTGGAGCAGGAAAAGAGCAAGTTCAGTAAGGCAAAGGATGCAGGACAGTTTGGGGTCTTCAGAGTTCAGGAGGGGGAATGTGGATGGACTGAAAAGATGTGCTCAATGCCAGATGCAAACAGCTGGATAAGAGCATTTACAGCCTGCCCCTGCCTGCCTGCACTTCCTGAGCCCACTCTCCCACATCCCCACCTCCACCAACAGCCTCTGCCCTTCCCCAGCTGCCCTGATTCCTCCGTCATCTTCTCACAGTCCCTGGTGCTTTCCTTTCCTTGTGCTCAGCCGAGTTTTAAATTATGTAGATGCGTGTGTGCATTAGTTTCTCTTCCCCTTCCACACAAGTGCATCTGTGAGGGCAAGAATGACAATGGGCTTACTTTCCACTGTTTCCCTCATGCTTGGCACACAGAAGGTACTCAAGAAATACTTGCTGAATGAAGAATCAAATGGCAGTACCTTTCCAGACACCACTCCATCCATTTCACTTCCTGAAGGAACAGGAAGCTCGGAAGCAGGAGCTCCGTGTCTGGGAACTTTGTGTGAGAGAGGATGATCCCAGCTGTGGCATTCTGGGACTCCCTGGAAGGGCTCACTGCAGGCCTGCGCCCCACCTGCTTTCTGTTTTGTAGACTCACCCGCAAAAAGGACTGCTTCTCTCCACAGGCTTTGCATGTCCACTTGACACTCTTTTTTACCTGCAATGAAATTTCAGAAATACAACTCAGATAATTATTTAAAACAAAAGGGAATTGGGCTGGGCCTAGTGGCTCACACCTGTAATCTCCCTTTGGGAGGCCAAGACGGGCAGATCACTAGGTCAGGCGGTCGAGACCAGCTTGACCAACATGGTGAACCCCGTCTCTACTAAAAATACAAAAATTAGCCAGGCGCGGTGGCGTGCACCTGTAATCCCAGCTACTCAGGAGGCTGAGGCAGGAGAATCGCTTGAACCCAGGAGGTGGAGGCTGCCATGAGACAAGACTGCACCACTGCACTCCAGCCTGTGTGACAGAGTGAGATTCCATCTCAAATAAACAAACAAACAGCAAAATGGAATCGGATCTGAAATTTCTTTTTTTCAATCCCAAGTAGCTGGGATTACAGGTGCGTACCACCAGGTCCAGCTAATTTTTGCATTTTAGTAGAGATGGGGTTTCACCATGTTGACCAGGCTGGTCTCAAACTCTTGACCTCAAGTGATCCACCTGCCTTGGCCTCCCACAGTGCTGGGATTACAGGCGTGAGCCACCATGCCTGGCCCGAAATAATTTTTTTTTTTTTGGAGACGGAGTCTCACTCCGTCGCCCAGGCCGGAGTGCAGTGGCGCGATCACGGCTCACTGCAAGCTCCACCTCCCAGGTTCACGCCATTCTCCTGCCTCAGCCTCCCATGTAGCTGGGACTACAGGTGCCCACCTCCATGCCCGGCTAATTTTTTGTATTTTTAGTAGAGACAGGGTTTCACCGTGTTAGCCAGGATGGTCTCCATCTCCTGACCTCGTGATCCACCTGCCTTGGCCTCCCAAAGTGCTGGGATTACAGGCGAGAGCCACCGTGCCTGGCCCTGGCCCCAAATAATTTTAAAAATGGATGGAAAGAGTCCAGAAACAAACCAACACATGTGTAAACATTTAGCATATCATAATCATAAAGGTGGACTTTAAGAGTGAGAAAAGAACAGACTGTTTAACAAGTCTGGGTTGGTGCTGGGAAAACTGGCTATGTATATGAAATACAATCAAGTTGGGCTGGGTGCAGTGGCTTGAGCCTGTCGTCTCAGCGACCAGGCAGGCCAGGACTACTTGAGCCCAGGAGTTTGAGGCCAGCCTGGGTAGCAGAGCAAGAGCCTGCCTCTCAAAACTAAACTCAAACAAACAAAGAAACTCTGAAAAACCCAAGTGGAAACTCTAAAAAAAAATTCCGTATTTATTTATTTTCAATTCTTGTTAAACCTGGGTCTAAAAAACTTCCATAACATTTTCAGTTCTTGTTAAACCTGACTAGATGTGTTCTCTCTTAACATGGTAAAATGCCTTAAACCCAGCTCTGATGCTGCAGAGTCTCTACCAGCGCTCCACCTAGAAGGGTTGCCCACTATTATTTACCATTGTTTTCTGGATGTACTAGCCAATGGAATTAGAAGAAAGTTGTAAGAGGTATAAAAATTGGAAAGGAGGGCAAAACTCTATCATTATGTATCGATATAATTATAATACCCGATATAATTTTTTTTTTTGAGACACAGTCTCACTCTGTTGCCCAGGCTGGATTACAGTGGTGAGATCTTGGCTCACTGTAACCTCCGCCTTCCAGGTTCAAGCGATTCTCCTGCCTCAGTCTCCCAAGTAGCTGGGATTACAGGTATGTGCCACCACACCCGGCTAATTTTGTAGTTTTAGCAGAGACAGGGTTTCATCATGTTGGTCAGGCTGGTCTCAAACTCCTGACCTCAAGTGACCCACCCACCTCGGCCTCACAAAGCACTGAGATTAAAGGTGTGAGCCACCATGCCCAGGTGCTACCTGATATAATTTTTTATCCGAAAACCAACAAAATGAAATGAAAAGCCGCTAAAACCAGACAATCTAATATGGTGGTTAGGTACAAAATTAAGATACCTTCAAAAGTTAATATAGGTTTTATATGAGCAGACATCTAGTTAGAACACATAATGGATAAAGAGTCCATTTATAACAGCAACAAATAAAATGTTACCAAGGGATACCAAGGTTACTTGAAGAAATGTAATAGATCATGCTTAACATCACAAAGATGTCTAGGTTGATTCGTTAACATTAATACGATTAATATGATCCTAGTACAAAAATATGAGGTTTTTGGGGGAAGTATCCAAAAGGATTCTCAGGAGGACAATGAGCACCTACCAAAAATGGAAGCAGGGAATGACTTAGCAATTTTACTTCTCAGCTTCTACCTTAAAACACCAATAAAACTGTGAATTTTCTATGAGTATGTAAGCAAGTAAGCATTTTTTTTTTCTTTTTTTTTTGAGACAGAGTGTTGCTCTGTCACCCAGGCTGGAGTGTTGTTGCATCATCTCGGCTCTCTGTAACCTCTGCCTCCTGGATGCAAGTGATTCTCCTGTCTCAGCCTCCCAAGTAGCTGGGATTACAGGTGCGCACCACCATGCCCTATATTTTTTGTCTTTTTAGTAGAGACGGGGTTTCACCATGTTGCCCAGGTTGGTCTCTAACTCCTGACCTCGTGATCTGCCCACCTTGGCCTCCCAAAGTGCTGGGATTACAGGTGTGAGCCACCGCGCCCAGCCGAGAAAAGCATTTTTTTTTTTTTTTTTTTTTCTAGGTTCTGGCTCTGTCGCCCAGGCGGGAGTGCAGTGGCCGGATCTCAGCTCACTGCAAGCTCCGCCTCCCGGGTTTACGCCATTCTCCTGCCTCAGCCAGAAAAGCATTTTTAAAAGTTTAGGACTCACAGTACCTGGTGAAGGGATGAACTCTGCGAACTGCTGAGATAGTATGGTTCTGACACTTACTAGATGGAGAAACCACTTGATTTCTGTGGATTCTGGAATTCTCGTGTAAGATGGGAATGACGCCTAAGTCAAAGGTTGTTGAAGTTAAACGTGTTAAAGTAGCACCCAGCTGACTTGCAATTAAAATGGTCAACATCCTCTTCGGTTTCAAGTAATTTTTCTTTGTTTTTGAGACAGGGTCTGGCTCTGTTGCCCAGGCTGAAGTCCAGTGGTGTGAACGCAGCTCACTGCAACCTCTGCCTCCTGGTCTGAAGCGATTCTCCCGCCTCAGCGCCCCTGAGTAGCTAGGACTAGAGATGCACGCCACCGCATCTGGCTATTTTATTTTGAATTTTAGTAGAGACAAGGTCTCGCTGCGTTGCCCAGGCTGGTCTGGAACTTCTGAGCTCAAGTGATCTGCCCTAGTGGGCTTCCCAAAGTGCTGGGATTAGGGGCGTGAGTCACGGGGGCCAGGCAACTCACATTTCATAGGGTTGAAAATGACCATAAGGGTCAGGGGCGCTGGCTCACACCTGTAATCCCGGCACTTTGGGAGCCAAGGCCGGCAGAACACTTGCCCCAGCCTGGGCAACACGGCCGAAAACCCCATTTCTACAAAAAATATAAAAATTAGCTGGGGATGGTGGCCCGCACCTATAGTACCAGCTACGTGAGAGGCTGAGGTGGATTAGCTGAGCCTGGGAGGTGCAGGTTGCAGCGAGCTGTGATTGTTACCACTGCACTCCAATCTGGGCGATAAAGCGAGACCTTGTCTCAAAATAAATAAATAAATAAATAAATAAATAAATAAATAAATAACACTGGTGAATATGGAAGAGTGAAACAGGGAAACAAACAAGGAAATAGAGGCCGGGCGTGGTGGCTCACGTCTGTAATGCCAGTACTCCGGGAGGCTGAGGCGGGTGGATCACGAGGTCAAGAGACGGAGACCTTCCTGGCCAACATGGTGAAACCCCGTCTCTACTAAAAACACAAAAATTAACTGGGCTTGGTGGCGGCCGCCTGTAGTCCAAGCTATTCAGGAGGCTCAGGCAGAAGAATCGTTTGAACCTGGGAGGCGGAGGTTGCAGTGAACCGAGATCGCGCCACTGCACTCCAGCCTGGTGACAGAGTGAGACATGAGACTCCGTCTCAAAAACAAAAAAAGGAAATAAAAATAAATGGAAAATTTGTTTTTAAAAAAAGCATGAAACATTAGACGTGTAATAATTTAAAAAAACAAATGATCTCCATTTGCAACTCTTAGGACCCAGCTCCTGAAAGAAAACAAGTAAAAACTTTCTGAGCCCTTAAAATGGCCCTTACAAACGCTTAGCATTAAATGCAAGGTTACAAACACATACTCAGCATCTTGCTGACTTTTTAACATACGTCTTAAAGAAGTCTGACGCTATTCTTTCTCAGGGCAGAGCAGATTAGCAATAATAAGGAGGGAGGGACTATCAGAAGCGGATACGCTGACTGCAGTGTTAAGTGAGATCAAGCAGGAAGACAGGTGCGATCCGGCAAAGGTTAAGTGGCATCCTGTATCTCGCACGCTGAAAGTCAGGGAGGCAAGTATGTTCTAGAAACACAGATTAACTGTCTTTAAGACTCGGGGGCCCGTGGTTCACGCATCGGCGAACAAGCGTATCAAGTCCCTGGCCCCGGGGAAAAGGACGGCGGCAGAGGCGCGGGGCGACGGAGAGGGCGCCCGGGAGTGGAGCAGGGACGCCGCCGCGGCGCGCCCGGGCTCCAAGAACCGTCCTCCCCTCTCACTGAAACGGAGACAGGGCCACCTCGTGGGGTAGGCTCTGCGTAAAGGACGCTATCCTCAACCGGGTTCTCCCACGACCTGCTACAATTCACGAGAGGCCACCTCTGCAGAAACCACTACCTCTGGTTTGTACACGAACCAAACAAAAAGCCCAGAACGACGTTATGCGGGGGCGACCCCAATGAGACCCGCCCTCAGCGGTCCCTGCACCCCTTCGGGCCCAGGTGCATCCGGAGCCATTCGAGACAGCACCCACGGCCCCGCCATTTCCCGTCCACTGTCCCCGCGCCGGAGGAGAAGGAGGGGGCCGGCACCCGCCAGACCTGGTGCGCCTGGAAGAGGCGGCAGCTGCAGCAGCGCAGGACCCGACAAGGCTGAGGCGGCGCCATCCTTGCCTGTGCAGTAGCCAGCGAGCCAAGCGCGCGCGCTCCGCATTTGTCCCGCCGCGCTCCGCCCCGCCCCGCGTACGCGCTCGCGGCGCTCTAGTCCCCTACGCCGCCTCGCATGCGCGTATACTCTTCGCTGCGGCCGCCGCGGCCCGCCCCTGCGCACTGGGGTCCCTCTAGCCTACCGCGCCTCTCGCTGGTCGTCTGGGCCCCTCCGACGTCGAAGGAGTCCTGGGTCCGGGTGGGTGCGGGATGCCGGGTCGCAGACTTGCCGTCTGACCAGGGCAGCGCCCGCATCTTCCTAAGGCAGCGGCTTCCGGCCCTGGGGAGACTGGAGTTGATACGGCAGGGCCTCGGCGGACGAGTTCTTTGGCCTGTTGCACCACGCGGAGCGGAGCGAGGGGCCGCCCTGCCCGGCCTGCGCTGCCGTGCTTTGGGGCAGCAGCGCACAGTTAGCCTTTGAACCGGAGCTCGGGGAGGAGTCCGGGGAGACGGAGGGGCTCAGCCGACCCAAGCTTCCCGGAGAGCGCGAAGCCGGCCCCCTGCCGCCCCGGGAGCGTCCCAGGCCCATCCTCCGGAGGGCGGAGGCGCCCCCGCAGCCCGACGCTCTCGCGGCAACCCTGCGTGGCTTAGGGTTGTAGCCTTGTTGGAAAATAAAATACAAAAAAAAAATTAAAATTACCTCCAACCCTATGTCTAGGGTTATAATTTTAATTTATGTTTTTTTCCCAACTTTTGCACAGTGAAAAATTAAAAAGCGAGCTTTTTTTTTTTTTTTGGAGACAAGAGTCTTACTGTGTCGCCCAGGCTGGAGTGCAGTGGCGTGATTCTCCTGCCTCAGCCTCCCGAGTAGCTGGGATTACGGGTGCCCGCCACCAAGCCCAGCTAAATTTTGTAGTTTTAGTAGAGACGGTGTTTCTCCATGTTGGCCAGGCTGGTCTCGAACTCCTGACGTGTGGTGATCTGCCCGCCTCGGCTTCCCAAAGTACTGGGATTACAGACTCACGTGAGCCACTGCACCCGGCCGACACTCGCTTTTAACAGCAGAAACCATCCCGGTGAAGAAAACACCCAAGCCTGACAAGGGTGCGGGGAGAGCTACCCCTCTTACAGGAAGCTGGGAGAACGGTCAAATGCAAAACCGTGGAAAGCAACCTGACAATACTGCTACCCCAAGGAAGGAATCCCTTCACCCAGGTGATTTACTATTCGTTCCCTAGTGTTCCCTGAAGTATACCAGGAAGAAATGGAAATCAGTGTTCTAAAGGACGGCACGGACCCTTACGCAGTTCTATCAGCAAGAACTTGAGTTTGAAGTGACACCCTGCTGTGGAGAGGCAAGGTTACAAAATTACAGTACGTCGTTTGAATTCTGTGACACCGGCATTATTTTCTGGGGTGTGTGTGTGTGTGTGTGGCTAAGGTTGTAGGTAATGCTAATTTTTAAATTTTCTCCAACTCTTGTACAGTAAGTAGTTACCAGAAAAAAAAAAAATTGAGAGACAATATGCCAATAGACAATGGTCGGATAACGAATGACATGAAACTGCAGCCTCTGCAGTAACCGGGCAGTCGGCTGTGTGGGAAGGATGTAGTCAGGACTGCTTGCTCCTCTATTTTCTGTACCACCCTCCCCATGTCAGAGCCAACCCACGCAAGAGGAATACGCTCCCCAAGCCAGTCACAGAAAACATCCTGCTTGTTAGCTCACCTCCAGTTTCCAACAGCCTGCAGTGAGAACCACCTGGAGCCTTCCCTGTTTTCCATCCCCTGGCCCTTGCGCCTGCC
This sequence comes from Papio anubis, assembly GCF_008728515.1. Taxonomy (NCBI): domain Eukaryota; kingdom Metazoa; phylum Chordata; class Mammalia; order Primates; family Cercopithecidae; genus Papio; species Papio anubis. Next base: position 172,439,463 of record NC_044980.1, read on the forward strand.
CACACCTGTGATGTCTCTGACTCCCTTGCTGGAGCAAGCCGTGAATACTGTTTCTCATTTGGGTGGTCTTCCTTCATTTCTACGTTTGAGTTATTGTAGCTGAGAACAGAAGGAAGGCATCTGCAAAAAATGTTTTATGCTTAATGAAAAGAGTAGAATAAACATTTCATATATGACATCAGTTAAACTCTGAAAAAAATACAGAATGAATACCAAAACACTGAGGAGTAATCTGTAGCACTAGGAAAAATTGGTTTTCTACTTTTCTGTATATTTTTCTCCTTTTGGCAATAAACCTGTAATCCTTTAAGAATTCATGTGTTGCGGCCGGGCGCGGTGGCTCAAGCCTGTAATCCCAGCACATTGGGAGGCCAAGACGGGCGGATCACGAGGTCAGGAGATCGAGACCATCCTGGCTAACACGGTGAAACCCCGTCTCTACTAAAAAATACAAAAAAACTAGCCGGTCGAGGTGACGGGCGCCTGTAGTCCCAGCTACTCGGGAGGCTGAGGCAGGAGAATAGGGTGAACCCGGGAGGCGGAGCTTGCAGCGAGCTCAGATCCAGCCACTGCATTCCAGCCTGGGCGACAGAGCAAGGCTCCGTCTCAAAAAAAAAAAAAAGAGAATTCATGTGTATAGTCTTTTTCTTGGAATTAGAATGATTTGATGAGTGGTTTGATAGAACTTGTATTACTTGGTAAGCAGTTTTAAAATATTCATATTTACTTATAAAATTTAAATTTTTTATTTGTATTATCTATATATTATTTAATGTTACTGTTCTGGTTGTTAAACATTTTGAGTTATCTTCCCAGGTTGAATGATTTATGGATGAAAGCACTATTGTACATTTTTGTACATTGTATCATGTGACTAGGCCAGATTCCTCTTTTCTATCCTTTGGTTTAATTTCTTTGGTGTATTCACAAGCTTATACTTCCACATATTAAAAACATTTTTATCTTACCTCTGTAAAGACAAAAAATGAAAAAAAAAAAGGCATTTATCCAAATTCCAAGTTATTCAAATCTGATTGAATACAATCAATGTAAGACTTAAAATTGCCAAATGTGTGGGGTTATTATATCTTAATTATGGCCAAGAACAGTCTTTTTGGTATAAATAATTTGAAATTATTTTATGGTAGTTTGTGTAAATACTAGAAAGGAAATTAAAGCCAGGCATGGTGATTCATGCCTGTAGTCCCAGCTACTAGGGAGGCTGCGGCAGGAGGATCACTTCAGGCCAAGAGTTTGAGGCTGCAGTGAGCTACGGTCATGCCACAGCACTCCAGTCTGTCTCTAAAACAAACAAATAAGCAGGCTGGGCACGGTGGCTCACGGCTGTAATCCCAGCACTTTGGGAGGCCGAGGTGGGTGGTCAGGAGTTTGAGACCAGCCTGGCCAATATGGTGAAACCCTGTCTCTAGTAAAAATGCAAAAATTAGCTGGGCTTGGTGGCGCATGCTTGTAGTCCCAGCTGCTTGGGAGGCTGAGGCCAAAGAATTGCTTGAACCCAGGAGGCAGAGATTGCAGTGAGCCCAGATCGTGCCACTCCACTCCAGGCTGGGCAAGAGAGCAAGAGTCGGTCTTTAAAAAAAAAAAAAAAAGCAAAGCTACTTAATTAAAACAAAACCAGCAGCCACAGAGATATACAATAGTACCTCTTGAGTTTCACCTTCTGCAGCTTTAGTTACCCTGAGTCAACAGCCACCTGGAAGAGATGAGTACACAGTACAAGAAGATATTGTGAGACAGACCACATTTACAACTTTCATTACAGTATAACCGTTACATTTTATTATTGTTAATCTCTTAAGGTGCCTAATTCATAAACTTAGTCACAGGTATGTATGTATAGGAAAAAACAGTATATATAAGGTTTGTTATCTGTGGTTTTAGGCATCCACTGGGGGTCTGGGACTGTATCCCCCGTGGATAAGAGGGTAACTGCTATATCTTTTAGTAGAAGCAAGAGTAGCCCCATGTGGGGGCAAACACTGGACACCGGTCAGTTTCAGCTCCTCCTGCAAAGTGAGGGTATCCTTGTGGCTCAGCCCCGGGGCCCCCTCTGGTCACCTGTGGCTCCACAGTCTGGTTCTTGAACCCAAGGGCAGACAGCTTGCTACAGCCCAGGCCTGAGGATGCACTTCCTTCACCAGGACCCATGACCCCTGCCCACAGACCTGTGGAGCTCAGGGCATCCCCTGATGCAGGTTGGTCAGGACCTGCCCTGCCTGCACCAACAGGTTCTGCTTCTCCATCTGACCTGGCAGGCCTTGCACTCTTCCACCCCCTGCTGAGGACTAGGTGTCTTGAACTTCCAGAACGCAGCCAGGGCCCTGTACTTGGCCTGGGGAGAAGTTGGGAGGCCTAAGCAGTGGTTGGGGGCCACAGCAAGGCATTGCACACAGTGTGGGTTTTCTTTCTTTCAGGGATTTATTAAGGCATTGAGCACAGTGTAATCTCTAGCCAAGTGAAATGAATCCAGGGAAATATATCAGGACCTGAAGGATGTGCTTTTAAAGTTACTGGAAAGGATGATGAGCTGAGAACGTGTGTACAGCCACGCCTAAGCGCAGCGACCACTCTGTGCGGTAAACGTGGTCTGTCCATGTTCCTCAGTCAGGAGGTTCAGGCTCCCGGAGGGCACCTGAGGGTTCCATCACTTTGCTGCCCAACAAGCACATGCCCCCCACCTGGTGCCAAGCAGCAGGAATGACCCCTGCACCACACAGCTGCAGGAGAGCATCCACGGATGGAGGGACTCAGCTGGCCTGGCCACAGTGCGGGCACGGAGGTATGAGGCAAGCAAGGGCAGATCTGAGAGCCTCTAACACTAAGCGTGTGCAGCTGGTGCAAGGTGTGCTCCCAGCGGGTGTAAGGAAGGTGGGAGCCACAGCCTCTTCCTGGGCCCAGAAGCAGCCGGCGCCAGGAGATGCAGGCCCAGGGAATCTGTCTAAGGCAGCTGGGTCTGCACCAGCCTTCTTTCCATTCACAACTCACTGCTCCTGGGAGAGCAGGAGGGGCACACCTTTCAAGAGAAACTGATAAGGGAGGAAAGGCAGGAGATGAGGCCAGTTCCACCAGTGACACCTCGGGCCAGGCCTCACTGCTGCAGGCCTCAGCTGGAAGCTCCGGGCTGCTCATGGTCACTGGCGGTGCTGAACTGTCTCTCCACTTTCTTCTGGTCCTTGATCTTGAGTCCAATGTCCACTCTCTTCTCAAAGAAGTTCACCAGCACGGACTCCGTCAGAATGGAGGCCAGGATCTGCTCGAAGGAGATGCACCAGTCGGTGTCAACAGTGCCCCCGATGCGGGCTGTGGGGCTGCAGGCCTCCCCTCCCACCAGCACCGTGTCGTCTGTGAGGTCTTCACACTGCAGGGAGCCCGTGCTGACCACCGAGTATGAGGACATGGACGTGTCGTCTTTGGCTTCGTCGTCAGGCAGCGGCTGGGAGGGTGAGCCCTGTCCCTCGCCGCTGCCCCCCTCCACCACCACCTGGCTCTCCTGGGGGGCTTTCCCGAGGTGTGTGTCTCCGCCGGCTTTGGCTTGGGGGTCTCCTGCAGCTGGGGGCTGAAGCTCCCTGGCTGCGTCCTGATGGGGTCCGGGTGCTGGTGGCTCGTCCTCCTCAGTGGCACAGTCCCTGGGCTTCCTGCCTGTGCGGGCCGAGAACTTCTTCCCCACCTCTCCGATGCGGAGCAGGAGACTGGCCACGGTGGCGATGGCGTGGTACAGGTCCTGCTCCATGGGGTCTTCACTGAACATGTTGTAAAGCGTCTTGCACAGCTCAATGAACTGCTCCTTTTAAGGAGAAAAACAGAAGAACAGGGAGATGGTAAAAGACCAGTCAGACGGGGTCCATATTAGCCAAACTGATGACAAGGGACAGCCTAAGGATGTTGGCTGCCGTCTTGTTAATCATCTCCACGAGCCTCATCAGTCCATCTCATAGATCAGGACACAGGCTCAGAGAGGGAGAGTGGCTCGACCAAGGCCACACAGCTCTTCAAAAGGCTTTCCCCTCTAGCTGCCTTTCTCGGCACGTAGAGCGTGCCGGTCTGACCCGGAGCCTCCCTGTTTCTAGGTCTGTTCTGTTGGCACAGGGAGATGGATTTCTACCACGACTCTAAATCCAGTCAGTACAAGGACTTCTCCGTTGTGTTTTAGAATCACCTTTGGCTTTAATCAGAAGCAACCTCAACTCAGCCCTTGAATGAAGCTCTTTATTTTTTTTCTTTTTTTTTTTTTTTTTTTTTCCTTTTTGTGGAGAACGGGGTTTGGATGTTTTTCCCGGAGGTGTCGAACTCCTGGGCTCAAGCTATCCTCCCGCCTCTGCCTCCCTGAGAGCTGGGATTACAGGCGTGAGCCACCGCGCCCGGCCTATTTTTTATTTTTTCTTGAGACAGAGTCTCGCTCTGTCGCCCAGGCTGGAGTGCAGTGGCTGGACCTCGGCTCACTGCAAGTTCTGCCTCCTGGGTTCACGCCATTCTCCTGCCTCAGCCTCCCGAGTAGCTGGGACTACAGACGCCCGCCACCTCACCTGGCTAGTTTTTTTGTATTTTTTTAGTAGAGACGGGGTTTCACCGTGTTAGCCAGGATGATCTCCATCTCCTGACCTCGTGATCCGCCCGTCTCGGCCTCCCAAAGTGCTGGGATTACAGGCTTGAGCCACTGCGCCCGGCCAAATGAAGCTCTTTAGAAGGTGATGGTGAGGAAAGTACAGCCTGGGTCAGCTGGGTAGGGGGGTCCTGACGAGGGTGGGTGCTAGGTCCTTAAGCCACACATCTAGGTCCCCTGGCTCAAGAATGGGAAGAATCCTCATCACACGTGGTGCCCACTGTCCAGGCCTGCCGGGGGACTGGTCAGACTGCAGGGTCTCCTACTAGGCACAGCTAGGCTGTGGGTTTGGCCCAAGGGCCATGGTCAAGCTGGTGCTCCGGACTTGCCTTTGGCTCAACACTTGCAGTTTGAAGCTGGGGTCTCCCATTTTCTGGCTGTGAGACCCTTGGCAAGACACCACGCTCCTGACCTGCGAGACCAGTGAATGAAGAGTGGGTGTGGAGGGTGCATGTGAGCCTGCGTGTGCAGAGCCCTGGGCAGCGCTGGGAGGGTGCAGGGCGTGGAACGCATTCTTGTCAAAGGTAGCCTACGAGCCTCTGGCTCCTGGTTCACGGACGCTCCCTCAATCTGGACGCGGTCACCACGGAAACATGCCCCGTACAAGACCCTGGAACAACTGGCCTCCTGTCTTTCCGGAACCACCACTGACTGGCAACTAGGACTAACGGGCTCTAGAGGCAGGGGGGAGCCTTCCCACCCACCAGGAGATGCTGCATTGTGGGTGCTGTGATATGAGGGCCCAGTCTTGGTCAGAACTCTCCAGAAATGTCTATTGTGGGCTCTGATGGAGCCTACCTGGTTCATCTTGGGAAGATCCTTAATCGTCTCCTTCTGAGCCTCTTTCTCCTTGGCCCACATTCGAAGGTAGTGCCGATAGTCCGGAGAGCTGGTCCCCTTCTCCTCTGCGGGTTAGGAGGAAAGAGATTCATCTTCGTCATGTGAGAGAGAGGGCTGGGGGCTGACGGCAGGGAGAGGAGGGTGGGTGTCTTCCGCATGGAGCTACCGGAGCCTGTTACAAAACACCCTGGCATTTGGGAAGGCGGTCAGGGGAAAACAACCCACAATAGCCACAGGTTTCCCCTAAATTGCTGAAATGGTTGGACCGAAGCTGGTGACAGTGGTCCACACTGTCTTTCCTCGGATGAGGAGTCCCAGGGCAGCTGGAGAGAAGCTGGCAAGAGGGTGGGGCTGGCTGGGTGCCCGCGGGGCTGGTGGAGAGCACAGAGCCTCCTGTGCACCCCGAGGCCTGCTCCCTGATCAGGGGACGCATCCGCCATCTCCCAGGGTAGGGGGCTCCCTGGCAGTGACTGGGGAAAAGACCAGCCAGCAAGAGTGCCTCCACGCTGGGGTCTCTAAGAACAGCAGCACAGAACGGCCTGTACCTCCTCTCTTTTCCTGGACATCCTCACCGCCACTTCCTTCTTGCTCTTCCTGTGGTAGTGCTTCTGGACAAACGCAAAAATAAACAGAACATGGAGAACATTCTGCTGTTGGGGCTGCAAGCTCCTGGGGTCCTTGAGAGATGTAGTCTGTGTTTCTGTACAGCCTGCCCCAGGCCAGGCCCTGGGGGCAGGTCCCCCATGCCACGCCTCCTGCCTGGCCCGCCCCGCCCTGCCCTAAGGCACCACAGCAAGGGCCTGAGCATTCCCGCACTTGGTCGGGTTAAAACAAAAGCCGCCAAACGCTCACTTCCTCTTTTCCAAATGAATACAAGTCTCAACATGCTGGTTTTGAAGTGAACAATGATGCGGGCTACAGACCAGTCTGAGGACTAATGAATTCTATAGTTCCTGCTAGAACTCAGGGGAATCCTAGTGACGCCTTCCACCAGTGCCTGCTGTGCCTGTTAGAGGGGTTGTCTGTGCACAGCTCCTGTGCTCAGTGCAGCGTTTCGGGGAGGACTACACTTGCTGGAGTTGGCGCACACTATACTCCCTGTGTGGGAACATGCACCTGAGGAGGGAAGCAGCCGACCAGCTCTCCTGGAGCTGTTCCCCAGAGGCAGTGTGGCTGGTGGGGGCACCTCAGGCACGTCGGCAGCACCCAGTTCTGAGCTGCTCTTGCTGGCTGTGTGGTGGCAGTGAAGGGCACACCTCCCTGGGCTCAGACATCTCACCCTGGAATGGAAGCCCTGCTTCCTGGGGGCCATGTGCAGTCTGAGGCCAGGGCTCTGCACCACCATGCCGCTCCCAGAAGCATGTGGGACAAGCCTAGAGTGGCCTGCTGGTTCCACATACAACAGAAGGTGTACCTGCTTCTGTAGTTTCTGTCCTTGAAATCAAGGTCCTCAAGCTCAAGTCAGCCTCTGCCACTGTCACCAGGACTGCCATGGGCGTCTTGGTACACACTATTTTTGGTTTTCTGAGTCAGTTCCTTGGTGTGCATTATCCCCCACATGAAATCACCAGGTGGCATTATGGTCAGTTTTGCAAGTGTGCTGCATATCACCAGCTCGACTGCCCAAGCCCAGGGCCTAGAATGCTCCCATCACCTGGGATCAGATGGTCCCAACAGGCTTTAAACATAGCACAGGGATGACTTCTAACAGGCACTCAACATGCGTGTTTTTCCTTAACAAAAAAAGTGATGTCGAGCATGAAGATTTTTCCTAGGAAAGCATCCACTTTTCTTTCTAGCCTCCACTCAGCCACGCTGTCTTTCACATGCTCCGATAGCATTTTATATTTTTCTACTCACATGAAGACAGAATATCTCTAACATGTGGCTGCAGAGGTCATGCCCTGGGCCTGCTTGGTGCCTAGTGTGGGGGCCTTATTTACTCCCCACCCACAGCAGACATGGAGGCGGTGCAGAGTGGCTTCGCTCTGGGTCCTTCTCAGGACTTATCCCCCACAGGATGAAGTCCCAGAGGGGTCCCTGGGACAAAGAGCTTCCAGGTTCCTGATAGTGCAGGAGAGTGTCAGGAGGTACAGGGGGCGCCCCTGCCTTCCAGGGACTGACCTTGAGCCTCCCAGGGCAGGAAAAGATCCAGATCTGAGGCCAGAGGAGATGCTGGAAGGGACAGCAGAGGAGAGGCAGAGGGGCAGAGGGGGGAGGAGCCAAGGTCCAGGAAGACAGAGACACAAGAGAAACAGGAGTGAGGACATCCACAGGGGGCGGCCCCAGCCCCCGCCAGCATGGCAGGGCCCAGCCCATGGTCCCCTGGGGAGAACCCCATGCAGCCTGCTCCCTGAGCCCAGGTGGGACTGCTGGCCACTGCCTGAGCCCCGCAGGAAGGCTGCGGTGGCTGCAGGGTGCTGGCTGGGCATGTCAGGTCCAGTGGCCACTCACCTTCTGAGGAGCTGTCCTCTGTGAAATAATGGGCTGCCTCCAGGGCTGACTCGGCTTCCTCTGGGCTCAGAGCTGTGCCCGGAGAGAAGGCAGAGTGAGGGCAGGAGGAAACAAGGAGACCCCCTCAAAGTTAGTTCCCTCCAGCCCTGGGCAGAGGCTTGCTTTCCCTGCCCACAAGCCTGGCCAGCCCCACCACCTGCCCATTACAGTGCCCAGTAATAGTTTTGATGGTGATGATTGGTTATTTGTTACTTTCCTTTTTTTTTTTTTTTTTTGGAAAAGAAGTCTTACTTTATCGCTCAGGTTGCACTGCAGTCACATGATCTTGGCTCACTGCAACCTCCGCGTCCTGGGTTCAAGTGATTCTCCTGTCTCAACCTCCCAAGTAGCTGGGACTACAAGTGCGTACCACCATGCCCAGCTAATTTTTGTATTTTTAATAGAGACAGGTTTCATCATGTTGGCCAGGCTGGTCTCCAACTCCTGACCTCAAGTGATCCACCTGTCTGGGCCTCCTACCGTGCCCAGCTGCTTTTGTGACTTTTTTTTTTTTTTTGAGACAGAGTCTTGCTCTGTGGCCCAGGCTGGAGTACAGTGGCACCATCTCAGCTCACTGCAAGCTCCACCTCCTGGGTTCACGCCATTCTCCTGCCTCAGCCTCCAGAGTAGCTGGGACTACAGGTGCCCACCACCACGCCCGGCTATTTTTTTGTATTTTTAGTAGAGACAGGGTTTCACTGTGTTAGTCAGGATGGTCTCAATCTCCTGACCTCATGATCCGCCCGCCTTGGCCTCCCAAAGTGCTGGGATGACAGGCGTGAGCCACCGCGCCCAGGTCTCTGCTTTCCTGACTTTTACATTGTATTTGAAAAGGAAATACATATCCCAGGTAAAAATCCAATCAACACAATTAGGAGTCCAGTGAATGGCAGCTGCCCTCCTGTCCCAATGACCATCTGGCCAGTGGACCCTTTGGGGGCGTTTCATGCTTCTGTGGGCACACAGAGACTGGCCATGCACAGGCAACTTGCTGCTCTCTCTTTGGGTAGCTCAGAGGTCGTGCTGCGCCGTGTGTGCTGGCCTGCCTCATTCAGTGCAGTCTTTGCTGGAAGTCACCAAGCAGTACCCAGGGTTGCAGATCACATGGTCCTGGGTGATTGTGGCAGGGCATGGGCCGCAGCCCACCAGAGCCCAAGTGTTCTCTCTGTCTGGACAGGACAGGGCAGGGCAGGCTGAGGGGGCTCAGGAGTCTCAGGGTAGCCCTGCATGCTCTCAACCCTGGGACCTAGGCCCAGTGGGGTCTGTCCCACCAGAGCCTCTTTGGTGAGCCAGCCACAAACGAGAACAGCTGTGTCAAGAGCCTTTCAGCTCCGGAGGCACAGAGCAATGGCCTGTCAGCTTTAAAGATCACAGGTCTGGGCCCCATCACAGGCAATCAGGAGAGAAATCTTCTCAGGTGAAGCCCAGCCCCAGTACTCTAAAAATCCCCAGGGTCGGTTCTGAGGGCAGCTGCTGACCTCAGATGGCAAGCGACAGCAGGGACCTGGGGGCAGGTCCAGTCAGAGCAGAGCGCCTGGCCCAGGATTTCCACCTGCCTCGCCTTTCTTTCTTTCTATGATGATGGAGATGACCACTCCTTGGAGCACTGTCCATGCAGCCACCCCTGCTGAGCCCCTAGACAGCCTGTCGCCAATGCAGCCCTACTAGGCTCCAGCACCGCTGAGAGGCCAGAGAGAAGTGGCCCCTCCTCATGGCCATGTGAGGATTCTCCAGCTGAACCTCTGGGAATAAACCCTTAAGAAACTTGACAAATTAATGCAGCAGTTTCAGTTCCAGCCCTGAAGCTCCACTCATGGCCCTCCTTGTGGGTTTTGGGTCCAGCTGCCTCCTCGGTGGGAGTTCTGTTCCCAGTGGTGCCCGGTCACCCATGGGATTCTCCTCCATGTCCTTTCCCAGGCCAAGGCCCTGCTCTTAGACCTCTGTCAGGTGCTCAAGCTCCCGTTCCCTCTCCTCCAATGTGAAACTCCAGCCTGTGGAGCTGCTGTGCCCCCTTAAGGCCCCACAGTCCCACAGAGGCCTGTCCTCTGCAGCTGAACTTCTGGACAAGTGGGAGATGCTGGCTGGGGAGTGGGCAGGAGGCTCTCACCTGGAGGAAGGTGTAGCTTGTAGAGCACCTTGAGCTTCTCTGTCAGGTCCCCGTGGTACATCCCGCCTGTGGAGAAGGCCAGGGAAGGGGCTGGGGCTGGCAAGATGGCTGCAGAGCCCGTTCCACGGGGTACGAGTGGGACCCTCTTCACAGCCTGCGCTGCCCAGCTCCCTCCTGGAGAGGTCACGGGGTGAGTCCCAAGCCTCCTGTCTCCCTGGTGCCCTGCTGGGAAGGCTCAGCCCTTCCCTGGGGCTGGCACACCAGCTTCTAGCAGCCCCAGACTGCATGTGGGAGGGGAGCGGGCAAGGCTCCTGCTGGACCCCCTCTCGGCTCCTGTGGGTAAACTGTTCTTCCCGTATCTAGAGCCAGGGGCACAAGCAGCCCCCTACTGGCTGCGGTGGGGACAGACAGGAGATGCTGGCATTTGGAAGGCTTCCTGGGAAAGGGTAAGGGAGGGTCGGCCCCTGGTAGGCCCTGCAGGCACTCACTCATCCCCGTCACGAACTCCTTGAAGTTGATCAGCGAGTCCTTGTTTTTGTCCAGGAGCCTGAACATGCGACCTGCCAGCACAGGCGTGTGGGAGCCGCAGGCCCAGGGTGTCAGGCTGGCAAAGAGTTCCCGGAACTGGCTGGCATCAATCCGGTACTGCTCCAGGTAGGGCAGGCTGGGGTCCCGACGGCCGGCCACTGTGTGGCTGCTCCCCCAGTACTGGCTCGCCAGGTGCTTGGCCTGTGGGACACAGTCTGGTGAGATGGCCCAGCTGCTAAGCCTGTGGGTGGAGGGGACCCCTAGGCTGGTGATGTGTCCACCCTCCCCCTCCATCCAAGCCTGCGGAGCCCTGGGTTGGTGAGCACTGGCCAGACACCGCAGCACCTCCTGAAAGCTCTCAGGGTATCATCAGTCCCTTGTTAACAGATGGGGAGGGGGTTGGCTGACAGAGTCCTTGGTAGCCTGCAGAGGGCAGAGCTGGTCTGCTGGCCCCAGAGAAGGGCTGAGCCTTCCTGGCAGGGCTCCAGGGAAACAAGAGGCCCGAGGCTTGCTCTCGCTCCTGTGACCTCTCTAGGAGGCAGGCAGAGCTGGCTCAACCGTTGTGACACCAGGGCCACAGTCCAGTGGCCACCTTGAGCACAGAACCTGAGGCAGCTGGAGAGGTGGATGTGAACTGGTAACAAGAACAGAAAGGCAGTCATTCCAACTATCAAGGCTGGGTCTCTTGCTAAAAGCACAAGAGCAGGAAAAATTATCTTCGCACTGGAGTTACTGAGAAGAGAGTATGGCCCTGGAGCTGTGACGACAGTCCTGGCACTGCAGGAAAAGCAGTGCAGAGGACATCAGAGGTGGGGGAGCCTGACGGCACATTTGAGCACCTGGATCCAGCCATGTCTGAAGTTTGCATTGATAGACTTTTCAGTTACAGGGGCAACGCATTCCCTCTTCTGTGAAAGATGACTTGAATGGATTTTTTGCCATTTAAGAGGTCCTGCCTAAACTCCAAGAAGGATTCGATTCTACCACATGAGGTTCATGGCAACTGCATCTGAGGATGCACTTAGATCTATTTCTCTATTTCTATTCTATTCCCTATTTCTATTTCTATCCTCTATTTCTTTTTTTTTTTTTTTTTGAGACGGAGTCTTGCTCTGTCACCCAGGCTGGAGTGCAGTGGCTGGATCTCAGCTCACTGCAAGCTCCGCCTCCCGGGTTCACGCCATTCTCCTGCCTCAGCCTCCTGAGTAGCTGGGACTACAGGCGCCCGCCACCTCGCCCGGCTAGTTTTTTTGTATTTTTTTAGTAGAGATGGGGTTTCACCGTGTTAGCCAGGATGGTCTCGATCTCCTGACCTCGTGATCCGCCCGTCTCGGCCTCCCAAAGTGCTGGGATTACAGGCTTGAGCCACCGCGCCCGGCCTCTATCCTCTATTTCTAAGAGGATACTCTTGGATCTATTTCTTTTCTGGCAGGAAGCTAGGAAGCTAGGAAGGGGTCCTGCCCTGGCTCTGGGCTGTCACCTTAAACACCATGTAAAGGTCTTCCAGCTCTTCAATTGAGAAACCAATGTCCACAGGTATAGCTCGGACCTAGAAGGAAGGAGAAACAGGGTGTATGGCTGGATCACAAGCTCCTGCCACAGAAGTACAGCACTCCGTGGGAGTATCCTCAGCAGATGAAGGCAAGGGTGTGAACCGCCTCTCAGTGGCCCAGCACTCAAGGGCAGACCCTTCAGGAGAGGGTGAGGCCCACAGCCATCCCTGACTCCCCACCCACCAGTCAGCTCACACTCCTGGGCTCCTTCCCAGGATGGGCTTGGGGGAGCCTCTCTCCTCAACATACAGTTGAGGTTGACGGGTGAGGAATGCTCATTTGGCTCCCATCGTCCGGATCCCTGCGGAGACCCTGGTGCCAGCTCCGTAGAAGGAGCCCTCGAACCTGCCAGCCAGTGCTCCTTTGCTTTAATTGGCCGAAGCAGCCAGTCTCTGGTGCTGTGACCCAATGTCTTTACCGTGTCCCACAAGCCTGCAGGAGGGCTGGGAGTGTGGAAACAATGGAAGAAGTCCCTGCCTTTGGGGGCAGAGACCACAAACAGGTCTTGCAGTACAGGGTGGCAGGGAGGGCCTGGCCCCTCCAGAGACAAGGACAGAAGCTTGTGGCAGAGACATGGCATTTGGGGTGTGTGGAGGGTGGTGGCATGTTGCCGCCACCTGGGAGTGGGGCAGGGAACACATGGCACAGCCAGGCTGGGCAGGCTCGGCCCAGAGGGCATGTGGCTGTCAGGGTGGCAGCCATCTGAGAAGCTTCCCGGTGACTCACCCACCAGCAGAGAAAAGTGACTGGGACCTCTCCCCACATTCCCACCTACACCCCTGGATCTGGTCCCATGAATCCTACCATGATGTACGTACCAAAGCAGTGTAGGACAGTGGGTGCGGTGGAGCCCTGCACCCACCTTGCTCTGTGGAGAGGGCTCCGCTGCCCCCCGGCCCAGCCCCGGCCCAGCCCCCGCCCAGCCTCGCTGGCACCCATACCACACTCCTCTTGGCTGTGTCCTCCAAGGACTGGATCACTTTCAGCCTCTGTTTAAACCGCATCTGCTCGATGTCCTCGGCCCTCAGGCTGCTGAATTTCTACAGGCAGAGGTGACTTGGTGAGATCGAGCCAACTGCAGGGCACAGGGCCGCCACCTGCCCGTAGCTACCCAAACCCACAGGCCAGATGGAGTGGCCTGGCCAAACTGACCCCACTGGATGCTGACCTCATAGGACACTTTCAGGAGCTCAAAGATGTCCACCTCTGCAGGGGGGTCATCGCCGCTGGTCAGCAAAGCATGGAGGTGTGGGATAGGAGGAGAGACACTCTGCTTATTGACCACATTATCCAGGTATCTACAAAAGGCAGAGGACAACAGTCCAGACCACACCCGGGCAGAGGGAGCCTCCTTCCCACAGCTGGGTGATGCGGAGGGACCCAATGTTTACACAGACTCCTAACAAGGAGTGTGCTGAGGACTGGGCACCCTGCAGGAGGGCAGAGGTGTGCCCCGGCAGGGCCCCCAGCAAGCTTGGGAGCTCTCTACAGGGCAGTGCTCCCAACAAGGCCTGAGCACTAACCCTGAGGACACCAGGCTGTTTTCTTAGTGGGGGGGTCCCCTGGGCAGGAATGCTTTATAACCCCAGGCCCTAACCAGATGGAAGGACAAGCTTCCTCCCTTTGGCGGGACCCTGGGGACGTGGGACCTTCTCGCCCTGGCCAAGAAGATTCAGGGATCAAAGGTTGAGTCGCAGGAGAAAGTCAGGTATGGGGAGGCCTGCTGCAGCTCAGGGAATCAGCTTCTCCAGGGACACAGCCCTGGGGATGGAGCCCGACCTCGGTCAGCTGCCCTAGCCCCGGCAGAGTTCATGGCCTCCCTGGCTCTCTGGGCTGAGCCTGACCTCAGCTGGGAGGAGGTAGCTGATTCCCCATGCCCATGGCCCTGATAGTATCCCCTGCTCTGGAGGAGGCCACACCCACTTGTAGGAAGGGGCAGGAAAACCAGCCAGACTCCGGCCACAGGCTGAGTATCTTGACATCAGTGTGAACCAAAAGCTACTTAGGCCCACAGTAGGGAGGTGACAACTCTGCTGGATCTAGACAGTCCCAGGCAGCACCTGGCCTGGCCACAGGCAAGTGGTAGAGTCCCAGGCTGTTCCTGGGGGCTGGGGGCATTCTAGGTCAGACAAATACACTATGTAGGAGGGTGGGATTGCACAGAGCTCAGGGCAGGGCAGAGGGTAGCCAGGAGGGGCCGGGGCGTGAAGGCCAGGCTGGGGGCTCGGACAGTGCCTTTAGACAGAGGACCCAGGCGAGGGGGAGGGCCAGGTCTGATCAGAGTCCTGGGATGCAGGCAGGTGAAAGACCTGAGAGGGGAACCCCAGGGAAAGGGCATGGTGGGCCTGGGCTGAGGCAGCAGGCTGAAGGGAAGGGGGGAAGGGACTGGATCCCAGACAGAATCTGCAAGGCATGGGATGTGGGGACTAAGGAGCGCGTGGAGGGGCTGGGATGACCCTGGGCCTCTGGCGTGACTAGCAGGACATCAGCTCATCCAGCTGTTCCAGTGGGCCCAGGGCAGGCCTGCTCCCTGCAGGGCGTGGGGTCTGCATTGCAGCTGAGCTTGGGGAGGTATGACCAGGACCACCTGGTGGACATGAAATGCCCAGCTGTGCCACCAACTGGAATTGTGGTCACTGGATCTTGGCTCTGGGTTGCCCCTAGGAGAAGCATCCCCACCCCCCAATCTGAGCGGCGGCCCTCCAGCCAGCATGCTCTGCCCACAGCTCCTGCTTTATTCCTCCTGGCACCTATCACTGAGCGCTGCTTCATCTCCCACTAGAAAGGAGCCGGCTCCTGACCCCAGAGCACCCCCGGGTCCAGCTGCGGCCTGGCACTTCGCAGACAGTCACTGGAGGCTGACTGGACAGTGCCCATGGCTGGTGAGGGGTTCTGCTGCGAGCCCCTAGCAGGAGAAGGAGCCCGGCATGTCACCTGCCCAGCATGGTCATGGCCTCGCCCTCGTCACTGCAGCCCAGCAGCTGCTCCATGTTGGCGTCCAGGACGGCCAGGGCCACCTGCAGGATCACCTTGATGCCCTCATAGAAAAAGCAGTCGACGATGACCACAGCGCTCTCGAAGGGCATGACACTGAGGAAGAGGGTCAGGAACCAGGACAGCGAGATGCTGGAGATCACCCCCAGGTCCTGCATCTTCTCTGAGAGCTGCGGCAGGAAGTCTCTTGTGAGCTCTTCGAAGATGCCTTGGTCCACCAGGGCTCCTGCGGGCAGGATAAGTGAGGCTGATGGTGAGCCCACCCCATGGCCTGGGTGGGCCCTCGCCTGCAGCCTACCAGCCCTGGCCACTCCAGCATTGCCAGCTTTTCAGTGAGGGCTGAAGGGGACTTGGAGTGCCGGGAGAAAACAAGGACGAAAAAACCCTTCAAGTCTTCTCTCTACAGCTTCCAAACCACTGGGCGAAATAACTATTTCTTCCACTACACTTGAATTTTATTTGGGGGAAATACTGATTTCTCCCTGAGGCATGAGAGGTAAACAGCACCCTCAGTGACTGTGTCCCATCCTGATGACTGCGAATAGATGCAGCTCTGAAGGGCTCTAAGAGCGGTAACTCCAAACACCAGACGGCAGGGGAAGGACAGGATAACACACTTAAATATGAACTTAATTAAATACTCTTGCAAGTCATTTCCATTTAGTAACAGATTTCACTGGATGTGAGTTCAGTAAAGTTGAGCATCAGGTTACATGGGGGACATACACTCTCTAGTTTTGATGTTTGAAATTTTCTATAATCGGAAAGCTGACAGAAAGTTAGATGCATAGGAACTTAGGCTCTGAGGGGACTTTTATAAATCACCAAATGTGTAATACTACCCTCTAACTCCTAGGGAACCACGTGAAGCCTGGAGCTTGGCCTGGGAAGGGCTGCCGCCCTCATGGAACCAGCAGGCACCTGGAGACTCAGGCAAGGCGGCACCTGGGGACACTCACCCACCACCCTGGTGTTGTAGTAGTCGGGCAGCATGCGCTCGCACAGGGCCACCAGGAGCCAGAAGGCCTCCTCCTCACTGCCATAGAGCAGGAGCACCGAGGTCACGATGTTCATCGCCTGCCGGGCAGAGACAGCCGGGGAAGGCTTGCACTGCTGGCCAGCAAATGAAACTGTCTCTCCCTACCCCTCCCAGCTGCCCCCTCCCTAAAAGGGCCCACATGATCTCCTTCTTTTTGTTGTTGTTATTTTTATTATTTTTCAGGTTCTCATGGTAAAGATTAATGGCCTCCTACAAGCAAGTTTGCCTCTTCAGGAGTGCTGGGCATCTGGTAATGAGAAACTGCCCCTGCCCAACTCCGGGAAATGTCAAAAGGCAATTTGTAGGAAACTGATTGAACAGAGAGTCGGCCAACTCCTTCAAACTGGGTCAGAAGGCACTGGGAAACCACAGAGAAAGTGGACATCAACACATTACACTTCTGCAAAGTGGTGTTGGGTGTCGGAGGTGGGACGCGTGACCGAGCTGACGTGGAGGTGAGCCACGTGGCCAGAGCCCCACACCAAGGCCACTCACTGGGCACAGAACTAGGACCACACATAGCCCTAGCTGCTAACAAGACCTTTAAGGCAAACAGAATGCCATTTGACTCAGCCAGGAAAATGCCTGGAGTTAAAACCAAAAGCTGCCAGAACTGCTAACCCAAAGCATAATTAAATCCCCTCATGCCCATCACTATAACAGAATATAGCAAGTGTTGATGAGGATGTGGAGAAATCTAAACCCTTGTGAACTGCTGGTGGGAATATAAAATGGTGCAGCTGCTGGGGAAGAAGCATGCAGTTCCTCAAAAAATTAAAAATAGGCCAGGCCACAGTAGCTCACGCCTTCTAATTCCAGCACTTTAGGAGGCTGACGAGGGTGGATCACTTGAGTCCAGGAGTTCAAGATCAGCCTGGGCCACACAGTGAGACCCCGTCTCTACAAAAAATACAAAACAGAGCTGGGCGTGGTGGTGTGCCCCTGCAGCCCCAGCTACCCAGGAGGCCGAGGTGAGAGATCGATAGATCGATAGAGCCCAGTAGATGGAGGCTGCAGTGAGCCATGATCGTGCCACTGACCTCTACTGTGGGCAACAGAAGGAGATCCTGTCTCAAAAAAAAAGCCCAGGAATGGTGGCTGGTAGCTCACGTCTCTAATCTCAGCATTTTGAGAGGCTGAGGCAGAAGGATCACTTGAGCCTAGGAGTTTGAGGCCTGTCTGGGCAAGACAGTGAGACCCCATGTCTTAAAAAAAAAAAAAATAGCTGGGTATAGTGGCATATGCCTGTAGTCCCAGCTACTTGGGAGGCTGAGACAGGAGGATTCCCTTGTCCAAGGAGCTTGAGACCAGCCTGGACAACATAGCAACACTCTGTCTCTAAAAAAATAAATTAAATAAATTAAAAATAGAAATATTGGCCAGGCACAGTGGCTCATGCCCATAATCCCAGCACTTCGGGAGGCCAAGGCAGGTGGATCACCTGATGTCAGGAGTCCAAGACCAGCTTGGCCAACATGGCAAAACCCCGTCTCTACTAAAAATGCAAAACATTAGCTGGGCAAGGCGGCATGTGTCTGTAATCCCAGCTACTCGGGAGGCTGAGGCAGGAGAATCGCTTGAACCTGGGAGGTGGAGGTTGCAGTGAGCCGAGATTGCGCCACTGCACTCCAGCCTGGGAAACAAGAGTGAGATTCCATCTCAAAAAAAAAGAAAAGAAAAGAAAATGTGGTCTATGTAATATGATTGAGCCTTAGAAAGAAAAGAAATTCTTTTTTTTTTTGAGATGGAGTCTCGCTGTGTCGCCCAGGCTGGAGTGCAGTGGCGTGATCTCGGCTCCCTGCAAGCTCCTCCTCCCACGTTCACACCATTCTCCTGTCTCAGTCTCCCGAGTAGCTGGGACTACAGGCGCCTGCCACCTTGCCTGGCTAATTTTTTGTATTTTTAGTAGAGACGGGGTTTCACTGTGTTAGCCAGGATGGTCTTGATCTCCTGGCCTTGTGACCTGCCCGCCTCGGCCTCCCAAAGTGCTGGGATCATAGGTGTGACCCACCGCGCCTAGCCCGAAAGAAAGGAAATTCTGACACATTCATATGACATGGATGACCCTTGAGGATATCATGCTAAGTGAAATAAGCCAGGCACAGAAAGGCAAATACTGTATTATTTCACATATATGGGACACAGTCATCCAGTTCATAGCAATGGAAAGTAGAACAGTGGTTGCTATGGTGGTTGGGGCATGTTTAATGGGCACAGAGCTTTGGTTTTGCAAGATGAAAAGAGGTCTGGGGATGGATGGCGGTGACGGGTGCACAACAGTGTGAATGTGCTTAAAGCACTGAGCTGTACACTTAAAAATGGTGAATATGGGAAATTTTATGTTCTGTTTACTTATTTTACCAAACACATAAAACAATCGAATGCTGCTGGGACTCAGACAAAAGGAGCAAGAGGACAACTTCTATTTGGCATGGGGATGAGATGAGCAAGTAACACCGTTTTTTTTTTTTTTTTCTTTTTTTTTTTTTTGAGACGGAGTCTCGCTCTGTCACCCAGGCTGGAGTGCAGTGGCCGGATCTCAGCTCACTGCAAGCTCCGCCTCCCAGGTTCACGCCATTCTCCTGCCTCAGCCTCCCAAGTAGCTGGGACTACAGGCGCCCGCCACCTCGCCCGGCTAGTTTTTTGTATTTTTTAGTAGAGACGGGGTTTCACTGGGTTAGCCAGGATGGTCTCGATCTCCTGACCTTGTGATCCGCCCGTCTCGGCCTCCCAAAGTGCTGGGATTACAGGCTTGAGCCACCGCGCCCGGCCTGTAACACTGTTTTTAAATTACGTCTTTTTCTGCAGCTGGGCTCCTTCCTTGGGACATGAGGCAGGGTCACCACACAGGCCTGGGACCACAGGGACCTGCTCCTGTGAGCCTCTGGTGGCAGATGCTGTCTCTGGGCCCCTGTCAGGCCCCTTACCTGGCAGTAGCCGATGGTGGGGTTTCGGAAGGCATAGGCGGTCAGCACCCGCCGGAGGGCAGCAATGCCGAGCTCGTTCTGGAAGGCAGGGTGCTCGGGCATGGAGCGGTGCAGGTCTCGCTCGATCTCCTCTGTGGCCAGGCTATACTTCCCAGTGGACTTCTCCACCAGCTCAGCATAGTAGCCGGGGTGAGTCACCATCTCATTCCAGGCCCCTGGGGAGACACAGGTGCCGGCTGTGTCTGTCCTTCTTCTGGTACTTTGGGGGCAGTAACAGGGCAGGTTGGAGATACCGGTGCCCCACAGAGGAGAGGTGGGACTTGGGATCAAGCACAAGCTGCGAGGCAAGCTTTCCCTTGTGCTCCCGGGGAGGCTGTTCTACCTGAAAGTTCAAGTGGCTGACTTGCCTCCTCCAGAAACCACGGGTGTGAATGCTGTCAGAGCCTGTCCCAAGGAAAGGAGGCCTCTAGGGGACCCGTTTCCCTCCCACTGTGGGCGGGAGGGCACCACCCGGCCAGCAGAGTGCCTGGCCCCCAGCCTCTGTCCCTCGGGATGCTCCTCCTGGTTGGGCCCCTGGCCATGGCCCAGAGCCCGGATCCCGGCTATGTGAAAGTTGGGAGCTCCTGCCTGGCCAGCTTAAGAGGAGGAAGTTGCAGTGAGCTGAGACTGCATCGGTTCAGGCCGGCTCAGGACCAGACGAGCTCACATGGCGAGAGCTTGGGGGCTGTGACTGGCTGAGACATGGAGAGAGCTTGGGGGCTGTGACTGGCTGAGCTGAGGTTGGGGGTGGCTGCATCCCACTCACCGGAGAAGAGGAGCCATAGCTCTCCCCGGAGGCTCTCAGGGATGCCCTTCAAGACCAGTGCCCGTGTCTTGGCTGTGCGGTACATGCACACGCCGCGCCCATACTCGAAGAAGTGGATGTGCCATGATTCCTCTTTCATCTTCTCCTTGGCCTGAGGGAAAAGCGCATCAGGGAGCCTGGGGGCCGAAGCACATCTGAGTGCGGAGGCCTAGGCCATGCCGAAAGCCTCGTGAACACTCCAGACAGTGCTGGCCTGCAGGTGTGGCCTTCCTCACGATTCCCGGGAAAGACCAGGCCGCGCTGAGCCACACCTCCCAAGGCTTAGGAGACCAGCTCCTCAGCGGGAGGGCCCTTCCCTTCAGAGGCCTGGAGCCCGTGGCAAACAGCACCACTGAGCAGGTAAGTGGAGCCCCCGAGAGAGTGCCTGCTCTGTCCCACGCTGCCAGGGTGCAGCCTGGATGGGCACTGCCCAGTGGTCAGCCTAGGGCCCTGAGGGAAGGCACAGGCCCAGGACTGGATCCAGCTTTCCTCCTGAGGGCTCCGCTCTGGACGGAGGCTGGCGTGCCGGCGCTCAGGGCTCACCCCCTTGGCTCCAAGGTCCTCCACGGGCGAGCTTTTCTGGAAGAGCTTGAGCAGGCCCTGGGATGCGGTTGGCACCTCCTGCGCACAGAAGCTCTGTCGGCTGCTGAGCGGAGAGGCTGGGCTGGCAGGCTGCTCCGGCACCTCCTGAGGAGCTGGAGAAGACTAGAAAATAAAACAGGGAAGGGGACACCTAACAACTGTGCTGCCGGGCAGCCTCTGACGCGCTGTCCACCCACAGCTGGACCAGGGCCCGGTGCAGAAAGGGCCATGGGGGCGAGCGGTGCATGGAGAAGAGCCTGTCTGGTTGGGCAGGAGGCTGTGGCTGCAGCTCCGCCCTCAGCTCTTCTCTGGCTGCTGGACACCGAGTCCTCAGTAACCAAACCCACCCTCACCAGCGAGTTAGTCTCAGGGAGTGAATTCTGGGCTCACCCTGTGGGGCCCTTTTCTGAGGGAGGTCAGTGTAAAGAACAGGAGAGGCCCTATCCTAACGTGGAGGCACACCCCTGCCCACTCTCAGACCCATGCTTCTTGGGCTGCACAGAGGGTTGGGCGATGGCCTGTGATGTTGGTCTGGGCTCAGGGTGGGTTTGGGGTGACTGCGTCACCCAGTTGCCACCAAGGAAACGAGTGGCCCTCCTGCAGGAGTGTTGGGGTAACCCAGGGAGCATGCCAGGCCTGCGGCTGCCATCACGGTGCCACACGGGCCTGAGAGTGACAGGAGTGTTGGGGTAACCCAGGGAGCGTGCCAGGCCTGCGGCTGCCATCACGGTGCCACAAGGGCCTGAGAGTGATGCTGTCTTGGCAGAAAGCAAAGTCCAGTGTGGGAGAGCCCAGCTCGACCGGGGCCAGCTGACTGCCTGAGCTTCTTGGCTCTGCAGGTGGTAGACTCCCCATGGTGGGCTCCAGCCCGGGCTGGGCTCTCTATCCCTCACACCCTCCCGCTGGCTCTGGTCCCGTGGTCATGGTCCCACTGCACCCAGGGATGGGGCAGCAGCCAATGTGCTAGGCGCCCTCCTAAGACACTTCATATTCTGTGTTTTTTGAGAGAACCCTGATCTTGACTGTGGTGATGGCTTCATGGGGGTATACATGTTAAAACGTACCAAATTGTATTCCTTAAATATGTACAGTGTATTGCATATCAATTTTACCTCAATAAAGTTAATACAAGAGGAAAAAAGAAAAAAAAAGAGAGAACTCTGCTAGGTTCACACCCACAGTCTACCCCTCTGCCCCCCATGATGTTACAGAGATGGCTTTTGGGTCCACTTAAACAAATGTTTACGACGAGCTGCCTGAATCCAGTGGGCACAGCCCCAGTGCAGACCGACTGCCTACTTGGAGATCCTGCTTCCTGCCTGAGCTCCCCCAGAGGGACTGACTAGGACACACATGGGTTTGCAGGCTGTGAGGTGCCTTGGAGGATCACAGATCTTAGTGCCAGGGAAGGAGCCAGACCGCCGGATGTGAGCTGCGCAGCAGATGCGTGCTCCCGGTGAGGCGGCGAGTGCGACACCAAGCTTGGGGACCAGGTTGCTTTCTGCAGAAGCTTGGCTCAGGTCCCGCCTTACATTCAGGCTCACTGGCCTCAGGGGGGACTCTCAGAGCTGCCTGGGATCCTATGTATTCCTAGTCCAGTCCTCCCTGCTTCCCCGAGGTAACCACCTCACATAAACCTCCAAAACCACCTGCCATCCTTGCATCCCACTGAGCCACACTTCTTCCTGTTAAACTGAGCACACAGGAACAATCTGAGCCCTCCACAGGTGACTGCCCGCCTGCCCACCCACCTGCCTGCACCTGGACCCCATCCCCTGCCTTCTCTGCAGGAGTCGCTCTCCAGCACAGAACTGCACTGTTATTCCCCTAAAGGCCACCCCCACTTCAGCTGGGTGTTGTTCACATGTTATGCTCGCTCTGCTAAGATTCATCCAGTTGTATACTGTATGTGTACTCCTGGGTATGTATGTTAAACTTCAGTTAAAATTCCAGCCCTCCCAAAAGTTACCTCATTACTTTCTGCTGACCTTCACACAAAACTTCTTGAGAGATGCTTAATCTCACTGTCTCCTTTCTCCAAGTTTTTTCCCGTGTCAAAAAGTGTATATTTATACTGTAATACTTTTATGCTAATACCATTATATAGTTCCCTTAGTCCTCTCTTTTTAAGATGTCAATTCCCTACTATAAGCAATATTGAAATTAGCTAGTAGGCCTTTTTCTTCCCACTTTCCTCCCTCTCTGCCAACATCTGATCAAAAGGAGATACTTTTTTTTGAGACGGAGTCTCTCTCTGTCACCCAGGCTGGAGTGCAGTGGCCAGATCTCAGCTCACTGCAAGCTCCACCTCCTGAGTTCACGCCATTCTCCTGCCTCAGCTGCCCGAGTAGCTGGGACTACAGGCGCCCGCCACCTTGCCCGGCTAGTTTTTTGTATTTTTTAGTAGAGATGGGGTTTCACCGTGTTAGCCAGGATGGTCTTGATCTCCTGACCTCGTGATCCGCCTGTCTTGGCCTCCCAAAGTGCTGGGATTACAGGCTTGAGCCACCGCGCCCGGCCAAAAGGATATACTTTTAATTAATAAGGCAATCAGTGAGCCTACTCTACTTTCCATGTACCTTCCTTTTTTTTTTTTTCAGAAGGAGTCTCGCTCTGTCACCCAGGCTGGAGTACGGAGGTGCAACCTCCACCTCCTGGGCTCAGGCAATTCTCCTTCCTCAGCCTCCCAAGTAGCTGGGATTACAGGTGTGCGCCACCTGGCTAATTTTTGTATTTTTAATAGAGATGAGGTTTCACCACGTTGGCCAGGCTGGTCTCAAACTCCCGACTTCAGGTGACCTGCCTGCCTCGGCCTCCCAAAGTGTTGGGATTACAGGTGTGAGCCACCAAGCCCAGCCTCATATACCTTCCTGATCTCAGGTTTTGATTGTACTATGTCTCCATCATCAGAGACTATTACATTTACATACTGTCACCTCTATTCCTACTATCTAACCTTAATTCCACAGCTAAATATATTCAATGCTACCACCAGTCCTTATGCCCAAGCTGCTTCCATCACTCCTTGGTTGTCTGGAGTCTGTCCTCCAGCAGACTCCACAGAAGCTGAGAGAGCCCCTGAACTCCTCTGCATGTTCTTTACAGCCTATGGTCTTTATACCTGAAGGTCAGTTCGGCTGGGTATAAAATCCTTGGGTCACAGCTTCTTTTACTGTATATCTTTAAAATGTTACTTTGTATAATCTCAGCACTTTGGGAGGCTGAAGTGGGTGGATCACTCTAGGTCAGGAGTTCAAGACCAGCCTGGCCAACATGGTGAAATCTCAACCCCATCTCTAAGAAAAATACAAACATTAGCCAGGCATGGTGAAACGCACATGTAGTCCCAGCAACTCAGGAGGCTGAGGCACGAGATTGCCTGAACCTGGGAGGCAGAGGTTGCAGTGAGCCGAGATTGTGCCACTGCACACCAGGAGACGCCCCCCGCCCAACCCCCACCAAAAAGTTACTCTAAAATGTTGCTACTGTATCACAAAGTCTCATACCTCTCTGAGGAGGAATCTCTCAGGATCTTGGTCCACTGCAACCTCCGTCTCCCACCTCCTGGGTTCAAGTGATTCTTGTGCCTCAGCCTCCCAAGTAGCTGGGATTCCAGGCATGTGCCACCGCATCTAACTTATTTTTGTATTTTTAGTAGAGACAGAGTTTCACCACGTTGGCCAGACTGGTTTTGAACTTCTGGCCTCAAGTGATCTGCCTGCTTTGGCCTCCCAAAGTGCTAGGATTACAGGTGTGAGTCACTGTGCCCAGCCTGGACTAATTTTTAAATCTTTAAAATTGAATAGTTTTATGAGATTATATGTCAATATTGACTATTTTGTGTTGATTTTTCTAGACATTCAATGTGCCCTTCCACTATACAAGTTCAAGCTTATTTTCTAAGTTTTCCTGAATCATGGTTCCTATTACCTGTTATTCCACCGCTTTTCTCTGGGAAGGGTGTGGGGTGGCACTACAATTATACGTAAGTTGGATCTTCTTTGCCTGACTTCTTTATCCCTTCTCTGGACAATTTCTTCTCTATTTGTTTGAGTCTCGTCTGACTCCATTTTTCTTCGGTCTCTTCCTTATTTACCTTAATGTATTTTCATTCTTGTGTTCCTGATTTTCATTTCAGAAATATGTGTTTTTTTTTATTTCCTCCTGAGTCCTGTCAACTCTCTTCATATTTTTCTGTTGACTAGTCACTTTTAACCTGAGCTTTCTAAACATTTTTAATTTATACCATTCTTTAGTAGTTTCTTTTTTTTTTTTTTTTGAGACAGAGTCTTGCTCTGTCGCCCGGGCTGGAGTGCAGTGGCTGGATCTCAGCTCACTGCAAGCTCCACCTCCCGGGTTCACGCCATTCCCCTGCCTCAGCCTCCCGAGTAACTGGGACTACAGGCGCCCGCCACCTCGCCCGGCTAGTTTTTTTTTTTTTTTTGTATTTTTAGTAGAGACGGGGTTTCACCATGTTAGCCAGGATGGTCTCGATCTCCTGACCTCGTGATCCGCCTGTCTCGGCCTCCCAAAGTGCTGGGATTACAGGCTTGAGCCACCGCGCCTGGCCCATTCTTTAGTAGTTTCTATAGTTTTTCTAATTCCTTTGAGATCACTTGGAAACATCAGGACACAGTTTTCATCTGCCTGGAGGAATGTTTTTCTGGTGTGCTTTCATTATCTGTGGAAGGTTATCTGGTTCACTCTCCCCACAGTATCTTTGTACAGGATGTGATCAGCATCTTTTCCTGTTCTTTCAGCAAGATGTTCTATGTATGGGCGGTTGTGGGTCAGAGTAGCTTTCTGAACTCTACAGCTGGAGGGGCCTTTCCCTGCAGTGGTCGGTCTGTGTAGCCCTTGCTCCTGTACTTTCTAGGATTGGCCACCTCTTTCTTGTATCTGAAGCTTTTCTCCTTTACCCCAAGTGCTCCTGCTCTGTTCAATCCCAGCCCTTTTTTTGGGGGGGGTGAGCTCTTTTCTTTCAGTTTTTGTTTTTGTCAAGGGCATGGGCTTCCCTCACATTCCTGATCTTTCCTCAGCCGTATAATACGTCAGGCAGCGATAAGGCTGTGGGTAGAAATAAAGCAGGATTTTGTGCTTCCATTAATAAAAAAGCCTCCTCTATAAACTGGAGCCTGAGAAACCTGCCCCAGTCTCACTGGCTCTCTCAGATTCACTTGGTGAGGTTTCCATTTGCTAAGTAGTCTCTCGTGAGGGGTATTCTGGTGACTTCTGGATTCCTTGGCTCTTAGGACTGTCGGAGCCCCTTTTCCTTCCTGCCATTGCCTCAGCACAGCTACTGGCTCTGTGTCTGCACAGAGTCATGTCACAGTTGGTGGTCTGGCACCCATCTATGGTGCATAGTTGGTACAGAGAGCATAGCATGGAGGTTCCTCGAAATATTAAAAATAGAATTGCTATACAATCCAGCAATTCCACTCCAGGGTATGTCCCCAAAAGAAATGAAAGCAAAGATTCGAACAGACATCTGTACACCCATGTTCACAGCAGTGTTACTCATAGTAGCCATGAGGTGGAAGCAGTCCAAGTTTCAATGGATAAACAAAATGTGGCTTATCCATACAATGGCATGTGATTCAGCCTTAAAAAAGAAATCTTAAGCATGCTACAACAGGGATGAACCTGGAGGACATCATGCTAAATGAAATAAGCCAGGCACAAAAGGGAAAATACTATATGCTTCCACTT
Source organism: Papio anubis (assembly GCF_008728515.1). Classification (NCBI taxonomy): domain Eukaryota; kingdom Metazoa; phylum Chordata; class Mammalia; order Primates; family Cercopithecidae; genus Papio; species Papio anubis. The sequence goes on from NC_044980.1 coordinate 172,465,700, forward strand.
ATGTGCATTACCTAGAATAGTTCAATTCAAAAAGTCAAAAGGTAGAATGGTGCTTGCTAGGGGCTGGGAGAGTGGGGACTGAGGAGTTACTGTTTAATGGGTTCAGAGTTTCAATTTTGCAGAATTGAAAAAGTTCTGTGGATGGATGGTGGTGACGGCATAACAATGTGAATGTACTTAATGGTAAATGTTGTTATGTGTGTTTTACCACAATAATATCTCCTGAATCTGACCCCTTCCTACCACCTACACTGCTCCTACCTTTGATGCTGGACTCTATCATCTTGTGCCCTGCTACTGTGGCGGCCTCCAGCCGGCCTCCTTGCTTCTGCTCTTGCCACTCTCTAGTGGCGGCCTCCAGCCAGCCTCCTTGCTTCTGCTCTTGCCACTCTCTAGTCCAGCACTGCCCAAGAGAGATGATGACAGCCACAAATGTAATTGTAAACTTTCTAGTAGCCACACTAAAAAGTCCTAAAATAAATCGAGATTAATTTTAACAATATATTTGACTTAATCTAATACATCCAAAATATTTGCATTTCAACAGGAATCAATTAAAAAATGATGGGAGTGGCCAGGCGTGGTGGTTCACTCCTGTAATCCCAGCACTTCGGGAGGCTGAGGCAGGTGGATCATCGGAGGTCCGGAGTTCGAGACCTATCTGGCCAACATGGCGAAAACCCATCTCTACTAAAAATACAAAATTAGTTGGGCATGGTGGTGGATGCCTGTAATCCCAGCTACTCGGGAGGCTGAGGCAGGAGAATCACTTGAACTTGGGAGGCAAAGGTTGCAGTGAGCCAAAACTGCCCCACTGCACTCCAGCCTGGGTGACAGAGCAAAACGCTGTCTCTCAAAAAAAAAAAAAAAAGGGAGATATTTTATGTTTTTCTTTTCATACTAAGTCTCCAAAACCCACGTATAGTGAACACTTACCGTACATTTCCGCTGGGACCTGCTGGGTTTCCAGTGCTCCATGGCCACACGTGGCTGCTGTACTACATGGGGCACCTCTAATCCACTGTCAACGTGGGCGGCCTCAGTAACCCCATTAACACGTAAACAGGTCCTGTCCTCCTCTGGTCATGACTCTTCACTGGTTTCTCATCTCACCTAGGGTCAAAGCTGCAGCACTCACAGGGTCTACGGGCTTTCGGTGACTTGGCCTTCTGCTACCTCTCTGGTCTCACCGCCTATACCTGGTCAGTCTCCTAAGCCCTGGTCCCAGGAGCCTGTGCCACGCCCAATCCTGTCTCCCAGCTTGCTGTGCTCTCTGCCTCCAACACTCTGCCCCAGACACACTATGGCTGGTTCCTCTGCTTCTTTCAAGTTCCTCCTTCAGTGCTGCCTGATCAGAGAGGTCACCCACAAGGAACAGAGAGAAAATGGAGCCCCCTTCTTTCCTCTGGCACTCCTCATCTCCTCATCCTGCTTTATTTCAACCCATAGCCCTTATCACTGCCTGACATATTGTATGTTTATTTGCTTACTGTCTCCCTCACTGGAATATTAGCTCTAAGTGAACATGCACCCTGTCCAATGTGTTCACTGTTCTACTCCTGGGGCCTAGAATAGCAGCTGGCACCTAATAGGAATGCAATAAAATGTGTTTGCATACATGAAGCTGAGTGCCTGGGAGGGGCCATGAGTGGTGCTTACTCAGCTTTCAGGAAGTGTGGGGCCTCATGGAGGCAGAGGAGGCTTGACCACCCTGTTCACTGCCCCGACACTCAATCCAACTTCACTCTTTCTTGAAATCCCAGATGAAGCCCAACCTCCTCCACACCTTTCTTAGTATCTCCAATCCACACTGATTCCGCCCACCCCTTCCCACCCACTCATCTATGTAGTAATTTATTTAGCATCTATTATTGGGGCGGACAATGTAAAGGCCTGCCTGGGCCAGACCACACACGGTTCTAAAGCACTGAGGACACGTGCACCCACAGCTCCCATGCCTGCTGCCCAATGAGATGGGGCCTGCAGGGCTGGGCACTGATTTTTCCAGAGAAACTGGATCTGTGAATTTATATATGGACTCTTCTAATGGCCAAATGTTTTTGCAAATTCAGACTCAACGACAGCAGCAGCACATCCATCTTGTCACACCAGAAAGCAAGGAATCAAAGACGACCAGTGTTGTGCCCAGGGACTCTCAGGGCCAGCCCAGATGAGTCCCTCTGGCCACATATAGAATAAGCATAGTGATTCCAGTGGAAAGACACATATCAAGTTGCTTAAATCCATATGTTCATAATTACAATAAAAAGTAAGCCAAAAAACTCACTGGTCACACATGGAAGACACTAGAAAACCAACTCATCATTATTTTGACAACTGGAGAGTAAGAAGGAAGAGTAAAAGATGTATTCTGCCTTTCCTCTATGAACCGTGCCTGGGGTCGGCTTCCCTCTTTGGGAGAATTTCAGCTCCCAGATGAAAGGAGGAATGGAATGAGCGTGCCGCTGGCCGCTGGATCCAAGCATATTCTCAATGACAGACAGTAGCATGGAGATGGAGAGGTGGCCGGTCGCCCGACATCCCTTGTTGGAAGTAAACAGCCCCTTGAGCCTGCCCACAGGCAAACTTGCCAGAACCAAAATCAGCTGAGCCCGAATGTGATCATGGCTCTCGGTCTCACTGCTCAACCAACTTAAAGGAAACAGGGGACACAGGAGCTTGCTAAACGCCTGCAGTGGATGCGATCAACAAAATCAGACAATGAGAGACGTTATACAAGTCGCCGATTCCTTCAACAAAATACTGTGGAAGAATAAACAAGAACTAGGTGGAACAGAAGCCCATAGATTAAAGGGATTTAAGAGACCTATCAATCAACAGTGACATGTGTGACTTTTGTGTGTCTCAGTTCAAATAATCAAACCGTGAAAAGTACACGGGGAAGTGTGAATACAGTATTTGATGATATTAAGGAATTACTGTTAAGTTGGCTGGTACGATCGTGATACTGCAGTTCTACCGGCAAGAACTTCAGACTGAAAGCCTGGCAGGGAAGGCCATGAGCACAAAGCCGAAGTATACAGGCCTCCACAGTGTGGCTTTGCTCTCAGCACAGCAGCAGAAAGGACGGCCAGAGAGGGTTCCTCATGGGCACTGGGCCCAGCAGGAGGGAGGAGTATCAGGGTATGTGGCTAGGGGAGCAGAGAGGCTGTGGTGTTGCTGGGCAGTGTGGGTCTGGGCTAGGGGTCTCCTGCCAGCTCCGACACATCAGCCCCTAGGCGGAGGCCCACAGCAGGCACCATGGGGTCAGGCTCCAGCTGGGAGGCTGATGCATGCCCTGGCTCTTCCTGACCCTGTTGCTCCCAAGGGGCTTCTCACCTCTGTGTTAGTGTCCACAACGCTGGCTTTCCTGCTCCCAACGACACTGCCTGGCTGCTTGGATGGCGTTTTCTGGAGGAAGTCAGAGATCCTCTGAACCAAGAAATCACGGTCTTTCAGGTTGGCAAACAAGAATGTCATTTTGCTTTTGGTGCTGATGGACAGGGGGCTGGGCAGCACACTGGAGCTGTCGGCTTTTTCGACAATGGTCACCTGAGAAGGTGGAAGAACTCTTTTTGGTGTCTGCATCTCAGGTCCTGCCGCTGGGCATGCTTTGTGAATGACAGACTGTCATGCAGCTGTCCCCTCCTGGGCACAATGCAGTGAGTGGCCCGACTCCCCTCATATTCTGACTCTGCCACCCGCTGCACATAACCCTGACCAAGCTGCCTGTGCCTGTAAGGTCCTGTTTTTCCTGTCGATGGGGGTGAGCACATTGGCCGTGCAGGGCGGTTCTGAGGATGATGACGTAAAGTGTTCAGCCCAGCTGCTGGCCTTCACTGGCTCTCAGAAGGCTGTCCTAAAGCAGGGCAAGCGGTCCCTTGCTTGCAGGACTGTCCCCTGCACTTGTTCCCAGGGAACACTTTTTGATAGCAGGGGTCCTGGAGCTTGGCTCTGAACCTTTCTGAGGTGTGGAGGGCACAGGACAGGCTTTCAGCGGGCACCTCTGCAGAGCCCAAGGCCTGGCAGGGAGACAGACAAGGGATGCACCAGCTGTGCACAGTCAGCAGGGGTGAGTGCTGGGAAGGGGGAAGGCTGGGTGGCCCCAGGGGAGGCGGCCACTGAGCTAAGACCTGGTCCAGCCAGGTGAGTGCTGGGGAAGAGATGGGCAGGGGCACAGCAGTCACCCTGCAGAGCGGGGTGGGACTGCCTGAGGGAGGAAGAGAAGGCCAGAGAAGCCAGGACAGCATGACTGGGGACGCGGTGGGGTGCACTTTTTTTGTCTGTGTGTGAGCATATACATGGGGTGTGCCGGGGCAGAGGCACACAGAAGGCCTCACAGGTCACAGGAGGCAGGTGGGAGAAGACACTAGAGGACTCTAAGCAGGTTGCCAACATGCTCTGACTGACATTTCAAATTTTGCTGGTTGCTGTGGGAGGATGTGTTGTAAAGGGGCTAAGTGTGTTGGGCCAGGTGTGGTAGCTCTTGCCTGTAATTCCAACACTTTGGAAGGCTGAGGAGGAAGGATTACTTGAATCCAAAAGTTTGAGACCAGCCTGGGCAACAAGACGAACCCCTGTCTCTGTTAAAAATAAAAAATAAAAAAAAAACACAGCTAGGTGTGGTGGCACACATCTGTTGTCCCAGCTACTTGGGAGGTTGAGGTGGGAGAATCACTTAAGCCCGGGAGATCGAGGCTGCAGTGAGCCATGATCACACCACTGCATTCCTGCCTAGGCAAGAGTGAGACCCTGTCTCCAAAAAAAAACAAAAAAACAAAAAAACAAAGCGGAGGTGGGGGTTAAGTGTGGTTAGGGAGTGGCTAAAGCAGATGATGGTGTCTTAGGTGGCAGCCATGGAGAGGAAGGGCTGAGCTCTGCGGGGTGAGCTGGCAAGACATGCTGTAGGTAGGACAGAGGGAGGAGGGAGAGGTTGGAATCTAGGCTGATACGTGGTTTCTACCTGGACAAAGGGTAGAAGAGGGGTCACCTCCCAAGGGAAGTACGGAAGGGCGTGGTTGGGAGTGAAATTCAAGAGCCCACTACACCCACAGCAGAGTGTGCTGCGTGTGCAGGAGCCTGCAGGTGGGAACGTGGAGGAGCGGGTGTGTTGAGGGGTCGGCATTGGCCGCCTCCACCCTGACCAGCTGCAGGGTTCATCACCAGAGCAAACTCAGCCCTCCAGTGTGGGCCAGTCCTGCTCCCCGAGCCCTCCAGTATGGGCCGGTCCTGCTCCCCGAGCCCTCCAGTGTGGGCCGGTCCTGCTCCCCGAGCCCTCCAGTGTGGGTTGGTCCTGCTCCCCGAGCCCTCCAGTGTGGGCTGGTCCTGCTCCCCGAGCCCTCCAGTGTGGGCCGGTCCTGTTCCCCGAGCTCCACCAGGGTTCTACCATCTGAGATGTCAAGGGCCCGGCAAGAGAAATTCAAATGGAGCTTCAGGTGTCAGGAAGACCCCTAGGCCCAGGGGCCAGGTCAGTACAGTGCCCGGGACAGATCCACAGGGCCCTAGTGCTAATAGAATGTGGGGTCCGGGTAACACCTGAGCCTCTCAACCTGGAGCTTTTGGAGCTGTGGCTCTTCTGAGTTCCTTCCCTCTGACTTCTCTTGGGGAAACTGAGGCAACAACTCTCCCACACCTATTCTCAGCTACAGCTATACCTTGAGGGATTTGTGCAAATGGCAGGAAAGTCTTTAAGAATCTCAGCTGGGCGCGGTGGCTCATGTCTGTAATCCCAGCACTTTGGGAGGCCGAGGTGGGCGGATCACAAGGTCAGGAGATCAAGACCATCGTGGCTAACACAGTGAAACCCTGTCTCTACTAAAAATCCAAAAAATTAGCCGGGCATGGTGGCAGATGCCTGTAGTCCCAGCTACTCGGGAGGCTGAGGTAGGAGAATGGCATGAACAGTGAGCAGAGATCACACCACTGCACTCCAGCCTGGGCAACAGAGCGAGACTCCATCTCAAAAATAAATAAATACATAAATAAAAATAAAAGAATCTCACTTGCTTCTTCTTAGAATTCAACAGTCAGTGCCCTGCTTGGCCACAAGGAAAAGGAGTCCTTGGGACCTGTCCTGACTCAGTCTCATGTCTTCTATTTGGGCAAGGTGCCTTATCCTTGCTCCGCACCCCTTCACTGTAGTGCAGGACAGATGGCCTTATTCCCACCAGGGCCACTGTGGAGGCCCAAGAAACCCAAGAAGGAGCAAGTGAGAGCCAATGCCGCCCCACAGGGGAGAGCCGACCTCTCATGGCCTGCTGGAGCCTGAGCCACAGCCAAGGTGGTGTGTCCAGAGAGGACTGGTGAGGTGGCCTCTGAGAATGACATGTGGGACCGGTGCAGGAACAGGGTCCTTTAAGCCCAGCCACAGAGCAGTGCTTTGCCAAAATTCAACTGCAGGGCCCAGAAGGCAAGCCTGACGGAAACTCATGCAAGTACCCGGGAGGGCAAGCAGTGTGCCCCCACCATGTCACCTGCCTCCCCCACAGGGCAGGTGCTTGTGGAGGGGCTCACTTGGCCTACATCCTCCACCTGTCCCATCACTGAGTGACATGTGGCTGTCTGGGCTAGGGCCTCCTCCCAGATGCCCCCCAGTAAGCCAGGGCAGAGCAGGACAGGCTGGTCCCTGAGCTGACTGACCCCTCAGGGATAGAAAGGCCCTGGCCTCTCAATTAGCGGATGCTGACCTCCCTCAGGGGTATGATGAGGTGGCACGCGTCCTCCTCCTTGCTGGCGAAGCAGATGTAGTTGTTGGAGATGAACATCTGGCCAGGGATGTGCAGCTTGTTGAACGGTGTCCACAGGGTGCAGCTCGTGTGGCCGTCCAGCCGCTCATCCCTGGGTAGCCGGAACGTGGCTCGGTAGCACTCATTCTTGGCTCGGGCGTCCAGGTCTCTGGGGAAACAAGGTGGGAGGACAGGAGGAAAGGGGACAAAGTCAGGACCAGCACACTCTCAAGGAAGCCTGGGGCCTCCCCAGGCCTGTTTCCACATCAGATTCAGGATCCCTGGGGCTCTCCCTGGAGGAAGTCCTGCTCAGGGACCTGAGAGTTCAATAGAAGATGCACGCTGAGTCACCAGGCAGAAGGTGGGACAGTCACACAACCACCGGAGAAGTGGCCAGCAAGCAATGTGTCCTGAGACTGCTTTGAAAAGGACACCTAGACGCTGGCCTGGGCAATGTGCAACCCATCCCTCGGTACTGAAGGGCAGGCAGAGCCCAGAGCGTCTGCACTGGTCCCACTCAAATGGACGGCTCTGGGCAGCTCTTCCACCCTGGGCAGGCCTAACCCCAGGTTTCACCTTGAAGCCTGGGTGAGGAGCTCCCCACAGGGAGGTGTGGAGCTAAAACTAAAGCATGCGGCTGCTAACAGACGCGCACACCTGTGTATCTCATGGCTGTGACAGTGGCCTGGCCCAGGGCCCCACCCCTTCGGTGGCTCTGTTCACATAAACTCTCCCAGCCCCAAAGGGAGCCTCCTGCCTGGCCTGGGCTGCCGTGGCCTAAGCAGGGCCTGGCTGCACCCTCGCCGGCAGTGCCAGCATGGCCATGCTCCACCTCTACTGTTCTTTCCAAAAGGTCCCACGGCCAACCAGCACCCACACCCTAAGGGCAACATGCTGGCACAATCTTCTGCTTCTGGGGGTGGACCCCAGAGTTTGGGCCTAGACCATAGTCTGTGGGTGCAATGCAGGAAATGGCCTGGTTGGAATGAGGTTGCTGAACACATGGGTGTGAATCTGGCTGTGCTCAGGTTGGCTGTGGGACCCAGGGAACCTCAGAGATCTTGGCCAGCCTCTTGAGTTTCCCATAAGCTACAACCTAGAAGCTCAAACATAAGCAGCCCGGGAGGGCCGGCTGCTATGATGCGTTCCTATCCATCAGTCCTCTGGACAAGGCAGCAGGGACTCAGACCCACACGTGGCCCAGCTCCTTGGCTGGCTTCAGACCCAGAGGTCTGCTTCCACATCAAACTCAGGACCCCTGGGGTCCCATGGCTGGGAGGGTCCTCTGGCCAGAGTCTCGGGATATACAGGAGAGTTATCAATCACGGTGGGACGGAGGCCGTGCACTTGAGCCCAGATTCACCAAAGCCTTTCTGGGGGCGTCAGAGCACCCCAGCTGAGGTGGCTAGATCCTGGCTCCACTGCTCACTGAGGACTTCAGGCAACTTACTTGACCTCTCCGTGCCTCAGCTTCCTTGTCTGATACCTAGGATGATAAGAGACCCTTCCCATCGTAGGGCCAAGAGGAGTAAAGTGTGAAAAGCCTCCTCCCCGTTAGTGGTCAGGACATCACTGCTATCTCCTGCTGCCTCTCCACACGGTACTGCAATGATCTGTTTACCTGGCTTCCCTCCCAAGTGGGGAACCCATGAGGGGTAAATGTGGACACCCTCTCCAGGTCTACACACTTGGACCAGGCAGGTCCCAGCCAAGGTCAGCAAACCTGGCTCACATGAGCCCACCCCAGCCCTGGAGGGTAACGCACCGCTTCAGGGCTGAGATGTTCCTGTGTGGCCGGACAGGCCTGGGCAGGACCTTGTCCTCCAGGAAGCCCTCACTGTCCAGCAGCTGCCGCATGGCCAGGTTGGCCAACTGCTCCATGAGCTTGAAGGTCTCGCCGATGTTGAGGAACATGGAGAAGAAGAGCTCCTGGTCGCGAGTGTCCACACGGATGCTCTCGGGGAAGAGCAGGGTGGCGTTCTTCTCCAGACGCGTTATGTCCACCCACTGCACCACGAGGCTCACTGTGCCCGCAGGGACAGACACACCGCGGGTCAGGGCCTGGCAGGGTGAGGCTCCTGATGCCCATCTGTACCCCAGACCCACCCTAGGGAACTGCTCTCTGGGGGCAGCACTTCCTGCATGCCCAGGCCTGGCTGGGCTGGGTCATGCCCTCCATGTGGAGGGACCAGGCCACTGAAGTGTCCACTGCCTTTCAGACCAACCACACACAGTGTCTGCCCCACCAGTGGCTGAAGGGGAAAGGAACGAATGTGCGGAGGTGAACCACCAAGACCCACCCCGCAGCTCCCCTAAGTGGGAGCGCACTGATGTGTGAACAGTCACAGCACAGCATGGCCAACACAGAGCAGGACCCAGCCCCTGCTGACGGGAGGTGACTGGCCACCTGGTTGTGACAGGTAAGTGGCAAGGGCAGGAGGGGGCACAGGGAGGCTGTGGGCTGAGGGAGACGAGGAGGGAGGAGGGCGTGGTGGGCTTGGGGATGGCTAAGACCTTGGGGGCTCTTTCTGGAGCTGCTGGGGAACCAGGCTCGCATCCTGTGGCCGGGGTGTCTGCAGAGAGGGACCTGCAGCAGATGAGGGCTGTGGCACACACCCAAGGCACTGCATGGCATGGAATCCCAGGAATTCGGGGCAGACGTGTGCCCGAATACACCAGCTCAGCAGAAGAGGGCAGGGCAGGCATGTGGAGTCACCATGTGGAGAACCCTACTAGCGAGGGGTGGGCACGGTAAAAGCCGGCTGGGAGCAGGTGGACGCCTGGCCAAGGCTGGACAGTCCCACCCTGGGCTGCGAAGGTGGCATTTGGGCTTCAGGGAGATCCCTCTGGTGGCCATGTGGGGATGGAGAATCTGGAGGCTGAGGGCAGGGAGGGGCTGAGGGTGTGGGGGCTGGGGCACACTGAGGGGCTGGCTCACCTTCCTTCCCCAGCAGGAAGGAGTAGAAGCACAGGTGGTTGACGGTCAGGTACAGCCAGCCCTGCCGGGGCACGCGGCCCTTCCAGTAGCTGCAGGAGTAGTAATTCACCAGCTTCTCGCCCTCAGGCATCCCAAACTGCTTCCGCATCTTCAGCTCGGCCTCCTTGAACTTCCCGGGGTCCTCGTCTCCCTGGGGCTGCAGGTTCTTGTTCTCTTCTGCGATGATGCCCTGGAGGAAGACGAGGACTAGGGCTTGCCCTGCACAGTCCTGGACAGGTCACAGCGTGGAGCAGAGAGGCCCAGGGAACCCAGGACTCATGGACCTTGGTCTAAGGGCTACAGGCACAGGTGGGAGCAGTCAGCGGCTCTTGCTGGGTTGCAGTCAAGGCACATGGATGACGGATGCTGCCTGTGTGACTCTCCAGATAAAGCTCCTGCAACTCCCTGAACTACTGTCATCACCAGCTGTGAGCAGAGACTTAAAAAAAAAATTAAGACAGGGTCTCACTGTCACCCAAGCTGGAGTGCAGCCTCAACCCAACAGCTGAAGCCATCCTCCTGCTTCAATTCTAAATATTTTCTAATTTCCATTTCTTCCTTGGCCTATGAGTCATTTAGAGTTTTTTCTGCTGATGTGTTTTTTGGGCCTGGCATATAGGAGGCAGTGAATAATGCCACAACTACTATTATTATCACCGCCCAATTGCTCACCAGAGAGTAAAGGTTTGTTTCTACTCTCTCCACCTGTTTTCCTGGAGACAGAGGCGAGGTCTCAACTTGAACCCCTAAGTGCACCGAAAAGAGCTGAGAAACTTGGTAATGTCTGTCCAGGCATGGGAAGTTCTGGTATCAGGAATTCACAAGGGCCTGCCCACAGCAACTTTGTACCACACGGCTTTGACCTAGTAAGAGCCTTCCCATGACTCTAACTTAAGGAAATAACCTAACAGAAAGAACAAGACATATACATTCAGGCCAGGTGCGGTGACTGACGCCTGTAACCCCAGAACTTTGGCAGGCCAAGGTGGGTGGATCACTTGAGGTCAGGAGTTTGAGACCAGCCTGGCCAACATGGCAAAATCCCATCTCTACTCCTTTTTCTCTTTTGAGACGGAGTCTCACTCTGTCGCCAGGCTGGAGGGCAATGGCACGATCTTGGCTCACTGCAAGCTCTGCCTCGGGTTCACACCATTCTCCTGCCTCAGCCTCCTGAGTAGCTGGAACTACAGGCACCCGCCACCACGCCTGGCTAGTTTTTTTGGTATTTTTAGTAGAGACAGGGTTTCACTGTGTTAGCCAGGATGGTCTCAATCTCCTGACCTTGTGATCCACCGCCTCAGCCTCCCAAAGTGCTGGGATTACAGGCATGGCGCCCGGCCTTTTTTTTCTTTCTGACAAGGAGTCTCGCTCTGTCGCCCAGGCTGGAGTGTAGTGGTGCGATCTCAGCTTACTGAAACCTGTACCTCCTGGGTTCAAGCAATTCTCCTGTCTCAGCCTCTTGAGTAGCTGGGATTACAGGCATTAGCCACGGCGGCCTTATTTTTTCTTTCTGACAAGGGAGTCTGGCTCTGTCACCCAGGCTGGAGTGTAGTGGTGCGATCTCAGCTTACTGAAACCTGTACCTCCTGGGTTCAAGCAATTCTCTTGTCTCAGCCTCTTGAGTAGCTGGGATTACAGAAGCATGCGCCACCATGCCTGGCTAATTTTTGTTTTTTTTTGAGGCCAGTCTCGGCTCTGTCGCCAGGCTGGAGTGCAGTGGCCGGATCTCCAGCTCACTGCAAGCTCCGCCTCCTGGAGTTCACGCCATTCTCCTGCCTCAGCCTCCCGAGTAGCCCGGGGACTACAGGCACCCGCCACTTAGCCCGGCTATTTTTGTATTTTTAGTAGAGGCGGGGTTTCACCGTGTTAGCCAGGATAGTCTTGAATCTCCTGACCTTGTGATCCACCCGTCGGCCTCCCAAAGTGCTGGGATTACAGGCTTGAGCCACCGTGCCCGGCCTAATTTTTGTATTTTTAGTAGAGATGAGGTTTTACGGTGCCACGTTGGCCAGGTTGCTCGAACTCCTGACCTCAGATGATCTGCCTGCCTTGGCCTCCCAAAGCGCTGGGATTACAGGTGTAAGCCACTGTACCCGACCACCCGCCCCGTCTCTACTAAAAATACATAAATTAGCTGAGCATGGTGGTGCGTGCCTGTAATCCCAGCTACTTGGGAGGCTGAGGCAGGAGATTCATTTGAACCTAGGGGGTAGAGGTTGCAGTGTGCTGAGATTGTGCCACTGTACTCCTTCCTAGGTAACAGAGTGAGACTCTGGCTCAAAAAAAAAAAAGACACATACATTCAGATAAATGCTCATTATCCTGTTAATTATCCCCAAAGAGGAAACAACCTAGAGATCACCATGAGTTTTTACACACTGCTACAATTTTCATAACCATTGTTTTGATGGCAGCAAAATACTGCACTAAGTATAGCATGGGCTTTTTGAGGCCGGGTCTGGCTCTGTCGCCAAACTGGAGGTGCAGTAGGCGGGAACCAGCTCACTGCAAGCTCCGCCTTTCAGGTTCCTGCCGTTCTCCTGCCTCGGCCCGCCGAGCAGCTGGGACTACAGGCCACGCCACCTCACCCAGCTAGTTTTGTATTTTTTAGTTGAAGCGGAGTTTCACGGGTTAACCAGGATGGTCGATCTCCTGACCTCGTGATCCGCCGATCTCGGCGCAAGTGCTGGGATTACAGGCTTGAGCCGCACCAGCCGGCCAGCATATATGACTTAACAAGTCCCCTGAACATGCAGCACTTAGCTGGTGTATGTACAGTCGGCACTGTATTCTCATGTTTGCGGAAGAGAACAGCTGCTTTCCTCCCTTATCATGGGACCGGGAGGCACTGTTTCCAGTTTTTCTGCTAATACACACAGTCTGGTGGGAGACATATTAAACTGTGTGTTTATATATATAACATATATATGTGTATACATGTATTATTTATACATACATGCATATGCAAATATATACATATATATTTTTTACAGACAAGGTCTCGCTATGTTGGCCAGGCTGGTCTCAAACTCCTGGGCTCAAAGGATCCTCCTGCCTTGCCTCCTAAAGTGCTGGGATTACAGGTGTGAGCCACTGCACCTGGCCCTTGAAACTGTATATTCTGCATATATGAATATACTGTAGGGGAAACTCCAAGGATTGGAATTTTGGGGTAAAGGGCATGTGCCTTTTAAAATAACGTTAGTTTTATAATAAAAAATAACTCAAAATATCCTATTGTTTCCTGCATCTCCTCTGGCAAACAGAACTGTCTATCTGCACACACTTTCCAAGGCACCTAGGTAGGAATGGAAACCCCGCACTAGGCTTCAGTAGCCTCCAGTGCCCAGCCAGAGTAAGAAGGGGTTTTCCTGGGTCATGAGTTCCTCTGCCCCTCTCAACTCCAAGAGAAAGAGCACTGACACTTCAGTCTCCACCTTTGTAAAATGAGGATGCACCCTACATCGTGAAGATTAAATAGGATAATACACGAGAACACTGCCGGCCAGGGAAGGGTGAGAACAGGGAGTGGCGAGTAAACCTTACGTGTATCTTGCCCTTGACGAAGGTGGTGATATCTTCCTCACTGTCGAAGATGGACAGTGTCTGGAGCAAGTTATTTTCCAGCCATTCCCAGTGTTTTGTGATCTCTTTGCGGGAAGAACCTAGAAGAGGTTGGTGAAGTAAAAGAAAAATCATAAATTCCCCGGGTCCTAAACACACATTCAAAGAAGCGAGATGAAAGTGGGCAACCTAATTAGCTAAATCCAAGTGACGAGAATCTTCAAGCTGCTTCCTCCTTTCCCTCTTAAACTGATGAATATGTGCATGAAGAAAGTAATGAATGGTCCTGGTAAAAAACAAAAAATTAAACGTCCAGGCTGAATCACAGTTGTGTCAGTGAACATTTCCACCTGTCCCTGAAGCCAACAGGGAGAGTCACTAAGTCTCCTATGTGTCCTAGAAAAAGTCTATGTGCCTGCAAGCTTGCTAACTTATACTTTCCCTCAAGTTGAAAGAACTTAATGTGGCCTTTGCTATGTATGTGACTAATCAGACACAGCCATACTTTGTATAAATGAGTCCAGCTCTTTCCTGAGAATCTAGGTATCCACAGATAGCAGCTGGAGCTTCCTACAAGACTCCAGGTCCCTGGCTAGCTAGGCTCCTGCTGGGCAGACAAGTAGCTACTGTCCCTCTCTTCAGTTTCTCCTGGCCACCTTCTTACCTAGTGTCTGCCCCACCTAGGAGGGAGGGGGGTCTCTGTCCTCCATAGGCCCGATGGAAATTTTTAAAAATGTAGAGAAAATCTGGGTGCTGTGGCTCAGGCCTGTAATCCCAGCACTTTGGGAGGCTGAGGCAGGAGGATCATTTGAGCCCAGGAGTTCGAGACCAGCCTGGGCAGCATGGCGAAACCAAAAATACAAAAAAAAATTAGCTGGGCATAGTGGCACGTGTCTGTGGTCCCATCCACTCACGATGCTGAGGTGGGAGGATTGTTTGAGCCTGGGAGGCGGAGGCTGCAGTGCAGCCTGAGTGACAAAGTGAGATCTCGTCTCAAAAAAAACAACACACAAAACAAAAATGTAGAGAAGGCAGCACGATGCCACTTTTAAAGGCCGGAAGAACTGTTTGCTCCCATCAAAGAATTGGGGAAGAAGCCCCAAGGGGAAGCGCAAAGAGATGAGGGGAGATCTCTGCCGAGCCTGGCTCCCCCATCCCCAGCACCCGTTTCTGGGGTTTTGCCTCTGCTGAACGAACACAAGGATGAGGAGTGAATGACACCCTGAATCGTTCTCAGCTGCCCGGAGGTGGGACAGGAGGCCCATCCACCAGGCACGCAGAGAGCCTCAGCCAAGACACAGCGGATTCTCGTTTTTCGAGTGGTTAGATTCTGTAAGGTGGCCGCGAACAGTGAGTTAGCGAATCCTGAACCAGTACTCCGGGGGAATACAGGGTTAGGTTCCTCGAGCCTCTAATCACACTTTTCTCAACTGACCGATACGTAACTGTTTACACGTGTTTCTGTTTAAAGAGGCCTTATTAATACGTGCCCCTGATTGACTGGTACTGAGCTCATGGTCAGCAGCACTGTCACTCACGCCTGAACGAAGCTGCTGTAACGCACGAGGCACAACGCAGGCTTCTTGCTCTTACGGACAAGAGCGCCTCGGTGCTATGCTCGGGAGACATTTTAAACAGCCAAGTCAACAGCAATGAGCACAAACACGGGAAAACACGGCACTGCAGAGACCGTGAACGAGACACACGAGTGCGGTGTGACAGCTGAATCAAGAAGGCAGAGTGTGTCGCCCTGTTCTGCCTCCGCCGGGGACATGGGCATCAGGTGACTCAAATTTTTCACTGCTTTGAATGTACACATGTCCATGTCTCCAAATGACCACAAAATCACTGGAAGTATTGATTTGGGGATTGCAAATACATTTTATTGAGTAGGCCAATTTGCAAATATGGAGTCTTTGAATGAGGCCAGCTATATCTACCTTGAGAAAAGGTGGCATGAGAACGTGGACATTGGCTAGCCCCATGCTTGCACCCCCAGAGGTACGCGGGGCTCCATGGGGCTGTCCTCTCCTACTCTGTCCCCATGACCAGTGGAGCTGCCTTTTTAAGATGGAAGCGAAGCCGCCTCCACTTCCCTCTTGCAGCCTTGGACTGTGCTGTCAGCAGGGAACACGCCCAGGCATGTGGGCTACACACCCCTTCCTCTTGGCAACGGCTCTTCCAGGGCAGGCCCTGCCCAGCACCCCTCACCACTCAGGGCACCTACCACACGCCACTGTCCAGTAGACCTGGGAGTCCTGGGTCTGGTGCAGGATGCGGTAAGGGGCCACGCGGGCACTGGAGTCCAGCACCACGTCCAGGGTGCCCACGAGAAGACCTGGGAACAGGGCAGACAGACATGGTGGGTGAGGGGAGGGCCGGACTGAGGCCCCTGAAGGCTGAGTCTGGCCGGAGGCAGAAACGATGGTGGCGCTACCCAAAGGGTCCAGCCCAACGAGGGAAACGTCCTGAATTATCCCCGCCGTCAAAGGCCTTCAGCCAGCGTCTGATCCCAAACAAAAAAATCCCCTTCTACTTCTTCCTGGAAGCATCTGCTGCTTCTCCTGACTCAGAAACGCTTGCAGGCGGAGGCAGAGGCAAGTTTCATGGGGTCAGAGCTTAAACAATTCTGGGAAGCCCTCTTTAAGTATACCAAATTAGACTACAAAACAAGTATTGCTTTAGACTGCGTTACACATTAAAGCTAAAAAAGAACAATATCACAAATATCACAAAATCCAGAAAACCAACATGATGGTTAACTGCCAGACACACCTCCAGAAATAAGACTTTCAGACGTGTTTGGTCGTGTACTCATCGCTTCTTCACAGGACAATGATTCTGCAACATTATTTTCCGTACCAAGAACAGAAAGATAATGTCTTCCCTTTGCCATGACTCACTGATTTTTATTACCGACCATTTAAGGAAGTTCCTTTTAGCCTCAAAACTCATAACTGAAGATGTCAATTCTTAGAATTCTGAAATTTAGGAAAATACTGATAAAAGTGTTTTCATTTCTGAACTGAAACATTTTACGGCATTTCAAGTTTTTCTTCTCACATACACCCATTTGATAGATGACACACATTAACCAGTTTGTGGCAATGCTATCTTTGTTTTTGGATTTTATTTTTTTGGTAATGCTATCTCTAGCATTTGGTAATGCTAGTTTTTTACCGTCGTTTGAGTCACTAATTGAATTATCAAGCAATCTAAAAACCTGTTCATTGTTATTTGAAATTTTTTCTTCCTTTTAACTAAGTGCTGCTTTTGACATGATCTGAAAATATTTTGTTACCAGTTTTCCTGTTGATGTCAGAACCATTTTTATTGCTATTACTCAATTTTAACACTTTTGCTTCACAGTTCATTAATATTTTTTTGAGATAGAGTCTCGCTCTGTCGCCCAAGCTGAATGCAATGGCGCCATCTCAGCTCACTGCAACCTCCACCTCCTGGGTTCAAGCGATTCTCCTGTCTTACCCTCCTGAGTAGCTGGGATTACAGGCGCATGCCACCATGCCCAGCTAAATTTTGTATTTTTAGTAGAGACGGGGTTTTGCTATGTTGGCCAAGCTAGCTATTCAGATTCTTTAATGAAAAGTCTAGGTTGGCATGTTTTTAATAGATGGCTTGAATAAAACCAAATCACTGTCCGCTCCTCTTCAGGGAGGACAGTACTCGGAGGCCACAACGCCCATGATGGCACAAGGAAGGCCCTGTCAGAGGGCACAGCAGGACACACCAAACCCAGCAGTGGGGAGAGGGTTCAAAGAATGGTCCCAGGGGACACGGAGAGTGAGGTGGAAAGGAGAAGAGCCCGCAGGAAGGAGGTGTACTGAGGCCGGGCTGCACCTGCACCCGCCCGTCCAATGAGATGACCTGCGGAAGCCTGCCGAGCACAGCACGAGTGCTCCAAATACACCGGCGAGTATGACACACGGGCACGCTGGCGGAAGGAAAGATGCCGGTCCCTTGCCTTCTTCAACGGGCTTGCAGTAGCTTTGAGGTTGGCCACAAGGGCTGCCAACTAACTCCCACTGAACAGCTGGATCTAGGAGGCGGGTCCAGCACAGGAGCCCGAGATCCTCGAGGCCCACTGGGAGGGAGCCTGAAGCTGAGGGGAACACTGAGTGTTCCTGGGAACAGAACAGCCTCTTCCATGTGAAGAAGTGTGGCCCGGGAGAGGCCTCCGTCTGCATCTGGCTATTAGCTGCTAACACTGAAAATCAGGATGATTCACAGAAAAAGGTCTTGATAAACTGGACGACCTGGCAACACTGGGACCGCATTCCTGCAGGGCAACGATCGGTGCCCCGAAGAGCACAGGCGCTGAGCCTGAGCCAGCCGGGCTCCTGCAGTGCGGGCCGCGGGCCCTGGAGCACGAGGGGCCTGGAGGGGCCTGTGAGCCTCCCCCGGATCCCACAGGCCGCACGACTCCAAGGGCCTCATCCTGCGTGGTGGGGGCGCCCGGGCCCACACAGGGCCACCTTGGCGAGCTGGCAGGAACACCCTGCGCTGCTACCCAAAGCCTCGGGTGGGCCGCGCTGAGAGCAGCCAGGGGCAGAAAGGCGGGGGAGGAGCTGGGGAATGGGGGTGCGGCCGGCTCCGGGGACCTCCGATCTTGCTAAAAGGGCGATACTCTGGTGAGGTGGGAATGAAGAAGACGGCACAAGAAAACGTGCGCTGGCGTCCCTTGGCCCCTTAGAGGCACCGGGGGAAACTGAGGTGGAGGAGGAGGACAGGGCGGTCTCGCTAACTTTCGGCGGTGGAATCCCGGGAAGCGACACGGCTCCCGGGGCTCGCGGGCGCCGAATCCGGGCGGAGCCCGCCCAGGGCGCACTCGCCTCCCGCCAGCCCCTCGCTCCCCGCCCCCGCCCCTCCGCGCCCGGCTCCCGGGTCCTGGCCTCGAGCCCCCGCCCCGCCGCGCACTGGCGTGCGTGTCCGCCGCGACGCGCAGAGGCCGGGCCGGAACCGGACCCGCCCGCCGCCAGCCCCGCCGCGGCGTCCCTAGGCCTGGCCGCCCGCGCGCCTCTCACCCGTGAGGCCGCCGCCCTTGCCGTGGCCCCGGCGCCGCTGCAGCACGAAGAAGGGGTTGGCCCGCTCCGTCACCCACAGCGCATTGGCCACCAGCACCTCCTCCGGGCTCAGCCACATCGCGGTGCCGCTCGCGCCGGGCCGAGGCCCGCGAGGCGGAAGCGCCCGCCGCCGTCGGCGTCCCGGAGCCGAGCGTGCAGAGCGGGCCGGGGCGGGGCCGGGCGGGCGGCGCCCCCTGGCGGGCGTGTGGCGCTCACGCACCCGGCTCGCGGCCCGCACCCTCCGCCCCCTCCGCCCCGGCCTCGGGCGCGCGCCCGCCTGGCCTCCTGGAGCGGTCCAGCCGCCAGCCTCCGGCCTGGACCCAGAACGGAACGGCCCAGTCCGCAGACAGGGGAGCCGCTGTGCAGAGCAGGGCTTCTGGCGTTTAAAGCTATTGCAATGTGGAAGAGGTAGCCGAAAGAAGCACAGTCTGGTTGTTTTTGGCTGGTTTTGCGTGCAACCCGGGGCGTGTTAGCACTGCAAAGGGCGCCTGGAAAAGGGTTTGCAGTTCCTCCTAATTCTCAGAATTTTTTTTTTTTTTTTTTTTTTTTTGGCAGAGGCTTGCTCTGTCGCCCCGGCTGGAGTGCAATGGCGCGATCTTGGCTCACTGCAACCTCTGCCTCCCGGGTTCAAGTGATCCTCCTGCCTCAGCCTCCTGCGGTGGCTGGGATTACAGGCGCCTCACAACCCGCGCCCGGCTAATTTTGGTACAGTAGAGGCGGGGTTTCACCATGTTGGCCAGGCTGGTCTCGAACTCCTGACCTCAGGTGATCCGCTCACATTGGCCTCCCAAGTCCTGGGATTACAGGCATGAACCATCGCGCCTGGCCAGTTCTCAGAATTCTGACACTGGGGCCGGAGACTAGAAGAAACGTCCAGCGCAGGGCGAGTGCCAGGAGGCCCTGATACGGGCTGCATCCTTGGAAATCAGTGCAGCTCCTCCCCCTGACAGACAGGTCACGGAGGCTGGCCGGCCTTGAGGATGGGGTCTGGGCTGGCCCCCGGGCCAGTGGCGGCTTGTGCGCAAGCGTGAGGCGGGCTGCACGCGAATGCCGGACCCTGGTCTCCCAGTGTTGACCTGCAGGGGTAGCACCAGTCCACGCCCGGCCTTCTGCATGAAAGGAGCTGTCAACTCCACCTGGGACAACAGGCCTGGATCCATGCTGTCCGGGGTCGACTGGGATGTGGGGTCACCCTGCTGGCCAGAGCCCTCACCAGCATCTGGCTAGAGAGCAGAGGGAAGGGGGCAGTTAAACCATCCTTGGAGCTGGACCTGGCTTCCAGGTGGGTTTCTGTGACTGGCGATCAAGAATCTTGGTGTGATGGATGTAGGTACACGCAGTTGACACCCAGAGTGACCTGCAGTCTTCTGCAATGTTGCTGGATATAGGAATCAGCTTTCAAGATGCAGAGGCGGGCTTGCTTCAACATCTTGGAAGTTTGAACTAATATTGTCATTGGGCTCTCTAGAGGGAAAGAATTTGGAAGATCTGCACTTTTTAACACCCTGAGAGGAGGTAAAGAGTTGTCTTGTTCCTTCATTCCAGTGGTTCTCAAATTGGGCATACATTAGGATCACCTGGAAGGCTGATTCAAACAGGCTGCTGTAGGCCCAGCCACTTGGGAGGCTGAGGTGGGAGGATCACTTGAGGTCAGGAGTTCAAAATCAGCCAGGGCAACATAGCAAGACTCCATCTGAAAACAAAACAAACCACCACACCGGTTGCTGCCCCTCCCTCCCAGGGTGTTTGCCTTCCTAACACGCTCCTAGGTGATGTTGATGCTGCTGACCTGGAGACCACTCCTCGAGAATGATTTTTTGTTTGTTTGTTTGAGATGGAGTCTCACTCTGTCACCCAGGCTGGAGTGCAGTGGCGTGATCTAGGCTTACTGCAAGCTCTGCCTCCTGGGTTCACATCATTCTCCTGCCTCAGCCCCCCGAGTAACTGGGACTACAGGTGCCTGCCACCGCACCCGGCTAATTTTTTGTATTTTTAATAGAGACGAGGTTTCACAGTGTTAGCCAGGATAGTCTCGATCTCCTGACCTCGTGATCCGCCTGCCTTGGCCTCCCAAAGTGCTGGGATTACAGGTGTGAGTCACTGCGCCCGGCCAAGAATGATTTTTTGTAAGAAGAAAAAGAACAGACATTTATTGAGCACTTAGTATGTGTGTGCTAAGCTTTACTTCTTTTTGATTTTCTGAGATACAATTCACATTCCATAACATGCACCCTTTTAAAGTGCAAAATGTAGTGGTTTTTAGTATATTCACTAGGCTGGACATCCATCATCACTAATTCCGGAACATTTTTATCAAAGAAGAAACCCCTCACCCATTAGCTGCCATTCCCCACTTCCCCCCAGCTTTGCCCTGGCAACCATCAATCTGTTTTGTAGGGGTGGCCTGCCCCTCCACTCCTGTGGGTGTTTCTCGTAAGGTGGAACGAGAGACTTGAGAAAAGAAATAGAACTTAGAGACAAAGTATAGAGAAAGAAAAGCGGGGGCCCAGGGACGGCTCAGCACCTAGAGGACCCATGACCTCGGTCTCACCAGGTTCCCTTAGTATTTGTGATAATTATCTTTACCATCTTAAGACAGGGGAGTGGCAGGACAATAGGATCACATTTTGAGGAGGGAATTAGCGGTAAGACATAAGAACAAAAACCTCTGTGATATGAATAAGTTCAAAGGAAAATCCTGTGCCTTGAGATAAACCTTTTAGCAACATTGTTTCATCCTATCACATGGGGATAAACCTTGGACAATACCTAGCTTTCCTAGGCAGAGGTCCCTGCGACCTTTGGCCGTTGGCCGTGTACGTGTCTCTGGGTAGTTGAGATTAAGAGAATGGTGATAACTTTTAACCAGCAAGCTACCTTCAGGCATTTGACAACAAAAAGACACATCCTGACAGCCAAAATCCATTAAACCTTGAGTCACACAGCACATGTCTCTTGCAAGGACAAGGTTGGGGGTAGGGTCACAGATTAACAGCATCTCAAATACAGAACAAAATGGAGTCTCTTATGTCTACTTCTTTCTATATAGACACAGTAACAGGCTGAGCTCTCTTCCTTTTCCCCACACTGTTTTGTCTCTGTACATTTTTCCCTTTCTAGCTATTTCTTCATATAAATGGAACCATACAATATGTGGTCTTTTGTGTCTGGCTTCTTTCCTTCCCATGTGTTTGAGGTTCACCAATGTCATAGCATGTATTGATACTTCATTCCTTCTTATGGCTGAACAATACCCCATGGTATAGATGCACCACATTTTGTTCATTCATTCTTCAGTGGATGGACATTTGGATTGTTTACCCTTCTTGTCTATTATAAATAATGCTGCCACGAACATGTGTACAAGTCTCTGTATGAATATGTGTTTTTAATTCTCTTGGGCATCTATTGAGGCGTGGTATTGTTGGGTCATGTGGTACAGCTGTGTTTCACTTTTTAAGCAGTGGCCAAACCGCTCTCCAAAGCAGCTGCAGCACTCCACATGCCCACCAGCAGTGTATAAGAGTTCTAGGCCGGGAGGCCAAGGTGGGCAGGTCACAAGGTTAGGAGATCAAGACCATCTTGCCTAATATAGCGAAACCCCGTCTCTACTAAAAATGCAAAAATTAGCCAGGTGTGGTGGCACGTGCTTGTAGTCCCAGCTACTCTGGAGGCTGAGGCAGGAGAACTGCTTGAACCCAGGAGGTGGAGGTTACAGGGAGCTGACGTGCCACTGCACTCCAGCCTGGGCAGCAGAGTGAGGCTCCATCTCACAAAAAAAAAAAAGAGGTCTAGTTTTTCCATATCTCGTCAACACTTGTTATCGTCTTTCTTTTTTTTGATGTCCATTTCTCGAGGGTGGGAAATGGTATCTCACTATGGTTTGGATTTCCATTTCCCTGATGACTAATGATGTTGAGCGTCTTTTCATGTGCTTTTGGGTTATTTGTATATTTTATTTGGAGAAATGTCTATGTCCTTTGCCCATTTAAAAATTTTTTTTTATTTTGTTGGCCGGGCGCGGTGGTTCAAGCCTGTAATCCCAGCACTTTGGGAGGCCGAGACGGGCGGATCACGAGGTCAGGAGATCAAGACCATCCGGGCTAACACGGTGAAACCCCGTCTCTACTAAAAATACAAAAAATTAGCTGGGTGTGATGGCGGGCGCCTGTAGTCCCAGCTACTCGGGAGGCTGAGGCAGGAGAATGCCGTAAACCCGGGAGGCGGAGCTTGCAGTGAGCTGAGATCCGGCCACTGTACTCCAGCCTGGGTGACAGAGCGAGACTCCGTCTCAAAAAATTTATTTTAAAAAAAAAAAAAAAAATTTATTTTGTTATTTATTTTTGAGATGGAGTCTCGCTCTGTCGCCCAGGCTGGAGTGCAGTGGCGTGATCTCAGCTCACTGCAGCCTCCGCCTCCCGAGTTCAAGCGATTCTCCTGCCTCAGCCTCCCGAGTAGCTGGGATTACAGGCGTGTGCCACCATGCCTGGCTAATTTTAGTATTTTTAGTAGAGAGGAGGTTTCACCATGTTGGCCAGGATGGTCTCGAACTCCTGATCTCAAGTGATCTGCCCACCTCGGCCTCCCAAAGTGCTGAGATTACAGATGTGAGCCACTGTGCCCGGCCCCTTTGCCTGTTTTTAAATTGGGTTGTATTTTTATTGTTGAGTTGTAAGTGTTCTTTATATATTCTGGATACTAGACTGTTACTGGATATATGACATTAAGTCTACTTCTTAAATTATTTTAAGTATAATCCCCACACATCAACCCTATGAGGTAGGTATTTTATGATCCCTGTTTTACAGATGATAAAGCTGAAATCCAGAACGATGAGATGATTTGTCAGTTCATACTATTGCGTGGGTGGCAAGGCAGCACTGTTGTCCAGACTGTTCTGGCTCCAGCTCTTTTCCACGCGTGTCAGACACATGCTGCCTTTGCCCCCAGCATTCACTTCTCCTGTCTGTGCAGTGTCCTTCGTGATTCTGCGGTGGGAACCGGGCCTTAGAACATTCAGCTCCGGTCTGTCAGATGAAGATGCGTGGACTCCTGGGCTGTGGAAGTGGAGCCCACGCCAGCTGAGGCCATTGGTGCATTCTGTCTGTGACCACAGGGGCTGGCTGGTGATGGCCACGTGCCTCCAACCAAGACAGCTGGGCCAGGGAAACACTGTTCTGACCTGGGCCACCTCCTGGGGAAGTGGAGCAGCTCTTGTGCTGCTGGGGCTACTGCCACGCTGAGCCTGGGAATCGGGTTCCCAAGGAGGAAGCAAAGTTGGCCTGTGTCTTGGTGTCAGCATTTGAGGGTCAAATCACACCAAGCCTGACACAGGCACCCCTGGGCATTTTGGCTTTTGGGAGCCATTACATTCCCCTTTTGTGTTAGCCAGTTTTGGTTGGGTTTTCTGTCATTTGTAACCAAGAGAGTCCTCGGCGATACGCGTTACCACCAACAATACTCCATGTGGCCAAATCAGCTTTTTCAGTCGGTTTTTATTGAAATGGTTATATTAGCAAATTCTGCACATACAGGTGTACACTGTTGGCATGTAGGTATATACCATACAACTTCACTACTTGATTATACTTACACCAACCATGCAGACTGAGGAGCTGCGCTGCCCAGAACGTTTCAAAGGGCTGATGAGATCTGATTGTCAAGAACCAGCTCACACTCTACTTGTAGGTGTTTGCGTTCCAGACAAGAAAACTCCCCGTACAGGGAGGCCCAAACTGAGCTAATCACCAGTGTTGCTTCTTGAATATTGACTGTTCTTTCTGGCACAAGCTATCCAATGAATTAAACTAAAATTTTAATTAACATTCAAGTGCATAGTTTCCTTTTCATCCCTCAAGGTGGAATATAAGTCATGTGCCACGTTTAGGTATATCCCAAGCCTCCCCACCCCACATTACCTGTGTTACAGTTAGAAAAATAGTTTTGTATGCCATCTTCTGAGATGCTGTGCATAGTGAGCAGGAGCCTGGAGTGAGGTGGACTCTTTGAATGACCCAAATATGAAAGGGGCAACTGTAATATTTTATGAGTATAAAAGCTACGGAGGGTCCAAAACAACTGAGACACACGTGACCTCGGGCTTGCACCAGCTTCTCCTGTCCAGGAGCAGGATGCTCCCATCAGGTGAGAATGTTCTCCACACCTCAAATATCACTTCCTAGCTTGGAGCCTTTTCCTGTTTTTGTAATCACACTGGACAAGTTTTCTCTTTAGACAGAGTTATTGCCTCTCTGCAGTAGATCTGGCCCCAAGCCCCAGTCAGGAGATCCCCTCCTCCAGCTGGCTCAGCGAGCCAGGCCCAGGCTGTCTGAGGAACGCCTGGAGACAGCACCCTCTCTGCTTCTCTCCAGGATGGCACGTGTCGTCTCAGGCTGGGCACCCAGCAAAGGTGCCAGGACCTGGACCTGGGCCACACCTACTGGCCCAGTCCACAGAGCACAGCCAGCAACCTGCAGCCTTTCTGCTGAAGGAGAGCTTACTCACCTGAAGGAAAAGAAATGGCCAGGACGTTATTATACTCTACTAACCACCTCACCCCACTGTTTCTTTACAAACATCTTGGTTCAGTACCTCCCAGTCATTGGAGAAGTCCTTTAAATATCACATAGTGTAAATATACTTGCACTTAATTGGAGATAAAGGGGGTTCCAAAAGCAAATGTGAATTCACTCTGTGTTGGGTTAAATTTGTAAACCCCAGCTCAGAACCACTGTCAGTGACGTTCCGCAGATGTTGGTGGCTATAGAGAGGTGGCTAGGGAAGGCGACGATCTGTGGATGGGTAGAGAACTGAGGAGGCCAAGTCAGCCTTGCCAGGCCACCATGTGCTGCCGGGAGCTGGGCAGCCTGAGACGAGAGCAAAGATGGGCCGGGAGCCCCCGCCTCAACTGACAGGAGCCTGCTCACCACACGCCCCCGAGTTCCCACAGGAGAATGCATGTGCGCTGGGCGGGGCGCCACCCTCGGCTCGGGAGGGGACCTGGGCGGCATCTGGCTACCAGCACTGCTTTCAGGGCTTTTGTGGTGTGTGCACAGGGAGGAGGAGTCAACAGGAGGAACTCCGCAGCCCAGGCAGAGGTCTGAGCGGGCCAGAAGCACTGAATATTTCTGAAAGCTTAAAACTCAAGTTGCAGGACGTTCAAAGTTTTTTGTTTTTTGTTTTTTCCATAAAGGATCTTCCTTCTTCCCCAAGTCAGAGTGAAGAAAACAGGAAAAAAAATATCTTGAGCTTAGGGTGGAAAGGGAAGGAAAACCCAAGATGAGTCCAGGTGACGACCGGGCGGCCCCTACAGGGTCTTTGTGGGACCGCAGGAGCCAAGACTCAGGCATACGAGCATCGTCCTTTCAGCAGCCGAGGCGGATGGCGCCTGCCCCTCCACGGTCACTGCAGGCTGTGGGGCCACAGCTGTGGAGAACGCAGGCGGTTGGAGACCCTCTCGGCCTCTCTTCTTCAAAGTTCAGTTTGTTGGGATCTTCCAGGACACCCACAAAAAAGAGGGTGAACCTTTAGCAATGTCCCAGAGCAGCTTCATGGCTACTGGGGGTCTCCTGACTCCCAACCCAGCCGCCTCAGCCAGGCCTCAGGAGGCCGGTGTGACCTTGAAACTCGGAGCCCCCATGAGACACAGGGGAGCCAGTCCCATGCCTCACAAGGGAACGCTCCTCCTAGATGCAGATTTGCTTTGCTTTGCTTTCCCGGTACTTGCCTCGGACAATGAGGAAAGGAATTCAAAGGAGCAGACACAGGCACCTTGTCCCCACCTGCCGTTTTCCGGTGTGTTTTTCTGATGCTACAATACTTCACATCCGTGTAGGGCTTCTCCCAGTTCTTCTGCAAGGCTCTTCACCATAGCCCAGGGCACCGTGTGAAGATTACAATCAACAGCCTTTCCTAATGGGTTAAAAGGAGGGTGTGTCGAAGCTTTGGAATGCTTTACCAACAAGGCCAAAATACAAGACCAAACTCCACGCCCTTCATATGTAACAACTGCTCTCACCAGACCTGGGAGGGGAAGGCGCTATTTTCAGCTGTGGGTATCGCCCTGCGATGAGCCCTTACTCATCTCCCCACACTCACTGACAATGTGGCCAATGTTGACTTTAGTCACATTAAACTCTGCCTCCGGGTGACACTGAACACAGGAAAGGAAGTGAGAGCTAGCTGGACAGCCGTTCGTGAAGACGGAAATCGTACTCAATTGCTTTTCTACATCCATTGCCTTCAGTAGCGCCTTCTGTCCACACTTTAAATGTCAGTGTCCCTAGGGCTTTATCCCAAGCCCCATCCTCATGTCACTGGGCGGGTCCAGCCCCACTCTGGCTTCCACCTCCATCTGAACTCAGGGACACCTCTCCTGACCAGCCCCCCTTGGGAGATTCTGCCTGCAGCGCATGTCAGTGTGTGCATACCTGTGGGGGTGTGTTGGGGAGGGAGAAGGAAGGAGGAGATTTGGGTGCCACAGATATTGTGATTACATGGAGATACTTCAGCAGGACAAGATGGCATGTCCACTTAAAACACAGCTTCTGACCGGGCGTGGTGGCTCACGCCTGTAATCCCAGCACTCTGAGACGCTAAGGCAGGAGGGTCACTGGAGCCCAGGAGTTTGAGGCTAGCCCGGGCAACATGGAGAAGCTCCATCTCTAAAAATCTTTTTTTAAAAATTAGCTGAGTGTGGTGGCACGCGCTTGTAGTCCCAGTTACTCGGGAGGCAGAGGTGGGAGAATCGCTTTAGCGCGGGAGGTCGAGGCTGCAGTGAGCCGAGATTACACCACTGCACTCCAGCCTGGGCAACAGAGTGAGATCTTGTCTCTAAAAAAATTCAGAAACAGGCCGGTGCAGTGGCTCGCACCTGTAATTCCAGCCTCTGTGAGGCCGAGGCGGGCAGACCATTTGAGGTCAGGAGTTTGAGACCAGCCTGGCCAACATGGTGAAACCCCGTTTCTACTAAAAATACAAAAAATTAGCCGGGCGTGGTGGCATGCACCTGTAAACCCAGCTACTCGGGAGGCTGAGGCAGGAGAATCACTTGAGCCTGGGAGATGGAGCTTGCAGTGAGCTGAGATTGCGCCACCACACTCCAGTCTGGGTGACAGAGTGACACCCTGACTCAAAATAAATAAATAAATAAATAAACACAGCTTTGCAGGCGGTCTGATGCAGGGGTCTGCACCCTGGCCACCTCACCCCCACTGCAGCTCCACTGGCCACCAGGTTCGCACCTCCATGCCTCCTTCCAGAGCCCCTGCCAGCCCAGACCTGAAGTATCCCCACAGGACTCTCCCTGGGTCCCATCAACACCCACCCGGGCACCAGGCCTGGAAGCCCAGGTTCTGCCTCAGTCTCCCTCCTCTTCCACTTGGTGTCAGAGCCTGGGGTGGGGTCTGTGAACGCCTCCCCTTTGCCTTGGGCCCCAGGCAGGACTGGCATCCCAGGCCGGGGCCGTGCCCAGCCTCCCTGACCCCCAGTGCGGCTCCTTTTCTTTCCAGAGACAGGAGTCTGGTCCCCCTGGCAAGCGGTCCCTGCCCAGGAAGTGCTGTCCTTGCCTCCTGGCCACTGTCCTTGCCTTCTCTTGACTGTTCGCTTGGGCCTGTCTATGGCTGCAATGCCTCTCCTTCGCCTGTGCCCTGGAAGTCCCTCCTCATCCAGATTCACCCTCTTATCATTTGCTCTCACAGCCCAGTTGGTTGATAATGTGCCCATTGTCTAGAACAGCCAAAATTTTAATGGTCACGGATTCACCCCAACTTCAAGTATATGTGTTTGCACAGACTGAAAGCTTAATAAAAGTCTGCTGATGATATTAACTGTAGAACCCCACTCTTTTCTTTCTACATTCTACATCTCTAAAATCAGTGTTTTTGTTTCCTGACATTTAAGAGCAGCAACCACTTGTCAAGGAACCGCATTGCCACTTGCCAGCGGTTAATGTCAACCACTGACATTAACGTCACCTCCTTGTTTTCCTACAGCAGAGCCAATGCCTCAATAATAAAGGTTAACAGCAAGAGAACACTTTGATTTTTCTTCAGTTAAAACTAGCTTCAGCCAGGCGTGGGTGGCATGAGCCTGTGGTCCCAGCTACTGGGGAGGCTGAAGTGAGAGGATCACTTGAGCCCAGGAGGTCAAGGCTGCAGCGAGCCATGATTGTGCCACTACACTCCTGCCTGGGCGACGGAGCGAGATCCTGTCTCTAAAAAAATAAAAATATAAAAAAACCAATTTGATTTAGCATGTAGCTCAATGAATAGATTGGATGTGAGGGGAATAAAAACATGAGAAGAGCTTCTAAAGCCAATAGAAAATGTCAAGTTTGTAAAATTCAGTAATCTCATTTTAAAAAATACTTTTCCAAATATCATCAGACTCACTGGCAGCTGGGGCTGCTGCCGCATCAGGGAGGCTGGCAGGTGCCAGACCAGTGCTCAAGACAGTGCCTTGTGGATGTGCTTCTCAGCCAGGCCTGAGGACCACCAGGGGAGCTGGGAGATGGGGCCTATCTGCAAAAGCAAGGCTCATCAGGATTGTGAGGAGTTTTTAGCTGGAGGCAGAGCTTGTCTTCCCAAGAGGAGGGCAGAGGCAGGCAGCCCTGGGCAGACATGCTCACCACCACAACTGGCTGCTGAGCTCCACCTCCTGCGCTGGAAGCCCTGGCTGTCTGGCCTCCCCTCCCTCTGGAATAACAGGAAAGGAGGGCTACTATGGGCAGCTCCTCCCTTAGGATGTTAAAAGTCACCAAAGCTTGGCCAAGCGCGGTGGCTCACGCCTGTAATCCCAGCTCTTTGGGAGGCCGAGACGGGCGGATCACGAGGTCAGGAGATCGAGACCATCCTGGCTAACATGGTGAAACCCCGTCTCTACTAAAAACACAAAAAATTAGCCAGGTGAGGTGGCGGCGCCTGTGGTCCCAGCTACTCGGGAGGCTGAGGCAGGAAAATGGTGTGAACCCGGGAGGCGGAGCTTGCAGTGAGCCGAGATCGCGCCACTGTGCTCCAGCCTGGGCAACAGAGCGAGACTCCATCTCAGAAACAAACAAACAAACAAAAAAATCACCAAAGCTTAAGCATTTGCATTTCAATAGTCACAACCAACTCCCAGAGGATGCTGATGGCTGCCCTGGCCCTAGACTTGCTCATCCTGCCATACATGCCCATGGTTCTGCTCACCTGGCACAGGCCCAGCTCACAGCAGTCCACTGGAGGCAGGGGGGTGGGTGTGTGGTGTAAACAGCTGACTCCTCAGCCTCTTCCTTACTTCAAATAGTTCCCCCTCAACAATGACTGAGGTTATCATACATTTCCTAATAACCACTGCTGGTGGCAAGACTTGCGAGAACTGAAACACTCACTCTCCGCACCCCCTCACACCCGCAGCAGGCAGAACACTGCTCCCCAAGTGCCTCAGGGCAGCGCTGCCCATGTGGCGATATGTGACCTCACAGTGCTCGCCGGACAAGCAGCCCCGACCGCTTCCTGCCAGGGTCCCGACTTAGCAGGGATTTCCCCCAGCATAGCAGCTAGTGAAGAGGCTGTTATTTGGGATTAAAAAAGAAATGCCATTCTTGGCTGGGCATGGTGACTTACAACTGGAATCCTGGAACTTTGGGAGGCTGAGGTGGGGGCGGATTGCTTGAGCCCAGGAATTCAAGACAGCCTGGGCAACATGGCGAAGTCTCACATCTCTACAGAAAACACAAAAATTAGCTGGCTGTGGTGGCGCGTGCCTGTGGTCCCAGCTACTCGGTGGGCTGAGGTGGGAGGATCACTTGAGCCCAGGAGGTGGAGGCTGCAGTGAGCCAAAGTTGCGCCACTGTACTCCAGCCTGGGGGACAGAGCCAGAGACCCTGTCTCAAAACAAAAACAAAAATAAAAATAAAAACCCGGAAACCAAAAACCAAATTTTCCTCTATTCCTGAAGAGCATGACCTTAATGAGAAGTTAGTGTCCCTCCTGACAAAGACAGGCCATTCTGTAGCTGAGCCAGAGAGTGACCCCAATTTTCCAGAAAAGGGTGTCAAGCTAGGATCCACAGCACGGTTCTGAGGATGCTCCCCTGCAAGGAATGCCTCCTTGGTTATTCTACAGTGAATGTGTGCCCCAGATTTCCCAGAAATTCACATGTTATATTAATAGACAGATTCTAGGGGCCTGAACTTTTTATTTCTTCTCAAGTAATTTCACACCTTTTCAGTAAAGAAACTGTCTTGAGTGGAATTTAATGTATACACCTTGGTGGGACCTCAAATCAGGAGAAAATGCTACATTGGGGTCTGAGTTTTGGTTTGGGAAAACAAGGAGGTGGTATAGACAACACAGCAACAATCAGAACTGAGCTCTCCTATCTCTCAGGTGGGCCAAACACATATAAATGCAGGCGCGTGTCTGGAACCTCCAGCAAATGGGTTCTAGCCTCCCACAGACTCATCCTCTCTCTGAGAGCCCAATGGGGAAACCTGTTTTTCTGAACGATGCTATATTGAAGCTGCTCATTGAAAATATTTTTATAGTACAAAGAGTATTATAAAGAAAAAAAACAAAACAAAACCCAAAGCCCTTGGTAAAAGGTAAAACACAAAAGCCGCTAAGACCTTTAAAATCTGCACCATTCTAGTCCCAAACGAGCGAAAACGAAATGCCACTGCTCGCTCTCTGACAACGCTCCTGAAGGCTGTCTCCATCCGGGGCTCTGCAGGTTTCTTTCAGGCACACCTGTGTCTGAGGCATGTTACTGACACGTCACGAGAAAAGACACTTTGGGAGAAGCTGCACATGGAAAAATGGCAAGTGTCCACTTCAAATTCATGTTCCACAGTCAGTGAGAACAGGGCGGGGGATTCACGCGTCTGCTTGGTTTGCCATCAGATCTGACCCTAGGCATGTGCAGACTGAGGTAACTCTTCTCACAGCCAGGCTCTGTGCGCCTCACGCCCCCACACAGCTCATACCAGTGAGGACAGGCAGACTCAACTCAGGTGTGTCCTTTTGCAAAGAGGGTGTGCAGATTCGTTTTACAAATTTGCCCATGGTGGTTCTGGACTGGGATTACTCGCAAGATGCAATTTTCTCATCATGCTAATTCGATGTCATCCCAGGTGTGTGGGAAGATCCTGCATGTCCCTGATGCCTGGGATGCTGGCCTGGGATGCGGGCTGCTGCACCCTGTCCTGTAAGCCCGGCAGCTGGCGCTCCTGTGCCTTTTCATGCTATGCTGGGACTGGTGGAGGGGACTGGGCTGCACAGTGGACACTGAAGGTGAGAGCTTATCTGGCACCCGCAGCAAGAAGGGGGTTTGGCCTTCCCAATGAGACATTCCAGATCATTCTGTTTTTCACAACTGCTGGCCATCCCCGTGAAATCACTGTGCCCAGAGACACTGCTGGGCTGGGCTCCCGGGTGCCCCCTCCCTATACACACACTCCCTATACTCAGGGGTGGCCGAGTAGAAATGTCCACAGGCTGCAGGATGGAAGGGCCTTCAGTGTTTCTGTGCTGACATAAACACTTGTCACTTTACGTCATGCTCAACATGGAGGCTGGAAAATGGCAATGCAGATGGCTGCCTGGCCCCACACACAGACCCGGCCCCACGGCCTGCGCCTCCCACAGCCCTGCCCTGGCAGGAAGTGGGTGGTCAGTCTCAGAGGAGACACAAAGGCAAGGCCTTCTCTCAACCCCCTTTAGAAGAGACCCTTCAGCAGGAAGTAGAATAAGCGAGAGGGGAGCATCCAGAGCCAGTCAGGGAGCAGCACCTGCACTCCACACGGGTAGGAAGCTTCTCCCACAGGGAGGTATGTGTCGTAAGCAGGGACCACAAAAGGATGTTAAAAACCCCAGCTTCCCTGGCACAGAACAGCATGTGAGTATTCAGAGATGCGTCTCCAATGCAACGTTAATCCTGGGCCCAGCCTCTTCTCTGCAAACAGCCAGGCTTGCTGGGCGCCCACCTTCAATGATCAGCTTGGGCGGGTTTTCAATACCACAAGGCTCACCTGGGCAATACTACTGTCCTCAATGCCTCACCTTGGGGAACTTTGCAAATTAACCCTGAACCCCAACCTGTGCTTGGAAAGTGCTGCCATTCTTCCAAAACGGATGCTGACAGGAGAATACAAAATAAGAAAGGTGATCAGAAATCAAATCACAAAAGCAGTGACCCCAAGAGCCCCTGTTTAAAATTCAGGTTTTGTTCTCATCATACATGTCCAAAGAAGGTTCGATTGTGGAGAATTCGCTTTCATACACCAGACTCCGAGGGGACAAGGAGTTTCGATGAAAAAAGTGACCACCTGGAAAAGGAAGAAGAGAAAGAGACTTAATAGGTCACCAGGCCTATGTTTCTCACACGGCTTGGAGGAAACAATGCAGGTTATCTTTTTTTTTTTTTTTTTTGAGACGGAGTCTCGCTCTGTCGCCCAGGCTGGAGTGCAGTGGCGCGATCTCGGCTCACTGCAAGCTCCACCTCCCGGGTTCACGCCATTCTCCCGCCTCAGCCTCCGAGTAGCTGGGACTACAGGCGCCCACCACCTCGCCCGGCTAGTTTTTTGTATTTTTAGTAGAGACGGGGTTTCACCATGTTAGCCAGGATGGTCTCGATCTCCTGACCTCGTGATCCACCCGCCTCGGCCTCCCAAAGTGCTGGGATTACAGGCTTGAGCCACCGCGCCCGGCCAATGCAGGTTATCTTTGAAGCATGACGTTTTCTTAACTATCCTTCATGTGGGGCTCTCATTAGAGAAATACAAAGAGTGCGGGCATCCTTCAATTCAAGCTTTAAGCATCTAAGTTCCAATCTTCGGATCCCCGAGAGACTAACTACTGGAGCTGCGCAAAGCAAAAGCTGCCTGGTGCTCTTAAAAGGTTCCATTTAGAAATGTGAAGACTTTTTCCTGGGCACACCATCTTATGGAGGACTGCCCCCAGCCCTCTCATCTGAGCACCTGTTCCGGTTTGGTCCTGGGGATGGGCACGGAGCCTCCTCACAGCTGGACAGACTTGAGGTGTGACTTGGAGGCTCTGATTATATATATATATATATTTTTTTTTTGAGACAGAGTTTTGTTCTTGTTGCCCAGGCTGGAGTGCAGTAGTGTGATCTCGGCTCACTGCAACCTAATATGCCTATGTTGATCCTTCTGAATTTTTTCAGTCTTAGATTTTATCTACTGAATTCCCACTGTGGAAGATGAGGATTTTCTTCTAACCGCTCCCCTGCTCCACTATTGCACATATTTTCCATTGCCCCAATATAATTATATTTTGATTTTAAAATTCCATATTTATGTTATTTGACTATTTGTGCTACTCAAAGCTAAGCCATGCTTACATTTCCTTTTCTATAAAACTGTTTTTAAGCTTTACTGGGGTATAACTGACATATAATGAAAAGCACATGTTTAAAGGACATAATTTGGTGAGCTCTGACAGCTGTATACGCCAGTGACACTGACACCAGAATCAAGGTAACGAACATATCCACCACCCCAAAGTTTCCTGGTGCCTCTCAATCCCTTCCCCGTCTTTCTACCCTACTCCGATTGCCAGGGAAACATAGATTAGTTTGCATCTTTCTAGAATTTTATGTAAGTGGAATCATATAGTATAAATTGGCTCTTATAAATAAAGTTGCTACGAACATCTGTGCACACACATTGTGTGAACATATGCTTTCATGTCTCCTAGACCTGTAAATACTCAGAAGTGAAATGACTGTAAAAAAATGAACTTTTTCAGAAGCTGCCAGGCTGTTCTAAGGTGGTCCTGGCCAGGTGTGGTGGCTCACACCTGTAATCCCAGCACTTTGGGAGGCCGAGGTGGGTGGATCATTTGAGGTCAGAAGTTCGAGACCAGCTTAACCTACATAGTGAAACCTTGTCTCTACTAAGATACAAAAATTAGCCAAGCATGGTGGCAGGCACTTGTAGTCCTAGTTACTTGGGAGGCTGAGCCAGGAGAATCCCTTGAACCCAGGAGGTAGAGGTTGCAGTGAGTCAAGATCACGCCACATGACTGTAATCCCGGCACTTTGGAGGCTGAGGCAGGCGGATCACGAGATCAGGAGTTCAAGACCAGCCTGGCCAACATGGTGAAACCCCGTCTCTACTAAAAATACAAAAAATTAGCCGGGCAAGGTGGCAGGCACCTGTAATCCAGCTACTCGGGAGGCTGAGGCAGGAGAATGGCGTAAACCTGGGAGGCGGAGCTTGCAGTGAGTTGAGATCCGGCCACTGCACTCCAGCCCGGGCGACAGAGCAAGACTCCGTCTCAAAAAAAAAAAAAAAATTTCTTAAAAAAAATTTTTTTGAGACAGAGTCTTGCTCTGTCACCCGGGCTGGAGTGCAATGGTGCCATCTTGGCTCACTGCAACCTCCGCCTCCTGGGTTCAAGAGATTCTTGTGCCTCAGCCTCCTAAGTAACTGAGATTACAGGCATGGGCCACAATGTCCAGCTAATTTTTGTATTTTTAATAGAGATGGGGTTTCACCACATTGGCCAGGCTGGTCTTGAACTCCTGAGCTCAAGCGATCTGCGTCAGCCCCCAAAGTGTTGAGATTATAGGCACAAACCACCATGCCCAGCTGGGGCTGTCTTCATATTATCAAGTACAAGGGTTTAAAAACAATTCTAGGCCGGGCACGGTGGCTCATGCCTGTAATCCCAGCACTTTGGGAGGCTGAGTCAGATAGCTTGAGCTCAGGAGTTCAAGACTAGCCTAGGCAATGCGGCGAAACCCCATGTCTACTAAAAATACAAAAAGTAGCCAGGTGTGGTGGTGAGCACCTGTAGCCCCAGCTACTTGGGAGGCAGAGGTGGGAGGATCGCTTGAGTCTGGGAAGCAGAGGCTGCAGTGAGCCAAGACTGCACTACTGCCCTCCAGCCTGTGCTTCAGAGCGAGACCCTGTCTCAAAAAAAAAAAAAAAAATGCTCGATACAAGTCTTGCCAGACATACACATTTTGCAAATATTTCCTCCTAGTCTGTGACTTGCCTTTCCATTTTTATAACAGTATCTTTTGAAGATTAAAAGTTTCAGATGTTGGTAAGATCAAATTTATTCATTTTTTCCTGTTACAGTTTGTGCTTTTTGTGTCAGATTTAAGAATCCCAAGGTCACTAAGATTTTCTCCTACATGTTCATCTAGAAGCTTTACAGTTTTAGTTCTTACACTTAGATGGTCCACTTCAAGTAAATCTTTGAAAATGGTAGAAAATAAGAGTTGGCGTTCATTTTATGTATTTATTTATTTTGCATATGGATATCCAATTGTTCAGTTGTCGATTGTTTAAAAGATTATCCTTTCCCCCACTGAACTGTCCTGGCACCTTTACGGAAAATCTATTGATTGTAAACGGGTCTATTTCTGGGCACTATTCTGTTCCAGCAATCCATTTGTCTGTCTTTGCGCTGTTAAATTGCTAAACTGCTTCCTTACATATTTTAAGTTCAGCCTAAAGGTTTCTCCATACACAGTGAACTGTCACCTAACTGGACGTGTGACAGACTGTAACCGACTCCTGTACCCAGGAGCTGGGTCTCAGCCAATCCCAGCGGCTGAGTTTCAGCCAATCACAGGCGGCCAACAGTGCAAACCGGGTTCAGTGAGGCAAAGGCCTAGCTTCACCCATCCAGCTGTTTCTGTACCTCACCTCCCTTTTCTGTCCATAAATCTGACCACGGTGCAGCCCTAGAGTTGCTCTGAACCTATTTCGGTCCTGGGGGCTGCCCAATTCTTCAATCACTCTTGCTCAATTAAACTCTGTTAAATTTAGTTTCTCTAAAGTTTTTCTTTTAACAACACTAACACCATATTGTCTTGATTACTGTAGCTTTACAAGGCTTGAAATTAGGCTTAGAAATACTGGAACTTGATGCGCATGGAGGTTTGCGCCTATAATCTCAGCAGATTACTCAACAGACGAGTATTAAATGAAAGCATTTCAGTGCTAGTTCATGAGCGGCACGGCAATCTCTGTTTTCTTAACTTTTCTATGTTAAAAGTCTTCTGCATTTAAAAAACTGGCATGAAGTCGGGCTTGAAGGTCATTATCTGCAATCCCAGCTACTAGGGAGGCTGAGGTGGGAGGATCGCTTGAGCCCGGGAGTTCAAGTCCAGCCTGGGCAACACAGTGAGACCCCGTCCCTAAACAATTTTTTTTAAAAAATAAATAAAAATTAAATACAGGCTGGTTATAGTGGCTCATGCCTGTAATCCCAGCACTTTGGGAAGCCGAGGTGGGTGGATCACCTGAGGTCAGTAGTTCGAGATCAGCTTGGCCAACATGGTGAAACCCCATCTCTACTAAAAATATAAAAATTAGCCAGGCGTGGTGGTGGGTGCCTGCAATCCCAGCTACACAGGAGGCTGAGGCAGGAGAATTACTTAAACCTGGGAGGTGGACGTTTCAGTGAGCCGAGATCGAGCCACTGCACTCCAGCCTAGGTGACAGAGTGAGACTATCTTAAAAAAAAAAAAAAGAAAATTAAATATAAATAAATAAAAATTTTAAAATGGGATCAAAGATGCTTGTTATCTATACACAGTAGCCCTCCAAGAGCAAGATTACATGAATCATGATCAAGCTGGGCTGACCAAGGATCCACTCAGTCCCCAGAAGCATCACACAGTCAGCAGTGCTAAGGGAGGAAAGATGAAAAAACAGAGCGGCCCGAGCCGTGGCTCAAGCCTGTAATCAGCAGCACTTTGGGAGGCGGTGAGGGCGGATCGAGGTCCGGGGGGTCCGGAACTCCATCTGGCTGCTTTCAGGTTGAGGCAGTCTCTACTAAATACAAAAAACTAGCTGGGAGGGCTGGCGGCCTGTAAGTCCCAGCTACTCAGGAGGCTGAGCAGGAGAATGGGCGCAAACCAGGCCCGGAGGCTTGCGGTCGAGCTGAGATCCAGCCCTGCCTCACCTAGCCAGACACAGAGCAAGGCTCAGGTCCTGAAAAAGAAAAACAGAGCGATGGCCAGGGGGTTTCCTGCTCTTCAGGATGAATTAAAGCTATCTGCGATATTGTGAAATGTATATTTGGTTTTTATCCGGGCTTCCCGGCCCACAACTCCTAGAATCCTTGGAATCTCCACACTGGTGTCTTTCTTATGCTAAAGAGGTGGGTGAAGGCGGGCAGCCCCCAGGTAGCTCCAGGATGGGGCTGGTCACCAGAAAGACCAAGGCAGGACTAGAGGCCTGGGACTTCCAGCCTCACCCCCCAGCCTCCAGGGAGGGGAGAGGGGCTGAAGGTTACATTGATCACCCATGGCCAGCAGTTTAATCAGTCATGCCCATGTAATGAAGCCTCCATAAAAACCCAAAAGACTGGGTTTGGGATACTTGGGGGATAGCTAAACACGCAGAGGTGCCAGTAGGGGAGGGCACTGAACTCCAAGCTGCTTCTCACATGCCTTGCCCTACGCATCTGCCAACCAAAAAGTGAAATAACAGGCATCGGAACCAGAGAACCATGGCTGGGTTTCATCCATCCATCCATCCATCCATCCATCCATCCATCCATCCATCCATCCATCTATCTATCTATCTATCTATCTTTTTTGAGGTGCTCTCACTCTGTTGCCCAAGCTGGAGTGTGCAGTGGTGTGATCCTAACTCACTGCAGCTTCAACCTCCTGGGCTCAAGCAATTCTCCTGCCTCAGCCTTCCCAGAAATTGGGACTACAGGTACGTACCACCAAGTCTGGCTAATTTTTAAATTTTTCTTTTGTAGAGCTAGGGTCTTGTTAGGTTGACCAGGCTGGTTTCCAAGCCCTGGCCTTAAGCCATCCTCCCACCTTGGCCTCCTAAAGTGCTGGGATTACCTATGTGAGTCACTACACATGGCTGGATTTATTCTGAGCCAAGTTTGAAGACTTGGGCCCAGGAACACAGACTCCACATAGACGGAGAATGTGCCTCAAAGGAGGCTGCATGAGGCACAGCAGACATACATTTTCCAACGGGGGGTGCACGTGGCACGGAAAGGGGGAGCAGAGGACGTGAGGCAGGGAAGCAGCTTTCTATTCTTGTGGTTCTGATTGGTGCTCAGTGACGCTACCCGTACCATAAGGTAAACGTGCACTTGCGTGGGGTGGGAGAAAGGCTCGGCAACTTACGGTCTGGTAGAGGTTGACCAATTCCATCCTGTCTTTGTTCTACCTTTGATAAATGGGTTTACAACTAGTGCCTGTCAGTGAACTACTTAACCTCCTCATACACGCAAGAGGTCAGCTTTATTTATACGCCTAGGATTTATTATTCATGTGCCCGACCACAGCTATCGGGGCCACTGTTAAAATTCTCTTTTTAATTTTCCTTTTTCTGACACATCTCTTCATCTCTATCCTTTGCAATATGCTTCATAATAAATCTCAGGCCGGGTGCAGTGGTTCACGCCTGTAATCCCAGCACTTTGGGAGGCCAAGGCAGGCGGA
Organism: Papio anubis; assembly: GCF_008728515.1. NCBI lineage: Eukaryota > Metazoa > Chordata > Mammalia > Primates > Cercopithecidae > Papio > Papio anubis. The sequence goes on from NC_044980.1 coordinate 172,504,486, forward strand.
TGGCCTGAGGTCAGGAGTTTGAGACCAGTCTGGCCAATATGGTGAAATCCCGTCTCTATTAAAAATACAAAAAAATTAGCCGGGTGTGGTGGCAGGTGCCTGTGATCCCAGCTACTTGGGAGGCTGAGGCGGGGGAATTACTTGAACCAGGGAGGTGGAGGTTGCAGTGAGCCGAGATCGCGCCATTGCACTCCAGCCTGGGCGACAGAGCGAGACTCCATCTCAAAAAAAATCAAATAAATAAATAAAAATCTCAGAGTTGTGTGAGCTGCTGTAGCAAATTAATCAGACCTGAGGAGGGGTGGTGGGCCCCCTGACTCATAGCCAGTTGGTCAGAAGCATGGGTAGAACACTTGGCTTGCCCTGGGCACTGGAAGTGGGGCAGTCTTGGGGACTGAGCCCTCACTCTGGGGGACTGGATGCCACTTCCAGGTAGACAGCGTTGCAGCAGGATTGAGGGGTACCCAGTCGGCAACTGCTGCAGAACTGCTTTGCTTACTTTGCATGTGGGCCCCCTGGCCCCAGTCGACACTGCCCCCACCACTGACTTTTGGTCACGGAAGCCTTCTGTGTTGATTGTTATGGGGTGAGAACAGGGCAAAAATAGTTTCCTTTTTCTAGTCACCGTCAGAAGTGGAAATGACCTAATCTTTTTTGTTAGGGTAGTGATCAGCTGATACCAAATCTTTGGCAATAAGAAAATGGGTCAGAACTTAAGTCAGTAATCTACACCGGTTAACCAGTTTTCTTGAGAAAAATACAATGCAAAGAGAGGAACACACAAGCAGCTGAATTTCAGAGACCGGTATGATTCTGGCTTTGCCAAGGAAGCACACATATTTTTTGACAGCGGGAAATACACTGGATGTGTACTGGTCAACTAATTATTATCTTTGTTACTGCTACATAATGTTATCAAGTAAACTCTTAATTGAGGTATAACCTACATATGGATATGTGCACAAATCATAAGTATCCAGTTCAATGAATTTCCACAAAGAGAATACACCCACGAAATAATCACTGGATCAAGAACAGAATACCACCAGCACCCCACAAGTCCCTCCAGTGACCACCCAATCACTATGCCTTCTCTCTCCCACCAAAGGAAACCATAACCCAGACTTCTCGCACATAGTTTAGCTTTGTCTTTTTTTTTTTTTTTGAGATGGAGTCTTGCTCTGTGGCCCAGGCTGGAGTGCTGTGGCACAATCTCGGCTCACTGCAAGCTCTGCCTCCCGGGTTCAAGCAATTCTCCCGCCTCAGCCTCCCAAGTAGCTGGGACTACAGGCTCCTGCCACCACGCCCGGCTAGTTTTTTTTTGTATTTTTAGTAGAGATGGGGTTTCACCGTGTTAACCAGGATGGTCTCCATCTCCTGACCTTGTGATCCACCCACCTCGGCCTCCCAAAGTGCTGGGATTACAAGCATGAGTCACCGCGCCCCGCCTAGCTTTGTCTATTTTTAATTTTATATAAATGGAAACAGGAAATATATTCTTTTGTGTCTAGATTCTGTCAGACACACAAATGTCTGACATTTATGTTGCAACATCCATCCGCCTCATGGAATACACCAACAGTTCCTTCATTTTCACCACTGCATCATGTTCCACTGTCTGACCACCACACAATTTACTTGTCTCATCTTTATGGACAGGCATTTGCATTGTCTCCTCTGGGGGCTCTCTGAATCCTGCTGTTAGGAACACTCATTTCTGTATCTTTTGTACACACGGACATGCAGTTCCCTGGGACGATGCCTAGGAGTGGGACTGCCGGGTCTCAGGGCGTGCACATTTTCAGCGTCAGCAGACACTGATGGTGTTCCAAAGCAGCTGTGTCCACTTTGACTCCCACCAGTAAATGAGAATTCCAGTGGCTCTCTTTCTGTGCCAATAAAGGATATTTTCTGTTTTTTTTTTTTTTCATTTTAGCATTCCAGCAGGTGTATAAATGGCATTTCACTATGTTTTAATGTATATTCGCCCAATGACCAAAAAGGATGAACACTTTTCATACATTTGCAGGCTGGTTGTATATCTGGTTTGCTCTGAAATGTCTCTATTTCTTTGGCTCATTTTCCCATCAGGTTGTCAGTCGTCTTCTCCTTTATTGTGACTATGAGTCTTCTGTGAGTTAAAAGCACTGCAGGTATCTTCTTCCAAAACTGTATTTTGATGAGCAAAATTTCCTAATTTTAGTGTGGAACAAATTATCTAACTTGTATTTTATGGTTAGGGCTTTTTGAGTCCAGTTTAAGAAGTCTCTGCCTATCCAAAGGTTTTGAAGACATTTTATCTTATTTTTTAGAAGCTTCATGGTTTTAACTTTTGCATTTAGGTCTATCATACATTTCAAGTCAATTTTTCAGTATAGTGTGAAGTAGGAATTAAGATTCATTTCTTTCTTTATAAATATTCAGTGGAGCCAGCGCCATCTTGAAAAGACCATTCTTACCCCACTGCTTGTGCAATGCCACTTCTATCATGAGCCAAGTGTCTGTACGTGCATGGCTGTTTCAGAACTCTATTTTGTTCTGCTATCTGTCCATCCTTGCATCAATACCTTACTGTTTTAATTACTGTGGCTTTATCAAAAGTCTTAATTTCCAGTTTCTAAGTCCTTTTGCTTTACTGTTCTTCAAAATGTTCTTGTTATTCTTAGCTCTTTACATTTCCACATAAATTCTAGGATCAGGCTGGGCATGGAGGCTCACACCTGTAGTCTCAACACTTTAGGAGGCGAAGGCAGGAGGATTGCTTGAGCCCAGGAGTTTGAGACCAACCTGGGCAACATGGCAAAATCCCATCTCTACAAAAAATACAAAAATCAGCTGGGCATGGTGGAGCATGCCTGTAGTCCCAGCTATTCAGGAGGCTGAGGTGGGAGGATCACCTGAGCCTGGGAGGTCACGGCCGCAGTGAGCCATGATTGTGCCAATGCACTCCAGCCTGGGTGACAGAGTGAGACCCCTGTCTCAAAAAAAAAAAAAAAATCTAGGATCAATTGGTCAGGTTTCAATACACACCCACTCACACCCACCCACACCCACCCACTGGGATCTGACTGAAATCAGAGTAAGTCTGTAAGTCACTGTGGAGACAGCTAACACCTTCATAGTATCGTGTCACTCATTCCATCAACCTGTTATGTTCATTTAGGCCATCTGTAATTTCTGTCAACAACACATAATCGTTCTCTGTATAAAAGCCTTGCATATCTTCTCTTAGATACATTTCTCAGTATGATGTTTCTTTGATGCTTTTATGAATGTTACCTTATTGAAAATTTCATTTTATTTGTTTATCTTTTATTTATTTATTTTTGAGATGGAGTTTTGCTCTTGTTGCCCAGGCTAGAGTGCAATGGCATGATCTCAGCTCACTGCAACCTCCGCCTCCTGGGTTCAAGCGATTCTCCTGCCTTGGCCTCCTGAGTAGCTGGGATTACAGGCATCTGCCACCACACCCGGCTATTTTTTGTATTTTTAATAGAGACGGGGTTACACCATGTTGGTCAGGCTGATCTTGAACTCCTGACTTCGTGATCTGCCCACCTCGGCCTCCCAAAGTGCTGGGATTACAGGCGTGAGCCACTGCACCTGGCCAAAAATTTCATTTTAAATTGCTTATTGTTAGTCTATAGAAATATAATTGAGCCTGTTAAATTTACTTATTCATTTTAAGAGCTGATTTGTAGAATATATTGAATTTTCCACATATAATCATTTTCTCTGTGAAGAGTGACAGTTTCATTCTTCCTTTCTAATCCTTACACATTTTATTTCTTTTTCTTGCCATATGGTAATATTAGGCTAACACTGTCAATATAATGTTGAAAGAGAGAGTGACAGCGGATAACCTTATTTACAATCTTTGGGAAAAAGTTTTTAATATTTCACTGTTAAGTATAAAGTTTGCTGTAGTTTTGAAAATATCCATTATTGGCCAGGCGTGGTGGCTCACACCTATAATCCCAGCACTTTGGGAAGCCAAGGCGGGTGGATCACAAGGTCAAGAGATCGAGACCATCCTGGCTAACATGGTGAAACCCCGTCTCTACTAAAAATACAAAAATTAGCCAGGCGTGGTGGTGCATGCCTGTAATCTCAGCTACTCAGGAGGCTGAGGCCGGGGAATCACTTGAACCTGGGAAGCAGAGGTTGCAGTGACCCGGGATTACGCCACTGCACTCTAGCCTGAAATGGAGGGAGACTTCGTCTCAAAAAAGAAAAGAAAAGAAAAGATCCATTATTAGATTAAGGAAGTACTCTGTTTTTCCTAGTTTGCTGAAAGTTATTTTCTTTTAAAATCAAGAATGGAGGCTGGGCGTGGTGGCTCATGCCTGTAATCCCAGCACTTTGGGAGGCCAAGATGGGTGGATCACTTAAGGCCAGGAGTTCAACACCAGCCTGGCCGACATAACAAAACCCTGTCTCTTCTAAAATTACAAAAAAAATTAGCTGGGCATGATGGTGCATGACTGTAGTTTCAGCTACTGGGGAGGCTGAGGCACGAGAACCCGGGAGGCAGAGGTTGCAGTGAGCCAAGATTGCACCACTGCACTCCAGCCTGGGCCACAGACCAAACCTCTGTCTCAAAAAAAAAAAAAAAAAAAATCAAGAATAGGTGTTGAATTTTATCAAACCCTTTTTTTGTACCTATTAAGATAAAAACATGGCAACCCCACGACTGACTGCCACTTTGATGATGTCCACGCAAAGCTGGATTCCCGTGACAGTGTTTCCCACCGGAAGTCCTGCACATCTGAACTGGGACTGTAACACTGACGGGGCCACAGTGTGGGGTGCCAGAAAGTGTCAAAATCAATCACAGAAAGTCCATTTTGTTTACCTATTGTATCAAAGGGGAGTCTAGGGACAATGGTAGTATTTGTTCTTAATTAGCTGTGAAAACATGTTGCAGTTCTGCACATTTTCTGTGTTCTTTTTTTTTTTTCCTTTGAGACGGAGTCTCGCTCTGTTGCCCAGGCTGGCGTGCAGTGGTGAGACCGCGGCTCGCTGCAAGCTCCACCTCCCAGGTTCACCTACCATTCTCCTGCCTCAGCCTCCCGAGTAGCTGGGACTACAGGTGCTCGCCACCACGCCCGGCTAATTTTTGTATTTTTAGTAGAGATGGGTTTCACTGTGTTAGCCAGGATGGTCTCGATCTCCTGACCTTGTGATCTGCCCGCCTTGGTCTCCCAAAGTGCTGGGATTACAGGCGTGAGCCACCACGCCTGGCCTTCTGTGTTCTTTTGTGTGTGTGTGTTTCAAGTGTAACTTTTTTTTTTTCTTTTTGGCTGGAAGTAACAGATTTTAATGAGTCACTGTTTAAACAGGCCAGGCCAGGCGCAGTGGCTCATGCCTGTAATCCCAGCACTTTGGGAGGCCGAGGTGGGTGGATCATTTGAGGTCAGGAGTTTGGGAGGAGCCTGGCCAAAATGGTGAAACCTCATCTCTACTAAAATACAAAAAACGAGCTGGGCGTGGTGGTGTGCGCCCGTAATCCCAATCCCAGCTACTTGGGAGGCTGAGGCAGGAGAATTGCTTGAACCTGGGAGGCGGAGGTTGCAGTGAGCTATTGTGCCACTGCACTCCAGCCTGGGCGACAGAGCCAGACTCTGTCTTCAAACAAATAAACAACAAAAAAACTACAGTACAAAGACTTTGTAAATGGGATTCAGGCCCCCAGCACCCTCGTGACTGTAGAATACCTTCAACACTCAGCTGTCCCAACCAGTGCCAACCATGAACTTCCCACCATATCCCAGATCTGCTATTCCCCAAACCACTTCCCAGTTTCCTTTCAGTCATCTTTCTGAGGGAGCCAAGACAATAGGGGCCTGCCGTGTAGTAAATTTCTTTATTTATTTTCAGCCTTTAAAATGTAATTTCTGTCTCTTGCAATAAATTTGTTTCCTTTCCTTTGTTTCACTTTATTTAAATTTTCAGGTATTTAGCTCCCCTTTTATACCATTAAAAAAATTTAAAGTTACCTGATATAGGGTGTTGCTTCAGAAGCAAAGAGCAAAATTTTACTGTTGCACCAATTCTAATTGTAATTTTAAGTTCCATGTGTCTAATCATTGTCTCTTCATTTTAAGACTTTTAATATAAAAGTCTTTTTTTTTGAGATGGAGTCTCGCTCTGTCGCCTAGGCTGGAGTGCAGTGACGCAATCTCAGCTCACTGAAACCTCCGCCTCCCAGGTTCAAGCGATTCTCCTCCCTCGGCCTCCCAAGTAGCTGGGACTACAGACATGCGCCACCACGCCCCTCTAATTTTTCTGTATTTTTAGTAGAGACGGGGTTTCACCATGTTGGTCAGGCTGGTCTCAAACTCCTGACCTCAAATGATCCGCCCGCCTCAGCCTTCCAAAGTGCTGGGATTACAAGTGTGAGCCACCACACCCGGCCTTAGCTAATATTTTCCTAAAACATTTACATCTGTTTGGGAGGCCGAGCTGGATGGTTCACCTGAGGTCAGGAGTTCCAGACCAGCCTGGCCAACATGGTGAAACCCTGTCTCTACTAAAAATACAAAAATTAGCCAGGTGTGGTGGCAGGCGCCTGTAATCCCAGCTACTCAGGAGGCTGAGGCAGGAGAATCACTTGAACCTGGGAGGCGAAGATTGCAGTGAGCTGAGATTGTGCCACTGCACTCCAGCCTGGGCGACAGAGCGAGACTTGATCTCAAAAACACACAAAAAATTTACATCTGTATTCACAAAAGAAATTAACCTGTAATTTTCTTTCTTGTAATGCCTTTGTAATGATTTGGTATCAAATCATTTGGTATCAAATCAAATTAACAGGTTTCTGCTGGTCAAGAAAGAAGGACCCAAATAACCATTATCAGGAATGAAAAAGAGACATCACTGCAAAGCCTACAGACATTAAAAATAATCATAAGGTACAAAGAAATAAAGAGTGTAGAGGAGCGATTACTGGCGGTTCGTTAATGGGCACAGAGTTTCAGATTTACAAGATGTACAGAAGGACATGGGAAGTTTTCCTCTTTTTCTAGTCTCAGGACAAATTTGTGGAAGACTGGTGCTACTTTTTCCCTTAAAAATTATACAGAATTCATCAATGAAATAATCTAGGCCTAGAGTTTTTCTTTGAGGAAATATTTTATTTTATTTTATTTTATTTTTTTTTTAGACGGAGTCTCCTTGTGTCGCCCAGGCTGGAGTGCAGTGGCCGGATCTCAGCTCACTGCAAGCTCCGCCTCCCGGGTTTTTACGACATTCTCCTGCTTCAGCCTCCCGAGTAGCCGGGACTACAGGCGCCCGCCACCTCGCCCGGCTAGTTTTTCGTATTTTTTAGTAGAGACGGGGTTTCACCGTGTTAGCCAGGATGGTCTGGAACTCCTGACCTCGTGATCCGCCCGTCTCGGCCTCCCAAAGTGCTGGGATTACAGGCTTGAGCCACCGCGCCTGGCCAAGGAAATATTTTAAACTATGGATTCAATTTATTACCTAGATGTAGGAGAATTTAGGTTTCCTATTTTTTCCTGTATCAATTTTGGTACTTTGTATTTTTCAAAATCGTCATTTTCAGAATTTACTAACAATGTTCTCATAACCCCATTTGTGTGTGCATGTGTGTGGTAAAAAGCATATAAAATTTGCCATCTCAACCATTTCTAATTATTTATTTTAGTTTTTGTCCATTGAAGCATTTTACTTTTTAATTTAATTTAAAACCTTTTTTTTTGAGACATGATCTCCTCTGTTGCCCAGGCTGGAGTGCAGTGGTGCAATCACGGCTCACTGCAGTCTTGACTTCCTGGGCTCAGGTGATTCTCCCGCCTCAGCCTCCGGAGTAGCTGAGACCACAGGCATACTCCACCATGCCGGGCTAATTTTTTCTATTTTTTGTAGAGACGGAGTTTCACCATGTTGCCCAGGCTGGTCTCGAACTCTTAGGCTCAAGCGATTCACCTAAGAGGCATTTTAATTTTAAGTATGTATTACATTGCTAGATAAAGAATCCCAGAATTTTCCCACCTGTGTGTTTTTTTGTCTTGCTTCTTCATGGTCCATGTTGCCAGCTAAGGTTGTTAGTAAAATGAATCCAAACTGTCAGAATGGGAGCAGATTGTTCTGCCATTTTTTCCTAGATCTTTGAGCTGCACATCAAAGTTGGGGCTGATTACTGACCACTTGTTTAACCTGCCTGTGAAGTTCACAACAATGTTCCCAGTTCTGTGATTATCAGGTTTCAAATTTGCCAACGGAATCATGCTTCATCATCACAGTTAGAAACCGAATGATGACTCTGCAGCACGGCCGAATGAGAACCTGGTGTTGGCTTCTCCTTCAGGCACTGCGGACACGCTTGAGAGCATCGGCCTCCACATTCGCGCACAGCAGCGTGGCGGCGTGGAAAGATGGTGGAAACAGCTCAATCATTTTAAAGTATACGGTTCAGCAGTGGTAAATATATTCACATAATTGTGAAACAAATCTCCAGAACTTTTTCATCTTGCAAATCTGAAACTCTACACCCATTAAATAACCCCCTGGTAATCGCTCCTCTACACTCTATGTCTTTGTACCTTATGATTATTTTTAATGTCTGTAGGCTTTGCAGTGATGTCTCTTTCATTCGTGATAACGGTCATTTGGGTCTTCTTTCTTGACCAGCAGAAACCTGTTAATTTTATTAGTTGTTTTAAAGGAACAACTTTTTGTTTGGTTGATTTTTTTCTTTCGTTTCCTTTTTTTTTATTTTTTATTTTTTGAGACAGGGTCTGACTCTGTTGCCCAGGCTGGAGTGCAGTGGCGAGACCATCACAGCTCACTGCGAACTTACGGGTTCGAGTGATCCTGCTGCCTCAGCCTCCCAAGTAGCCGGCCTACAGCTGCCCGCTACCACATCCGGCCACATCCGGCTACTTTATTTTTATTCTTGTAGAGATTTTTCGTGCTATGTTGCCCAAGCTGGTCTCAAGCTCCTGGCTTAATGTGATCCTCAGCCTCCCAGGTCATGTAATTCCAGGATTACAGGCATGAGCCACCATGCTCGGCTTGGTTGATTTTTTTTCTATCGTATATTTGTTTTTCCACTGAATTTATGTAAGATCTTTATTTCCTTCCTTTGATTTAGTTTGTTGTTGTTTAAGAGAAATGCTTAGAAGTTTTCACTAGGCTTTCTAGATTTAAGGTCACAGATTTCTCTCTAACATGGCTTTAGCTGCATTACGTAAGTTTTGATATGTCACACTTCTATGACCATTCAAATGAAACATTTAAAAATAATTTCCACTGCGATTTCTTCTTTGATTCATGAGTTTTTCTTCTGGAAGTATATTGTTTAATTCCAAACTTTTGGGGATCATTCTAATTATCTTTTTGTTATTGATTTATAACTTAATTCCGCTGGTCAGAAAAAATACTCTGTACAGATTTCAATCCTTACATATTTGTTGAAATTTATCATCCAGCCTACAGTCTATCTTAGTAAATAATCTATGTGCACTTGAAAAAAATATATACCCTGTAGTTGAGGAGGGCTATATATGTTAATTACATCTTATCTGTTAATTATATGTTAATTACATCTTGTCTGTTAACTGTGATGTTCAAATCTTCTAGATCCCTGGGGACCATCTGTCTGATGATCTATCATTTTACTTTCATTTTATTTTCTATCATCTTACTTTCAACATTTCTGTTTCTTTTCATTAAAGATATGTCAACACATGTGTGTGTGTGTATAAATTTTAAATCTATCTTTGAGTATTTAATTATTCATTTGTACTCATTACTAACGTGTTGGGACTTAAATCCATAATTACATGACCTATTTTCTGTTTGTCTCACTGGTCCTATACTCCTCTCCTGCAAGTTTTTTCCTCTTCTTTTAGATGACTTTTTGTTATTACAGTTTTCTCTCTATTAGTGTATTATATATTACTTTACAATGCTTTTAGTGGCCATGCTAGCCTAGAGATCATTTTACTATTTTTTTAGTTGTTACCCTGGATTATGACATGTATCCTTGATTTGTTAAAATCTAATATAAATGAGTGCTTTTACTCATTCCTGGACAATGCAAGTATGTTAGAGCAGTTTTACCTCGTTTATCCCTCCCACCTTTTGTGCAACTGATGTCAAGTGATCTCCACACGAGATGAGTGTTAGTGTCTCACACATCGAGCATCACTTACGTTTCCCACTTGTGTTTCCTTTCTGCTGTTTATTCTTGCTGCATCTCTGTGTTTCCATCTGGAATCCTCTTCCTTCTGCCTGAAGAACTAGCTCTTAGTATCTCTGTTTGCTGGAAAATGTCTTATTTCATCTTTTTTTCTCTTATTTTATTTTGAGACTGGGTCTCGCTCTGTCACCCAGGCTGGAGTACAGAGGCACGATCATGGCTCACTGCAGCCTTGACCTCCTGGGCTCAAGCTATCTGAGGCCTCAGCCTCTGAGCAGCTGGGACTACAGGTGTGTGCTACCATACCCAGATAATTTTAAAAAATTTTTTGTAGAGATGGGGTCTTGCTATGTTGCCTGGCTGGTCTTGAACTCCTGAGCTCAAGTGATCCTCCCGCCTCAGACTCCCACACTGCTGGGACCCATGCTGGGCTAATATTTTCTATTTTAATTTTTTGTAGAGATGGGGTCTCACCATGTTGCCCAGGCTTGTCTTGAACTCCTGAGCTGAAGTGATCCTCCTCTCTTAGCCTCCCAAAGTGCTGGGATTACAGGTGTGAGCCACCACACCTAGCCAACTTTATTTTCAACCTAGTCAACTTTATTTTCAATGGCTTCCCACTAGACGTTTAGGTTGGTAGATATTTTTCCTCCCACTACTTTACTATTTTCTGGTTTCTGTCAAGATACCAATTGTCAGCCTTTCATTGCTACTTTAAAGTAAAGCATCTCTTGATTGAAAAAGGAAAAACAAAGCTGGAAGATTCAAACTTCCCAATTCTAAGACTTTCCCAATTCTAAGACTACCATAAAATTACAGCAAACAAGACAGCATGGTACTGCCATCAACACTACCATAAAATTACAGCAAACAAGACAGCATGGTACTGCCATCAACACTACCATAAAATTACAGCAAACAAGACAGCATGGTACTGCCATCAACACTACCATAAAATTACAGCAAACAAGACAGCATGGTACTGCCATCAACACAGACACACAGATCAGTGCAGTAAAACTGAGAGTCCAGAAATAAACTCATACATCTATGGCCAAGGGTTCCAAGACCACTCAATGGGGGAAAAGAAGAGTCTCTTCAAGAAATGGTATTGAGAAAACCAGATATCCACATGCAAAAAATGGAGTTTGACCCCCTACTTCACACCATACAAAAATATTAACTCAAAATGGATCAAATACCTAAATGTGAGTTCTAAAATTATAAAACTGATGGAAGTTTTTGCGACCACCAGTTAGTCAATGGTTTCTTAGTTTTGACACCTAAAGCATAAGCAACCAAATAAAAAAACAGACAAATTGGATATCATCACAATGAAAGACTTGTGCTTTGAAAGATGCTATCAAGAAGATGAATAGACAACTTGTAGAATGGAGAAAACATTTGTAGATCACATATCTGATAAGGGCCTAGTATCTGGAATGTATAAAGAAACTCTTACAACTCAACAGCAAAAAGAAAACCTGATTAAAAAATGGGCAAAGGACTTAAATTACATTTCTCCAAAGAAGATATATGAGTGGCTGACTTGACGCACGTAAAAAGATGCTCAGCTTCACTAGTCATTAGGGAAATGCAAATCAAAACCATGATGAGATGCCATTCACACTCGTTAGAAATGGCTATAATTTTAAACAAGGAGGGGGGATAACAAGTGTTGGAGAGGAGGGAGAGAAATCAGAACCCTTGTACATTGTTGGCAGGAATGTAAAATGTTTTAGCCATTGTGGAAAAGCGTTTGGCGGTTCCTCAAAAAGTTAAAATAGAATTCTATGACCCAGCAATTCCACTGCCAGGTATGTAATCCAAAGAACTTAAAACAAGGATGCAAACAGATTCTTGCAAACCAATGTTCATGGCAGTATTGTTCCTAACGGTTAAAAGGTGGAAACAACCCAAATGTCCATCAGTGGATGAGGAGATGAACAAATTGTGGTGTAGACATACAATGCACTATTATTCACACAAAAAATGAAGTGTTGATATATGCTTTCAATGCGTCTGCGTGTGTGTGTGTGTGAGAGAGAGAGAGAGAGAGAAAGAGAGAGAGAGAGATAGAGAGAGAAAGAGAGACAGAGAGGGTCTCACTCTGTCACCTAGGTTGGAGTGCAGTGGCCTGATCACGGCTCCATAACCCCCGACTCCCGGGCTCAAGTGATCCTCCCACCTCAGCCTCCCGAGTAGCTGGGACTACAGATATGCGGCACCACACCTGGCTAATTTTTGTATTTTTTGTAGAGTTGGGGTTTCGCCACATTGCCCAGGTTGGTCTTGAACTCCTGTGCTCAAGCAATCCACCCTCCTTGGTCTCTCAAAGTACTGGGATCACACGCACGAGTCACCACTGCACCCGGCCCTTCCAATGAATCTTGAAAACATTATGGTAAGTGAAAGAGGCCAAACACAAAAGGTCACATATTTTGCATGATTCAATTTATGTGAAGTACCAGAATAGGTATATCATGGGGACAGAACACGGATTGGTAGTTGTCAGGGGCTGGAGGATGCAGAATGGGGAGCAACTGCTTACTGAGTAGGGGGTTTCTTTTTGGGGTGATGAAAAGCTGTGGAGCTAGAAAGGGTAGTGGTTACACACCATTGTGAACATCACGAGGAGTAGTGTTTACCTACATTGTGAACATCTTGGTGGTGTTTACACACCATTGTGAACATCTGCGGTGGTGGTTACACACCATTGTGAACATGCGAGGGTGGTGGTTACACACCATTGTGAACATGCGAGGGTGGTGGTTACACACCATTGTGAACATGCGAGGGTGGTGGTTACACACCATTGTGAACATGTGAGGGTGGTGGTTACACACCATTGTGAATATGCTAAATGTCACTGAATTGTTCACTTCTTCATTTATTTTCACCAAACACATTCTCATTTCTCTTCTGTTTTTAGGCAAATGACACAGACCTAGTTTACCAGCTTTACACTTTAAAACCTAAGCTTAACATTATATATTTAAATAATTGTAAAAATGAAGTTGCCAGCATTCATGCACAATTAGAAAACATCCTTGATTTATATTAAACCAGAAATGTATTATCATTATTCCATTAATACCTTTCACTACTAAATACTGAAAAAATTGAAATTATTTCTGTAGAAGACTCACCCTGGCAATATTAACTTCACAGCAGGCTGACACTGCATGGTTCACATTTCAGACAAAATGGAAAAGCAGAGTCGTGCTGGTGTTAGGGTACAATCTTGTCCTGCCACTGAAGAGTCAAGGATCAAAAGTGCATACACAGGCCAGGCATGGCAGCTCACGTCTATAATCCCAACACTTTGGGAGGCTGAGGTGGGCAGATCACCTGAGGTCAGGAGTTCAAGACCAGCCTGGCCAACAGGGTGAGACTCCCTCTCTACTAAAAATACAAAAATTAGCCGGGCATGGTTAGTCACAGCTGCTTGGGAGGCAGAGGCAGGAGAATCGCTTGAACTCAGGAGGCAGAGGTTGCAGTGAGCTGAAATCACGCCACTGCACTCCAGCCTGGGATACAGAGCAAGACTCTGTCTCAAAAATAAATAAATAAATGAAAGAATAAAAGTGCATATAGAGATTTATAACAACTTTAAAGACAGAAAAAAATGGTCCTATTATGTGGTCCTAACAATAAACTCAAAAGTTTATGACAAATAGGGGCTCTGTGAGTTGTCAATCAATACTTTAGGTACAATTCTACCAATAGTTGAGTTCATTTGAAATACTCAAAAAAATGTTCCTGTTAACCCTCAGATGGTGCTTCTGTAGCTGAACATTGTTTGACGCATGCATTGAATGACTTCGCATCCGAGCGCAGCAGCTGCTCCTTACCGCTGGCCCTCTTCTCCCATTTCTACCCTTTCTCCACCATTCTCAACAGCTCTCTTTTTAGTGATGTTTCTGCCATAAACCATTTCTAGTAGAAGCTGATATAGATTTGAAGTTGCCATTCCACTACCACAAATAACATGGAAGAGAACGAAGTGAGGCCCTGTGACCTAGTGATCTAAATGAAGAAAATCTTCATCAAAAGAAGAAAATCCGGCCGGGCGCGGTGGCTCACGCCTGTAATCCCAGCACTTTGGGAGGCCGAGACGGGCGGATCACGAGGTCAGGAGATCAAGACCATCCTGGCTAACACGGTGAAACCCCGTCTCTACTAAAAATACAAAAAACTAGCCGGGCGTGGTGGCGGCGCCTGTAGTCCCAGCTACTCGGGAGGCTGAGGCAGGAGAATGGCGGGAACCCGGGGGGGCGGAGCTTGCAGTGAGCCGAGATGGCGCCACTCACTCCAGCCTGGGCGACAGAGCGAGACTCCGTCTCAAAAAAAAGAAGAAAATCCACTTCCAAAAGACGGAAATCCACTGAAAGCGGAGAAAAATGATTCACTCCCTTGCCGACCCATTTGATGCCCAAAAAAGTCCTCAAATGGGTCTTCAAAGAAGTTGACTGAAAATGGGTCCCTCCCACCAAAAAATTCCCTGAAGACATCATCTGAGTTACAGTGTGAATCAAACGCAAACGGACGCCAAAATGCACTCCACCTCCTCCTCCTCTGTCTAATCCTTCTTTGTCATAAACGTCCCTTTTGTTGTTGTTGTTGTTGTTTTTAGCATCAGACAGCAGCGCCTCATACGCCTCCACTATTCATCTGAATTTTTTTTTTTTGAGCGCCCAGTCTGGCTCAATAGCAAACTGATGTGGGATCTCAACTCACTGCAAGCTCCGCCAGGTCAAATTCTCCTGCCTCAACTTCAACAACTGAACCTGGCATCTCGCTCCCGGCAATACCCTAACTAACATTTTTAGTAGTGTCAGGACTTTTATCTGGGTGCCACATCAGTGCCACTCTCCAACATGCCTTTTTAACATCCTCAGGCCAGGCATGTCTGCACACCTGGACCTTTGCAGTGACCATCGTGCTTAACAGATGGTTGGAATGGGCAAGGGTGCAGGTGGTGGCATTGGCAGTGGCTCCTCACTTTCCTGAACTGTTCACTTCCTTTTCTTTTTTTTTTTTTGAGTTGGAGTCTCGCTCTGTCACCCAGGCAGACAGTGCAAGGGTGTGATCTCGGCTCACTGCGACCTCCACCTCCCGAGTTCAAGAGATTCTCCTGCCTCAGTGTAATGAGTAGCTGGGATTACAGGTGCCCGGCACCACGACCAAATAATTTTTGTATCTTTAGTAGAGATGGGGTTTCACCATGTTGGCCAGGCTGGTCTTGAACTCCTGACCTCATGATTCACCCGCCTTGGCCTCCCAAAGTGCTAGGATTGCAGGCATGAGCCACCACGCCAAGCCCAAATTGTTCATTTTCAAATGGTTACTTTTATGTTATGTGAATTTCATCTCAATTTTTAAAAATTTACAAAGTGAGATAAAGTATCTTTCTGTCTGCCTTTAAGTTTTTCTGTGCTTAATTGACTGTGATATGTCTTGGTGTGGTTTTCTTTTTCTTACCTCTGCTTGGTGTTCCCAGTACTTCTTTAATCTGTAGTTTGATGTCTTTTGTCAGGTTTGAAAAACTGTGTCATTATCTCTTCAAATACTGCTTCTGCCTCATTCTCTGTCTTCTCTCCTTCTACGACTTGAATTTCATGCATATTTTTTCATCATCTAAAGACTCATGCCTTTTTCTGCATTTTTCTTCTCATTTTTTTGCTTCAGCTCAGATAGTCTCTCCTGACCTGCACTCCAGTTCATGCATCCTCTCTTAGCCGTGTTTAAGTTGATGTTAAACCCTCTATTGAGTTCTTCCTTTCAATTAATATATTTTTCAGTCTTCTTATTTCCTTTTGATTCTTTGTTATTTCCAGTTATTTGTCATCGGTTTTCTGAACACAATTAGTTTAAAAGTCTGTTCTTGTATTTTGAATAGTTAGATTTCTTGGGGATCTTTTTTTTTTTTTCCTTTTTGGTCATTTGGTCTTATCTCCTGGCATGCCTTTTTTGTTTGGTTGGTTTTTAATGGATTGCTGGACAGTGTATACGAGAAACAGAGATAATCTGATGTTGCTGATGGTGACCTTTCTCCAGAGGACTTCCCACTGCCTCTGGAAGTGGCATATCACTTTTAGAATATGGGCATATCACTTTAATCTAATTAGAGATTGAACAGATTCAAAGTTGGGCTTCTGTCTTTGAGATGAGTCAAATTCTGGTTCAACCTCCAGTTCCAGGCTGTAGCCCTTTGGGGATCCCAGTGGAAGGCCTGGGATGCTTATCAGGGTTTTCTGCTTGGTGGGCCATGAATTCCAAGTTTCATCTCCCAAGCCCAATAAGACTGCTTGAACTTTCCTTATCTCTCCGTCTTTTGGCCATCACTTTCTGGTCACTTCTCAGTCACTGCTTATGAATTGGTAGATGCCACAAGAAAAAAAGTAGTGTTGAATACTGGATTCATTTTATTTATTTATTTATTTATTTTTTGAGACGGAGTCTCGCTCTGTCGCCCAGGCTGGAGTGAGCGGCGCCATCTTGGCTCACTGCAAGCTCCGCCCCCCGGGTTCCCGCCATTCTCCTGCCTCAGCCTCCGAGTAGCTGGGACTACAGGCGCCCGCCACCACGCCCGGCTAGTTTTTGTATTTTTAGTAGAGACGGGGTTTCAGCGTGTTCGCCAGGATGGTCTCGATCTCCTGACCTCGTGATCCGCCCGTCTCGGCCTCCCAAAGTGCTGGGATTACAGGCTTGAGCCACCGCGCCCGGCCGAATACTGGATTCATATCTCTGTACCTCCCTTTTCTCTAGGATCTTTGCTCCTCAAGTCATCACTGCACTGATAGCTCTTTAGTTTCTTAAAATAAAATGTTTTAAAAATACTTTTTCCATATTTCTAGTTCTTCTTGATATGATAGTTGCACCACAACAAGCTAGTCTGACATTACCAGAAAGAGAAACCTGATAAACTTATTACCTGTGGCTCAGAGTTTCCTTAATGTGGCTTAAAGTCCCATCTAGACTTTAGAATACTGACACTGATTAACGGAATTTAAAAAATGAAATACAGCAGTACATTCTGCAAGTCTCTGTAAAACGTAAGAACCTGATTATATCTGTTATCCTATTTGCTGTTTTATATGTCTTTCTTTCTCAGTAAGACCATAAACTCCCCATGGGCACAACTCCGATGTAGTTTATTTGTTTCTTCACATCATGCCAATAAATATTCCATTAAACTGAATTGAGTAGATGTATACTATTCTAATTAGAGTCACTAATTTGTGTCCAAATAGGTTTAACTTGGAACCATCTCAGTATGAAATAAAGAGGGCGCTGGCATCAAGAAACAATGAAGCAGCTGAAAATTAACCACCAGGTGTTATTTCTGTCCCATCAGTTACGGTAGTTAGATGGCCTTAATGAAGATTACAAAGATTTTAAATAACTGAGATACTCATCAGTTGAGGACTGATTCAATATACAATGCATTTATCAATATTAAAGAGACTGAGGCAGACAGATCTGTATGCACTGATATGGAAAAATCTCCAAATTTTGGAAAAAAAGAATATATGGTCCACATATTCTTTTTGGAAAATCTATAGTATTATATGTTCTTAGTCTCAAATTTCAGTAACTGTTTTTGGATTAAGTTCTAGAAAATAGCAAGTGGAAGCCCATCTAAGCCTTGAAATTACAAGCTTGAGTAAGAAAGAATTTGACACTTTATAGGGAATTGTTGATGTGGATGCAAAAAGAGAATAGAATTCTATACAGTAAAGCCATTTAGGAGAAAATTTTCAGGTTACTAAGAAGACTGAAAGCCTAAGTTTTAGCTGTTTAAACTGTAATCCTGAGAGCATATTCATGAAGTCCCTTTCTGAGACTTCTGGACTTCAAAGATGTGATGTTTTCTTCAGAGATGTAATTTTTCTTAGAGCATCCTCTGCTAATTTGCTGCTATGGATGACATATTTCCAGTTATGTGTAACTCTTTCCTGTGGATATAAGATAGGACTTTTTGTTTGACAGAAGAGCCTCAAAAATATCGTTTCTTCTGGCCGGGTGTGGTGGCTCAGGCCTGTAATCCCAGCAATTTGAGAGGCTGAGGGGGGCGGATTGCGAGGTCAAGAGATCGAGACCATCCTGGCCAACATGGTGAAACACCGTCTCTACTAAAAATACAAAAATTAGTTGGGCGTGGTGGCACGTGCCTGTAGTCCAAGCTACTCAGGAGGCTGAGGTAGGAGAATAGCTTCAACCAGAAAGGCGGAGGTTGCAGTGAGCTGAGATTGTGCCACTGCACTCCAGCCTGGTGACAGAGCGAGACACTGCTATCCAAAAAAAAAAAAAAAAAAGTCTTCCTTTGGGCTAAAGGAAAATGGACAGGTCACTGACCAGTAGGTGACTGGTTTTATGACTATGTGCGGGAGATATTTTGTTGGGGATGTGTGTGAAAGCATATGCTCATACAGACACAAAATCTCTTTGGAAGTGTATACACAAGGCACAGGCAACAGAGACTGCCAGGCGAGGTCTGGGACACTGCGGTCAGGGAGAGCCTGACATGGACTTTCTACCTGCCAAACTTTTTTACTATTTTTATTTTTTGTCATGTGTACTTATTAGTTATTCAGAAAAACAATTTAAAACAATTTCAAAGTAGAAGAAAAAGGGGATAAAGAGGAAAAGGCATAACACTTATGTATAATTTCACAACAAGCTGCCTGCAAGATAGATGTGTCATTATTTCATACACAGAAAAGGTGAGGCTCAGAGAGAGAAAATAACTTACTCAAAATCATAAAGCTAAAACTAGAATCCAGGTAAAGCTGAACCCAAAGCCAAGTTATCTTTCAGTCTTGTGTTCTCATAAGTAACTTACGTGGCAGCTACGATTAAACTGCAAAATATATTTAACAGTGATTAAAATTCCTGAATTGCAACACTGTTTACTGATTTAAGAGCTTATGCTGCTTAAGAAATGGCAATGTAAATGAGAAAATACTTTTTCTAAGGCAACAGAAATGTAATTAAAATTCAAAAACTTCTCAAGGTCTTTACAAAGGTTCCATGTAACTAACCACTTCTCTTTATTTCTGAGAAATTTTTTTTTTTTTTTTGGAGACAGAGTCTTGCTCTGTCACCCAGGCTGGAGTGCAGTGGCATGATCTTGGCTCACTGCAACCTCTGCCTCCTGGGTTCAAGCAATTCTCCTGCCTCAGCCTCCCGAGTAGCTGGGACTATAGGTGCCCACCATCACACCTGGCTAATTTTTGTATTGTTAGTAGAGATGGGGTTTCACCATATTAGCTTAGAGGCTGATGCCGAACTCTGGCCTGGTGATCCACCATACTCGGCCTCCCAAAGTGGTGGGATTACAGGCATGAGCCACCCAGCCTTATTTCCTAAAAGAAATTTTTTTTTTTTTTTTTTTTTTTGAGACAGAGTCACCGGCTCTGTCGCCCAGGCTGGAGATGCAGGGCGGGATCTCCGGCTCACGCTGCAAGCTCCGCCTCCGGAGTTCGTCATTCTGCTGCCTCAGCCTCCCGAGTAGCTGGGACTACAGGCACCATGCAGCCCGGCTAATTTTTTGTATTTTTAGCCAGTAGAGGCGGGGTTTCACCGTGTTCGCCAGGATGGTCACCGATCTCCTGACCTTGTGATCCGCCGTCTCGGCCTCCCAAAGTGCTGGGATTACAGGCTTGAGCCACCGCGCCCGGCCTTATTTCTCAGAAATTTTAAGTCTTAAGTGTTCAGTGCTCTTTCCAAACTAACTAAACTAAAGGATCTGACAAATTTTAAGATTTTCATGATGGAAACTTCATTGTGTTACCTTAGTTGACTTAATAATGTTATGTACAGATCTATCTTTTGTATCTCCTTAAAAGAATTAATAATGCTCCAATTTACTCAATTTTAAAAATTTTTTTATTTTTTGAGATGGAGTCTCGCTCTGTCGCCCAGGCTGGAGTGCAGTGGCGCGATCTCGGCTCACTGCAAACTCCGCCTCCTGGGTTTACGCCATTCTCCTGCCTCAGCCTCCCTGCAAGCCACCATGCCTGGCTAAATTTTTTTTTTTTTTTTAAATTTTTGTAGAGACAGAGTCTCCCAGTTCCTCAGGGGGCTGAGGTGGGAGGATCTCTTGAGTCCCAGAGTTTGAGGCTGCAGCGAACCACAATCACACCACTCCAGCCTGGGTAACAAAGTGAGACCCTATGACTGATGTTCCTTCAGTAAGTCTCAGTTCCCCTGTGCTTCCCAGCAGCATTTCGCTGTCCCCCAAGGGACTTTTCAAATGCCATTTGGGCGACACTGTTTCTTGTATTGATAAACAAACTCCAAGCTCCTACAGTGCAAACCCCTACAGTCACGGTAAGTACGCGACCAAAGGCCACGTGCTGAAAACTAACTTTTCTGGATCTGAAAAGAAAGCAAGCATTCGTGCCTTTGAATTCTGAGTGATTCTTCACCGTCCACGTGTCTAGGTTGTTCTTACTGTAGCCACGCGGGGTCTGTGTGTGGTCATGAGGGAAGAAGCCGCATCAGGCCCTCTTCCTGGCCCACAGTGAGAAACCCCGTTTCAAAATGCTTGCCTTTGCTCAGGGAAGACGATGGACATTTCCCTTAAATGGAACTTTTATAAAAAAAAAAAAACAAACAAACTTTAAGGTAAAGAAACAAGAGTAAAGAAAGTGGATAATTTCTACAAACGTACTAGCTTTCTTCTTAGTCTTCTTGAAGCCTCAACAGATCGGCCAGTACAGCACACCCATTGGGGATCTTTTCATCAGCTGGGTTTGCCTTTATCTTTCTTTAGCCTCAGGCTGATCTCGGGGGGTGGGTTGTCACCCTAGCTCCTGTTATTTCTACCTGTTTTTTCACCTCCTTGACAAATAAAGTACTCTCCTTACAGGACCTCAGCACCTTTCTCCTGCCGAGGATGCAGTGTTGAGTGCAACTGAGGCAACCCTATTGTACTGAGTGAATTCTTCACAGAGGTCTCCATACCTGGGTTTCTAGAATCTTCTCATCACTGATAAAACTGTCTTCACCATTCTTGCCTCCTGGTTTGTTGGGTGAGGCAGTTTCCATATCGAAATATTTTCAACTAGCAATTCTATCTTTAGCAACCCCACTATTTTACTATTTTCAGGACCAGTCTGCATTCAGACGACACCTTCCAAAATGCATGGGCCTCCTAACTGCTGCCCACAGGAAAGTCTGTGCCCTGTAACATCACCATCCAGCCGCAGGACACGTCTGTCACCCACCCAACCTGTGTCCTAAATCAAGCCCAGCACACTTCCCAGCCTTTTCCACCATCACGCTCTGCACACTAGCGACCACTGGTCAGGACTCCCCACGGCCTGCCCCTGAAACTTGGTGAGCTTTTCTAAGAGGCAGATAGAATGGGGCTTAGAACACAGACCTTGGGGCCAGCTTATGTGTTGAAATCCAGCCTCTGCTACTTACCAGCAGGGCAACCTTGGCAAGTTACTGGATTTCTCCAAGCCTGTTTCCTCATCTGTAAAATGGAGTTAATAAGAAGGCTGTTGCAAGGATTTAATGAGTTAATACAGCAAAATGTTTCAAAGAGTACCTAGCACACAGTTAAGCACTGTGTGTGTAAGCTATTATTATTATACACTATTATTGAATAAGTGTGTGTGTGTATATGTAAGTATATAGTAGGTATACATTGATATGGCATATACATACTGCATATGGTATATATATCTCTACACAATGGGCTATATTATACATACAGCATATCTATATACACAGGCTATATATGCACATATGAATATGGGTGTGTGTGTGTAGCTCAGCCTTCAAATAGCTACCTCCATTCGCTTCTCCTGTTTTTACCCCAAGACTCTGAATTGCTCCAGGGTGAGGGCTGTGCACACAATAGACCGTGGTCAACTGTCTGCAGGCTGGAGGGTATCAAGTAGTTAGGAGCATTGACTCTGGACTGCCTGGTCTCATTCTGACTTTGCCCCTTAACAGGTACGTGAACTTGGGCAAGAAAGTTGAACATTTTGAACCATCAGTTTTCTTCATTTGTAAAATAGGAAACCAACGGTATCTTCTCATTAAGATATTGCAAAGATTAAAATGATCATATATGTAAACAACTCAGCATGCTACCTGGCACACCCTAAGTGATCGGGAACCCCTAGCAATAGTTAATAGTTTCTCCCTGCCCAGCTTCATGGCAGATCTAGAATGGCAGTCTCTATTTCACTGGGACTCTTTATTCTTTGTTCTATTTGTTGCTATTAAGTTCTACTCTTAAAATGTCTTGGCCTGGTGCATTGGCTCATGCCTATAAACCCAGCACTTTGGAGGCTGAGGCAAGTGGATCATGAGGTCAGGAGATCGAGACCAGCCTGGTCAGCATGGTGAAACCCCCGTCTCTACTAAAAATACAAAAATTAGCCGGGCGTGGTGGCAGGTGCCTATACAGTTACTTAGGAGGCTGAGGCAGGAGAATTACTTGAATTCAGGAGGTGGAGGTTGCCGTGAGCCAAGATCACGCCACTGTATTCCAGCTTGGGCGATAGAGGGAGACTGTCTCAAAAGAGAGAGAGAGAAAAAAAAATGTCTTGACAAGGAACTTGGCATAACCAAATAATTTGGAAATAAAAAGTCAAGGAAGTTTCAGGATCTTTTCCCAATTATTTTTAAAGTCTGAAGTGACAACCTGGCTAGCCAATGAGAAATTTGATTTAATGCATTTATCAGGCTAGCTAAGACTGCCTTAAGCTGCTGGGTAGAATCAGGGGCACTGCTTTCCTGTGGAGGGTCTTCAGATGACATTCTTTTTTTTTTTTTTTTTTGAGATGGAGTCTCGCTCTGTCGCCCGGGCTGGAGTGCAGTGGCCGGATCTCAGCTCACTGCAAGCTCTGCCTCCCGGGTTCACGCCATTCTCCTGCCTCAGCCTCCCGAGTAGCTGGGACTACAGGCGCCCGCCACCTCGCCCGGCTAGTTTTTTGTATTTTTTAGTAGAGACGGGGTTTCACCATGTTAGCCAGGATGGTCTCGATCTCCTCACCTCATGATCCACCCGCCTCGGCCTCCCAAAGTGCTGGGATTACAGGCTTGAGCCACCGCACCCGGCCCTCAGATGACATTCTTATCAACTTCTGACCAACTTGGCCAATGCTTCCTTGAAATAAATTTTTTTTTTTTTGAGATGGAGTCTCGCTCTGTCGCCCAGGCTGTAGTGCAATGGTACCATCTCAGCTCACTGCAACCTCTGCCTCCTGGGGTCAAGTAATTCTCCTGGCTCAGCCTCCTGAGTAGCTGGGATTACAGGTGTGCACCACCATGCCTGGTTAATTTTTGTATTTTTAGTAGAGACAGGGTTTCGCCATGTTGGCCAGGCTGATCTCAAACTCCTGACCTAGGGGATCTGCCCACCTAGGCCTCCCAAAATTGCAGGGATTACAGGCCTGAGCCACCGTGCCCAGCCAATTTCTTTTTTTTTTTTTAAGACAGGGTCTTACTGTGATACCCAGGCTGGAGTGCAGTGGTGCAACCATAGCTCACTGTATCCTTGAACTCCTGGGTTCAAGCAATCTTTCTGCCTCCTGAGTAGCTAGGGCTGTAAGAACAAGCCACCATGCCCAGCTAATTTTTAAATTTTTTGTAGAGATGGGGTCTTGCTGTGTTGCCCAGGCTGAAAATACTTTAGAAAAATACTTTTTTTAAAAAAAAAGAAAGAAAAAACAAAGACAAAACAACCTATGTCTCTTGCATTACAAGTTTTCCCAAGAAGGGTTTAAAACTCTGAAATATCAGATTAAATTTTCATCTCGGATTTTTTAAATAGTAAACAAAAATTATTCAACTTTATACATTGCTTCTATTTGTAAATCTGACTTCTTAGTTTGAAATTAAATAATTCAAACTTAAAGCTGTTGTAACTTTAAATTATCCTGAGACTTCAGAGGAATGTGGCTATGCAGCCTGCGTCACGTGGCATGCGGCTGCAACTTCTGCCTTTTAAAAATTCTGTAAATAGGCCGGCGCGGTGGCTCACGCCTGAATCCCAGCACTTTGGGAGGCCGAGGTGGGTGGATCACAAGGTCAGGAGATCGAGACCATCCTGGCTAACACGGTGAAACCTCGTCTCTACTAAAAATACAAAAAATTAGCCTGGTCTGGTGGCAGGCGCCTGTAGTCCCAGCTACTCGGGAGGCTGAGGCAGGAGAATGGCGTGAACCTGGGAGGCAGAGCTTGCAGTGAGCCAAGATCACGCCACTGCACTCCAGCCTGGGCAACAGAGTGAGACTCTGTCTCAAAAAAAAAAAAAAAATTCTGTAAATAATTAATACCAGAAATAAGACCCCTCAGATCACTGCCCCTCCTCAAGGAGCAATCTGTAATCAATCAGATCACTGTAACATACTCACTAGTCTCATATGGAAAATGGTATAATCTTGCCAAAACTTCTGTCTCTGCCTATGTAAATGATACCTTAACTTCTCCAGAGTGGAACACTGACCCCATTTGTTTGAAGCTGCTGTTTTCCTGGGTGGCCATCCTCAAGCTCTGTGCTTGAACAAACTCTATACTTTATGATATTTTCTGAATCTCATTATTTAAGGTTGACAGTTGATAGCATCATGGCTATTAAATAACTTTTTTTCTTTTTCTTGAGATAGAGTCTCACTCCATCACCCAGGCTGGAGTGAAATGGCACAATCTCAGCTCACTGCAACCTCCACCTCCAGGGTTCAAGCGATAGATTCTCCTGCCTCAGCCTCCCAAGTAGCTGGAATTACAAGCACCTGCCACCATGCCTGGCTAAGTTTTGTATTTTTAATAGGGGTGTGGTTTTGCCATGTTGGCCAGGCTGGTATCAAACCCCTGGGCTCAAGCGATCCACTCGCCTCAGCCTCCCAAAGTGTTGAGATTACAGGTGTGAGCCACCCCACCCAGCCTAAATAACTGCATTTTGATACTAACTGTATTTCTGGTTTTAGGAACAAAAATACATGTTTAAGGTGCACAAGCATGCACATGTGCACACAAAATACACCTTCATGGTTACTGAGACCATGATTAAATTGTGAAAAATTAATAATGTCTGTTAAATCGCAAAGTCACAAACAGGTTCAAATTTCAATGGCAGATGACAAATGTTCCCTAGGACTGATGGGAAGTCCCAATCTATTAATTCACTCATTTCACTTCTTAGCTCTTGCAAAAAATTCTCTATCTGGCCTTGAATAGCATTTATTTTTTTAAAGTCTTACTTAATACTATGACTTGAAATAATGTGAAAAGAAAGCACATTAAGTTAGTAGAAAGAGTAACACCGTCATTAACAGTCCTACGTCTCCTGATGTACTTCAGCATCTTCTGATGACTGCTGATGAAGGAAAATAATGAATCATCGTTAAATAAGGAGAGAAGGAAAGAAAAAGGAAGAACTGCTTTGATTTCCACGGAGACGAAACCAGGTGGGGAGGAACTATACCATGAATTTATGAGATATTACCAGAGGAAAAACCTTTTTACTGAGGAAGGTATCAATACAAGAGAGCTCACTCTAGAAAATAAGGCCAAACATGCTCGGCTGAACTTTGTCATTCTGAGTTGGCTGGTAATACCAGGAGGGCCACTGAACCAGGGACTCTTAATGGATAGAGGTGTATGAATAACCAGTGCAGCTTTAAACACTCTTCAACCCCATATGCACCTAACAACAGAGCCCCAAACTGCATGAAGCAAAAACAGACAGAATAAAAGGGAGAAACAGACAATTCGACAATACTAGAGATAATAATACTCACATTCAACAATTTCTAGAACTACAAAGAAAAACAAGGAAAGGGAAGATTTGAACAACACGATTAACTAGACCTAATACACATCTACAGAACAGTCTATCCAACAATAGCAGATATGTACATTCTTAAGTGCACATGGAACATTCTCCAGGACAGACCATGTTAGGTCACAAGAGAAGCCTTAATAAATTTATGATTGAAATCATACAAAGTATGTTCTCCAATACTGAATTTAGAATGAAACTGGCAATCTATAACAGAAGGAAATTTGTGAAATTTATGAACACACAGGATTCAAACAACATACTCCTAAATAACCAATGGGCCAAAGAAGAAATAACGGGAAACCAGAGATGAAATAAAAGCCACAACATACCAAAATTTACAAACGGGTGAAATAGGACTCAGAGGGAAATTTATAGCTATAAACAACTACATTAAATAAAAAAGACCTCAAATCAATAACCTCACCTTCTACCTTAAAAAAGAAAAAACTAAACCTAAACCAAGTAGAAGAAAGGAAATAAAGATTTGAGTAAGGCCAGGTGTGGTGGGTGAAGCCTGTAATCCTACCACTTTGGGAGGCTGAGGTAGGAGGATCATTTGAGCCAGGGAGTTCAAGGCTGCAGTGAGCTGAGACTGTGCCACTGCACTCCAGCCTGGGTGACTGAGCGAGACATGAGACGTCTCAAAAACAAAACAAAAAAACAAGATTTGAGTAAAAATTAATGAAATAGAGAATAGAAGAGAGAAAAATCAATAAAACAAAAAAGGATAAATTCCTAGAAAGATACAAATGACTCAAACTGTCTCAACCATAAACAGAAAACCTGAATAGGCCTCTAAGTGAGGAGAGAATGAGTTGGAAATCAAAAAACTTCCTACAAAGAAAAGTCCAGGACCAGATGGCTTCCAAATATCTAAAGAATTAACACAATTCTTCCTAAGATCTTCCAAAAAACAGAAGAGGAAAGAACACTTCATAATTGTTTATATGATGGCACTATACTACCAAGGTCAGAAAAGGACATAAGAATTAATTACACACCAATATTCCTTATAAATATAGATGCAAAAATCCTTGGCAAAATACTAACAAACTAAATCCAGCAAATATAAAGATTGCACATTATGACCAAGTGGGATTTATCCCAGGATTGGTTCCGTGTAAGAAAATCAATATAATACATCATATTCATAGGATAGAATAGAATAAAGGGCAAATTCACATGATCATCTCAATAGACACAAAGCTTTTGACAGAATCAAAAACTGTTTCATGATAAAAACGTTCAGTAAGCTAGAAATAGAAGGTAACTTTCTCAACTTGATAAAGGGAAACTTGATAATCTATGAAAGTCTTAATAGCTAACTTCATAATCAGTGGTGACAGATGGAAAGTTTTTCCCTACAAGATCACAACAACACATGGACGTCTGTTTGCACCATTTCCATTCAACAATCTACTATTTGAGGTTCTAGCCAGGAACAATTAAGCATGAGAATAAAATAAATAAGCATCCAGATTGGAAAGGAAGAAGAAAAATGATCTCTATGTGCAGATGACATGATCTTGTAGACAGAAAAGCCCAAGGAATCCACAAAAAAATGAGAATAATGAGTTCAGCAATGTTGAACTCATTGTTGAAAAAATGAGTTCAGCAATGTTGTAGGATAAAAGATCAATGTACGAAAATTAATCATAGTTCAACAGAAATTAAACATGTGGAACAATATCCCATGCTCATGAGCTGGAAGGCAATATTGTTGAGCCAGCAATGCTAACTAAAATGATCTACATATTCAGTACAATCCTTATAAAATCCTAGGTGTTTTTTTTTTTTTTTTAACAGAGATTGAGAAGTTGATTCTAAAATTCATTGAGAAATGCAAGGGACCCTGAATAAAGAAAACAAACTTGAAAAAGAACAAAGTTGGAGAACTCACACTTCCCAATTTCAAAACTTACTATGAAATCAATGGAAGAATTGAGAGTCCAGACATAAACTCACACATTATACTCAATTGATTTTTGACAAGGGTGCCAAGACCATTTAATGGATAAAAAGTCTCTTAAACAAATGGCACTGGGAAAACTGAACATCCACATGCAAAAGAATGAAGGTAAGACCCTTACCTTACACCATATACAAATATTAACTCAAAATGGATCATCAAAGATCTAAATGTAAGAGCAAAGACCATATTGTTCTTAGAAGTCATTGTGACCTTAAATTAGGTAATACTTTCTTAGACATCTAAAGTACAATCAACCAAAGGAAAAAACAGACATATTCAACTTCATCCAAATTTAAAACTTTATGCTTTGAAAGACACTACCAAGAAAGTGAATAAATAGAGAATGGGAGAAAATATTTCAAATCACCTGTCTGATAAAGGCCTAGTATCTAGAACATACAAAGAACTCTTACAACAAAAAAGTCCAATTTAAAAATGGGCAAACCACTGGGATAGACATTTCTCCAAAGAAAATAGAAAATGGCCAAAAGCACATGAAAAGATGTTGAATCTTTAGTCACTAGGGTAATGCATGTTAAAAACAGCTCCTTCACACCCACTATGACATCTATAAGAAAAAAGACAGGCAGTCACTGGTGTTAGGGAGGTTGTGAAGAAATTGCAACCCTCATACGTTCTTGGTGAGAATGCAAAATGGTGTAGCTGCTTTGAAGAATATTTTGGCAATTTCTCAAGAAGTTAAACATACAGTTATAACATAATCCAGCTATTGCACTCCTAGGGACATATCCAGAGAACTGAAAATATATATTCATGCCAAAATTTGTTCATGAATGTTTATAGCAACATTATTCATAACAGCCAAACAGTGGGAACAAGTCAAGCGTCCATCAGCAGAACAAAATGTGGTACATCCATACTATGGAGTGTTACTCAGCCACACAAAGAAGTACTGACACATGCTATAACATGTATGAACTGTGAACACATTATGCTAAGTCAAAGAAGCCAGACACAAAAAGCCACATACTGTATGGTTCTATTCACATGAAATGCCCAGAACAGGCAAATCCACAGAAACAATGAGTAGATTTCCAGGTTTCCAGGGCTGGCAGGGGTGAGTAGTTACTGTTAATGAATATGAGGTTTCTTTACGGCGTGATGAAAATGTTCTTGAATTTGATAGTCATGATGGTAGCATAACTTTGTGACTATACTAAAAACAACTGAAATATACACTCTACAAGGGTAATTTTATGGTATGTGAATTATATTTCAATTACCAAAATCCTTTCAGCCCCCTGCTGATTTGAGCATGACTACTGAAGTGAACCCGTTTTTAATAGGAATATATGTTCTCACTCCTCAGGTAGACTGAGGTAGAAGATTAAGAATTCACTGCTGCAAACACTTACAAATACTGAAAATCCTTCAAGAATATAATTCAATGTAACAAAATATTTTGAAATTCTCCTCATCAGTAAAGCAAAAATACTTCATTGGCACATGTAAAATTGCTCTCACCCTACTTTTTTGAATTTTCTGTTTTTAAAAGAACACAAAGTAGGTAAAAAAAAAAAAAAGATCTCAGACACATATAATTTATTACTAATTAGGTATGGCTTGGAAAATCTTTTTTACACTTATTCCTTCATTCCACAAATATTTATTGAGCACTTACTATGCGCAAAGCACTCTGTTGGGTGCAGAAGCACAGTGGGGAGCAAACGTTCCAAGCCCCTGCTGCTGGGGGTGCCGAAGCTCTGGGGAAGGCTGATCAAGCACAAAGAAGAAATTATTAGAGAGTGAATGTCCACACTGAAGAATGAGTGAATCAACTGACCACCCTAAGCGGCATCACCAGCAGCACGTCCCACTCTTGCGCCCTATGTGGGCAGGAGCCCGTGTGAAGACACCAAGAGTAAGTGTCAGTCCCTGTTCCTCTCACGGGAGCCAGGAGCACATTCTGTCTCTGAAACACAAACAAGTGCAATCCGGGTCTGCGATCTCCAAATCAGCCCTCAAAACACAGGTCTGGTTAATAATACTCAACAGCACAGTCTTTTCATTTTATTATTTATTTCTTTTAATACAAAGCTTTGGCATTAGCAATTTTATGAAAAAATAAAATGTACTAAAAATAAATGCTTGTGTGGCATGATTGGTAAATGATGCACAAAAATAGGTTCTTTTTTCCTTCAAGGCAATCAGTCAGAAAGCAGTTTTTTTCTTCTTCAAAACCATTCTACCCTATGGAATAAAAGGAAAAAAGAAGTCATAAATTAGTTAAAGAGTAGTCAAATGTTTAAAGTAACAGAGAAGTGACCCTAACTGAAGGGTGGCCTGGGCTGTCCCCAGCTATTTCCCAACCCCTCTGGGTAAGGCCAGGAAGCCATTAAGTGTTTTCCCAAAATCAGCAGTTTCAGATCTGCAGGTGACTGACTCATCCACCTTAGAGGTGCTTTAATACGCCCAAAAGAATGAAGGAAAAGGTGAGGCCCATGGTGTGTTGTTTAAATACACAGGGATGATTATCATACAATTTACAGCTTATCCTGGTTTAAATACATGTTCTGAATGCTGAGGGTGCTGAAATCTGTAGCTGTTGTCTTTAAAAAAAATGCTCCTCTTACCCCTCAAACAAGAATGTCTTTACTTATTGTGAAGTGACAGGGATGTATGGCTGTCTCACAGGAATCCTCCAGACCTTGTGTATGTGTGTTTCTGTCCTTGTATCAGCTGGAAAAAGAGCCTATGACCTTTTGACGAGCCCCTGCACTGACCCAGCTCCTGCTGCCCTCTCTGCAGCCCTGTGTTGTGGCACTGCCCTGGCTTTCTGATGCCTTGGATTCCTGCTCATTTCCAGGGTCCCCAAATCGAGCTGTTAGCATGGATCTCTTTCTTTCAGCTGGGCTCCAGATCTCTGCTTCAAACCACACAAGCTTTGGTTATTATACAACTCTCCAGCAACTCTTGATTTCAGCTCCTGCTCGCCACCCTGACTTCCTCCTTCAACTCCCTGTTTTTACCTAATCGATCTTCCTGCCTCCATGCTCTAGCACAGCAAGCAACTTCGCAGCCACTAGGAATATCTCTCTGCTGAAAAGCCTTAGAGCCCATTACCAGCTCTTTACAAGAATAAAGTCCAAATTCTGTCTCCTGCCTACCGCCACCACCACCTACGGTAGACACACCAAACCACAAAACTCCCTGATCCTGGTCTGTGCGGTCCTCACTGTGTGCCCTAATTATGCCCAGGCTGGTTCCTCAGTCACTCCTCCATGCAGCCTTTTCAGCTCCCCCAAAGGTAAAGCAGCAGCTCCGCAGGCATGACCCAGAAGGGCCTTTGCACACTCCCTCACTCTCCAGCCACATCAGTACGCACACGAGGGCACAGCCCTGAGCGCCAGTGGGGCCAGGCCAGGTCTCCGTTAGGTTCAGCACTGCAAGCCCAGGAGCCTACTTGGGAAACGGCATCTCAATGAATGAGGGGGCGTTGTCAACTTTTTTGAAAAACCTCTGGTATAAAGGATATTCACAACTTCACATAAAGCTCTGTACTTTATTATTTCTTGTAGTTTCTATTTAAGGTAACACATTTTCTAATATTTCCTCAGAAAAACTGAATATTAAAGACTTTCAAGGGGTAATCAAGTTTTTAAATCTACTTTATCTTGTTGCCTCTTAAAGAAATTATAGGCTGGGCATGGTGGCTCATACCTGTAATCCCAGCACTTTGGGAGGCTGAGGCAGGTGGATCACCTGAGGTCAGGAGTTTGAGACCAGTCTGAACAACATGGCAAAACCCCATCTCCACTAAAAATACAAAAATTAGCCAGGGGCAGTAGCGGGCGCCTATAGTCCCAGCTACTCAGGAAGCTGAGACAGAAGAATCGCTTGAACCTGAGAGGCAGAGGTTGCAGTGAGCCGAGATCGCACCATTGCACTCCAGCCTGGGTGACAGAGTGAGACTCTGTCTCAAATAAATAAATAAAATAAAGCAAAATAATAACCACTGCCAAAGAAAGCAGAGAAGTCCAATGCAAGTTCCCACTGCCTTTAATACTCATGTTGCAACTGCATTTTTAGGAAACGAAATTTGTCTTCTTCAACCACATTATTTGGCACTCCTCTCTGAAGTAGTCAAATGCAAGCAGTCTAAAGGAAAAGGCTGGAACCACAGGTGCTGGGTTTGAATTCCAGTGGCCTTCTTCCTGTGGCATCCCTCCAGAGTTACTCACTCCCTCGAAGCCCTAATTTATTCTTTTGTGTATATGTCTCACACACTGAGATTGGCTACAAGGAGAATAAATACTAAGAGAAAGAAGAGGATCCACTATCCAGCAAAACACCTCAAACAGAGGTTAATTTTAAATCTTTTCGGGAATTGTTACAAGACAGGTTGTGTGAGCAAAAGGTTATCAGGCTGAGAACTAAAAATTCAAAATTCTTTAGACAAGTGTTTCTCAAACTAAAGCATACAACCTATTAATGGGTTTTAAAATCAATTTAGGAGTTAACAACTAATATTAACAACAAGGCAGAGGGTTGACTACATCAGAGAAAACTGCATGCAGTCAGGGAAGTGTCTGTGAAATCTGTTTTAGTTACATATGGGAGTACTAGGTCACAATGCAAAATGTATCTCTTACAGCAGGAGATGGTTTTTTAAAAGTCTGAAAAACGCTGCTTTTGATATTTAAGGCTCTAAAAGAGGTAACTGAAAGAGAATCCAACACCTCTCCTCGGCCTCTGATCACTCCTCGGACAATTCAAGAGGGACCCTCAGCACAGGATGAGTCTTGTCTTAGAGCCTTCCACCTGACGTGAGGTCGGCCTGTGAACAGCTCTATCCTGCAGCTTCCGTCTGAAGAATTAGGTCCTGGTGCAGGCTCGCTAGCTTTCAAAGTGTCCCGTGTTTTGGATGGACAGTTTTAACTAATACAAAGTTTTCTTGTTTTCTTTCTTTCTTTCTTTCTCTCTTTCTCTCTCTCTCTCTCTTTCTCTCTTTTTCTTTTCTTTTCTTTTCTTTTTTTTTTTTGAGAGAGAGTTTCACTCTGGTCACTCAGGCTGGAGTGCAATGGGGCGATCTTGGCTCACTGCAACCTTTGCCTCCTGGGTTCAAGCTATTCTCCTGCCTCAGCCTTAGCTGGGATTACAGGCACCTGCCACCACACCCGGCTACTTTTCATATTTTTAGTAGAGATGGGGTTTCACCATGTTGGCTAGGCTTGTCTCGAACTCCCGGCCTCAGGTGATCTGCCCGCCTCGGCCTCCCAAAGTGCTGGGATTACAGGCGTAAGCTACCATGCCAGGCCACAAAGCTCTTTCGTATATCAAGTGGAAATCTACCTCCCTGTAGATATCGCCAGAGCTCCAGAAATACAGAGTAAGAGTCTCTCTGTATGCACTGGCTAGTCACCATGAGACTCTTTTGGGTATTGAACCAGGCAATATGGGTAAAAGAGACCAGTGTAGGACTAAGATCTTGGAAGGCATTCAATAAACAGTAGTTATTCTCATCTTTAAGAGTCTTTCAAACACCTGGAAACACCTCTCATCTCACCCGGTCCCCTCTCTTCCAAAACAAGTATCCCCAAGACATCAAATAATTAAAATTGCAGACCCTTTTATGTTGGGCTAGTTTCTCAATATTCCTCTTAAAAAGAGTACTGAGCACTCACGCCTGTAATCCCAGCACTTTGGGAGGCCGAGGCAGGTGGATCACAAGGTCAGGAGTTCAAGACCAGCCTGGCCAAGATAGTGAAACCCCATCTCTACTGAAAATACAAAAAAATTAGCCGGGTGTGGTGGCGGGTGCCTGTGATCCCAGCTACTCAGAAGGCTGGGGCAGATAACTGCTTGAACCCGGGAGGTGGAGGATGTGGTGGGCCAAGATGGCACCACTGCACTCTAGCCTGGATAACAGAGCAAGACTCCGTCTCAAAGAAAAAAAAAAAAAAGAGTACTGAGCAAAATAATTCAGAAATACTGAGAGTAAAATAGAAACATCAACTCTTTTTATATAAAGGAGTTTATATATATAAATTTCTGATACTACACTAAGAGGAGGAAGCTCACCAGCAGTTTCCTGGTGGACCTGCTACAAGAAGCCAGGGCTTCCTGATCTCAGGTTATGCCACTGGAACATCTGCTCTAGTTATTTCATCACCTTTACCACTTCAGATTCATTTCCTCATGCCAAGACTTTTTTGAATCTTGAATAATGAGCTACCCTTCTCTGCAAATCTTAGAACATGATTTCTATGAATCAGAATCTAGCACCTGGAAAAAGGCTCTAGGGGATACCTACTCACGCCTCCCATTAAACTTAAAATCTCTGCTACATATTTGTATATGTTCCTCAAATATAAATAATAAAAATATTTATCTTTCTTATTTTGAGGGAAAACTAGAGTGACACAAATATCAGTTGGTAAATGTTGACATTTCACAAGGTTTATATGAATAACCAAGTAGAGCAAAAGACCCCTTTTGGGAATTGAAATTCGATAACCTTGCTTACCCAGGTACTAAGAAACAGAGGTATGAGAAGCCAATACATAAATATATTTACCTTACATTTATTTGCTTCTTTGACTACCATCCTGTTTATATTTGCAAAGTTTCAAAATTTACCAGATCTGTTTGCAGTGTTAAAAACATTTAATATATAATTAGTTGCAGTACTTAAATAAATAGTATTTAATCATAATAGAAGGGCAGTGACTCCAAACCCAAGGGCTTTTTGATGGACTTCTGATTGAAGCCAACAGCACCAAGCCCTTGGTAAATGCACCCAGCATGGTGAGGGAGGGATGGGGGCTTGCATCCCTTGTGGGGATCCTCCTTGTGTAGTCAGCAACCCACCCATGGCAGGGGGCCCTGGACCGCCTGGGTCCCACACACTGCCCTTACATCGTGCCTGCAGGGTTTCAACAGTGAGTAGACAGGGTCAAGGACTTGCTTGAATAGTAATATACAAGAACAGTGACTAGTAACACTGCCAGAAAAGTAAACTATTCTAGTAGGTATATGCATAGAGGTGAAGTTCAGTATCAATTTTTAGACAGTCATTAAAATGTCAAGAGATGAAATCTGTTTATATATGACTATCTTACAAATGGATGAGGCTACCCAGAAAATTAAGCCAGGGCAATTAAGGTGAAAAAAAAATCTTATTTTGGTTGTAAGTTTCTTGGTAGATAAAGGCAAAAACAGAAATCAAATAGATGTTGAAATATTCATTAATAAAGAATAATTACAAATTTATTTGCTAAAATAAACTTTTTTCTGGAATAAAATCACTAGGAATTTGTCATTGACATTTTTGAGAAAAAGATATTGGGTAAAAGTACTATTATCTTTCCTATCATCTGCCACAATAAAAACTGCCTTTAAAAAGATTAAGTAATTCATGCTGTTAAAAAAAAAAAAAACACACAACACATAAAAGCACACATTGAAGAAGACATTGCCCCAGATTCTAATGTAAGATAATCACCATTCATATTCTGGTGACCATCCTTGCTTGTATCCACATGTGTGCATACACAACACGCACACACATACACACTCTCTCCACTTTTCTCTCTAAATGGGATCATGAATATTGTCCTTCAGTGGTTTTGACTGAAGGCACAGAAATAACAACCAAATGAACAACTGTGAAATCAACCCTCTACAACTGCTAATGGGAGAAGGGCTGGACTAAGGCATGGATCTAAGATCCATGACTTAGATTCTGAGTCATGCAGGCATTTAGGCATGGAACTAAAATATTATGGCCCAGATACTATGATTTCTAATAGGTAACATGTCTACTGAGCAACTCTCATTTTAATCTGATAAATGAACTGAACATCAGACGGATTCTGAGTGACAGTCAGGTGACTATTAAACTACCCAATACTTCTCGAAAAGTGCCTAGTGTAATTATTTGCTTGTATTGGTTATCACTCATTTGTGAACTTTTTGAGAAGTAGGCTTATATTACTACCTTGCCTGATGGGTTAGCATGGAAGTAAGCAAAAGAGGTGGTTGTGGGTGAAATAAGTGTTTCTCTCCAAAATAAGGTTTGAATCGTAGCTACTCACAGAGTTACTATGGTTCTGTGTCCTATCTCATGGAAGAAATTCAATTCAATTCCCAGACAATAAAGGCAGATGGCCATCTTACTAACAGAACTTCAATAGCACTGCAGTGGCATTGGCTTGGCTAACATTTATTGAGCACTTCTTATGTATCAGGCACTGTGCTAAGCATTTTATATGCTGATTCTCAAAACAACCATGCCATATGGTCCTAGCATTATCTGTTTATGAATGACTACAAGGAGCTTCAAATAAATATAACTGCCCATGTCTTACAACTGAAAAATGGAGGAGCTGAGAGTCAAATCCAGGTGTGTGTGACCCTAGAGTCTAAGGAATTAGGTGCGCCATGCTGAAGGAAACTGCATGGGTGGCCAACAGCAGCAGCCAGTGGTTCACCTGGTGGATCAGTGCAGTGCTCCTCTGAAGGCTGGGGAATGCCACCTGACCCTGACGTCTGTGAGCCCCAACACGTATGGGCTCACGGATGCCAGCGGGCACTTCTTGCAGGTATCTGGCCCACAGATCAGGTTTAGATCGAGTAACACATGTCACTGCACGTGGAGGCCACTTGCCCATTGTTTCTATAGCCAGACAATGGGCAGTCAATTAAATCAACTGCATGAGGTAGTTTGGTTATTACTCATCAATTAAAGTATCAGGACATAATTGAATAGAGAGATGATGTGAATTCCACCCACACCAACTGAGGTTCAAATGTGGCCAGTGCCCCAGGGTTGCTTTCATCTCTAATTAGTTTCCATGAATATTGGTAAAAGAAAGGACTGAACGATATCCTCAGTAAATGTCCAAAATTTAGAACAAAACAAAACAAAACAAAAATAAAAAACCCTTTCTATACCTTATCCCTACGGAAAACTACTCTTGGAACAGCACTGGATCAAAATGGACCGTAACAGTCATCTAGCCCAATCTTCCATCCTCTGAAAACACCTCACTACAGCACCCCTGACAAGCGACATCCAGCCTCTGCCTGCATTCCCAGTCCTGGGCATGCCCTACAGCAAACCATCCTGCCACTAAGCAACCTCACTGACAGATGTCCTTCCTTTTACCGAGGTGAAGCCTGCAGTCATGAAGCTTGCTCTTTGGTCGTCATTTTGCCCATGGAGATAGTGCTTAGACTTATTTTCTCTTCCCCCTCACAGTTGTCCTAATATCCGGAAACAGCGGGTCTTTTAAATTGCTTCTTTCCTGCAGGCCAAGTACCCGAGGCACTGGTCCTGACTACAGGTATGGGTGCCAGGGCTTCCCCAGAAGCTAGACATGCAAGGCTCCAGGTAAGTGTGACGAACACAAAGTAGGGCTCTTCCCGTCAGCGATGAGGACACTGGCAGCCTTTTACACTCTATACTGTTCCTTTGCCATTTGCATTACACTACTGATTCATTCTAAGCCTGTGGCTAATGAAAACCTCTGGATCTTTTCTCAAATGAGCTGTTCTTGTTGAATAAGGTGGATTCCCAATCTGTGTTGCTGACTAAAAATATATGTTCATGAAATAAAGTATTTTGCTAGATATGATCCCATCAGGATCAGTATGAAACTGGTGGAAAGCCAATCCTCACCACCTTCGTGAAAATGGCTCCATGTGTTTTCCTGGGATCATCTGGCACATGCAATCCAAAAAACAATTTGTTACTTACTCATTAGCATTCAAGCTAGCTGTGGCTCTGATGATCATGTAGCAGAGTGTGAGGGCACTGAGGAGGCCAAAACTGGCAATAATAAACCATTCTTCTGTTGACAAAGGAAAGGGAGGAAATCACTCTGGGGAGAAGGTTTAAGTCAAATCGATGCCAACATTTCCCTCAAATGCAACGAAGCAGACGTCAACGGAGGTGTAAGCCAAGACTGGCCCAAGGAGGTGAAGCAGGAGGTTTGCCAGAGAGCTACTAACTGGAGAAGGTTAGTGGAGTACTGGTGAAAGCTGCAAGGGAGAAAGGAAAGCATGGCCCAACCGTTTCTTCCATTTAGGTCCTGAGGTCTGTGAGCAGTGTAGCCACCAAAAAGTGTATGGTGAAAATATGTATATAAAATTGCACATGGACATAGATTTTTTTCATTGTTAATGTAAATGGCAGTAAAGCAGACTAAGCATATTTATAACCTTCTTTCCTTCTTCATTCTGTCATTTCTGCATGGCTTTCATTCTTAGTCAAAGGCTGAGGAGCACGGAGCAGCGGTTCTCCAGGTCCTGTGGGTGCTCCCAGCAGTCTGCGAGCCGGCCTCCCACGGCATCCATGGCTACATTTTTCTCTCTTACGCATGGGCTTACTTGGGATATTTATGTAAAAAGAACATCTCACTAGTGTCTCAAGAAACCAGAAACTGCTCTTCCCGACCCCACTGCCGAGGAGCAGCACTGGCTGTCCAGGCTGTGACATGCAGAAGTAGAAAGGGCGGGGGACTGACCGGGTACTTGGCCACCAAAGAGCTGGAAACCTTTGGTGCTTACAACTCTAAGGATTTTCATCTAGCCTGTCTCTCTCTCTCCATCCAGATATTTTCCCTTACTTTTTCAGAGCCAATGTTGTCAAGGTCACATTTTAAAAACAGTATTTATTGAGAACCTCAAAAACAACCTAAGAACCGATCTGACTTGCTAAAAAGTCTTAACTCTAAAATATTTCTTAGAGTACACTGACTAGGGCTTTTTTAACAAACTGTTACACAATAAAATTACCTATATATCTGCAAGAAGGAAGAGAGAACTATTTACACGTGGACTGCCAAATATTTTATGCACAAGCTGTATATAACATGTGTGTTTCTCAATCTGGGTTCCACAAATCCTAACCCCGCATGCAAAACTGTGTGTGCCTAGGCCTTTTTCTAGAAAAACATACTTGTGTTAGATTTTAAAGGTGGTGACTTTCAGAAGGTCACGAAGCACTGCTCTGGAGGACTTCCGGGTCCGGAGTGTGCTCTATGAGCACTTCTCTGCCCACCTTAGCTTATGTTATGAAAATGCTTAGTAAACCCCTACTGTTTAGACATCAGTACAGCCACTGCCTCTCAAACTACAAACTTCCTCATCAGTAGATTGAAGCTTTTTATTTAATCAGCATGAACGTTCAAGAACACATATAAAACCCACCATTTTTACCTGTAATGTTTTAAGTTAGGGAAAATGTATATGGCATTTAAAAACATCAAGAGCCGAATGCCATCACCATCAAGGAACTTAACACAGTATCCTCTTTTTTCTTCTTGGAGACTTTTACATATGATACACAGACTACCTTGCAGAACTTCGCCACATCTATGTTTCCAAATTCTGAGTATACTATCCCATATTTGCATGTCTTTGTGTGTGTGTGTGATTTCAATTTTAAAAACTTGTAACAAAAGGAAGTAGACACCATCATAAAACACCCAATATGCTGGTGGCATTTCCACAGTGCCCCCCTGCAGCAGGCCTGGCTACCTCTGCCCCCAGTGCCTACTTAGCACAGTGCCTTGCACACAGTGGGTGCCAGTTGGATGCATTGTGGTTGCTATGGTGCTACAGAGCTTCAGAGGGAAAGCAGAGGTAGCTGTGGTTTAGTTCAATTACATGAATTTTATTTACTAACATCGTGTAAATTCTGCTAAAGATGATTAATTTGGTACATGAAGTAATTTTTTGTATCATCAAAGCATAAGGTTTTGAAAGGACATTTCTATATAAAATATAATGGGATCAGTATTTAATGTAGTAAGTAGTAGGTGCTCAATAAATGTTTGATCAATGAAGGACCTGAAAAACTCACTAATAAACCAACAACCTTTGTGTTCTTTATTGCTACTCAATCAAGTTTTAAAACTGTAGACCACAAAACCTAAACACCAAAGAAAGAAAACCATGAAATGCTATCAAAATGAATCACTGAGAGATGGTGAGAAATGAGCCAAACTACGCTCAAAGCATAGTTTTCTCTATTGCATAACTGAATGAGGGCTCTCTTGAGTGTAGACAGATGACAGAATAAAACCTGGGGAACCATTTTCTAACAATAATGTCTGGTTGGTTAAAAACATGAATACTTTGATTGAACAGACCACACAAGTCTTAATATGTAAAGGAGAAAACATTTTGTAACAGTGTCATCCATTTCACTGACTCCCAGAGCGGAGTGGGGTCCCACCAGCCTCAGGGTCTGACGCTCTAGGCAAGCAGCAGCAGGTACTGGAAAAGGCAACAGCAGAGCAGCAACAAGGAAGATGGGTGAAAGGTTGTTAGATGAAAACAACATGTAAAGAATGGAAGTGAAGAGAAAAGCTGGCTTGTTGAGGGGTGAATGTCTGTGAGGCCCACACACACGCCGTCAGCTCACTCACACCGTCCTCAGGCACTGCCATCAAAATACTCGGCATTTCTTTCCTGCTTGTCGACAGTGCAATGTGAAGATTTTCATAACTTGCTCACGCTATTTTTTTTCAGGCAGACTGTCCTTTGGCTTTTCTCCTACCTCATGTACAATTATACCAAAGAGTTAAGTGCCAAGAGACCAAACTTCCATAAAAAACTTAAAATAAAGTGCGCAACAGGCTATGTTCCAAGCACTGTGAATTTTTAGGTTCAAATTATAGATGAGTTTCCCACTAAGTAGCCTGTAGTCCCGGAGGTGGAGAACACCAGTGCTCACAGCATACAACACACCAGCAATGCTGCTGGGGGCCTGTGTCACCTTCCAACATCTCCTTTTAAATGCCTGTTTGTAAGGCAATGATTTCAAAACAAGGTTTATAATACAGCGACTAAGACAGACCTCAACAGCTACTCATCAAATGCAGCTATTCCTATTAATTATACACAAACACACCAGCTACTTATCATAAATAAAGTTTCATTCTTCCAAATACCTGTTTTAACAGAAACACACATCCCTTTCTTGGTTACAGTCTGTGTTGCAGGCTGAGGCGAGTGCCTTGACTCTCCTGATGGTCCCGAATGCCCATATAGGCAGCCACATGCCCTGTGCCTGAGCGGAGGCCCCCACTTACTTGTTACTGCAATGTTGATTTCTCCTGTTCTCGGAGTGAGCTCCCCATCCTGAGGAAGAGGCGAGATCCCCGAAGTTCGAAGTGGCTCAAGGCCAAGGGAGTTGTCGCCGGCAAGGTCGCCAAGGGCTGATCTTCGGTTTACAGCTTGGGTTCTGGTGAGCCTTTCCATATCGAATGCTACGTTATCAGTACATGGCAAATTCGGCTGCAAAATATTTCTAGGTTAAAAATAATTGTAAGGAAAACAAATCCTTTCATAAGATTCTAAAGTTTGACGCCCTATTGCAAAGACCTTACTAAGTTATTTCCCTGTGATATCCTCTCATTTATCTGCCCACCTACCTACTCCTCTCCTCTCACCCTAAGAGTTTTTCTTCAAAAGGCACAGAGATCTCTTCTCAGAAATGGTACAAAGGAAAACCAAAATTCACTGCAGATCAGAGAAAACTGGTCATGGCCCACAGGCACAGGGAGTCGTAATCATTAACATAAAGATACCAAACACCCAGTTTAAAACAGTGAACTATTACTTTACTTCATGGTAAATGTCCGTGTTGAAGCATCCCAGGTAATAGGAAACACCCCTGTCATCCTACTAACTTCTCCGAAAGCCCCATTTCTCTGGTAGTCAGTTTTTAAGTATCGTCTGCCTTTAAACACAAGTAAAGCATCAAACCAAGAGGAGGTCAAAGTTGAAAAGACTTTTGAACTATAAGAAAATCATCTGTTTCAAGACCTAAGCACCTAATCCTGAGGGAGAGGTATAGAGCTGCTTAGGGCCAAAGTCTACTAATTAAAAAGTGAGCGCCAAAAGTCTTCCACTGTAACAATGTGGATGTTTGGTTTACCTAACAACCTTTGGTTCTCTCAGCATGCAGCAGCAGGCCGCACATAAGAAGCAGAGCTGGGAGGGATGGCTGTGAGAAGTTTGTATGTTTCTAGAGAGAAGTTTCAGCCAAGCAAACCTGGAACCAATGGCTTTCTGGGCAAAAGAACCGTCTCAGGTCATCTCAAAGCCTTATTTTAAAAAAAGCAAAACACAGTGTACTAAGTGATGCTCAGACTCATACCCAGTTAGAAGAGGTTTTTTTATGTTCACTACATGTAAGGATCCATGATAACCTGCAATACATTTTAGAAGGATTTTTGTTATAAACAGAGGAGAAAAGTATTAGCACTTAATATACTTAACAAACAGGCTGGGCATGGTGGCTCACGCCTGTAATCCCAGCACACTGGGAGGCTGAGGCGGGCAGATCACGAGGTCAGGAGATCGAGACCATCCTGGCTAACACGGTGAAACCCCATCTCTACTAAAAATACAAAAAATTATCCGGGCGTGGTGGCAGACGCCTGTAGTCCCAGCCACTCGGGAGGATGAGGCAGGAGAATCGCGCCACTGCACTCCAGCCTGGGCGACACAGTAAGACAGCCCCAACAAGAAGGGATTATCCAGTCCATGGTGTCAGTAACACCCAATACTTCCAGTAATCCCATGTTAAATGGCATCACCACTGACATGATCTCTGGAGACAAAGGACAAATGGGGCATTACTGGCCAACTGTACACACTGAAACTGTGTTTGCCAGTGTATTTAAAATGAGACGACTTCGACCTTCTTTGGGTTGCTAAGATGAGTTCATCTGCTGGATCAAACTAAACTTCTTGTTCCATAGGGAGATCATGCTTCCATTCTTTGAGACCAGAAACTATGTTATTTTCTGATAAGAAAGCGCAACCCTGGATATACATGCTTCTCTTAGGCAAGGACTAACCAAGGTCC
Source organism: Papio anubis (assembly GCF_008728515.1). Taxonomy (NCBI): domain Eukaryota; kingdom Metazoa; phylum Chordata; class Mammalia; order Primates; family Cercopithecidae; genus Papio; species Papio anubis. Next base: position 172,547,288 of record NC_044980.1, read on the forward strand.
TTGGTTACTCAAGTCAGTGTTGACCTGGCACCTGCCACAGCTGGACTCTGGCACACCTGGCGACGGACCCTGCCAGGCTATGGTTGCCAACAGTTCTCCTTGGGCTTCGGGCACTGTCTGCCTTCTCTGCTTGCAACTTACCAACCCCCAAGAGATCAAAGTCAAACTTCAGGCTAAAGAACATAGTTTTATATTATGCCAAGCACAGAGGAGATTACGACTGGAACAGAGTCAACAGCATACAGCCTACCTTTTAAAAAAAGATGTTGGAATGAAGAAAAATCATGTCCTTCTCTCTTTCTTCATCTCATACTCCATCTCATACCCAACAGAAGCACACTTTTAAAAGTGGACCATGCCAGGTGTGACTCACGCCTACAATCTCAGCACTTTGGGAGGCTGAGGCAGGAGGATCACTTGAGGCCAGGAGTTTGAGACCAGCCTGAACATCTTGTCTCTTCAAAACATAAAAAAGTGGCCAGGCACGGTGGCTCATGCCTGTAATCTCAGCACTTTGCGAGGCTGAGGCGGGTGGATCACTCGAGGTCAGGGAGACCAGCCTGGACAACATGGTAAAACCCTGTCTCTACTAAAAACACAAGAAATTAGCCGAGGGTGGTGACAGGTGCCTGCAATCTCAGCTACTCAGAAGGCTGAGGCAGGAGGATCGCTTGAACCTAGGAGGCAGAGGCTGTAGTGAGCCAAGATTGTGCCATTGTACCCAGCCTGGGCAACAAGAGCGAAACTCCCTCTCAAAAAAAACAAAAACAAAAACAAGTTAGCCAGGCATGGTGGTGTGTGCCTGTAGTCCCAGCTACTCAGAAGGTTGAGGTGGGAGGACTGCTTGAGCCCAGGAGTTCGAGGTTATAGTAAGCTATGACTGCACCACTACACTGCAGTTGGGCCACAGAGTGAAACCTTGTCTCTTAAATTTAATAAAAGAAAAAAAAAGGACTAGTACAGTTATTTACCTTCTCTTCCAGGAGTTCTCTGAGATGGGTTAGACTTCTCAGTAATATGGAAAAAAGGTCCTGTTGGGCTTACATGGTTACATGGCAAATATAGCCAGTGTTTTCTTGTGTGTCTTAGTCACGCCTCCTATTATGCCAATTGCGTTATACTGTATTACACATACATATAATAATACATAAAAGTGATAACAAATAAAATAGGAAACATACCACAATTCCCAAGGCCTTCAATATATTAAGTTTGCACATAGGACAGGTACAGTGTTCACTAAGCCAGGGATCCACGCAGGATTTGTGGAAAACATGCCTATAAAATAATGCAGAGTTATGTCACAAATTACACACCGAGAAATTTATTAGGCCAAAATGGAAACAAAGGGAATTTTTAGTCTGTTTTCCCCCCTTTCAGAACATATTTTAAGCCCCAAGAGACAAATATTGGGAATTTATTAAAATATAACTTGCAGAAAATCTCCTGAACCCAACCTCATATGTACAACACTGTGAAAGAACTAGTAAGTAGGATCTGATTGTTTGGACCTTTTATTTTACCAAAATCCAAAAAGGACTAATGGAAACTTAGAAAATTTATTAAGAATGAAAACAATCACACTTTATAAACCAGTTATGCTTTCTACAATAGCTAACATAGAAAAATGGAATTTCGGCCGGGCGCGGTGGCTCACGCCTGTAATCCCAGCACTTTGGGAGGCCGAGGCGGGCGGATCACAAGGTCAGGAGATCGAGACCACGGTGAAACCCCGTCTCTACTAAAAATACAAAAAATTAGCCGGGCGCGGTGGTGGGCGCCTGTAGTCCCAGCTACTCAGGAGGCTGAGGCAGGAGAATGGCGTGAACCCGGGAGGCGGAGCTTGCAGTGAGCCGAGATCGCGCCACTGCACTCCAGCCTGGGCGACAGAGCGAGACTCCGTCTCAAAAAAAAAGAAAAATGGAATTTCAAAAAGATATTAAATCATGGTTAAATGAAAAGAGTTTTCTGTATAGTTATTAGTTTTATGGAACCCTGTTTGAATGTCATTTTTAAAAACTTCTGAGCAATTTGTGTTGAATGTTTATAAAAGCTACAGGGAAGTTGAAGCTATTTTAAGGGGTAAACTGTGCCTAGATTCAAGTAACACTTAGCAATTTTCAGCTGAAATGTTAAAGGGGAAGGATGGGTGATTTTCTCTCTTACTGAAGAAAGTAGAAAGCCACAGCCTTGTGACTGGAAATAAGTCAGTCAGAGGGTTTTGCATTCTTAAAAAAAGGAACTTGTGCCCTCTGGAAGGGAAGAAAGACTGCAGGAGCTGCAGAAATTACTTCTCAAGCTCTAGCACCTGGCCCAGCAGTTTTCCGAAGCCCTAGAGTCCTGGCCAAACAGGGAGAAGGTGGGTGCCAGGACAGACATTCAGGGCAGCTTTGGAAGAAACACTAATCTGAGTTTGGGATAAGATAAAAGAAAGTTTTGAGTAAGATGCCAAAGTGAACCACGGTATACCTTTACAACTTTGATTGTCAATTTCCAAGTTAATGTTATTTATAGCTGTTTTAAAATGCAGTTTTGATTTATAAAAAAGAGGTCTAGAAAACTCCATTTCTGTTGGGATCTGGAACACACGTTCATGCTTACAACTTACAACTTCGGCCTGAACAATATACGCACATGTCTGCCTATCACTGTTTGACGGCCTTACGCTCATTTCTTTGGGGACAAGAGTAAAGATCTTGAAGAATAGATTTGTCAGTCTAGTCTTAAATTCGCAGACAATGAAATAACCAGAACCATCACCCCAAGGCATTTATTTAAACCTTAAAGCTTTTACTTAAGGGCTGGAAACCCGCCAATCCATAGGTAAGCCCCAAATACATTCAGTACTAAGGCATCATGTCTTATTCCTCGTAGCCTGTGTGTGGCGCGGTTCCTTACTACAGGGTGTCCCCAGGGCCAGCCTGGCCTTTCCAGCAGGGGTCAACTGCACTAATGCTGGCTGCTGACCAGCAAAGACCACAACAGGCTTCTTAACCCTTTTGGTGAATACAAACTCCCTTAGATCTGATATAAATTACAGAACCTCCCTCTAGAAAGTCACAGGGACGCAATTGCCTGGTACCTTGCATACATGTTCAGGAGGGGTACGACCTGTGCACTGGGTTAGCACTAGGGTGGGGTGGCCAGAGGTGCTGCAGGTCAGGCCTACGCAGGGCGGATGATGGGACTTGGCCAACTGACAGGTAACAGAAGAGATACGGTGCTGTGACCTCTCATCAGGGCTCTGGTGCAGGAATGGGAGGTATCCCGCTGGGGGTCGGGGGAGGCCTAGGTGCTGTGTTCTGATCGGGGCTCTGGTACAGAAGTGAGAGGTATCCAGATGGGGTTGGGGGGTGGCTGGGCTTGCTGAACTGTTGGTGGAGACCTGGTGAAGCCGCAGCAGCCACCTGGGGGGATAGAGGTGTGGTCCTGGTGCTCCCTACTGGGGCGTTTTTGCTTTTCCCTTTTCTGATTGTCTTGTCTTTCTTTATTCTGAAAGAAGCAAATGGTATAATCCTTGTATTTTCTTTTTAAAGCTGCATGAGTTCAGTGTTCTCTGCCTGTTTCTTTAACCTGAAATTAGTTACAAATATGTTTGGGTTCTTCAGTAACTGTTTCCTTCCAGGATTACTGATATACAAGAAGTATCCGCCCCTCTGTTTTACTAAACAATTAAAAATTTCTCCTCTCGGCTGTAGGGTACTATGAAGAAAAACAAAAAAGACCAACTGGTTCTCTGGCGACAAATTTAGAAAACCTTCCTTCTTTAGCTAACTGAAAACCCGAAATACTTCTGGTCTTTGGGCTCTCCATCCACCCCATCTCTCTCTTACCCCGACCCCTACCTCAGAGCACTAAACACCCTTCCTTCCTAATTATCTTTCCAAATTCCCCACTAGTCCAGCTTCCGTGTAACTCACCCAGAGATCTTCAGTCTCAAATTCCCACGGCACATCCCTCACTTTCACTAACAAAGCTGGGTGGCTGTTCTCTTCACCCACGGCCCTCCTCTCCTTCCTGTCTCTTCTGTGATCTCCACAGGCCGCTGCCCTGAATGCGGTACTTTGTCCCCCATCACCCATTGTCTAACCCTCCTGCTGGTCTCTTCAGTGCAACTTTCACTGAACTCATCGTGGCCTTTGCTTCCCTTCTAGGCAAAGTTCTGCTACACCGGTGTGGTGCTTGGCAAACCACCTTTCTGCCGTGCAGAGCTCTCAGCTAAGGACTGGGCCGGGGCGTTTAATCTACCTGGGGAGGTGTTTGGAGCAGTCAATGCAACACAGCGTGTGGACTACTCAGAGAAGTGCCAAGGCTGAGCACATGCAGGGCCACCACACGGGCAGAGCAGCCCCACCAACTGGTCACACTCCTGCACGCCTAACCATGCTTGCCCTCACTATGGCTGTGGGCTCTCACTGTGGAAGGTGCTCCATGGACACCCAGGAGGCCTCAGAAAGACACACCTGGGGCAAGTGGGGCCTTGAAAAGAAGCTCCCCACTCACGTGATAAAACACACATAAATGCAGAACAGGCCCGCCACACATAGGGTGGGTGGGTGGTGCACTGGGACAGAAAGCAGGTAACATGTGGACAGTGAAACATGAAAAGCACAAGCATACCGAACTTCAACAAGTCCTTTATTCCTATGAGAAATACTTTGGGATACAGAATGAGAAACAAACATGAAAGGAACAAACCCAGCAATAATGAAATTCAGTGCCCTCCCCTTTCCTATGTCCCACACATGCCATAAACTAGAGTGAGTGGAAGAGCGCTGTGGGAGGGGAGGCTCTGTGGGAGGAAGGTGAGTTGCTCTCACAGCTCTGCAGCCTCTTGGTGCCGTTTAAGAACCTGGCAAATATAAAAGGATGCAGAATTATTAAAGGTCACAGACAGAAACTCTCTTCTGCTAGCTGGGGCTGGCGGCAGTCACTGTCTCTATAGGCCCTCCGTTGCAGTGGTGCCTCAGACACGCTGGGGCTGGCAGCAGTCACCGTCTCTACAGACCCTCCGTTGCAGTGGAGCCTCAGACATCTGCAGTGCCGGCCCCCCGCTTTAGCTCCCAAAGTGGCATGGAAACATACGTTTATCCAACCACGCTGCAGCACTCCACTTCTGAAAAAGTACTTCTAACTACTAAAAACTCCTATGACTAACCTTTAAGAGGTCTAAATAAGACGAGGTGACCAGTTCCTCAGTTTCTAAGACCTGCTGGCTAACATCCAAAGGAGAATCAGCTGTGATCACTGAGCCGAGGAGCAGGCCCCTCCACCATGCCAACTGCCACCTGTCCACAGTAAACAGTGCGACAGAAGAGGAAAAGGAAAAGTCACGTGGCAAGAAGCAGGCAATCCCTGAGAGGCTGGACAGTTCTGGATAGAAAGCCCTACCTGAGCTTGTAAATTGTTAAGATGCACACAAAGGTGTCCAGGCCCATCTCCCTCTCTCACGGAGGAGAGGCCGTGGGCAGGTATGACAGGAGAGGCCGTGGGGCGGTACTTGGAGGGTGATGGCTTTGAAAGACAGTTTTAAAAACTGGACTGGAAAATACGAGTGTGATGAGATGCCGGCGAGTGGAGACAGAACACTGGAAGGAGCAGCCAGCCAACAGAACGAGACCCTGAGGAAGGGAGAGAGCAGGCACGCAGCGGCGCGGGGAGGGGCGGCATGGACCACAGCAGACGGCCTCTCCAGCCTGAGTGCCCAGGTCAGCAGGCCGAGGAATTCCACCCATTGCTTCCTCTGGGAAGTCGATGGTGAAGGGGTCCTCTGAGAGTGGAGAGTAAGCGTGTGAGTTAAGGTGCTGAAGTAGAGTGAACACACCTGCAGGTGCTGCTGTGACGAACGCGGGACGCCAGCCAGGTGGGGGCAGGGCTCTGCGCAGAGGCAGGCCTGGCAGGGAGGCTCTGTCTGCCAAGTCAGTTCAGTCCCATGGGAGGATGGTGAGGGAGCAGAACCGCTTAGCAACATGAGGTACAGAGAGCCACAGCAGGTGACACTGACTCTGGCTTCAAAGACACTAGGGGCGGGGAGGCGTCCCAAGGCAGAAGGAATTCTGTAAGCGGCAGCTTGGTGACAGCGAAGGCGCAGCTCTACGAGTGGCATCTGCTGAGGAGAGGCTTGAAGAGGCGCACAGCCATCCTCAGCTCAGTGGTTCTCATCTGGAGGCAGCTTTGGTTGTCACAACTGTGTGTGGGTGGGTGCTACTGACACCTAGTGGGTAGAGGCCAAGGACACTGCAATGCTCACACCCCCAAACAATGACCTGGTCCCAAACGTCGACAGTGCCAAGGTGGAGAAATGCTGCTCTAGGTTAAAGACTGTCACAAGTACTGCTTGATGTATAAAGTTAATTTGCACTACACCTGATAATTGCACTGTTGCTACGTGGCAGTGAGATGGGGTGCTGTGATGAGCAGGCTGTGCGGTGCAGTCTAGGGAAAGTTACAGCTTGGTGACGCAGGGGGTGTCAGAGGAACAAACAGCCGCTCAGTTCCACAGCAACAGGGAAAACTCTACACTCGGCCAGGGCAGTGAGCACGGATAGTAACACAATGACCCAGTCCTGAAAGACAGCCGAGTGACAGTACCATAGAGGGTGCAACGAAAGAAGTATGCCAAAAATTCTAACACTCATAAGCAGACCACAAACACAAACCACTTCTATGGTGGCACGTGCAGCTGCAGAAATGGTTCAGATCAACCATGGCCTGGACCTTGCTGGAGGGCGTGGCCTTGCAGCATCAGAATCGGGCAGGAACTTATAATATAAGTGCATACGCCTGGCCTCCACTCGGGATGTTTCTGAAAGCCTCCTAAAGACTCTGATGCACAGTCACATCTGGAAAGCACTGAACTAAATTTTAAGAAGAGGGACAGACGTCAGGCTCATGCCTGTGATCCCAGCACATTAGGATGCTAGGGTGGGAGGATTACTTGAGGCCAGGAGTTCACAGCAGCCTGGGCAACACAGTGAGACCCCAACTCTACAAAAAATAAAAATTATACAAAAGGAAAAAGACAACTCCAAATGAAACTGTGGAAAAGTCAACACTGAAGGGATGAAGATAATGGGATGAAGCTCCCAGAATAACCTACTTTAGGCCGAGCCTCTCCTGAGGACCCCCTCATTTTAGTAATGCCCGTGAATGGTTTTGGAGGCCCTCATTTTTAGGTACCATGTGGTTCTAGAGGATCCTGGGCTGAAATAGCAAGACAGAATTTGGAGAGCCTTGGCTTCTCCTGGTCATTCCAGTGTTGAAGCAGGCAAGTGTGGATGACACCTCCCTGTGTCCTGCTGGCCCTTCTTCTGATTTGCACTTGCGTGTGCATTTCCTTTAGCCTCACATTTAGACCATCAATGACTGCATGTGAAGGAAGACTGGTTGTTCCATAGTTTAATTTTCTACAGGACAGCCTACATTTAGTTTTATAGATTTTCCTTTATACATAAACTAGAATGACTTGACTTCTAGAATCTTGGATTTCTGTTTCAGTATATGTAATTCTTCAGTTTGATTTTTTTTTTTTAAAAAAAACATTTTCCTAGACTCAAAATAGATGCTTTGTAAGTAAAATAAGACCGGTAGCCTCATGGAGATAACAACTCACGATTATTTTATTAATTCACATGCTCCATGTTATAAGGCTGGAGTTGTGTGGATGTCTTTTAAATAGACGGGAGAAGAGGCGAACTCTTTGGTTTTAGGCTTCTTGGCAGGTGATTTCCTATTTATCCAATTGACACTCAGAACTGTGTATCTTGGTTTCATACTCGCCAGCTCGAGAGGAGCCATGGGAGAAACCAATACGCTGTTTCCAGGGCGCCCAGGCACAGGTGAAAGTTCTCCTCACGGAGAGGAGCACGACATTAAAGGCCTTGACACAGCTCTGCCATTTCTGAATGTGCAACCTGGAACCTGCTATTGGCTCACCATCCTTCACTGTACAACGGGGAAAAAACACCCTCTTAGGACTGCTGAGAGAATTATAGGAGAAGTGAGTATAGTCTGCTCAGAGCAGAGCACCTGAACCAGAGCAGGCACAAAGCAGGTATCAGTTCTCTCCATTTTGCATAATCCAGGTTTAGAAAAATATTTAATCCAAGTCCCTGGAGTTGTTGTACCCAGAGCCAGGTGAGCTCGATGGAAGTCTCACTGAAGGGCCTAGCGATGTAGTCTAAGATGGATAGGAACAAGGGATTGTGTTTGAAACCTACATGAATCACAAATCAATGCCGAGCACAGTGGCTCACGCGTGTAATCCCGACATTCTGAGAGGACAAGGCAGGAGAACTGCTTGAGTCCAGGAGTTCATGTTCAGCTGTGGGCAACACAGCAAGAACCCCATCTTTAAAGAAAACAGGCCAGGTGAGGTGGCTCACGCCTGTAATCCCAGCACTTTGGGAGGCTGAGACTGGTGGATCACCTGAGGTCAGGAGTTCGAGACCAGCCTGGCCAACATGATGAAACCCTGTCTCTACTAAAAATACAAAAATTAGCGGGGCGTGGTGGTGGGTGCCTATAATCCCAGCTACTCGGGAGGCTGAGGCAGGAGAATTGCTTGAACCCAGGAGGCGGAGCTTGCAGTGAGCTGAGATTGCACCACTGCACTCCAGCCTGGGTGACAGAGTGAGACTCTGATTCAAACAGAAAAAGAAAAAGAAAAAGAAAAAGAAAAAGAAAAGAAAAAAGAAAGAAAGAAAGAAAACAAACGTAAAAAGACGATTGAAACCACAGAACAAGAATTCTCAACCTCAACACTCCTAGGCTGTGTCTGGGGAGTCCGGAGGCCGCGTGCACGTCGCATACTGGCTACACCTAGGAAGGCTGTGCAGCCTGCACCTGCTGAGCAGCACCACTCCCTGTCGGCCGCAGCCCCATGGCCAGCAACGCACAGCGGACGTGGCCTCCAGAAAGCCACGGGGTGGGGGGCACTCAAAAGCAAGGGAGATGCCCACTCTGAAAAGGAGGCATACAAAGCACATTAATATCATTCTTTTTCAAACAAATGAAGTTGACATACTTGCAGGGGAGAATTCGGACGACATCATTCTGCTTATAGCTCTCTATGCAGACTGCGCAATGATCAAAGTCTGGGTCAGTTTCCTAAAATGAAAAGTACAGAAACAAAAGTCAGATGCTGCAAGTAGACAAATGGCTGGGATGCGATTCAGCTCAGAATCTTTCTGTGGCTACTATGGTAAGCAAGTGTTATAAAGTGAAAAATTATTAAAATTAATTTGTTTTTATTTGCCTAACTATATTGGCCCAAATTATGTCTAAGCCAATCTATTTTGTTTTTAAAATTTTAACAATCTGTATTAATTCTGTTTATGATATGTCTTACAAAAATTAAGTCGTAATTCTAATTTTTTCAAGGTTAGAATCAGCTTGGACCATCATGATCTCCCCATCCCTCATTGCCCCTGTACTACTGATTGGTCTGAAGAGGTTTCACTGCTATGTTTGACAGTCTGGAAGCTCACCAGGATGCTCACTTAAAGACACACCTAAGTACAGACAGGAAAGATGGTGAGTCAAGTCCCAGCAGACTGCTGTCTAGAAACCCACCCCAAGAATGGGAGCTGTGAATCTGGTCACAGATTGGCGATGGAGAAGAGTCACTGGCTCAATTCAATACTTGGTCTTCATCAAGAGTGAGAAAGAGTCAGCCAGGTATTTAGACACCAAATTAATTGAATTCCTTCCTCCTAGGACTGAGAAGGGGTTTTGCAAAAGTTGTCATAAAACAAAACACGCCATAAGCCAGGAAAACAGACTGTTTGCCATGTCATTGTCACTTGGACTGAAACTCAGTGGACAACTCTTGCCAGGTCTAGCAGGTGCAAACTAAGATGAATTGGCTTTAATAATTAAAGGAAATAACTGTGCTGCCCTGGGATACAATGGAAGATGGGTAGGTTAAATCCGCTCCAGGGAATTTCATCCTAATGTGGCAGCTGAGGCCACCAGGCCAAGAACACATTTACACTGTTACACTGGTTACCACTCCTCTGCCACTGAAATGCAAGCTGTTTTGATGCTACTTATATTTTCTTGAGTGATTTCCCCCCTTTTCTGTTTCCTTGGTGCACAATAAAGTTCACTAAGAATGTCTCCACCTTCTGAAGTTGTTTCAAAGGCAACTAGATACGGTGGTATCAAGGCAATGGGAATACAATGGGTAAAGTCCAAGAAACTGGTAAAACTTAGGAAGACAGAGAATCATATGAAATTATTCTTCCAGGCACAACTCTGTGCTTAAATATTAGAATTGGGTGTGGGGCAGGAGACAGTTTTGGTTTCATGCCTTCTGAGATTCCTTTTTCCCATTCTAGAAAACCTTGAACACTCTGAATGTAGGGGCAGCACTAAGGTGCAGCTGTGTCCTTCTAGCGGAGAAGCAGGGCTCTACCGTAACTAGAGCTCTGAGAGGGGGATGTCAGTCAGAGGTCTCCACCACAGCAGCCTGACACCGCCTCTCTCCCCGGTCCTCCAAGCCACCAGCGATGACCCTGACACACTCTGACACTGCCTCTCTCCCCGGTCCTCCAAGCCACCAGCGATGACCCTGACACACTTTGCTCTCCTTTCAAACTGCTCGACCCATTGTAAAGAGAGCCCCTTTTTAGGTGAAACTCCCTAGAAATACAGGTCTTCAATTCTCCATGTAATTAGTGAAAAAATAAAACAAGAGACACAGCAAAGTCCCAGGAAGTATAGGAAGAAAACACACATCTCCTGGCTTTTTAACGCACAAATGGTCCCACTAGAATTCTCTGAAAATGTATGCTAGGTTTTAGCAGAAGAAAACTCTGTAGGAAAACACAGCTAGAGTTACTGTAAGAAAGTAGTTTAAAATAAAGCATTAGGTAGTATAGTTGGGAGAAAATCTAACAAATGAAATGTAAACAATTAGGGTGTGTCCTCTCCCACCAAACAAAAACAAAACTGTTTGATTATTTTTACAGTGCTAAAGTTAGTTCATTACAGTACCTTGTCACCCTTCTTTACTGTCCTGGTTGTCAATTTACTGATGGCTTTCTTAGCTGCATCTCCAAGACGACGCTGTGAAAATTGCAAATAAAAACAGATATTAAGTGTAAGGTCTCTGAATGACGTACTTTATTTCTAAGCAATTAAAAGTATAAAGTCTCCATTTTACTACATTCCTCTCCATGTCCTACATATAAGAGAATGATAAAAATTTTCTTTAGATAGAAAAACTGGTGGCTGTGCCACAGATTCAGCATTCTGGTTGAATAATAAAAAGTGTTAGAGCACCCTGTTAGGTCAAACTCCCTAGAAATATAGGTCTTCAATTCTCCAGCAGTAAAAAAGTCAGGTGTCATAATTGCTGCATTTTGTGTTGAATAAACATTTGAAATATCACAGCATTATCAAACCCACTTCTTGTACACTCCAGAGCCACTCCAGCTGCTCTAATGGCTTTTGGAGTCTGCTCAAGGAATGATCACCATGAGGTGTGTAAATGCTGTCTTAGAAAAGGGAAACCCTGATTGCTCCTTGAAATTGCTTATCACATCATCAAGCGTGAAGAGAAGGAACGCGTCACAGCTCTACTTCTGGCTCTACTATACTATCCTCTGTCATCCTAGGAAGGTGTATTTACCTTCCAGGGTTGAGCTGTTTTCATTACCTCTAAGGGTGAGGTCAGAGGATCTCCAGGGCTGGATTTATGCAACATTCTCCCAGATGCTGCTAGCACTGCTTGGCACCAACAACCCAAAGATGAAGAGATGGTGATCCCTACCCTTGAAAAGCTCACTGAACTGGGAACAGTTACATTAATGGTGAACCCTCAAGCATGCCCAGGGCCAGGTGGCAGCACAGAGGAGGTGACTAGGAGGGGTGGGGCGAGGCAGGGGAGGAACATCAAGGAAGGTCTTGAGGAGTCGAGGCCTGGGTTAAGACTGGGAAGGGGTGAGATGGGAAAGGCATAGGGTTAGGAGGCGGTTCCGGGTGTAGGGATAGGAGGAGGTTCCGGGCAAAGTCATTATCTGGTAAAGATAAATAGGTGTAAAGAACAGGTATGTGAAGAAAACTAAGGAGAGCATCTGCTTTCCTGTTCAAATTAGAAAAGCTTTGTGAATCAGAGGGCCCTAGAACATTCACACTGGGACACGGGGCACAAACCAAGACTGTCCCTGGCACATCAGGGAGACGGTCCCTCTAGACACATCCGTGCCCTACACTGCAGGGAAGGCAGATGCTGCTCCTGACGGAGCGAGGGGCACCAAAACAACAGAGACCTTAAGAATGTTAAAAACCCATACAAACATGTAAGAAAAAATGTAGGGGAAAGTTTTAAATACACAAAAGAACAGAGAATAATTTAATAATAAAGCCTTCCCTATGTATCTAGCATCCGGCTTCAGTTACCAGAATTTTACTTCTAGTGTTTATCTGTTTCCCCTCTTTATTGTGTTAGATGATTCTGAAGCATATCGTAAGCATCCCATCATTTCAGCCATAAAATTCTCACTAAGCACCTCTAATAGATACGGGCTTTTGTTAGATGCCATTATCTTTCCTAACAAAAGTAACAATGATTAATCAACATTATCCAATACTCACACTACACTACAAGTTCCCTAGGTGTTTACAGAATGTCTTTAAGTAGCTGGCTTGTTTGAATCGAGATATAAAATCCACACACTGCGTGTGGCTGCTCTGTCTTCGAAGCCTAATCTATGAGTTCCCTCTATCACGCTGTTTTTAAACCGCCTTATGGAGATAGATTTGACGTAAAATAGACTGCATATATTTAAAATCTACACCTTGACATATATTTAAAGTTACACTTTGAAGTTGCATATGAAATCTACACTTTTGTTTTCATGACCTATGAAAACCTAGCTACAATTAAGACAGTGCATCGATCACATCCCCAAATTTCTTTGCGCCCCTTCTTAATTCCCTCCTCCCGCCACCCCATCCCTCCATGATCTACTTTTTGCTATAGCAGTTTACAACTTCAGGAATTTTATATAAATGGAATAGATACAGTATGTACCACTGCGTGTAGGCTTCTTTCACTCAGCATGATTGTCTTGAGATTAATCCACCTTGGTGCATGTTTCAACAGTTAACTCCTTTCTAATGTTATCTAGTATCCCACTGAAGAGATGGCCCACAATATCCTTTCACCTGTTGATGGGACATCTGCATTGTGGTCCAGTTTTTGGCTGTACTGAAAAGCTGACAACAATATTCTTTAGTTGTATGAAGACTGTGCAATTCTTTGCATGGACATATGCTTTCTTTTTTCCTGAGGTAAACACAACAAGTAGAAAGATGGGCTCACCTGACAGGTATCTGACTTTTATTTAAGAGACTGCCAAAGTGTTTTCCAAACTGAGCATACTATTTTACATTTGCACCAGCAACGTGCAACTATAATAGTTCCTCCACATTCTCACCAACACTTGGTATGGTGAGTTTTTGTGGGTTTTTTTTTGTTGGTTTGTTTTTGTTTTTTTCCGAGACAAGGTCTTGCTCTGTCTCCCAGATTGGAGTACAGTGGTGCAAACACAGCTCACTGCAGCCTCGACCTCTGGGGCTCACTCAAGTGATTCTCCTGCTTCAGCCTCCTGAATAGCAGGAAGTACAGGGGTGCACCACCATGCCCAAATAATTTTTTTATTTTTATTTTTGTAGAGACGAGGTCTCACTATGTTGCCCAGGCTGGTATCAAGCTTATTGGCTCAAGCAATCCTCTCGCTCTGGCTTCCCAAAATGCTGAGATTACAGGTGTGAGCCACAGCACCCAGCCTCCTTACAGTTTTAATCTGCATCTCCCTATTGTAATGATGTTGACCATCTTTTCCTGTACTTACCAGCCATATGTACACTGTCTCTGGTGAAGTGTCCGTTCATGTTTTTTGCCTGTATTTCTGAGTTGTTTTCTATTACTGACTTTTGAGGGAACATTACATACACCAGCTAAAAATCCTTTTGCTTGTATTTCCCTCACTTTATGGTAATTTTGATGAAGTCAATCATTTTTTCATTTGGTAGATGGTGCTCTAGTATCATATTAAGGAATCTTTGCCTATTTCAGGGTTACAAAGACATCTCCCTGTTTTCTCTTCTAGAAGTTTTATGGTTTTATACTTGGTATTTACGGTTCTGACTCATTCTGTGTATTCTGTCAGGCACAGATGATTCTTTTTTTTTTTTGGCATATGGACATACAATTGGTCTAGAATCATTTGCTGGAAAGGTTGTCCATTCTCCACAGAATCACCTTTCCAAATCTGTCAAAAATCAATTGTACATAAATGTGTGGGTCTATGTGCGGACACCACGCATCTATTCACCATTAAGGAAAGACAATCCTGTCCTGATTTCTGAAGCTTTGTAACAGGTCTGAAATTAGGTGGTGTTAACCATCCCACATTTCCTTTCTATTCTAACATCCTTGTGGTTTTTCTCGATATTTTGCGCTCCCATATGAACTTCAGGATCAGCCTGTCCATCTCTATGATAAAAGACATCAGGGATTTACAATGAGATTGTGCTGAATGTACACATCCACTTGGGGAGAATGGGCATCTTAATAACATGAAGTTTTCCACTCCACACCGTGTATGTGTCTCTCTACCTACTTAGCTGATTAATTTCTCTCAGCAATAGTTAGTTTTCACTATATAGGGCATATTGCATATTTTGTCAGATTTACTGTTAAGAATTTCCTATTTGTTGATGCTATAGAAAATGGGATTTCTTAAAATTTAACTTTCTTAGAGATGTGGTCTTGTTATGTTGCCCAGGCTGGACTCAAACTCCTGGGTTCAAATAATCTTCCACCCCAGCCTCACAAGTAGCTGGGACTACAGGTGTCCACCATCTGCTTGATGAAAATGCATTTTTAAAAACCAATTCTTCATTACTCGTATACAGAAATAAAATTAATTCTTTTACATTGATCTTTTATCATGGAACCTTGTTAAATCTGTTGGTCTTTTTCATAGATTCCAACATATTTTCTTTCTTTTTTTTTTTTTTTTTTTAGAGGGAGTCTCGCACTGTCGCCCAGGCTGGAGTGCAGTGGCCGGATCTCAGCTCACTGCAAGCTCCGCCTCCCGGGTTTGCGGCATTCTCCTGCCTCAGCCTCCCTATAGCTGGGACTACAGGCGCCCGCCACCTCGCCCGGCTATTTTTTTGTATTTTTTAGTAGAGAACGGGGTTTCACTGTGTTAGCCAGGATGGTCTCGATCTCCTGACCTCGTGATCCGCCCGGCTCGGCCTCCCAAAGTGCTGGGATTACAGGCTTGAGCCACCGCGCCCGGCCGATTCCAACATATTTTCTACACTAAATTTCTAGAGAAAATAATGTCTGTAAAGGAAGGCAGCTTACTTCTACATTTCCACAATGGATGCCTTTTACTTCTTTTCCTTTTTATTTACTGTGCTGACTAGAATCTAAAGAACAACGCAGACACTGAAGTGACCAGAGGACACACGCTTCTCTTGTTCCTAATGTTAGAAAAAGAATTTAGTTGTTCCCCATTAAATATAATGGTAGCTGTCAGTTTTTCATACATGCCCCTAATAGTTTGAGGAAAGTTTTAAAATCAGGAATCGATGTTGGACTTTGGCAAATATCTTCTCTCCATCTACTGAGATCATACAGTTTTAACTTTTTTGGCCTGCTAATATGGTAATAATACATTAATTTTTGAATGTTAAATGAAACTTACATTCCGGGAGTAAACACCACCTAGTCATGATGAACGTATACATAGTGTTGAATATAATTTGCTAAATTTTTGTTTGGAATTTTTGCACCTACGTTCAAGAGGGGAACTGGTCTGTAGTTTTGTTTTGTAGTATTTCTGTCTAGTTTTGGTATTAGGAATGATACTGGTGCCATACAATGAAATTGGAGGTATTCCTGCCTTTTCCACTTTCTGTATAAGTTAAGCATTTGAAATCAAAATCTGAAATGCTCCAAAGTATGAAACACTGTCAGTGCCAACATGAAACTTAATGGAAATGCTCACTACAGCATTTTGAATTTCAGAATTTTGGATTTTGTATGCCGAAACGGTAAGTATAATGCAAATATTCCAGAATCTGAAAAACTTCTGGTCCAAAGCATTTTGGATAAAGGGTACTCAACCTATAGTTGGTTTGATACTGTTATCACAGCTGCCCCTTGAACAACACGGAAGCAACCATCTCCAGCAAGTCATCTCCTATTAATTACTCTGGTGTAGTATCTATTTGTTCTTGAACTTCTCCAACATCCTTATCTTGAAACCCTTTACACCCTGATTTTTTTTTGTCATATCTACAATCTGCTTCATGATTTCCTTGACTGGCTCTATCATAAATCCTGTGAACTGATATACAATGCCTGAACACAGTTTTCTCCCATAGAAATCTTTTGTTTAGACTTTCATGGCACTTCCTATAATAATAATGACATCTTCAACAGTGCAATCTTTCCAGACTTTCATGATGTTTTATCTGGATTCTATTCTATAGCATTAAATGCTTTACGTAGCATACTGTGTGTACTAAGCCGTATGGGTCCTTATGACCCCCTGCTCTAGAGGCTGAATTCAAGGCATGTCTGGGGTCGAGAAGACCTCTCTGAAGCCTTCAGTATTGAATTCATGGGGTTCTGGGTGTCCAGGGGCATGTTCCAATATCAAAAACACGTTAAAAGGCAGTCCTACCCTGGCAAGGTACTTCCTAATTTCAGGGACAAAGCACTGATAAAACCAATTCAGAAAGAGTTCCCACTATTCGGTCCTCCCTGTTGTGCAATTAAAACCTGATGGGGCCGGGCGCAGTGGCTCAAGCCTGTAATCCCAGCACTTTGGGAGGCCGAGACGGGCGGATCACGAGGTCAGGAGATCGAGACCATCCTGACTAACACGGTGAAACCCCGTCTCTATTAAGAAATACAAAAAACTAGCTGGGCGAGGTGGCGGGCGCCTGTAGTCCCAGCTACTCGGGAGGCTGAGGCCGGAGAATGGCGTGAACCCGGGAGGCAGAGCTTGCAGTGAGCTGAGATCCGGCCACTGCACTCCAGCCTGGGCGACAGAGCGAGACTCCGTCTCAAAAAAAAAAAAAAAAAAAAAAAAAAAAAAACCTGATGGATGGTATTTATAATTTCCCTTCTAGGCTGGGGTTTAGTAGCTTTATCAATAAGGGCAGTCTTGATCATAGACCTGACTGCATTTGCACAAAACAAATGCCTAAAGTCTTAGTTCTCTCTTCTCTTCCTTACTACTAAATGTCCTTTGTGGCATTTCCCCCTCCAAATAGGGCACTTTCATCAACATTAAAAATCCGTTGAGAAAAATAACCTTTCTCCTCAATGATTTTCTTAATGAAATCTGGGAATCTGACTTGACTGCTATTTCTTGTCAAAAGCTAGTTCTCCTGTTATCTTGTCATTTTTAAAGACAAATCTCTTTCTAAACTTTTCAAACCAACCTTTGCTGCCATTAAATTCTCTAGCTCTATATCCTTTGCTTTGCTTTTCCTCAAATCACATTGGATACTATAGGTATGCCTTCCTTATAGAAATCCTGCACCCAAATAAAAGCTGCAAAAGGCATTTAGCAAAAAGTATACTGTTTTTGTGCCTGTTGGTGTAGCTATTGCAATGGCTTCATGAGTAGCTTTTTCTGTTCTCTTGTGTGTTTTAAATGATATGCTAAGTCATTCCTTGTGAAATGGCAGCACCTGTGCTGAATGAAGACCTCTCTCTATGGTACGTATCAAGCAATACAACTTCTTCTTGTAATGTCATGACTTCTCTCTGCTTCTTGGGAGCATTTCTAGCATCACTATGGCACCTCATACAGGTCCCATGGTGTCATATTCAAGGTTCATGAAATTGCACTAAATACAATGAAAACTACGTGAGAACTGCAAGAGATCACTTTTACTGCAATAATCAGCCTACTGGAGGGAAAAACTGCTCATAAGGGTATGTCACATGACATTTTAAGTGGATACTGGCAACACCTGCGATCACAATAGCAACAGGTGGCTATGAAACTGTTCCATTAATACAGTACATACTACCGTTAATTTTATGCAGTTACGATTTAACACAGTTTACATTTCTTTCAACTGTGACTGGTACCTTGTATTTGTGTGTGTTTTAATAATTGTTAACTTTTTACAATGGATCTTTGTATATTTTATGATAGTAAATGATAAAATAGACTAGTATCTACATATATTTTAAATATGATGACATACCTTTTTCCACTTTTGTGTGATCTCTTCAATTTCTTTCATCAGTGTTTGAGAATATTCCTTGGTTAAATTTATTATTCTTATGTATTTTATTTTTATGTGACTTGTAAATAGGATTGCTTTCTTGACTTCCTTATTATCTAGTTTGTTACTGGCGTATAGAAATGATACTAACTTTTGTACACAAACTTTGTATCCTCCAACTTTACTGAATTTATCAGGTTTATGAGTTTTTGGTGAACTCTTTTGTTTTTTTTCTACATATGGTCACATAACCTGAAAAGGGAGATAATACTCTCTTTACGATACGGATGCCCCTTCCTCCCTTTCCTTTCCTCCCTCCCTCCCTTCCTATCTTTCTTTCTTCTATTTTTTTTCTTAGAGACAGGGTCCCTACTCTGTCACCCAGGCTGGAGTGTAGTGGCGTGATCATGGCTCACTGCACCCTGGACCTTCTGGGCTCAATCGATCCTCCTGCCTCAGCCTCCTGAATATCTGGGACTATAGGCACACACCACCACAGCTGGCTAATTTCTGTATTTCTTGTGGAGAAAGGGGTCTCCTCACATTACTCAGGCTGGTCTTGAACTACTGGGCTCAAGTGATCCGCCCACCTTGGTCTCCCAAAGTGCTGCAATGACAGGTGTGAGCCACCAAGCTTGGCCACCTTTTCTTTCTTTCTATGCTCTGATTGCTCCGGCTATGACTTCCAGTACTATGTGGAATAGGAGGGTGGTAGGTAGAAGTGGGCATCCTTGCCTTGAACTAGTTCTTAAAGGAAAGTCTTTCAGCTTTTCCTAATCAATATGATGTTAGCTGTGGGTCTTGTATATCCTTCATTATTTTGAAGTATGTTCCTTCTATACCTAATTTGCGAAGTGTTGAATTTTATCAAATGCCTTTTCTGTGTCTATTGAGAATATGGTATTTGTTGTTCCTTTATTCTGTTGATGTGATACATCACGATTATTGACTTGCATATGCCAAAACATCCATCCCTGGGACAAATCCCACATTATATTGCTGTGTTATCTTTTTGATGTGTTGTTGGGTTCACTTTGCTTCGAACTGGGTTGAGGATTTTTGTGTCTATGTTCAAGGACATTGGCCTGCCGTTTTCTTATTTCATTGTGCCCTTGCCTGGTTTTAATATTGGAATAATCTGGGTCTGGTAGAATAAGTTAGAAAGAATTCTCTCTTCTTTCATTTTCTGAAATAGTTTCAGAAGAACTGACATTAATTATCCTTTATAAATTTGATGGGATTTGGCAGTAAAGCCATCTGGTCCTGGGTTTTTTGTCGAGGGGTCATTACTATTTATTGCTCTGTTCATGCTTTCTGTTTCTTCTTGGTTCAATGTTGGCAGATTGCATGTGGCTAGGAATGCATCCATTTGCTCTAGGTTTTCCAGTATGTTAGTGTCCAGTTCTTCACAAACCTCTGATGATCCTTTGTATTTTGTTGGTTTCAGTTGTAATGTCTCCTTTTTCATTTCTGATTTGAGGCTTCTTTTATTCTTGGTCTTTTAGCCATTTATCTATTTAAAAAAACAACTTTTCATTGTGTTGATCCTTCGTATTGTGTTTTTAGTCTCTATTTCATTTAGTTCTATGCTGATCTTTATTATTTCTTTCATTCTACCAATTTTGAGTTTGGTTTACTCTTGCTTTTCCAGTTCCTTGAGGTGCATAACCAGGCTCTTCATTTGAAATATTTCTAATCGTTTGATTTAGGCATTCATTGATATAAACACTTCCCTCTTAGCACTGCTTTTGCTTTATCTTGTAGATTTTGGTATGTTTTATTTCCATTTTCATTTATTTCAAGAACTTAAGAAATATCTTTCTTAATATGTTCGTCAACCGTATGGTAGTTAGAGATCATGTTGTTTAGTTTCCATGTAGATACTATTTCCAAAGTGCGTCTGGTTATTCAGCTTTATTCCACTGTGTTCTAAGACGCATGATATGATTTCTATTTTTAAAAATTTGTTGAGACTTGTTTTGTAGTCTAATTTATAGTGTTTCTAAGGAATGTTACATATGTTGAGGAAAATGTGTATTCTGCAGCAATCTGATACAGTGTTCTGTAAATGTCTGTTACACCCATTTGGTACATAGTACAGTTCAAATTCAATGTATTCTGTTAATTTCTGTCTAGATAATCTGTCCAATGCTGACAGCAGGTGTATTAGTTTGTTTTTATGCTGCTATGAGGAAATACCCCAGACTGGGTAATTTATAAAGAAAAGAGGTTTAATCAATTCAGTTCTGCATGGCTAAGGCCTCTGGAAACTTACAATCATAGCAGAAGGCACCACTTCACAGGGCAGCAAGAGAGAGAATGAGTGCCAGCAGGGGAAATGCCAGACGCTTATAAAACCATCCCATCAGATCTTGTGAGAACTCACTCTCTATCACAAGAACAGCATGGAGTTAACCGCCCCCATGGTTCAATTACCTCCCACCGGGTCCCTCACATGACACATGGGGATTATGGGAACTATAATTCAAGATGAGATTTGGGTGGGAACACAGCCAAACCATATCAGCAGGGTACTGAATTTCCCAATCATTATTGTATTGGAGTGTATCTATCCCTTGAGGGCTAGTAATACTAGCTTTACTTATTTATGAGTGCCATGGTGTTGGCTGTATAAATATTTTGAATTGTCATATCCTCCTGCAGAATTGATTCCTTCACTATTATCTTATTTATATTGTCTTTTTAACTTTTTTACATAATGTCTGTTTTATCTGACAGAAGAATAGCTATTCCTACTTGCTTTTGCTTTCTGTTTGTGTAGCATATCTTTCTCTATCCCTGCACTTTCAGTCTATCTGTGTGTCTAGGTATCACACAGTTGTGTCATTTTTAAAAATCCATTCAGCCAGGCTGTATCTTTTAAGTGGAGCATTTAATCCATTTAGGTTCAAAGTTAACAATGATATATGACATTTTGTTCCTGAAATATATTGTTATCCAGCTGTTTTCTAAATTCTTTATTTTTTCTTCTGTCTTTGTAGTTTCATGGAGTTCTGTCATGGTGCCAGCTGGTTCCTTTCTCTTCTTCATGTAACTGTTTTATGAGACTTGTGAATTTTATACTTTCATGTGTTTTTATGATGGCGAATATCAACCTTTTGTTTCCATGTTTGGGACTCCTTTGAGCATTTCCTATAGTATTAGTCCAGTGGTGATGAATTCTCTTAGTGTTTGCTTGTCTCAGAAAGACCTGATTTCTCCTTCATTTACGAAGTTTATTCTAGCTGGATGAAAATTTTTCTCCTTGTAGCACTTTGAAAATAGCATTCCATTCTCTTCTGGCTTGTGTAGCATATCTTTCCCTATCTGCTGAGAATGTCTGTTGTTTGTCTGATGGAGCTTCCTTTATAGGTGACTAGGTGTTTTTCTCTTGTTGATTTTAGAATTTTTTCCTTCACACTGACTTTAAGCAATCTGATGACTATATGGTCATGGTGAAGTCCTTTTGCAATGTGTTTGCCTGTTGTTAATCTTTGTGCCTCTTGTATCTGAATGACTACATGTCTTGCTAAACTAAGGAAGTTGTTTTCATCCATTACTTCCTTAAATAAGTTTTCTAAACTCCTTGCTTTTTTCTTCTTCCTCTGAAACACCAATGATTCAAAATTTAGTTGCTTTATATAGTCCATGCTTCTTGGAGGCTTTATTTGTTATCTTAAAGTCTTTCTTTTCTGTATTTTTGTGCAACCAGATTCATCCAAAACACTTGTCGTCAAGTTGTGAGATGTTTTTCTTCTACCTGATCTAGTTCAGTGATCCCCCCAACCTTTCTGGCACCAGGGACAGGTTTTGTGGAAGACAATTTTTCCACAGACTGGAGGGTAGGGGATGGCTTCAGGATGATTCAAATGCATTACATTTATTGTGCACTTTATTTCTATTATTATTAAATTGTAATATATAATGAAATAACTATACAACTCACCATAATGTAGAATCAGTGGGAGCCCTGAGCTTGTTCCCCCACAAGTACATGGTCCCATCTGGGAGAGATGGGAGACAGTGAGAGATCATTAGGCATTAGATTCTCATGAGGAACACTCAACCTAGATGCCTTGCACGTACAGTTCACAATAGGCTTCATACTCCTATGAGAATCTAACGCCACCCCTGATCTGAGAGGAGGCGGAGCTCACGCAGTAATGCCAGCAATGCAGAGTGACTGTAAATACAGATGAAGCTTCAGTCACTCACCTGATGCTCAGCTCCTGCTGTGTGTCCTGGTTCCTAACAGGCCATAGACCAGTACCCACGGTCTAGATCACTGTTGGGAACTCCTGGTCTAAATCATGGTTAAAGCTTTCAAATGTATTTTGTAACTCCTTCGATGAACATTTCATTTCCAGGAGCTGTTTTTAAAATAAAAAACCCATATTATTTGACATTTTGAGGATTTAAGGATCCGTTGTTGGAGAATTACTGTATTTTTTGGGGGGGGTGTCATACTATCTTTTTCATCTTCCTATAGTATTATATCGATTTCTTCACATCTGCACAAATAATTGCTTGTCCTTATTTTTGAATTTGTTGTTGGACTGCACATTTTTTAATCCTGAGGATGTTACTATGATGTAATTTGAGTAGGACTGTTTGACTTCGCTTCTGGGTGTGTTCAGTAGCAAATACTCTATGATTTCCTTGGATAGAAACAACCTTAGTGTGGTGGATTTCTCACATGCTGGTTATAACAGTGGTGTATTGGGTGGGTGAGCTGGCTCATAACCTCCTGAGAAGCTGGGGTGGCATGAGCAATGGTGGTAACAGAAGTCATGAGAAGCTTTTCTTGTTCCCAAGTGCTGTGTACTTGTGTAAGCAGATGTTGTAATGGGCTGTGTAGGTCAACCTCAGGTCAGCAGGTGGTAGCTGCAGGTCAGAGCTGGTTGCAGTTGTAACAGTACGGTTTATAACTTATCTTTGTTAACCAGGAGAAGTACTTAAGTGTCCCATGCAATGGGATGGACCAGGGAAAGCTCAGTGGTTTGGGTCTTACACTCAGCCTTGGGGAAGAGGAGGGGACTGGTGGGGAGAGGTGAAGCTGGGTAGAGCTGGACTGGGCAAGACAGCCATTTGGTCTCCCAATAGCAGGCACAACCACTGGCTCTGACAGGGATCTAGGGACAATTGCCAGACCCTGCAGAAATGCCTAGGCAAAGATCAGAGCAACTGACACTGCACCAGTGTCCCTACACAGGAAGGCAAAGGCAAACCGGCTGTTAAAACCAGGCAAACAGTATGGGACCTGCCTCTCTCTCACTCTCCAGAACCACTGGGACTCATTTCCTCATCCCAACCACAGGAATCAGAGAGACCATACAAAGCCTTCAGTCAGCAAAGCTGCCTTACGCAGTAAAACTTGCTACTGGGGCCAAAACCATACCTCTCAGGCAAATCTCCTGCTCCAGTCCCATGATGGGGGTGCAGGGGTCCAATTCTGGTGCCCGAAGCTGGAGGCCCAAGCTGTACTCATTTATCATTTCTGGCTGTGTGGGCCCCTTTCCAACCAAAGACCCAGTGTTCCAATCCTGGCATGAGACTTTACAATGCTAACAGATGCTGCTGCTGCTAGGTCATAGGATTCCCATACAGCTTGCCATAAGCTAGGATTGAGAATGGAGTCCTCTTATCAGCCACCAGGTTTGGGAAAATGCATGAGATGCATCCCAGGTTGTTCCTTCTCAATGTCTCTCAGCTACTCCCTAAGTAAGATCGAGGGCTTGGGAGGCTCAAGGTGCTCTCCTGTGGCCTGGATTGTACAACTCCCCAATGGGAAGATGAACTGCAGAGGACACTCACTCCCCATCTCCTGTATTGGGGATTTTCTCAGTTTTTAGCCAGACTCTGCCAGGAGAACTGTCTCCGAATTTTCTCTTTCCCAGTGTCTGAAATGTTCTGTTTAATTCCTGTGCTCCTTCTTGGATAAAAGTTAATGATGTGACTACGTGCACACTATTTTGCTTTTTCCAAGTGGGTTAGGCATGCTGGAAAAGCCTCTAATCTGCTGGCTCTGGGGGAAAAACCCATACAAAGACTGTGTTTTCTATTTCTGTGAATAATATCACTGGCATTTTGATAGGGATTACATTCAATCTGCAGGTCATTTCTGATAGTTATTGTCATTTTCACAATATTAATTATTCCTATCCATGAACAAGGGATGTCTATTTTTTGTTCTCTCTTCAATTTCTGTCATCAGCGTTTTACAGTTTTCCTTGCAGACACTTTTCTCCTCTTTGATTAAATTTATTCCTGGTTATTTTATTATTTTTTGGTGGCTATTGTAAATAAGATGAACTTCTTGATTTATTTTTCAGTGACTTAATTGTTGGTGTATATACATGGGACTGATTTCTGTATGTTAATTTTGTATTCTGCAACTTTATTTATTAGTCCTAAAAGAACTTCCAGTAAATAACATGTTAAATAGAAGTGGTGAAAGTGGGCATCCTGTGTTTTTCCACATCTTAGTGGAAACATTTTCTGCTTTTCCACATTCAGTATGATGTTAGTTGTAAGTCATATACGGCTTTATTGTGTTGAAGTATGTTCTTTCTATACCTAACTTGTTAAGAGTTTATATCATGAAGCCACCTATCAAATGCATTTTCTGCATCTACTGGCATTACCACGTTTTTTTTGTTCTTCATTCTATTGATGTGATGCATCACATTTATGGATTTGCATATGTTGAACCATCCTTGTATTCCCTGGGATAAATCCCACTTGTTCATCATGAATGCTCTTTTCAATGTGCTGCTGGATTCAGTTTGCTGGTATTTCGTTGGGGGTTTAAAAATTTATGTTCATCAAGGATACTCGTCTATGTTTTTATTTTGTTGCATCCTCATATGGTATTGCTATTAGGGTAATGCTGGCCTTGTGGACTGAGTTCAGAAGAGTTCCCTTCTTTTCAATTTTGTTTTTTTTTTTTTTAATTAATTAACTAATTAATTTACTTATTTTGAGATGGAGTCTTGCTCTGTCGCCCAGGCTGGAGTGCAGTGGCGCAATCTCCGCTCACTGCAAACTCCGCCTCCTGGGTTCACGTCTTTCTCTTGCCTCAGCCTCCCAAGTAGCTGGGACTACAGGTGCCCGCCACCACATCCAGCTAATTTTTCGTATTTTTAGTAGAGACAGGGTTTCACTGTGTTAGCTAGGATGGTCTTGATCTCCTGACCTCATGATCCGCCTGCTTGGCCTCCCAAAGTGCTGGGATTACAGGCGCGAGTTACCGCACCCGGCCTCTTCTCTTCAATTTTCTGGAAGAGTATAAGAAGAACTGGAATTAGCTCTTCTTTAAATGTTTGGTAGAATTCTGCAATAAAGAAATGAAGTGCTGGACTTTAATGGGAGACTTTTAATTACAGATTCACTCTCATTACCCTTAACTGCTCTGTTTGATCAGGTTTTCTATTTCCTTTTGATTTTATGTTGGTATATGTGTGTGGGAAAATTTACTAGTGGTTTGTCAGTTTTATTTTTTCAAATATTTTTATTTCACTGATCATCTGTATTGTTTTAGTCTTTTTTAAAATTTTAATTCTTTTGGAGACAGGGTCTTGCTCTGTTGCCCAGGCTGGAGTGCAGATTGGCTCACTGCAACCTCTGCCTCCTGGGCTCAAGTGATTCTTCCATCCAGCCTCCTGAGTAGCTGGGATTACAGGTGCACACCAACACGCCTGGCTTATGTTTGTATTTTTATTTCTAGAGATGGGGTTTTGCCATGTTGCCCAGGTTGGTCTTGAACTCCTGGACTCAAGCAATCAGACCGCCTTGGCCTCCCAAAGTGCTGGGATTACAGGCATGAGCCACCATGCCTGACCCTTTAGTCTTGATTTTGCTTATTCCTGATTTGAATTTCATTACTATCATTATTATTATTATTATTTTTGCTTCTTCTGATTTTGGGTTTGCTTTGTTTTCACTTTTTTCTTTGAGACAGAGTCTCGCTCTGTCAACCAGGATGGAGTGCAGTGGCATGATCTCGGCTCTCTGCAACCTCTGCCTCCTGGGTTCAAGCAATTCTCCTGCCTCAGCCTCCCGAGTAGCTGAGACTACAGGTGTGCGCCACCATGCCCAGCTACTTTTTGTATTTTTAGTAGAGACGGGGTTTCACCATGTTGGCCAGGATGGTCTCGATCTCGACCTCATGATCCGCCTACCTTGGCCTCCCAAAGTGCTGGGATTACAGGCATGAGCCACTCTGCTCGGCCTGTTTTTGCTTCTGTAATTCTTGAGATGCATCATTAGATTGCTTATTGCAAAACTTTCTGTTGTTTTGATGTAGGTGTCAATTGCTATGAACTTCCCTCTTCAAACTGCTTTTGCTATATCCCATAGGTTTTGGTATGTTATTTTCATTTTATTGAAGAAATTTTAAAGTTTCCTTCCTAATTTACTCATTGATCCATTGGTTGTTTAGGAGCATGTTTGTAAATTTCCATGTATTTGTACAATTCCAAAAGTTTCTATTGTTACTGATTTCCACCTTTATTCCATTTGTGGTCAGAAAAGATCCTTCATATGATTTTAATTTTTAAAAGGTTTTTAAAATTAAGAAACACTATCTGACTATATTGCCCAGGCTGGTCTCGAACTCATGGACTCATGAGATCCTTTCTGCCTTACCTGCCCTAGTAGCTGGGACTACATGCAAGCAAAACTGAGTCCAGCTGATCTCAAATCTTTTAATTTTGTTGAGACTTGTTTTGTGGCTTAACATGTGGCCAATCTTGCAGAATACTGGTGATGAAAACAATGTGTATTTTGCAGCTGTTGTATGAAATATATTGTAAATGTGTTACTTCCATTTGGTCTAAAGTGCAGTTTAAATCCAATGTTTCTTTATTTTTTTGAGATGGAGTATCGCTTTGTCGCCCAGGTTAGAGTGCAGTGGTGTGATTTCAGCTCACTGCAGCCTCTGCCTCCCAGGTTCAAGTGATTCTCTGCCTCAGCCTCCCGAGTAGCTGGGATAACAGGTGTGCATCACCATGTCTGGCTGACTTTTGTATTTTTAGTAGAGACGGTTTTGCCGTGTTGGCCAGGCTGGTCTCAAACTCCTGGCCTCAAGTGATCCGCCTGCCTTGGCCTCCAAAAGTGCTGGGATTACAAGTGTGAGCCACAGTGCCCTGCCTGTTTTTATCTGATACAAGTATAGCCACTCCTGCTGAGTTTTTATGTCCCTTTGCATGGAATATCTTTTTTGCACCCTTTCATTTTTAGCCTATATGTGCCTTTAGAAGTGAAGTGAGTTGGCCGGGCATGGTGTTTCCCCAGCACTTTGGGAAACTGAGGTGGGCGGATCACCTGAGGTCAGGAGTTCGAGACCAGCCTGGCCAACACGGTGAAACCTCATCTCTCTAAAAATACAAAAATTAACCAGGGATCGTGGTGGGCACCTGTAATTTATTCAGGAGGCTGAGGCAGGAGAATTGTTTGAAACCAGGAGGCAGAGGTTGCAGTGAGCCGAGACCGCACCACTGCACTCCAGCCGGGGAGACAAAGCAAGACTTTGTCTCAAAAAAATAAAAAGAAAAAAGAAGAAAGACGTGAAGTGAGTTTCTTGTAGGTAGCACATGACTGTGTTACGGTTTTTAAAGATTTCATTTCACCAGTTTATGTCTTTTAAGTGGTGAAATTTAATTTGCTTACATCCAAGGTTATTACTGGTAAGTGAGGACTTATTCCTGTCAATTTTTAATTGCCTTCTGGTTGTTTCATACATCCTTTGTTACTTTGGTTCTCTGCTATTGTTTATCATTAAGCTTTGGTGGTTTACTGTAGTGCTAAGATTTGATTCCTTTCTTTCTCCTTTGTGCATCTGCTCTCTACCAGTGAGTTTCACCCTCTTGCATGTCTTCCTGGTAGTGAATACTATCTTTTCCAGATATAAAACTCTCTCAAGATGTATAACTTTCTCACTTTTTGTCTATTTCACCCCCATTTCTGAAGGATGGCTTTGAGGGACACAGTATTCTTTCTTGGCTAGCAATTTTCTGCTTTAAGCACTTTAATTCTATCATTCCATTCTCTCCTGGGCTGTAAGATTTCTGTAGAAAAATCTGTTTTTAGTCTAATAGGGATTCCCTTATGTGACTTAATGCTGTACTCTTGCTGTTTTGTGAACTCTTTCACTCTTGACAATTTGACTATAATGTGACACAGGGAGGATGTTTTCAGATTTACTCTTTGGGAACCACTGGGTTACCTGGATCTGGTGTCCATATATCTCCATAGACTTAGGAATTTTTCAGATTTTATTAAATAGACTTTTAATGCCTTTCCCCTTCTCTCCTTCTGGAACACCCATAATACAAATATCTGCTTGCCTAATGTTCCATAAGTTTTGTAGGCGTGCTTCATTATTTTTCATTCTTATTTCTTTTTTTGTCTCTGACTTGTTAATTTCAAATAACCTACCTTCACGTTGAGAGATTTTTACGTATGATTGAGTTTGCTGTTGAAATTTTTCATTGTGTGTTTATTTTCATTCACTGAATTCTTTAGCTGAAGGACTTGATTCTTTCTTCTCTTTTGTTCGATTTCCTGTTCACATTGTGAACTGTTTCCCCAACTCTGTTGATGTCTATACATGTTTTCTTGTATCTCTCTGAGTTTCCATATGATCATAATTTTGAATTCCTTTTCTGGCAATTCATTGAGGTTTTTCCCATAGTAGTGTGTTACTAGGGAATTAGGTTCCTTTGATGGCATCATATTTCCTTATTTCATGTTTCTTGTGTCCCTGTGTTGATGTCTGTGTATCTGGTGGAGCAATCACTTCTTTCAAATTTTCTAGAGTGGTTCTCCTGAAGAAAGATTTTCACCTACAGTTTAGTCTTAGTGTGCCAGTTGGGAAGGGTGCGGTGACTATGTTTCTGGATAGGTGCAGTGGTACAGTGTTTGTGCAGTTTCAGCTGAATTCAACATCAGCAGTACCCATGGGTGCCTCAGTGGTATAGGCTGTGGATGTTTGTGGCAGTGGTGTAAGTTGTTATCCTTTCAAAGGCCTTTGAGGACCTACTATTCTTGCTTTCCCCACAATGAGGAGACTTAGCCAAAGTGATCCCTGTTGGTGTGAAGTCTGATGTTACCTATAAGCAGCTGCAGCAGCACTGGATTCCAGGAGCAGGTGCTCAGAATGACTATGGGACCATGTCCTAGGCTCAGTCTCACAAACCTATTTGTGGCACCTGTGGCAAAGTAGGATATATGTTACCTACATGGTCAGGATCTGTGACTGTGAGGTACTCACTAGTAGCTTGGACCTAAGGGTCTACATTGTGGCTGTGACTCTATCCCTGGGAGTTAGGGCGTAACACTGGCCTGACTAGGTAGAAGGGGCATTCTGGAAGTTTGCGTCAAGGGTCTGGCTGCAATTCAGGAACACGAGCCAGCAGGGCTCAGTGGCAACTAGGGTCCCACGGAATGAAGCACCATACACTATTGACTATAGACCCTGGGATGGCAGGGCCCAGCAGTATCTTAGATCTGTGAAGTCCAGTGCAATGACAGCAAGCATCCCAGCTTAGGGGAGCAGAGCTGTTGTATGGACCCAGCATGGGAGGGGGGGATAGCACAGTGATAATTCCACTCTCCAAGAGGAAGGTTATCTAAGCAGTTGAGCTTCTTGAAGACTAGCGCAGGTTCAAGCAAGCAGGGTACTAAAGTTCTGTGGCCTGTAAGGGCAACGTGTCTCAGCTCAGTCACTGCTCTATTTCTTTGGGACATGGTGTACTACATCAGCTCATTCCTGGCATGCACAACAGCTCAGTTTGGCCAAGGCATCAATTCCCCAAAGGATAAGTGTTACATCAATTCCCCAAAGGATAAGCTCAGGCCCAGGGGGCATACTCTTTTGGGTGGGCCAGGCACCACTTCCCTGGGATGCTGGGAGCTGCTTCAGCTTAGGTACTGGGATGTCTGATCACTCTGGAGGGCCAATGCACCACTTCCTGGGATGCATGGCGCTGCTGCAACTGAGGCACTGGGGAGGCATGATTGCTCTGAGTGTTCAAGGTACTGTTTTCCCAAAACGCAGGATACTGCTTCAGCTCCCGTCCAAATCTGTGCGGGAAAGGATAGGTGGAGTGGCTCCATCTCTGCTTGGCTCCTCAAGAACAGAGCCAACAGCTGCACCCAGCTCAGCTTAGAGACGTAGGGCCACTGTGCTGGGGTGGTTTGGTGGCAGCTTAGCCTCAGGGACAAAGGGGAGCCATGACTACTCGCCCCTGGAGCGAGACACACTTCAGTCACAGCTCCAATTCCAAGATGGTATTGCACAGCAGCTGTGTGGGCTGCCGGGGTTGGGGCACGGTGCTAGCTCCTTCTCTGTGGGGTGCACAGCCAGGTGGACTCAGCTGGGTTTAGTGTCCGTGAGGACTGGTGGGAACCCCAGTGGTGAGGTCTGCAGGTACCCACAGTGTTGAAGGGGCTGCTGGGATCCTCTCACTTACCTCCTCACCACAGTGAGTTCTTCCTGGTTCCCAGCTGATCCTGGTTAGAGGATGGGACAGTAGAGGCCCAGCGTTTCCTTCCCATCTCTCTGTGGCTATCTCTGTGGCTACCTGAGACGTCTGCGCTCTCAGAGCTTCTGTCATTCCTCGGATGCACTTCTGTACTCTCCCTCTGTTATTTTCATTAAGTTGTTTATTTATTGTTCAGGCTTTTTTTGTGAGGAGGACAAGTTCTGAGGATTTCGAATGGGTCATTTTCCTAAGGTAACTCAGATCTGGGTTATTATTATTATTATTAAGGAATTTGAGGAGATTTTACAAGAATCTCACTGCTTCCATGTTGTTCAGATCAGAATGCTACCGGAGACTTTTGAACAGAAAAGCTCCTGATGCTGTCTGAGGCTTGGAGAACGACCATCTTCCCTCCACAGGAGGCCCAGGTAGGGTCTCTAACATTTCAGAGACAAGAAGAGCCTGAACTAGGCAAGCAGCAGTAGGGAAAGAAAGAAGACCACAAAGTCAAGAAAGATTTAGCAGGTAAAACCAACAGAACCTCATGACTGACACGGAGGCACGCACGAAGAGGGGGGTTTGAGGAGAGGTGCCCCCAGACTTCTGGCTCGCTGACGAGCCGTGTGAGAGTGCCTGCCTCACACTGCATTATGGAATAGCCAAAAGCAGAGAGCAGGTGCTGGTGGCGGCAGTTCAGTCTTCAGCAAGCTGATGTGAATGCATGTAGAGTATCTAATCAGAGACGTACAAATATTTAGATATATCATATTTTCCACCTCTGAACTTTGAACACCTCTTACAGCAAAAGGACAAAATAGCTCTTCTCTGTGTTAGGTATTAACGCCGATACCTTCACTGTGATTTCTCTTTGGACTGAGCTTCAGTATTACTACCTTCTTCTGAATTATCCTTTGAGTTTTTAATCAGCTCTTCAACATTTCCCATCACTTTGTGACAGGTAAACCTGTGACAGGTGTCAGTGTCTATGTATGTGTGTATAATCTGATCTCTTACTGGAATCTGTCTAAAAGCCACTATTTTTAAAAAATAATTTTTCATTCTAAGTCTATCTGCATCCTGCTAACTCTCAAGTACCTAAGATGAGGTGCAAAATTCTTTCATGAAGATCGCTTTTTATTAAGGTCTCTTACCTTCACCTAAATTCCATGCCATTAAGCCACTGTTTTTCAAGGTGTGGTCCATGGGACAGATGCATTAAATCTACCTTGAATGCTTAATAATGTATAATAATAAAATTGATACTAACTAAGGTTTATTCGGTACATACCATGTGCTAGGTACTGTTCTAAGCCCTTCACAAGTACTGACTCATGTTATTGTCACAATCATTTTATGGGAAAAGAACTGTATTATCCCATTTTACAGAAGAGGAGATTGAGGCAGAGATTAAATAATTTGCCCACATCAAAAGCTGGTAAGTAGGCCCTATCCAGACTTGCTGAATTAAGGGGAGGAAAGATCTTGGAAATTTGCAATTTTAAAAAGTGCTCCCGCCCCCAAAAGGAGCTCTCACATGATTCTTTTGTATACTAAAGTTTGAGACTCACTGAACTAAGTACAAACCCTAGTTTCAAAGCATTTTCCCGTAACATGCTACCCACTTACTGATATTCTCTGTACTTCACACTGTGCCCTAATCCTTTAATAATAAAACTCCTCAAATTTACACCTCATCACACACAGAATGTCAGAAATGACAAAACCACAGAAAGGCATCATTTTACAAAAGAGAAAAACCAAGCCCCAGAAAGAGGTGAGGTGATCTGTCTGAAGTTACTAAAAGTATTCAGACTAGGACCATAGATATTCTTTCTACTCCAGTTCTTCCTCCACTATAAAATGCTGAAAAGACTTTCTATAGCACACAGCTTGAGGAGTTTGTTAGGGGCCAGATTATCTTATCTCATCTGGTCAAAGCTGCAACAGTAAACACTATTTCATATTTGAAATCAAAGTGGCAAAATGTTTGAATTGGCAGAAAACAAGTTAAAACAATTCATACGGCTTAATCTAACAGGAATAGTTTGTTCAAAGCCAGATGGTTCAGAGTATATTAAGGATAGGTCACTTTGATGAAATTCATCTCAGGTTTCACCATTCAGTAATCAGAACTCTCCCATAGAATTAGAGTAAGTCTGTATCTGCACAGAGTAGGGTTTTCTTCTGGTAAACACTAGGGAAATCTAGGTATAGAATCTTTCCCCAATGCAAAGTGCCTTGTAGTCTTCACCCTCCTTCATTCATTCACCACCACTTTTTTCCATTTTTTTTCTCAAAAGAAGCATCTGTTAACTCTTTTCCAAGAAACCATCTGCCTGTGCCCGGATCACTCCTCTCCTCTCTACATAACCTTAATTTACTAACATCATCTTCCTTTGTTCTTCAACATTTCCTCCTTTCATAGCTCCTTCTCCCTAAGTCTCTTGCATCAGAAAAGAATCGTATATCACTCCACTGCTAAAAAACTGTACTGATGGCCTGGCATGGTGGCTCACACCTGTAATCCCAGCACTTTGGGAGGCCAAGGCGGGCGGATCACCTGTGGTCAGGAGTTCGAAACCAGCCTGGCCAACATGGCAAAACCCCGTCTCTACTAAAAATACAAAAATTAGTCGGATGTGGTGGTGGGTGCCTGTAATTCCAGCTACTCGGGAGGCTGAGGCAGGAGAATGGCCTGAACCTGGGAGGCAGAGGTTGCAGTGAGTTGTTATCAAGCCATTGTACTCCAGCCTGGGCAACAGAACAAGACTCTGTCTCCAAAACACAAAACAAAACAAAAAAACAGTACTGATTATAGAATAAAGTCTAACTTTCTTATGTGATTCATGCCCTTCATAGTCTAGTGACAATTTATTCATCTAATATCAGTTCAACAGTCACAAGGCTCCTGCCCACTATTCCTGATGTTCCAGTCATTCAACTCTTTCATCTCTCTGTGGAAAATGATCCGTTTGCCTGACTCTCCTTCATCTCCATCTGATGAAGTCTTATTCATCCTTTAAAATTCAGCTCCAAGGTCACTACCTACCTTCTCTGTGAAGTGTCCTTGACTCACTGAGAGTAACATCATTCTGCCCCCAAAGAATAACTCTTATACCACACAGTATTTTGACTGCATCTGTCATTCGAACAGAAGGTAAGCTCATTCTTGAATTCATTTAAATATTTACTGAGGCAGTGCGATGTGCCAGGCCCCATGCTAAACCCCAAAGGATATAGAAATGAATTATCTTCCAAAGACCATGATCTTAAGAGCATATTTTGTGCTTTAAAAAAAATCAGATCTTAAGCCTCTGACATGTAATATTTAGAAGGCATATAATACAGTCTCTGTATATGAAAAGTGTTATTTATTTACAAAATAGCAGGACATTAAAAAGAAGGTATCAGAGTTTATCTTCAGTATCTTTTAAAAACTGGTAAGATAATAACTTCTCAGCTCAAACATCTATTTCCCCTTTCCAGTTCTTTTGGAATTGTTAATCCTTAAGAAACATAATGAACAAAATTCACTCCGCTATCCAAAATGACAAAAGTAGTCTGTTTTGGGGTCATATAATCCTTTTCTGTAGGACAAATCTTGGCAGTATATACAATACTTCTTCTCTCCCAATTTGGAAGAAAACAAAAAAAAAAACCTTTTGAACCCACCATTTTTCAAAGATTAACTGTACTCATGCAAAGTTTTAGCTTTTCTCTGACGCAGGAATGTTCCATGTATTTCCACACTCCCCTGACAGGCAAATGCATTCTCCAATTAGCTACTCACTGACCTTTCATGATGAAAATAGGCAATAAGAGTGTACTTCATTTCAGCAACCCTGAGATATTTATAAAGTGAAACAATATTATATACACATGTTATGGCAAGAAGCTTTTACAAATTTTAAAGACCTTAAAAAGCATATGCATTTTCACTGGGAAGCTTTAAGAACACATTCTACATTCAGGTGTCCATTAAGCTGCAGAATGTTTTACATCTGCCCCACTCCTAAAGAGTAAAACGAAAGCTTCATCGTTCTGCTTCAGAAAGTTTGACCACTTCGAAATTAAAGGTGCAATATTAACCATGTAACTGGTAAACATTTTACATGCTTCAGAAAATCCTTAAGCATTCATTCAAAATAAAGGTAACAAACATCTACCCTTTTGTGTAAAATAACTATCACTGACTTAATTCAACAGTGACATTTAAGTTTACCATCAGTGGGAATCTGAACTATCTAGACCTATAGATAGTAATTAGATGCATTCTGACAGTTTTCCAGGAAGAGCAAACCACAGACACTCAGCCATGAACTGAAAAGCCAAAGCATTAGATTCTTATATCACACGTAAAATGTTCTCAATTGTGAGCATTTTATTATGTTTAGAAAGTTATTTACAACGTATGGACCTCTTTGGCAACATGTTCTACAGGAAGAACTGCTTCATGGTAACAGTTTGTGGGGGCCGGGTGTGGAGGTTCATGCCTTAATTCCAGCACTCTGGGAGGCTAAGGCAGGAGGATCACATGAGGTTGGGAGTTTGAGACCAGCCTGGCCAACATGGTGAAATCCCATCTCTCCCAAAAACACAAAAATTAGCCAGGCATGGTGACGGGCACCTGTAGTCCCAGCTACTCGGGAGGCTGAGGCAGGAGAATCGCTTGAGCCCAGGAAGCAGAGGTTGCAGTGAACCAAGATCACGCCACTGCACTCCAGCCTGGGTGACAGAGCGAGACCCAGTCTCAAAAACAAAAACAAAAACAGTTCGTGGGAGAAAATCAAGAGTCTGTCCCTAAACTCACTGGTTTTCCTTTGCTAATATTCTGGCTTCTCTTTTAAAATAGCCAAAGGTTTCAACCAGTCTAGCTGTTGCCACCTTCTTATTAAACTTTAATAAGCTAAGCTTTTTAAGCCACATAAAAATTTCATCAAGCATTTGTCAACCTTAGGGAAAACGGAAGGAGGAAAAAAGGTCAGAACATCACTTTCCACCACAGTAGCATCTGGAGAGAGATGCTTTGGAAGGATCCTGCATGCAGTCAGCCGCAAAATAAATGCTAGGAAACAAGCTCGCTGTTTGTGGCCTGCACCAGATGGCGATTACGTTTACTCCTTCATCACCCGCAGGCCCCACACTGGGTGCTAATTAAAGCACTATCTTCCAATAGCAGGCTCCTGGGACAACTGTGAGCCTTTGTTCCAACGTCCTGGGGGTGTGCTGCATGCAGTCCACTGCTACAGGCTTGCCTGTCAAGAACACCACTTCAGAGCAGCTCCTTATCATTTCACTTTCAGTGTTTCATATGTCAACATATTTTAAAAACAAATCTTTAGTTTTCTTTTTTTTTTTTAAACTACTACATGTTATAGGAGGGAAAAGGAGGTGGGCTGTCTGGGGTCCTCAAGACATGAGAAACCGGTGGTGGGTTCCAAGCTTCCTTACTTCCCCCACAGATCCCTGACAGTGTGCTGCAGAAGCCTCCAACCTGGAACTGCCAACAGGACCAGAGCACCCCCACCACCCCGCCCCAGAAAAAGCCAAGAAAAGCCCAACTCCTCTAGCCAAAGTACCAGGAGAAGAACGGCCTAACATGAGAAAACACCTGGGTAATGCTCATTCTACTCCAGCCAGGCGCCAAAGGAAAAATCACCATCCCCCTCCCGCCCTGGTCTCACAGAGCCCGGTGGGAACAGGCTCTCCCAGCCCGCTCCTCAGGAAGGAAACTGTGCACACTGGTCTAATTAACATCCAGAGAACATGCCACCCAACAGCAGAATATTTTTTCCAAGCACCAAAGAAACACTGACTAAGACAAACCACATCCTAGATCATAAAACCTCAAGAAACAGAAGCGGACTGAAATCATACAGTATTTCTCTGAGCATAATGGAATCACACTAGAAATCAGTAACACAAAGATAATAGTAAAATCTTGGCAGGGCATGGTGGCTCACACCTGTAATCCCAGCCCTCTGGAAGGCCGAGGTGGGAGGATCGCTTGAGGTCAGGAGTTCAAGACCAGCCTGGGCAACACAGTGAAACCTCATCTCTACCAAAAAATACAAGTTAGCCAGACATGGTGGCATACGCCCATAATCCCAGCTACTCGGGAGGCAGAGGTAAGAGAATCACTTGAACCCGGGAGGTGGAGGTTGCATGGAGCTGAGATCATACCGCTGCACTCAGGAAAGGAGTAAACATAATGAAGGAGTAAATGTAATCGCCATCGGGTGCAGGCCACAAACAGCAAGCTTGTTTCCTAGCATTTATTTTTAGTAGAGACGGGGTTTCACCGTGTTAGCCAGGATGGTCTCGATCTCCTGACCTCGTGGCTTGCAGTCTGTATTTTGTTTTGTTCAACCTCTTAACAAGGTTTTCAAAAAGCAAAAATTTCTACTTTTTATGAAGTTTATTAATTTTTTCTTTTATGAATTGTGCTTTTGGTGTCAAGTCTAAAAACTCTTTACTTATCCCTAGATATCCCAAA
This sequence comes from Papio anubis, assembly GCF_008728515.1. Taxonomy (NCBI): domain Eukaryota; kingdom Metazoa; phylum Chordata; class Mammalia; order Primates; family Cercopithecidae; genus Papio; species Papio anubis. The sequence continues at coordinate 172,584,545 of NC_044980.1, forward strand.
GATCTTCTACTATTTTTCCTGAAAGTTTTATATTATGTTTTACATTTAAGTCTGTGATTAGTTTATTTGAAGCCTTTGCTGTTTTCTAAAGTAAGAATTAAGGGCTATAAATTTCTCTCTCAACACTTCTTTAAGGCTGTGCCTCACATATTTTGATATGCTATATTTTCATTTTCATTCAGTCCTATGTATTTTTTCTTTTGAGATTTCTTTTCTCTATACATCACTGAGAAGCATATTGCTGAATTTCCAGTAGTTTAGAGATTTTACTTTTTTTTTCCTCCTTTTGAGAGAGGGTCTCACTCTGTCGCCCAGGCTGGAGTGCAGGGCCACGATCACGGCTCACTGCAGCCTCTGCTTCCCAGGCTCAAGCAATTCTCGTGCTTCAGCCTCCTGAATGGATGGGGCTACAGGCGCACGGAACCTTGCCCAGCTAAGTTTTTGTGTTTTTAGTAGAGATGGGGTTTGCCATGTTGGCCAGGCTGGTCTTGAACTCCTGACCTCAAGTGATCCATCCACCTTGGCTTCCCAAAGTGCCGGTATTACAGGTGTGAGCCACTGCGCCCAGCCCGTGATTCCACCTATTTAACATTCTTGAAATGACAAAACTATAGAGATGAGAAACCGATGAGTGGTAGATTAGGGAAGGGGTTTGGTTATAAAAGAGCAGCACAAGGGACCCTTGTGACGGAACTGGTCTGTATCCTGACCATGATGTTGGTCACGTGAATCTACACATGCGACAAAACTGCACAGACTAAAGACAGACACACATACACACACACAAATAAGTACAAATTAAACTGGAGAGATGGGGAGATTTCAGTGTATTCAGGAAGATCAGTGGATTTTATCCATGCCAATTTCCAGGTTATGATACTGACCACAGTTATACAAGATGTTGTTACTCAGGGAGAAAATGAGTGAAGGGGATAAGAGACCTCTTTGTATTTGTATTATCTCTTACAAATGCAAACAAATCTACATTTTCCTGAAATGCATATAACCTGAAACTAATCATGAAGGAACATAAGACATCAGATAAACTCAAATAGAAAACAATTGATCTGTACTCTTCAGAAACGTCAATGTCATAAAACCAAGTAAGAAGAGACAACTGAATGCAAAATCCAATGAGCTCCAATCAATCCAGGATTTTCTCTGCTATAAAGGTCATTATTGAGCCCGTTTTACAAAACCCAAGAAAGGTCTATCAATCAGATAATGTATTATATCAATGCTAATCTACTGATTTTGACAACCACACTATGGTTATGTAAGAGAATGTTGTTTTTAAAAATATATAACAAAGTATTTAAGGGTAACATGGCATCATATCTCAAACTTACTCTCAAATAGTTTTGTTAAGGTATATATACAAAGGCTGAGGATGGTGTTTACACCCATAATCCCAACACTTAGGGAGGCCAAGGTGGGAGGATCGTTTGAGCCCAAGTTTGAGACCAGCCTGGGCGACACTGCAAGACCTGGTCTGTGCAAAAAATTAAAAAGTTAGCCAGGCATGGTGATGCATACCTTTAGTCCTAGCTACTCAGAAGGTTGAGGCTGGAGGATCGCTTGAGCCCAGGAGTTGGGGCTGCAGTGAGCCATGAAGCTACTACTCCAGCCCTGAAAGCGACAGAGGCAGGAGCCCTGTCTCTTAAAAATTTTTTAATTAAAAAGTATAGATATGGCGGGCCTTGGTGGCTCAAGCCTGTAATCCCAGCACTTTGGGGAGGCCCGAGGCCCAGGTAGGATCAAGAGGTCCAGGAGATCAGAGACCATCCACCAGCTAGCATGGTGGAAACCCACGTCTCTATTAAGAAATACAAAACTAGCTAGAGGCGAGGTGGTGAGGCGTCTGTAGTCCCAGCTACTCGGGAGGCTGAGGCGGAGAATGAAATGAACCAGGGGCCGAGGCTGCAGTGAAGCCCTGAGATCCAGCCACTGCACTCCAACCAGGCGACAAATGAGACTCCGTCTCAAAAAAAAAAAAGAAAAAGTATAGATGATACATAGAAAATATAGTAAAACATTAACAGCTGTAGAATCTGAGTGAAGGGAATACCTGACACTTATCTTGCACATTTTTGTTAAGTCTAAAATTACAAATATAAAAATTATCAAAATAAAAAAAATTAAAAGTGCACAGGCAGAGCCTGGCACATAAAGCTTCAATAAACTACAGTGTTTGGGTATTTTATATCTACTTTCAGATGAAGAAAGAAGTTGAGGTGCTAAATAAACTGTCCATCAGGGATGAGGGATCATGGGAAACTGGCGGTACAGAAGGGAAGTGAGCTGAGACCGGTTCCGTGCCAAAGTCTGTGCTGCTTCCACTAGAAAGAGGAAGGATAAAAATCCCAATGTCCCTGTCCCCACAGGGATTTGAATGTATTGTGTTAGGAGAAGATAGCGTTATACAAAAATTGGCTTCAAACCACTCTCCAAGCAAGTCACTTCTTAGTTTTCCACATGCAAAGTCTAGGCTAGGGACCTAACAGCCCGAACCTGGCTCCTAGGGTGGGTATTCTGTCCACAGCACATCAAACAAACTTGTTACCAACTGAGAGCCACCGTCTCCAGGCCCTCATACCAGGGAAGCACACTGCTTTTCCTAGGTTTATTCACTCAACCCAAATTCCCTGAGCGCCTCAGATGTGCTGTCAACGGAACTTCTAGGATGACTATCCAGAGAAATGTGTTCTGTTGGTCCTCCCCACCTCACCCGTACCAACCATGTCTGAGCTTAGATGACAGAGGTTTTTCACTGATTTCGTTTTCTAAATAGATAATACTTTCCCAGTTCAAAATTCACATGGGAAAGAATTTCACACAGGAAGGGGTAGTGTGAAGTCTCCCTAACCCCCCTCCTAGTTCCCATTTCCAGAAACATCCAAAGTTACTAGTTTAAAAATGCAACTATGTGATATTTCTCCAAATTAATAGAATTATCTAGATAATACTATGATATCAAGCTATCTACCTGAACAGACTATTCTAGGTGATCACAACAAATGTAGTATCCTTTAGGTTATTTTAAATATCCCTTAAATACTTGTGTAGACATTTTCAACATATTAAAATGACTGAGTAAGGTAACAACATTTTTTAAAAGAAAAAACATGTTAGTAAGATGCATGGACACGACAGATGTCTGTGAACTCTGGCTGGTAAGAACCAATCACTGCTGAGTACTGAGCTCACCTGGTTCCTGTCGCGTGCATTTGTGTACCTGATCTTCTGAATGAAGTAGAATATGAGCCATGCTGAAGAAATAATCATCAAAACAATAAAGGATATTGACACGAAGACTAGAGAGCCACGGCTGAAGTTCTTCGGTGGCATTCGAGTTCCAACAGCTATTGTCATTTGTACAGAGATGTTTTTCTCCAGATAACTCAAAATATCCTTACCCCTCAATTCTGTTATCATGACAGCAATAATATCTCCAGTGCCTGTAATATAAAATAAATATATAACTCAAGTGACATTTAAAATTTATAGAAACATCAAATATATAAACACACCACTTAGGTAACTACCGTAATATCTGGTAATGGTAAGGGCATGGGAACTCCACTTCTCAACTGAAATGAAGCTGCAGCTGGGTATGCTGGCACCAAGTGGGAACATGTAATTTGTTGTGTGGTACTTAAGACTTAAACAGACATAAGGCATAGAACGATTGCAGTGTTAAGAACCATATTAACTTGTCTGACAACTACATTTAAAAAAGAGTATTAAACCAACCAAATGTGACAACAGACAGCAATATAACATTATACAGCAACAGAAGTGTATCAACATCATGGTAGATTTACACTTAAAATCTTTTCTATTTTAAAATGATCTTCAGAAAGTCTTAATTCCTTAAGAAATGGAGTAAAGTGCTGTTTTTATAGCATAAATTGGTACTTCTTGCACTAATCTAGGAACATTCATGGAGCACCCACTGTCTGTAGAACTAGTGCAAGGAACAAAAACAAGTACAGGATACCACGCTTTCTAATCTCACCGAGACACAGGACACACAGCTGGTAACAGAGCTACAAAGTGCCAAATGGTGGTACCTTTTATTAGTGACATCTGAAACTAACTTGGGTCTTACGTCCGGACTTGAGTGGAGCGAGGCTCCTTGCTAGTTTACCCCAGAACTCTTCTGGAAATCAAATGTTCCAGAGACAGGTCCAGGCTTCAACATTCTGGACTAGTTTGGCATCAAAATACCTCCAGCCTCTAACAGTTGTCCAGAAGTCTGCCCACAGTCACAGGCTATGTAAGTTAATCACGACGATGGTCTTAAGTTGCTTTATAGTTACCTAGACCTTTCCCCTATATAATTTCCAGAAGTAGTAACATTAGAGGAATTGAATATCTATTCCTATGGACAGCAGGAAACTGCTATCCCTTTCCTCCTCCACAAGGGAAGTAACTTCCCAGTGTCTTTTAAGAAAACAGAGAAACTTCTATCAATCTATCAGCCATTGTCCTTTCACAAGCTGCAGCTGCCGGTGGCAACACATAACTTCTACATTTGCCTTCTCCAGAGAGACTCTAAGGGGGACTCGGGGTCAGCAGACGGGAAATAAATGTTTTATTTTGGGAAAGATAAAATTATAACCACTTATTTGAATTTGAATAAGGTTTGTACATACAAATGTAAACCAACAAAACAAACAAGCAAAAGTCCCCAACACTTGTCCTTTTCAATGCTTCTTCAATGAATAACACATTGAAATATTTTGGTTTTACATGTTTCATTTATCAAATTTAGCTAAAAGAACCACTGTGTTACACGCAGTCACAGAAGACTACATGCAACTGAAAAAGAAATTCACCAAGGCTGGGCGCAGTGGCTCATGCCTGTAATCCCAGCACTTTGGGAGGCTGGGGCAGGTGGATTGCTTGAGCTCAGGAGTCCAAGACCAGCCTGGGCAACATGGCGAAACCCTGTCTCTCACAAAAACAGGAAAATGAGCCAGGCATGGTGGCACGTGTCTGTGTTCCCAGATACTCAGGAGTACTCCTCATACTCCACCCCTAAAGCCTGAGGTGGGAGGATCACTGGAGTCCAGGAAGTTGAGGCTGCAGTGAGCTGAGATCACATCACTGCATGCCAACCTGGGTGACAGAGTGAGACCCTCAAAAAAAAAGAAGAGAAATGTAACAGTAAAAGGAGTTTTACAGAAAATGTAACCCAATGGAACATACACCTTTTTACTACCTTACTCAAAATTCTTACAGCCACTTTATTAGAAGAGCAGTTTATCAGAATACTGATTAGAAATCCACAAAAAAACTATAAAATTAAAGCAAGCAATAAACATCTAATTAACATCTAATTACCTTCCTGAAATAAGAGTTTTGATCAGTAAGTTAGAGACAATCATAAAATAATGCTAAGCCACTTTAAATTTCCCTTTAGAAATCTCTTTTAAAATGTTGTTCAACAGGCCATGATCTGTGGTATAAGATACCAGGTATGGCTATAAAGTAACTGAGACGGATCCCACAAACAACATATGACAATCAGTCTCATTGCTTTATAATCACACCAGGTACAAATGGTTTTAGAAATCAGTTGAGGCTCCCTCTTGAAGACTCAAGCTGGAAAAGGAGTAGGGAAAGCTGAACAGGTAGCCAAGGAAACCAATCCATGTAATTCTATTCAAAGAACACTAAATAAGAACACCAACTAATTTCAACAGGGAAGCTGTTTGGAAAAAGAAGTGTGTAATTATTTCAACCATCCATTCAACAATATTTATTGAACACATACTATGATAAGGCTCCTTTCACCTCTTAAAGAGAGTAGAGAATTACCTGCTCTTGATGCAAAAATCCACGTGCCTTCAGGAGCAAAGGGGAACCTTTCGGACTAGGGAGAGAAGCTGCTCGCAGTGGCGTCCTTACAACAGCACAGACAAGAGCCGGGCAGAGGAGCCCGACCCTGCCGACCAGGCAGGAGGACAGCAGAGAGGCCAGCAGAACGAAAGTCCACCACCGACACTTGCAAAGGACTGGAGTGTTAGCCATTTTAGGTCTTAAATCTCTTACAGAATCTGGTGAAAGTTATATAGGAGTCCCCTCCTAGGAGAAAGGGCCTTCTCCCCAAACTCCACCCCTAAAGCCTGATAGGGTTCAAAGACCCTGACCTAAAGCTGCCTCAGACACTTGACTTTTAAAGATCTGAGGAGCTCTGGCCCAGCTTCAGGAGGGATACACACGCCGAAGGAAATGTAGGCATCAGAATAAAGGCCCAGTCAGAGCAGGCAGTGACTGATAAGAGTTAAGAATAATTAGACCGTAGTGTTGTGGCCCACACCTGTAATCCCAGCACCTTGGGAGGCCGAGGCGGGCGGATCACGAGGTCAGGAGATCGAGACCATCCTGGCTAACACAGTGAAACCCCTTCTCTACTAAAAACACAAAAAATTAGCTGGGCGCCGTGTAGTCCCAGCTACTCTGGAGGCTGAGGCAGGAGAATGGCGTGAACCCGGGAGGCGGAGCTTGCAGTGAGCTGAGATCACACCACTGCACTCCAGCCTGGGTGACAGAGCGAGATTCCATCTTAAAAAAAATAAAAAATAAAAATAGGCCAGGCGCGGTGGCTCAAGCCTATAATCCCAGCACTTTGGGAGGCCGAGGCGGGCGGATCATGAGGTCAGGAGATCGAGACCATCCTGGCTAACACAGTGAAACCCCGTCTCTAGTAAAAAAGACAAAAAAATTAGCCCGGCGTGGTGGCGGGCGCCTGTAGTCCCAGCTACTCGGGAGAATGAGGCAGAAGAATGGCGTGAACCCCGGAGGCAGAGCTTGCAGTGAGCCGAGATCGCACCACTGCACTCCAGCCTGGGCAACAGAGCGAGATTCCGTCTCAAAAAATAAATAAATAAATAAAAATAATAAAAATAATTAGACTGCAACACTGTAAGTATCAAAGCATATTTGGGACATGCCCCACCACTCCCATGTCCCAAGCCCTGGGCAAACACTGCTGAGCGCGGTGGCTCACGCCTGTAATCCCAGCACTTTGGGAGGCCCAGGCAGGCGGATCACAAGGTCAGGAGATCAAGACCATCCTGGCTAACACGGTGAAACCCCGTCTCTACTAAAAATAGAAAAAAATTAGCTGGGCGTGGTGGTGGGTGCCTGTGGTCCCAGCTACTCAGGAGGCTGAGGCAGGAGAATGGCGTGAACCTGGGAGGCAGAGCTTGCAGTGAGCCGAGATCACGCCACTGCAGTCCAGCCTGGGCGACAGAGTGAGACTCTGTTTAAAAAAAAAAAAAAAAATCTTTGAGGGTCCAGAAGGACTGCTGCTGAGGGAAGAGTTAGGTGTATTCAGGGTCAAGCTGGGCATGGGGCAGAGCCCTGGCTGCCTGTGTCTCCGTGGGTCCTGCTGGCTCCTGCTCCCAGGAGTTCTCATCTCACTCTACTGACTTAATGAAAGTCCTTCTCAAACGTTTATCCACAATACCTTCAGTGCTTCATACCCAGTCCTCATTTTTCTCTTCACTGATCCCTTAAAGAACTCAAGGAGGAAAAACAGACACATTCTACATTCTTTTATGAAATGAATATAGCAATAATTCTGACAGATGGAGGTTATATCAATTATAGATTTCCTGCTAGACTTGTCAGTTTTCCTAAAATATAGATTTGCCCTGTCACTCTGCTTTGAAAAGCCTTTGATGTATCCCTTCTGTCAAACAAATAAAGTCCAAACTCTCACTGGACACTCAAGCATTGGGGAGCCAAACAGCCCTGAGGGTAAGTGAGACACGGGATGGTGAACCCTCTCTGACCCAGTGAAACTGTTGGGCAAAGTGACTGGAATAGTGGTTCATGCAGTCTAGGCAGGACGGAGAGGTGAAGCCAGGAGGGAAACTGAGAGAAAACTAAGAAAGGGTCTGGGAACTGGAAGCTTCAATAAAACTGAATGACAGTTTTACTGAAGACAGGGGGAGAAAGGGAAGAGGCACTGCTCAGGGCACAGGACACAGAAGTTTGCAACTCGAGCTGTAACAATCCTGGGAGATGATGAGGCCCAGGGAGCAGCTATGGGACCAGGCTCCTGGAGAAGTAGAATGGCTGAGGGGTCTGTGGAAGGAATCTCTGGTTAGGTGTTCACTTTCCAGGTGGATTCTGAAGCTGCCCAGGATGGTGGCAGGACCTCTGATGAACAGGGAGCAGTAACAGGAGGGGAAGAACATGACTATGGAGAGGAGGAACAAGGTCTGCTGCACAAAACTGAAACCGAAGTCTCCCCATGTGGAAGTGACTGGTTTGGATGTGCTGTACACCACCACCACAGTACCCCTCAGCGCCCACAGATGCACAGCAATGACCAACTTGTAATTTTGCTAATGCTTGAACCTGAGCCTCCTGCCATGCGGCTGTTGGGAAGCCAAATGTGTAAGCTACTGAGTGGTAGTCACTCACTGATAATTCCTGAGGACACTGGGCTACAGTCTGTTGCCAAAAGCCAAGGGTCTTTTATTCTTTCTTCCTTGAGAGGAAGTTCTTCAATCACATACAAGTAGGGCCAAGGGGCCACTGTACAGCACCCGGATGTCAGCTTTTCTTCTTATGCTATCTCTTGACTGTATGTCAAGAGAAACAAAAGGGGGCAGGAGCAAGGCCCTGCCCGGAACAGAAAGCTTTCTTCCTTCCCACAGAGGCAGAATGTGGGTGGGCACTGAAGACAAGCCACCAATCAGTGGAGAGCCACAGACTCTCAGTTAAGAGTTCCCAGGGGCTGCCAACTTTCAACACAGTACAGGAACTCCTATAAATTACTGATCCCTCTCAGCTGAGCGGTTCTATCCGCAGGCACCTGGATTTAAGTGTTAGACAAGTCTTCTTTCCTTAAAATCTAAATTTCTTTTTTTGAGATGGAGTCTCAGTCTGTGGCCAGGCTGGAGTGCAGTGGTGCAATCTCAACTCACTGCAATCTCTGCCTCCCAGGTTCAAGTGATTCTCCTGCCTCAGCCTCCCGAGTAGCTGGGATGACAGGTGCACACCACCACACCCGGCTAATTTTTTTGTATTTTTAGTAGAGACGGGGTTTCACCACGTTGGCCAGGATGGTCTCGATCACCTGACAGGATGGTCTGGATCACCTGACCTTGTGATCCGCCCACCTCAGCCTCCCAAAGTGCGGGGCTTAGAGGTGTGAGCCACCGCACGCAGCCAAAATCTAAATTTCTAAATGTCTGTTTGTGGCTCTTGGTTCTCTCCTCTGGAAAAACACCACTGAATAAAACCTGTTTTTCATTTATTGATGTATAAAATACCATCAACCACAAGGTACATCATTATGTATCATGAAGAAAAAAATCTGTCAAGAAATTCTAAGATGTCATCGGATATAAGAAACATTCCCACTTTAAGTTGCACATCCTGGAATCAATGAGAATTCTTCTTTGACATAACAATTCTTAAAATGTTCAAAGACAGCCTCCCTGCGACCCCACTTCAGTCTTTTTTCCACACTAGTTCTAGAGTCCCAAATCATTCATTTAAAAATAAAACAAAATCTTTTTTTAAATAATCTACAACTTACAGAAAAATTGGAAATATCATATAAAAACTCTTTCTAAAAAACCCAGAACCATTCAAGAGTAAGTTGCTAGCATGACGCCTCATCACTCCCGAATATTTGGCATTTTCCTACAAACAAATTTATAAACAGAATACAACCCCCAAATAAGGAGCTTAACACAGATGTGTCACTACCATCTAATCCCAAAGTCCATCCAAGCTTCTGCGACTTTCCCAATAAGGTCCTTCACAGCAGCCCAGATCAGAGTCATACGCTGCACTCAGTCGTCACGTCACAGCCATCTCCGTCTGCCTGCAACTGTCCCTCAGTCTTTCTTGGTGTTTGTGACCTTGGCACTTCTGAAGACCACCCACGGCCCAGTTGATCTGTAGAAGGTATTTCCCTGTGCTAGATTCAGGCCAGGTGCTGCTGGCAGTAACGACACAGAGGTGAGGCAGTGCTCTTCGCAGCGCACACCACCGGGCGGCCCACCGTGCTCTTCGCAGTGTGCACCGCCAGGCGGCCCACAGCTTTTTTTATTTGCCATTACTGATAAAGTCCAGTTTGATAATTCGGTAAAGGTGATTCCTCCAGGCATCTGCACCGTGAAGTTCCTCTTTTTCCCTTTGTAATTAGTATGTATTCTGTCGGGAGGTGCTTTGAGGCTAGGTAAATATTCCATCCTCATGAAACCTTCAGTTTACTTTTACTTTTTAGATCAGTATAGATTCATGGTTCCTATTTCATTCAATCGGTTAAAACAGCTACTAACATTATTCATTATGACGTTGACATTCTAAATTATGCTTCATAAGACCCTGTGCACAGAGATTTCCTATCCTATTCTTTTCTGGACACTGGTTTTCCAGTGTCTTCACTTACGTAAATGTTAACTACAAATACAATACTTTCAGTATCAAGAGTAGCATGACACTAACATCTCCCTACATCTGATTGTGTCCACAGGGATACAGCGTAAGATTTCAATAGAATTTTCTGAAGCCACGGCATACATCAGCATACACGGAGTTCACATGACTGAAGGTTCCCAAGCATTCTCCTTCTCCACTTGAACTGTCACTTAAGCCACATCTCCACAAACCTTTGCTATACTCGTTTTAACCCATTTGCAGGTTTACTTAATGAATACTTCCTCTTATCTATGTTTCAAGATTTCACCTCCCCAGTTTTGTGCCCCTTTCAAGTAAGATGCTTACATTTATGCTTTCTTACAAGTTTTTGATAAAAGAATTTTAAATGAGTGGGAAAAGAAATTATAAGTACAGAGTTAGGCATTCTAACCAAGGGAGATTTAGGTTGGGAGGAAAGTGGGCTACAGAAGCTTTCACACCAGGCACTAGAACTCTAAAAGGCCTCCAAATCTGTTATTTACATTAAAGAATTTATAAATCTGAGAATTCACCAAACTGAATAATTAAGTAAATAGATGTAGGATGGCAAGAGCCAGGTTTTTCATTTAGGAGTGGGAGTTCAGTGATAAGAAAGGAGAGAGAGCTACAATGATCCATGTGGCAATGTATTAGAGTTGGAGACCTAAGTATGAACTCATTGTTAGCTTAACATCAACACAGATGATTACAGATAGAAATATTTATAGAGGCTGGGCGCAGTGGCTCACGCCTGTAATTCCAGCACTTTGGGAGGCCGAGACGGGTGGATCACCAGGTCAGGAGATCGAGACCATCCTGGCTAACACGGTGGAACCCCGTCTCTACTAAAAATACAAAAATTAGCCAGGCATAGTGGCAGGCGCCTGTAGTCCCAGCTACACGGGAGGCTGAGGCAGGAGAATGGCGTGAACCCGGGAGGCGGAGCTTGCAGTGAGTGGAGATCATGCCACTGCACTCCAGCCTGGGCGACAGAGCGAGACTCTGTCTCCAAAAAAAAAAAAAAAGAAATATTTATAGATATGTAGATATGCAGGAGTTAGGATACATGCATGTATTTCCTTGTTCTGTCAGCTGAGAAGGCCCAGAAGCAACAGGCATCTCGGCAGTAACATCACATCTAATGCCTGTATCTTGGTTTTTAATACTACTCTGCCAATAAACAGACCCAGGGTTCCTTGGAAAAATGGCTGATTCTAGGACTGATGTGTCATTACTGATGAAGTTCAATAATGTTCAACAGGCAGAAAATATACGCAAAAGGAGCCTGGCACATCTTAGAGCACCAGAAAGTAAGAAAGTGCTCAAAAACTAAACCAAAACAAAACAAAAAAACAAAAAACCAACACCCACAACAATAGAGGCATGTCAAAGGACACAGGAGCCAACACAAAGAATCCCCAGTGGCCAAAGATGGGATAATTTGAGTAACAAAGTTATACTGTATTACAATCCAAAGTATAAAATAAATTCTCATGGGTCCATACTGATACAAATAAATGACTGAACAAATTAATAAATGGAGCAGAGGCAAATCACCCATGCACAAAAATTCCAAATAATTCTGTAGATGCTCCACCCTAAGGGAGATGGAGCATAAATCCCCACTTTCCAAGTGTGGGCTGTACTCAGTGATGTCAGAAGTTATTGTACGGAAGGGGAAAACAGGAGTTAACTTCACAGTGGAGAAGCTGACAGACACTACCTCAGCCAGGTGACCGAAGTCAGCATCACCGGTGGTACCTCACACTGACAGCACGTAAACTCAATACGATAGGATGCATGCTAATGGTACTTTATAAATCCCTGTAGTCTTCCTCCCAAAAACCCATATCCCTAGCCGAACTATAAGAAAACTATCCAACATGTCCCAGTTGAAGGACGTTCTACAACATGCTGGAACAGCAGTCCTCAAAGCTGTTGAGGTCATCAAAAACAAGCAAAGTCTGAAAAAGTATCACAGCCAAGAGGAAACTAATGGATCATGATGACTAAATGTAATGTGGTGTCCTGGGTGGGATCCTAGAACAGAAAAAAAACTAGGTGAAAACTAAGGAAATATGAATAAAGTAATAGACTTTGATTAATAATTATGTATCAGCATTAGTTCACTGTGGTACAACAAATCAACATCTCACATGGTACCTAACAGAGGAAACTGGGTGCGGGGTTTGCGGGCATTCTTTGTACTACCCTCACAATTTTTCCATAAATGTAAAACTGTTCTAAAAAGTAAAGTTTTTTTTTTTTAAAGACTCATTATATAAAAGCGAACAACTTCTCATCAGAAAAAACGTAAGCCAGAAAACAACAAAACAACGCCTTTAAAGTGCTGAAAGGAAAATTCTGTCACACAAAAATTTCTACCTGTCTTTGAAAAATGATGGCAAAAAAAGACACTTTCAGATAAATAAATGTTGAGAGAATTCATCACCGGGAGATCTGTGCTGCATGAAATGATTTTAAAAAAGGGAAATGACACCAAATGGAAACTTGGAAATTCAGAAAGAAATAAAGAACAGCAGAACTGTTAGTATGTAGGCAAATATAAAAGCCTACCATTTTTTCATGAGTTTGGCCATTCCCACTCCCTTCACCAATGAGGGGCCCCTTTTCCTTCTTCCTCTAAATGCTCCTCAAACGTAAGCATCTGACAGTGGGTCTCATCTGACAGTGGGTCTCATCTGACAGTGGGTCTCAACAGGGGCAGTAAAGCTCTCCTGGGGGTGTCTGGAAACCCTGTGGGAGGGGACTCTATGCTGTCACAGGCCTGTGTCACAGGCACAGGGGACTCTATGCCACAGCTGGTGGCACTGTGACTCTATGCTGTCACAGTGAGAAATGAGAAAAGAGAAAAGAGAAAAGAACACTTGCCTTGTCCTCCACTTCCATCCTGAATCGAGAAGCACTGTAAGCATCACTGCAGGGGTAAGAGATCCCCACCCAGACCTCTAACATCCACAGCCTAAGGCTGCATGATTCTGCTTAGCAGCTGTGCCAGTGAGACCAACTCTTGAGATCCTAACTCCAAGGTCAGGTCCATCACCATATGAACTGCTATCGGTTAAGAATGTCTTCCATCCTGGAACCAGGAAACTGATTTCTAAAACAGTATTTCAAACCCATGTAGATCCTTTATATGATTTTACCTGCCTCCTCTTCTACTGCCAGTGAGAAAAGAGAAGCACAGAAAAGATAAAGTAAATCAAGTGACGACTTCAAACAACCCACTTGGGACACAGAGCCTGCAAGGAAGGCTAGTGGACAGTCTCATGTATCTGCTGGCGGAGGCACTCTCCAGTTCTACTTCAGATGTAAAGAAAAAAGGAAAATTAAGAGCTTATGGAAGTTTTAAAATGGAACCATTGCATTTATTTTTTTAAAGGCTATTTTTATTTTTTAAAAGCTACTGCTTAAGTGTTTCAGTTTTAGATTTTGATAATTATGAATTTTTTTAAAAAATGTATGAACCAGATGGAAGATACAGTAGAAGTATGTGCAAACTCAGGCAAAAATATAAATGCAATTTAAACCCTGACTTCCTGCCATAGCAGTACACTTCAACTTCAAGCTCCATCTTTTCTAAGGTAGTTAAATCCACATTCGATTAGAAGCTAAAAAACTTTAAATGGTAAAACAACGGTATACTTATATTCCTCATTTCCTCGATAGGCATTTAGAATAAAGAACACAGATTTACATTAAGTGGCCCAAATTACTGATATTTAAAGGTATTCTACAGTGTGTTTGTGATTTCTTTTTACTCGTTTTCATAAAGCATTTTTTGTATTCACAGTGAATTTTCTATATTTTACAAAGTGTGACATTTTTCTATTCAATGCTAGATAATATAGAACTAAGTAAGTTTTTAAGAGAATATGATGGAAAAAAGGTGAAGAGCCATTCAACTAATTTTGTTCAACCATCCAAAAAAAATACCCAGTAAGAAGCAGCTGATATTGCTGATTGATAAAAAGATTAAAAAACAACATTATTATTTGGTTACACGTTTATCTAAATTACCTCATCTTCCTTTCAACAATGGAAAGAATGTCCACAAAATTCTTACAGACATACAGATAAAATTACAGCTATTTCAATCAGACAGTGATTTAACATAACTTGATGATTAAACAGTAACAGTAAAGTCTGTATAAATCTTTAAAAACCAGGAAAACAGATCCATAATTTTCAGACAAGTATGCATTACTGTAAACTATCCAAGAACCCATAACTTCCCCTTCACACTACCACAGATCCGCTACCTACATGACAAAGAACTCACTCTGCTAACCAGAGGTAACAAGTGAAACCACACACTGAGTAGCCTTTCCTGTCAATGACGTCATGGACAGGGCACTGGCACAGACGTCCTTCAGTCACCAGGTGAAGGGCATGTTTTAGAATAAACAGGACCAAGCTCTTGCTTGACAAGGCAAGAAAACAAAATGCTTACACTTACATTGGTACACACAGTATATATGGAATACTTGTATTCCAATGTGGAATTTTAAAATTAGGTATAAAACATAGCCTTAAATGATAAGAAAGCTTAACAACCGAACTAAGTATCTTAATAAAATCATTTCAGTGCAACCCATATTTATTTTGTTCAGGGCATTTTGCTGACCACTGCAGAGAACCGAAAGACATGACACAAACTTTAACTTCATGAAACTCTGGGCTTTTCCTTACTGCCAGTCAAGTATGCAAAGAATGACAACACGAAAGGAAAAGGACATACCGTCACGGAGGTACAGAGAGGGCTCTGAGGACTGCAGGAGCCTGGGACTACAAACTCAGTAAGGGCAGTGATCTGGGTGTCTCTCCTTTTGACTTTTACCAGTTCTCACTAGTTTGTATTGAAATGCACAGCACAGAGAGCTGCCAAACCTACTGCTTCTGCCCTACAATGAAGGGAGGGGCAAAACTGGCACATGGTGAAAGCATGGGTCTCTGGGTCCATCCCTTGAGACTGTCTGGGGGGGGGGGGGGGAGGATCCTGGAATCAGTGTCTTTCCAATTACCGTATGTGATTCTGACACAAGGGTTCTTCAATTTCTGTAGACAGCACCATCCTACAGGGTGAGAAGGGTTATCTGTGGAGGGAGGAGCCTGGAAAGCAAGGAGTTACCACTGTATAATGACATTCTCTGAGTACAAGCAGAAACAGAAAGGCAGAGAGCTATGGCATACAAAAGTCAGAAGAGGATCATAATTCCGGAGATTCATCATGAATGCCTGGCTGAAAAGACGAGACCCAGAGAAGCTTCTGATGGAGTGTGTGCTCTCTGTGCTACTTAACGTGAACTTCTCACCCCATTCTCAGGACAGGCTTTCAGCTAGTGCAGCTCGCCGGAGTGAAATGGGACCTTTCCACAACCACTGTCTCTCCCACCCCGAGCACGGGCTCCATTAAGAACCCTATCAGCCAGGACGCACGCCTTCCTGCTCCACTCTTTCTCTCCACACTTCACCTGTGGGAACTGCGCCTTGTAGGGCTTCTGTTGCCACCACTGGCTCCCTCCACACTCCCACCCAATGCTTCCTGCTGGTTTTCCAGGTCCCAATTAGACGGCAGAGAAGCAGCTAAGAACCCTGCTAGCTGCTTGAGACAGCTGCCATTCTTCAGCAGGGCTCTGGCTGCTCGGTTCTGTGGCTGCTGCACGTGCACGTGTGAGACGGCACACCCTAGTGCCGCGTTGGAAAGCACAGCTTAGGCTGCATCGATGCCACGTCTCCCTTCTTTCAAATCCTCCGGTTACTGACAGTCCTTGCTTTAGGCACACTTCTGCTTGGAATTGAACGTACTATTACCCTATCTACCATGTTGAGCCGTGCTGTCTCGTTCCTGTACTTAAAATTACTTTTGTTTTGCTTTTCCCCACCTCAGAACCTTCACTCCTGAGGGGCCTGTGCCTAGAATACTCTTCTCCACTCTTCAACTCCTATTCAGATGCCGTTTCCTCAAGGCATTCCTCTCTGACCCCTTGGACCTAAGTCATTTCCCAGAGTCATGACTTCATACTCAGTGTTTATCTTCTCTGCTTGATTGTAACTCCATGGAAAGAGGTACCATGTGTGTCCTGTTTATGTCTGGAGCTCTAACAAGAGTTCAAACAACAATCAGCATATAAAATCCAAATCTCTTTACCTGCAGTTACCTAACTTTCTACCTTTCCTTCAGACTCCCTCTACTCCAACCAGAGTCCTGATTCATGTGGTTCCCCTACTGAGGTATTTTCTCTTTCTGGTCAAATCTTAAGTAATCCTAATTATTTAGGGCCTAGCACAATGAATGCCTCCTATATGAAGTCTTCCAGACCTGAGTCAGAACCCCTTTCATAATACTACTATGCTGATCCCGCCATGTAGGTATGCCAAGCTAAGCACTGAGTGGCTCCCCAATTATTTCATGCATGTGTGTCTCCCTAAGGGAGGAAGTATTCCTAGCAGACACTCGCTTGTACATCCTTCTAAAAATCCCTACAATGTCCATCACAGGATGCCTGGTATATAGCAGGTATAAATCTATACCTGTCGATTAACTATTTTTTGTACTAGATATATTTTAAACAATTGAAAGTTATACGGAAAAAACACCAGGAGAATGAAGGAAAAGTATACTTAGAAATGTTTTAAAAACTGCCAATCTCAAAATGAAAGAAATAATTGATTTCATAATTTTATAAAAGCTACTGCTTATTCCAGGCATAAGAAAAATTGTACAACTGTTACACATTAAACAAGTTTGTTAGCTCAATAAATTTTGCAATTGCCCTCTTTTAGGTAGATGAGGATGCTAGTTTAAGGACTCAGTTACCCGAACTCACAAGGCTAATAATCAACTTGGTCTAAGATTTAAATCCCACTCTTGTGACTGTTTGATATTTATGCCAAATTCTTTTCTCTATTTTAGAGGTACTATATCATCCAACTAAAACTGATTTTTTCTTCTATAACTAAAAATGATTGAGTATGTCATAAAAAATTAAAATCTGTGATAAATTATTAAATATGATATTGGAAGATGAACAACCAGAAGAAACTGAGACAGCTATGGAAACAGATAGTGATCTATACATTGGATGAAATAGTTCAATAATGTTTTTCTAAGGTGATGAATATGTAACAGACAGCGTCTCCACTGAGAACAGAATGAAACCAAGAATTTATTCTGTCTAGAAAACAGGAGACAATGGGCAACAGCCTAGAAATTCAAAGGGAAAACAGAAAGGGCTCAAAGAAAAAGGACAAAAGCTCTAACCAAGAACCAAGAATCCTTTCACACTCTAAGATGAGTTAGTTTGCAGATAATTCACAAATTCCCAAACAAAATGGCACTTTTACTAATCTTAAAAATAAAAGCAATATTATATTGCAGATTTTTTTTAAACAAAAGGATTTACTTCCATTGCTTTTGTGAATAATACATCCATGTTTTCCATTTAAATGATTGTGTAACTTTTTGGATTAAACAAGACTCATTAAACTGGAGTAGCTTGGCTTACATTTCTAACTCTAAAATACATAATGTATATGTTTATGGCACGTCTTCACAGTTAATCTTTCAATCTTATACTCAGCATGTTTCTACTAATTATAAAGCAAAGCAAATGTCTTTACTTTTACATTTTGCTTGTCCACTTTTTTTTTTTTTTTAATAGAGATGGGATTTCACTATGCTGCCCAAGCTGGTCTTGAACTCCTGGTCTCAAGTGATCTTCCCACCCTGGCCTCCTAAAGTGCTAGGATTACAGGTATGAGATGCTGCACCTAGCCTCTCGTCTTTTTTTTTTTTTCTTTTTTGAGACAGGCTTTGCTCTCTTGCCCAGACTGGAGAGCAGTGGTATGGTCTTGGCTCACTGCAGCCTCCGCCTCCCAGGTTCTCAAGCAATCCTCCCACCTCAGCCTCCAATGTAGCTAGGACTACAGGTGAGCACTAGCACACTTGGTTCATTTTTGTATTTTTAGTAGAGACAGGGTTTTGTAATGTCTAGAACAGGTTGATCTAGAACTCCTGGACACAAGCTATACCCGCTTAAGCCTCCTAAAGTGCTGAGATTACAGGTGTGAGCCACCATGCCTGGCCACTATCCACCGCCTTTTTTTTTTTTTTTTTTTTTTTGAGACAAGGTCTTGTTTTGTTGCCCAGGTTAGAGTGCAGCAGCACAATCTCAGCTCACAGAAACTTCCGCCTCCTGGGTTCAAGGATTCTCCTGCCTCAGCCTCCCAAGTAGCTGGGACTATAGGCATGTACCACCATGCCCAGCTAATTTTTGTATTTTTGGTAGAGATGGGGTTTCATCATGTTGACAAGGCTGGTCTTGAACTCCTGACCTCAAGTGATCCGCCTGCCTCCGCCTCCTGAAGTATGGGGATTACAGGCGTGAGCCACCATGCCCAGCCACTGTCCACTTTTTAATACCATTCTATCATTATATAGTCTTTTAATTTCTATCTTGAATACTTAAAATATGAATAAAAGTAACAAAAGATCACCTCATGAATACTTGCTTTGTCCCTCCAAGTCAGAATACTTGAGGACATGCAACTGAAACCTGTTTCAGTTTAAGATCTTGTATGTGTGTTGCTTTTGAACTTTAGTTTGCATTATACTTTTAAAAACTAGCTTTAATGAGGTATAATTTACACCCTACAAGACTCATCTTTCTAAGTGTGCAATGAGTAAAATGATAGGGACGTGCAACCATCACCACATCCAGTGTTGGGTCATTTCCATCACCCCCCAGGAAATTCACTCCCGCCCTTTTTAAAAATACACGTTCCCTTTTTGGTGTTTTACTTTCATTTTTAAAGATGGGGGTTTTGCTGTAGTTGCCCACCGAACTCGTGGGGTCAAGGGAGCCTCTTGCCTCAGTCTCCGACGTAGCTGGGATTACTGATGCCTGCCAACATGCCAGCTCTCTCATGCTCACTGCAATTAATCTTCATGCCCACCTCTACCCTACACAGCCACTAATGTGATTTCTGTCTCTGAATGTTTGACTTTCTTAGACATTTCATATACATGGAATCATACAATAGTCGCGTTTTGTGTCTGGCTTCTTTCATTTAGCTAATGCTTTTGAGCTTTATCCATGTGTCCGGAGTTAATTCCAATTACAGCTGAGAACATCACCAGCGTGAACTGTGCAGATCCACTTACGGGCAAATTGTCTTCCTTCTTGGCCATCCCTGAAATAACAAGACCACCATCCTCTTCCTCCTATCCCCCAAGCCTACTCAATGGGAAGAAGATAAGGATGAAAACCACTATGGGGATGTGACCAACTTCCACTTAATAAGGAGTAAACATATTTTCTCTTCCTTAGGATTTCCTTAAAAACGTTTTCTTAAATAACAGCACATAACATATGTAACAAACAAAAGATGTGTTAATCGCCTATGTTATCAGTGAGGCTTCCAGTCAACAGCAGGCTATTAGTAATTAAATTTGGGGTTGGGCATGGTGGCGCACGCCTGTACTCCTAGCACTTTGGGAGGCCGAGGCAGGTGGATCACCTGAGGTCAGGGGTTTGAGATCAGCCTGGCCAATATGGCAAAACCCCATCTCTACTGAAAATACAAAAATTAGCTGGGCATGGTGGCACGGGCCCGTAATCCCAGCTACTCGGGAAGCTGGGGCAGGAGAATCGCTTGAACCCAGGAGATAGAGGTTGCAGTGAGCCAAGGTTGCACCATGGCACACCAGCCTGGGCGACAGAGTTGAGGCTCCATTTCCCAAAAAAAGGTAAATTTTGTGGGAGGCAGAGGTTACACGCAGCTCTTTGACTGTGTGTGGGTAGGTGTCCCTCCCTAACCTTCTCATTGATCAAGGGCCAACTGCAGTTGCTGAACTATATTCAATTTTATGGACATATAACTTGTTTATTTATTCACCAGTTGATGAACACCTGCATTGTCTCTACTTTTCTGGCCATAATAAGCAATGTTGCTACGAGCATTTGTGTGTAAGTCTCTGCGTGGACTAAGTCTCTGTGTGGACACATCATTGTCTTCATTCCTCTCGGATATCTGGGAGCGGGCTGCTGGGTCATTTGGTATTTTTATGTTTAACCTTTAAATAAATTGCCAAACTATTTTCCAAACTGGTTGTACCATTTCACATTTCTGCTTGCAACACATAAGGATTCTAGTTTATCCACATCCTCAACAAAACTTGGTACTGTATGACTTTTTAATGATAATTATTCTAGAGGATGTGAAACAGTATTGTTTCGGTTGCACTGTTGTTTTGACTGCATTTGTCTAATGATCAATACAATGTCTAATTATTAAACCCTTTGCCCACTGTAAAACTAGGTTGTTTATCTTATTGATTTATAAGAGTTCTTTATATAGTCTGGATGCAAGTCCTATATCAGATGTATGATTCAAAAATATTTTGTTTGTGGCTTATCTTTTCATTGTTTTAATGGTTTCTTTTGAATGACAAAGGTTTCAAATTTTGATAAAATCTAATTTTTTACACACAGTGTTTTTGGAGTCATAGGCAAGAACTTCTTGTTCAAAATCACAGACTACCTTCTAAAAGTTTACAGTTTTACCTCTTACATTTTGTCTAATATCCAAGTGAAGTCATTTTTATGTAGTCCAAATCCCTCTCTCCCTCCCTTGCTCCCTCCCTTCCTTCCTCCCTTCCTTCCTTGAAACGACCTTGCTCTGTGGCCCAGATTATAGTGCAGTGGTGCGATCCTGGCTCACTGCAGCCTCAACCTCCTGGGCTCAAGCGATTTTCCCACTTTAGCCTCCCAAAGTGCTGTCATTATAGGCACAAGCCACCAGGCCTGGCTTCTTTTTTTAAATTTGCACGTGGATAACAATTGTTTCAGCACTAGTGCTTGAACGACTGTTCTTCCCTCACTGAATGATCGTGGCACTTTGGTTGAAAATGAACTGACCATAAATATATTTATTTCTAGATTCTCAATTGGGATCCATTGATCTATATGCGTATCCTTCTACCACTGCCACAGTGCCTTGGTTACTAAAGTTGTGGAACGGAGTAGTGTAAGTCCTCTAATGCTGTTCTTTTTCCAAAATGCTTTGGCTATTCTAGGCACTTTGCATTTCCACATAATTTTAGGATCAGCTTATCAATTTCTATAAAACACATGCTATGATTTGCATAGGTACGTACCACAAGGAATTTATATATCAATTTTAAGATAACTGCCACCTTGACAACATTGAACAATGGAATCAAAGGATAAGAAAGGTCTCTCCCATTTATCCAGATTTTTTTTCTTTTCTTTTTTTTTTTTTTGAGACAGGGTCTCGCCCTGTTGCCCAGGCGAGAGTGCAGCGGCATCATCTGGGCTCACCACAACCTCTGCCTTCTGGGCTCAAACGATTCTCCCACCTCAGCCTCCCAAGTAGCTGGGACCACAGGTGCATACCACTATTTATTTTTTATTTTTTTGTAGAGACAGGGTCCCCCTATGTTGCCCAGGCTGGTTTTAAACTCCTGGGCTCAAGAAATCCTCCCGCCTTGGCCTCCCAAAGTGTTGGGATTATAGGTATGTGCTACCACAGTTGGCTGAGATTTTCTTGAATCTCTCTCAGTAATGTTTGTAGGTTCAAAGTGCAATTCTTATATTTCTTTTTAACAAGTTTTTGTTCTTAGGCTATCGAGAATGAACTCTTCTTAATTTCACTTTTGGAATGTTCATAGCTAGCATATACAAATATAGTGGCTTTTGGGCAGACCCAGTGGCTCACACCTGTAATCCCAACACTTTGGAAAGCTGAGGTCGGCAGGTCACTTGAGGTCAGGAGTTCGAGAGCAGCCCAGCCAACATGGTGAAACCATGGTGGTGCGCGCCTATAATCCCAGCTACTTAGGAGGCTGAGGCAGGAGAATCACTTTCACTTGAACCCAGGAGGCAGAGGCTGCCGTGAGCCAAGATTCCGCCACTGCACTCCAGCCTGGGCGACAGAGTGAGACTCTGCCTTCAAAAAAAAAAAGAGAGAGACAGAAATACAATTGGTTTTTGTATAACGACTTTGTATTCTACATTCTTTCTAGACTTGTTTATTAGATCTAGTGGCTTTTTAATAAATTCTATCTGATTTTCTACATACATAACCTGTGAATAATGAATTTTATTTCTGCCCTTCCAAACTGGATGCCTTTGAGTTTTTTCTTCCCTGTTTACAATGGCTAAAACCACAAGAAAAATGCTGAGTAAGTATAATGTCGAAATCAAGGAATGAGAGTGGACATTCTTGGCTTGTTCCTGATTTTAGGGAGAAAGCAGTTAGTCATTCACCATCAAATATGCTGTTAACTGTGACTTTTTCATAGACGCCCTTTATCAGGCTGAGGATGTTTCCTAATGTGTTGAAAGCTTTTTTTTTTTAAATCATGATAGGTACCGAGATTTTGTCAAATGCTTTTTCTGCACCTACTGAAAATGGTTAGTTGGCTTTTTCATTTATTCTATTGATTGTTCAGATGTAAAAAAACAAAACAAAACTATATATCCCACTTCTGGGGTAATGAATCTAATCCATTTTATATGTTACTAGATTCTATTTGTTAATAACTTTAAAAGAATTTTTGTGCCTACATTCATAAGGGATATTGGCATATAGTTTTCATGGATATCTTTGTTTGGCTTTGATACGAAGGTAAAAACCGGCTCCACAGAGTAAGTTGAGAAATGTTCTCTATTTTCTGAAAGTTTGTGATGGATTAGAATTATTTTTTCTTTAAATATTTGACAGACTAAACCAGTGAATTTCATGGGAAGAGATTTAATCCCCAATTCAATTTCTTTTTTTTTGAGACAGAGTCTTGCTCTGTCACCCAGGCTGGAGTGCAGTGGTGTGATCTCAGCTCACTGCAAGCTCCGCCTCCTGGGTTCACGCCATTCTCCTCCCTCAGCCTACCAAGTGGCTGGGACTACAGGTGCCTGCCACCTCGCTTGGCTAATTTTTTGTATTTTTAGTAGAGATGGGGTTTCACCATGTTAGCCAGGATGGTCTCGATCTCCCGACCTCGTGATCCACCCACCTCGGCTTCCCACAGTGCTGGGATTCCAGGCGTGAGCCGCCGTGCCCGGTCAAGATTTCGTATCTATTATAGGTCTACTCAGATTTGCTATTTTTTCTTGAGTCAATTTTGACAACGTGTATATTTTTAGGAATTTGCTCATTTTATTCAAGGTGTCTAATTTGTCAGTATAGAGAAAAAAGTAAACATAGCAGGTTTGAACTACTATCCTTCAAAAGGCCTGCTAACAATGTTGGCCCTTGGGTGGCATCTGGGAACATGGATTTGGGGAGGATTTCCACCATTACCTAATAAAAGTGACTCACTGTGAGTGTAACTATGTGGTGAGTCCTGTGAGTCCTCCTAGTGAGTCACTGAACCTGTGGATGGTCATGGGGACCCCAGACATAGTTATAGTTACCATAAAGTTGTTCACAATATTCGTTTATAATCCTTTAAGTTTCTGTAGAGTCAATAGTGATGTCCTTTTTTAGTTGTGGTTTTGGTAAACTGCCTTCTTTTTTATTGTTGGTCAGTCTACCTAAAGGTTTGTCAATTTTATTGATAGTTCCAAAGAACCAACTTTTGGGTTTCATTGACTTTCTCTACGACTTTTCTGTCTCACTTATTTCTCCTTTAATCTTTATTAACTCCTTTGTTCTACTGGTTTGGGGTTTTGTTTGTTCCTCTTTTTATAGTTTCTGAAGGCAAAACTTAGTTTAATGATTCTAGATCTTTGTTTACTGACAGGTATTTAAAGCTATTTAGGTATTTAAAGCTCTTAACTTTCATCTAAGAACTCTTTCCTAGCATCCTACAAATGCTGATGTGTTTTCATTTTCATTTGGTTCCAAATGTTTCTAAATTTTCCTTTTGATATTTTTATTGGACCCATGTGTTATTTAGATGTGTGTTGCTTAATTTCAAATACTTGGGAATTTCCCAGATTTTCTTCTTTAGTTGTGGTTGAAGAATGTACTTTGTACAGTTTCAGGCTTTGAAAATATATTCAGACTTGTTTTATAGCCAACCATATGGTCTCTCCTAGAGAACGTTCCACGTGTGCTCGAAATCAATGTGTACTCTAGTCAGTACGTAGAATGTACTACATATGTTGGCTAGGTCAAGTTGGTTAATAGTGTTGGTCAAGTTTTCTATATGCCTACTAATTTTCTATCTAGCTATTCTATCAATTACTAAGAGTAGGGTATTAAAATCTCCAACTATAATGGTTGAAATGTCTGTTTCTCCTTCCCACTCTGTCAGTTTTTGCTTTGTATATCCTGGGTCTCTGATATATGTTGGTGTGTCTGATAGTGTCCCACAGGCATCTGAGGCTCTGTTCATTTTCCTTCAATGGATTCTTCCCTCTGCTATTTCGAATCTGCTGTTGAAGGCCTCCAGTGAATTCTCCATTTCCAAAACCGTACTCTCCAATCCCAGAATGTCTGTCTGGCTCAGCTCTTTTATATAATTTTTATGTTCTTTACTGAGAATCTCTATCTGTTGTCTCATTGCTGCCATTCATTATTGTCATACTTTATTTCTTTAAATACAGTTTCCTTTGGTCTTTGAACATATTTAAATTAATTGCTTTGAAGCTTTTCTCTGCTAAATCCACCATCTGGGAACACTCACAGGCAGTTTCTATAGACTTTTGTTTTCCTGAATATGAGTCAGACATCTCTATATTTTGCATGTCTTATAAACTGTTGAAAAGTGAACGTTTTAGACAATATATTGTAGCAACTCTGGATTCTGATATTTTCCCGCTTAAAGCTGGTGGTGCTGCCTTGTCTGCTTGTTCACTTTTGTTTAGTGACAGGCTGGGTTAAACACATGAAATCTATTTTCACTGCGATGTGCAACCACGACGTGTCCACTCAGTTTCTTCTTGTTCTATGTTCTTTTTCCTCCTCCTTTTTAATAAGACTGGTTTCCTAGGAACTGCCCAGTCACTGGCTCTCCTGTGGTAGCCTGCCTCTGTGAAGTCACTTCCACAGACAGTGACACTGGACACTGGTGTCACCCACCACTGCAGACAGAAACTGCCAGTCCTTGCAGCCTGCTCCACACTGGCAGAAACTCCATACAGCACAGCTTGGGGTGTTTGGGAAGCAGCACCCTGCTAAACCACAAATTTCCATTGCTCTTACCTGAGGTCTAGAAGTTTTCCAAAGCATAAATGTGTCTCAGATTATTGTCCCTTCATTGACATCCAAAACACTGAAATGGCTGCTTTGTCAATTCTGTCCAGTTTTTTAGGTGCTTTTTTGGAAGAGGATTTGCTGGTCTCTTCACTTGGTCTTTACCGGGAGTGCTACCCCTACTTCTCTATTATTTTTAATGCTACCTTATAAATATTTTACAAAGTTTTCCTCTAATGATTAATTTGAAATATTTCAAATAAGCAAAAATTACAAAGAATATAATAAACATCTGTCTACCCACACACTCAGCTTAATAAATAAAACATTATAGATACATTTACTTCTCTCTGATCCTATTTCCTTTCTTCCCTCTCCAGAGACAACCATTATCCTAAATTTTGTATTTATTAATCTTATGTTTTTCTTAGTTTATACCTATATACATGCTCTTAAATTACTTACTTAAAATGTTTTGCATTTTAATTTTATTCAAATGATATCTCACTCTAAATATTCTTCTATAACTTACTGTGTTTGGGAGACTTACGTAATGCATGTAGCTTTAATTCATTGACAGTTAACTGCTGCATAAACATGCCACAATTAACCCAGGCTCCTATGACAGACACAGGTGTTTTCAATAACCTGCTGTTACAATGCTGTAATACTCTCATACACGTTGTCCGTGCACAAGTGCAAGAGTAACAGGGTGTAAAGAAGGATAGAGAGGCTATCGGTGCTTGTGTTAATATATGACATCTACCAATTGGCTCCCACGTGGTTGGAGGTGAAATGTGAGAGACGGGGAAACGGCGGTTGTGTCCACCACAGGGATCCATGGCCTTCCACAGAGTCTAGATTGAGAGTCACAAGGGGCCTTATAGAAGGCCTCTATACTCCAACCCCCACCCAGGAGGCAACATGGCCTGTGTCACAGAGCATTTCAGTGGAAAATTTGGGACTAAAACCTAGGTTTCCTTTCTTTACCGCCTTCTTTCTCAAAGCAAGATCTGTAGACCAGCAACATTAGTGTCACCTAGAAACTTGTTAATAATACAGGCTGTTGGGCCATATTCCAGACTTATTGAATCAGAATTTGCATTTTAACAAGATTCCGAGATGCACATTAAAGTTTTAACGCTTGAAAAGTAGAGTGTGTCTCTAGGGGTGGAATTACCGATCACAGTGTGCAGATTCTTTTAACTACACCGGACAATGCCAAATTTCTCTCCAAAGTGTCGTACCAATTTACCCAGTTTAGTTTCCCACATTACTTTTTCTAACTGTCTATGAACCTAATCACAACCTAAGGCCGTTTCCTATTGCTCTTATGTACACCTCCACTGTTTGCCTTACAAAGCTTCCATTTCCTAAGAATATATCCTCAAACTATACCCCTGCATTTCTTTAATTGGTGCTGTTAAACACTTGTCTGTGATAAAAAGAGTTACATGGTCAAATAGGTTTGGGAAACACTAGATTAATCAAAATAAAACAGGTTTTTTGTTTAGTTTTGTGTTTGTTTTTGAGACAGGTTCTAACTCTGTCGCCAGGATGCAGTGCAGTGGTGTGATCACGGCTCACTGTAGTCTCAACTTCCCCAGGTTCAGGAAATCCTCTCACCTAAGCCTCCCAAGTAGCTGGGACTACAGGCATGCACCATTACACCCGGCTAATTTTTGTATTTTTTGTAGAGATGGGGTCTCCCTATGTTGCCCAGGCTGGTCTTGAACTCCTGGGCTCAAGCAACCCTCCTACCTTGTCTTCCCCACGCTCAGGGAGCAGTGATCGTACCACTGCACTGCATCCTGGGCAACAGAGTTAGACCTTGTCTCAAAAAAAGAAAAAAAAAAAAAAAAAAAAGCCTGTTTTATGTTTTACTTTGATTAACCTAGTATTTCCCAAAGTTCTTGGATTACAGGTGTGAGCCACCACGACCAGCCAAAACAGGTTCTTTAAGACTTCTCAGAGACCCAGAAATGTTAATAAGCACTAGGAGCCCCTAGATGTGGACTATGTTTCAAGGATTTTCTGAAACTTTGTGTCCCCATGAGTCCTCTAGGAACATATCTAAACAAACTAACATTTCAAGGAACAGGGATGGGAAATGCTGCATTGATACAGGCTTCCCGTCCTTTTTAAATACAAGTAATTTAAATTTTTTTTAAGATTTCAATTCCCTCTTATAATTCCCAGATCTTCTCATACTTTTATTAAAAGACTCTCATTTTAGCTACTTCTCTGTGGTTCTGTGTAAGTAAAACAACATTAATAAGAAAGAAAAATTCATTTTGCTCAGCTGAATTTCTCCCTATTCATTTTTCTTCGTGTTTTAAGTAAAGAAGAAATCAGCATGGAATGAAGATAAGTTACATTAGGCCCAAATTTTTAAACAGTTTTTCTTCCCTCTGAGATAACTGAGGAAACCAAACCGGCACCTGCTCTGAAACCCGGCAGAAAAACTACCCTCCTGAGCCCCGTGTTTCCACACAGATGTCCAGCTAAATTAAACTGCTCCTTAATTTTCTTTTGGTTTCCCTGAATAAAAGTTACATGACCCCAGTGATCTCTCGATAGTGAAAAATCACACATTTTATTTCACTCTTTGTGTTTTCCTTTAGTTTCAGTTTTTGTACAATAAGCATGTGTTACTTTTGCGATTGGAAAAAATACACCTTACTTATCTTCTTTTCTTTCTTTTTTTTTTTTTTGAGATGGAGTCTTGCTCTGTCACCCAGGCTGGAGTGACGTGGCGTGATCTCGGCTCACTGCAACCTCCACCTCCCAGGCTCAAGCAATTCTCCTGTCTCAGCCTCAGCAGCTGGGATTACAGGTGCCCTCCACCATGCCCAGCTAATTTTTAAATTTTTAGTAAAGACAGGGGTTTCAGCACGTTGACCAGGGTGGTCTCAAACTCCTGACCTCAAGTGATCCGCCCACCTTAGCCTCCCAAAGTAATCTTACTTCTAAAAGGCTTAAGGCTTAGTTTGAAAGGAAGACAACAAGTCAGAG
This sequence comes from Papio anubis, assembly GCF_008728515.1. Taxonomy (NCBI): domain Eukaryota; kingdom Metazoa; phylum Chordata; class Mammalia; order Primates; family Cercopithecidae; genus Papio; species Papio anubis. Next base: position 172,613,183 of record NC_044980.1, read on the forward strand.
GGCACTAAAGTTTAAATCCACCTGCACCATTCTATCAAGATGTGCAGGGAAGTACCAATGACTCTCAGTTAAGGTGGGCAAGTCTTTGCAAGAAACTTGCTAAAAGTCATTATGTAAAAACTACACGATGAAAAGTTAGTTCTTTAAATAAGTCAAACTCTAAAATTCTCATGAATGCAAAACTAAATTTTATCTAGATTTCAACATAAGGAGACAGACTGGTGAAACTAATGGAACATCAACAAAACTGGGGTGTGAGCCCTCTTCTGTTGGCCCTTACCTCTTTCAGTCCCCTTCCTAGTCTGTAAGATGAGAGAGAACCTACATCACGCATGGTTATTGTAAGAACTGTCTAAAAAACATATTTAAAAAACTCATCACACAGCGCCTGGCATTTATATAGTAAGTGCTCAATAAACTGCAACTATTGTTATTAAAAATTAGAAATACCCTGACTGCTTCCAGAAGAAATAAAGAAGCATTGTTACTACTGAAATTATATGAATTACTAAGTCAGTTTCAACATTCATCCTGATGAAAACAGAATCCTTCCCAGACAGGTAATCCTTGAGAATCCATGACATAACCTGGGTGAATGATTCCAAATCAAATACATTATTTGTCGAAGTTAGTAAGCAAAATGTAGAAACGCAAAACAACTAAGGATTTAATCACAGCCAGTGATTTAATAAGTCCAAGTTGTACAGACTGCTGTCATCATTACTTATGAAGAAGAAGAAATTCAACTATGGGGGAAAAACATGTATCCCAACGAACAAATGGCAATACTAATAGGATTATGTTGGAAATTACATGGCTTCAGCAGAGGCAGAACGCTTACCTATAAAGCAATGATTTCTAAGAAGAAAAACAAAACCAACAGCCCCCATGCTTTGTTTACCTGGGTGAGTCATGGTAACCGGCTCCTCTTTGGATTTATTATTGTAGATGACTACAGCAACTGCATTGTGGAAAGCAGCCCGTGATATTTTCTCTTTAAATGTGCAGTTTCCCCTCTGCAGCAAGGCAATCCACTGTTTGATATTAGGAGGGACAAAGAACCGGGTTTGTGGATCACAGCCCAGATGATCAGCAACTGAAAAGAAAAAGAAATATACACATGAAAGATAAATAAAACTGACCAAGTCTTTATCAAAGCGTCAGTTGCTTTCTGAATACCACACAGAGCTAAAGCACGTCAAGCAGCTTGTAGCCAGCGGAGCTATGAACACATCCACAAACAATGCAATGAATCAGTATCTACAGGGAGAGATGCTCCAATGAACTGCAATATAATGCACATTAAAACAATGAAAATTTCTTAACTTTACAGACTGTTAAAAAATAAAAAGACTGATAATATCCAGTACAGGGCAGTAAAGGGAGGAGGAAGAAAAGGCCAACACAGATGAGAAACCCAGGTGACTGATGTAACCCCGACTTTTACTCACTCGTGTTCGGGTGCTAGCCCTCTCCACACACACCCCACCACTCCACACACACCCCACCACCACTACCCCCACTGTGAGAAAGCAGGAGACTGGACTGGGGGCTGATGAGGAAGCCAACGTAATCCTTGGTTCAGTTACTAAGCGATCCTGTTGAAATTCAACCATGTTTGAACAAAGTTCTTCATCAATGTCTAAGGAAAATTTACAAGTTTGGTTTTGGCTTATATTTGAAAGGTGAAGTAGTTAAAATAACATCTAAGTAGAATAAATGTATTATTCCTCTAATTTATATTAGCAAAAGTCACCCCACAACTCCCTATCAAGATACACTTACTGTATCCATCTGTTTAACAGGTTACAAGAAGACACTAAGAATGTTGGTTCTACAAATTACATGGCCACTGTTCTGGATTTTTTGGGATAGTTTATTTAAAATACTCATAAGGACATTTAAATCTGTCAGAGTAAGCTCCTCAATTTTTTACTCTGCACATATGGCCATCATGGTTCTGACATCCTCTGCAAATCTTAAGAAGCCCCTGGCTGCTCTTCCCACTCCCACTTTCACATTTATAACAGGTTCAAACGAGACAGAAGGGTAGTCCAGGAGGGAAGAGAAGTCACCAAAGGTAGTGTCTGAAGACTGCTGGCACACAGTGGCGGAGGGTGCCAGCCCTGTGCCCTGAGTCAGCCCTGTCGGTCCTCTGTGTGCCAGGAAGGAAGCGAGGAAAGTGAACACAGCACATAGATCTAAAAGGGTGATATCAGAAGTAAATAAATCATAAAAACATGGCAAGATGTGGTGGCTCAGGCGTGTTAATCCCAGCACTTTGGGAGTCTGAGGCAGGTAGACTGCTTGAGCCCAGGAGTTTGAGACCAGCCCGGGCAACAAAGTGAAACAAAAAATACAAAAAATTAGCTAGGTGTGGTGGGACACATCTGAATTCGCAGCTACTGGGGAAGCTGAGTGGGAAAGATTGCTTGAGCCATGATCGCACCACTGAACTCCAGCCTGGGTGACAGAATAAGACCCTGTCTCAAAAAAAATCATAGAAACATTAAGTATTAATTGTAGTAGATAAAGAGATGACACCAGAGGGAAAATGTTGGCTTTCCACACACCTGGAAGCACAAGCTTAGCAAAAGAAACTAAACACTTACACTACTTAAATTGTAAAATGTAAAGATGTCACTAACTGCAGAGAACTATTACATCTATCATTCCCACTTAAATATCTTTCTCCAGATTTTCTTATAATTAATTGTGGTGAGAGACTGCAACAAGAGCATATTTGCTACCAGAGGTCTCGCATTACATGAAATGGAAGACGAATGTTTTCACAATTTTTCATGATTGATATTGTATACAACCATTACCTACCCTGTTCCTTAAAAGGTTTCTGCACTCTGAAACTTTAACCCTTCCTCAACCAAATTAAATAGGGGGATAGAAGCCTATGTCACAATTTTAGGAGCAATTGAAAGACACAGTCGATGTACTGTAAAACTTTAAAATCCTGAAACAGATTGTTTACTTTCAGCACTATCTGTTTCATCGATAATTATGCTGTTTAAAATAAAAGCAGCTCGGCAACCTGTTATGATAATCTCCCGTCTTAGAAAAATGTCTAATACTGTATCCAAACAGGGAATAACCAAAGAACTGGTTTTAGGTGTTTTGTTTGTTATTTTTCAAAACACACTGCTGCACAAACCCTGGAAGAAAACGCAAAATCGAGAATATCTAAAGTGATGTGTTCCCTTGCCTTCTGTGTAACAATCATTTGTCTGTGACTAATCTCTTCTTCCCTGTGGTCTCGCATACATGTACAACGTAGTAAAGAGGAAACAACATGGTTATGGAATCAGCAAGACCTGTGCTCCAGGTTCTAGATCAACTGCTTACTAGCTGTGTAACCATCACAGGTTACTGAAATTGTCCCATCTTTAATTTTTACTTACTTATAAAGATTGAGATATTATCTCACAGAGTTTTACATGTGAAAAAGCCAACAGTAATTCTTTCTGGCTAGGCATGGTGGCTCACGCCTGTAATCCCAACACTTTGGGAGGCCAAGGTGGGAAGACCACTCGAGGCCAGGAGTTCAAAACTAGCCTGGGCACATAGTAAGATCTTCATCTCTATACAAAATAAAAAATAAAAAAAATTAGCCAGGCATGGTAGTTCCAGCTACTCAGGAGGCTGAGATGGGAGGATCGCTTGAGCCCAGGAGTTCAAGATTACAGTGAACTATGATCATGCCGCTGCACTCCAGCCTGGGTGACAGAATAAGACTCTATCTCTAAAAACAGTAATAATTCCTTCATTCTTAATGCTTTAAAAAAACCTCTTTCCTTTCGTTTGTTTCACTGACATTCATCCTATGTTGTCTTGGTGATCCAGTTTGGTGCCCTTGGGAGTTTCTGTGCCGAAATATGTGGGCTTCCCCAAGCTCAGCAGCACCCCACACTCCTCCGCTCTTAGTAACCACCACTCACAGATCCCAAGGCTCATCTTCTTTACCTCTTTCCTTTTGACAGCGTCGCAGTCCACTTAGATGACAGCAGTTCAGTAATATTCATAATGTTCTAAGCATGAAAAGACACAGCAAGGGGTGCAACCACAGAGCAAAAGTTATCAAACGTACTGCAGGGGGCTTTAAAACTCTCCTGAAGGAATCCTGCCCACTGAGACCACATTCTATGAACAACTGCATGATCAAAAAATCCAACAATGGCCTGTATAAGCAAAATAAACTTCCTGTTTCCCAAAATTCATCTAATCATCATCCATAAAAGGTCTCTGAAAACATTTATATTGGTAGTACAATACAAAATAAGCAAGAATAAGATAGGAGGTTTCTGTTAAAAAAAGTGGTATTTATTATTCAGAAGAAAGTAAGAGGTTTTCATAAACAGGAACTTAATACTTTAGTATACTCATTCTACCCAGTTATTCCCTCCTGTAATTAAGAAACTATAAATAATGAAAACAACAGCTCTATAACAACTTTCCAAGAAGACTGATGACTACGATTAAGCAGTATTATCCCAAAATTTAATACCAGTTGTTTACATTTGAGAAATTTATTAAGTGAAGACATATTATGGTATAAAGTATCTATATAACTATGAGCCTTTAAAATTTGTCAATAGCAATTCTGTTCCAATTCAGAATTACTGTACTTCCATTTTTCTTACCTGCCAAATTTTATAAGAGGATACTATCTCTGAATTATTTGCATTTATTAATTATACAGCCAGAAAAAACTTATTAGAGGTTTTGATAAAAATTTCAAGATAGGTAATACAAAATATTTTACTATAGAACTTAAATTTTTTTTTCCTCTAGGGCTTTTCCTGCTGAGTCCAAAAATATTAAAAGTAATGAGACTTATTTACCTTTTGACAGGAACCAAACAATTACGGGCTCCTCACCTAAATGAATAGTAATTTATGTGCTTAGCAACATGCTAAGTACCAAAGAGAGAGAAAATGGGGCAAATGCCTTGCTCTTGACTCTTAAAGCACCTCCACATGGCCGGGCGCAGTGGCTCACGCCTGTAATCCCAGTACTTTGGGAGGCCAAGGTGGGCGGATCATGGGGTCAGAGGTTCAAGACCAGCCTGGCCAACACAGTGAAACCCCATCTCTACCAAAAATACAAAAATTAGCCAGGCATGGTGGCGTGTGCCTGTAATCCCAGCTACTTGGGAGGTTGAGGCAGGAGAATCGCTTGAACCCGGGAGGCAGAGGTTGCAATGAGCCAAGATTGTGCCACTGCACTCCAGCCTGGGTGATAGCGCTAGACTCTGTTTCAAAAAAAAAAAAAAGAAAAAAAAGAGCGTCCACATTTACTGAGGCATCATAATTGGCACCGGCACAGAAGCTGACATTAGAGGGTGCCAACACAGAGTGCATTTAGAGACTGAAGGAGGGAGGAGGGCAGGACGATGGTCAAGATTCAGTGTGAGCTGGAACCCACATGGAACCCCTGAAACTTGCCCAGGCAGGAAGGAGGCAGGTACAGAAGTTGCCAGCATAAAAACACAGAACAAAGACTAAACTCTTCTCTTGAACTCTTGTAAAACTAAGTAAGATGATATGTAACAGAACCTAGAACACTATACAAATTCAAGAAGATCAAGTTCGGAAAATATCTCATTTGTAATGAGAGAAGGGGAAGAATATTCAGGTAGGAATAATATGTAAATATTTAAAGGGCTGTAGGAACGAAACAGCTCTCTTCCACACCCCACCAGTCTGAAACTCTCCTCCACTTTGATTCATTTGATTTAGTAAAATCTCATTTCTTAGAAATGTAAACATGCCACGTAAGAAGCACTCACCATGCTACAGTGTAGGCTAATGGTTTCCTTCCTACCCCTGAGAATTGTCAGTCTGCTGCAGGGGCAGAAGTGAGAGCCTAGGACAGTATTTTTCTGCAGTGATGGTCAGAACAGGTGGCCGCACAGCACAGTGGCAAAGATGTGCCTCTCCCTCTCAGAGCCTGTGTGTGTCACTTCATCCCCCTGAAACGCCAGTCCCAACTCTCTTGCTCACCACCTTCCGAGCCTCAGGATTCTGTCAAAATGTCTTCTCCAGAATGCCTTCCCAGCCTCCTAAGACGGAGTTGGGTGCTTTTTTCAAGTTGCCATGGCACCCTCAGGTTACATCCATCTTGGCATTTATCAACTGTATTAGTAACTGGCTGTTTACTTCTGAGGCTTTCCTCCGGAACGTGAGGTCTAGCATCTCCTGTGAACATGTCTGGCACATAGATGTTTAACACGTTTGATGAAGGAAAAGGGGAAAAATGACAGGGAAATTAAGCCAAAACTGACATTTAAAAAAAGTTTGTGGCAAAGAGCTGTTTCATGTGGTAATATCCTGACCTACGGTAATGTTCTATCAGTTGCTTCCTACAAAAGAGGTAAAAATAAAAATGAGACTAATTAGTTACCCCAGATTTAGATTTCTCCATTGTCAGCTATGGTCTGGTTGCTTTCCTGCTCCTGAATTAGATTATAACTTCTTTATTCTTTAAATTTCCTGCTTCTACCCTATCTTTCCTTATTTTCCTTCTGTCAAATTCTGATTTTATGTTTCAAAGAAAAAAATACAATTCATCATTTCTGTTATCAATTTCTTAATTTTATTTTTAATGGCAGCTACTGGACTTGGGTCGAGCTTTCATTCTCTTCCACTTCCATGGATATAACTTATTACCTTACTGTTTCTACACCTTCATTTAAACCTAACATTTCTTTTTATTACTTAGCTTCATTGGGTGTTTAGTCTTATTGAAAATGTTTTCTTCTGGCCGAGTGCGGTGGCTCACGCCTGTAATCCCAGCACTTTGGGAGGCCAAGGCAGGCAGATCACCTGAGGTTGGGAGTTCAAGACCAGCCTGACAAACATGGTGAAACCCTGTCTCTATTAAAAATACAAAATGTAGCCTGGGATGGTGTGTGGGCCTGTAATCACAGCTACTTGGGAGGCTGAGGCAGGAGAATTACTTGAACCTGGGAGGCAGAGGTTGCAGTAAGCCAAGATTGCACCACTGTACTCCAGCCTGGCCACAGACTGAGACTCCATCTCAGGAGCGAGACTGTCTCAAAAAATAAATAAATAAAATAAATCTCAGGCCACTCTCTGTCCTCCAAACTGGCCTGCCCCAGCCCAGCACTCTCCTCTCTCCACTCCCGGGTCCCACTTCCTCCAGGCTTTCCTCCTGAACTACCACAGTCATCCTTTGGGTCTTTACTGCCTCTTCTTCCTCCACTCGAACCTGCAATATTGATGGTCCCGAGTATTCTGCCTCCCCTGATGTGGGCCCAGGACTCTCCAGGGCTTGTTTTCACCATGTCAACAGCACACTTTTTAAAATTTTTATTGGAACAACGATGTTTACTAACATCTCATGCTGAACAGCCCTCTTTTGAGAAATTATTTTTCATTTTTACTTATATGAACCCAGTTTCTAATAGACACAGCTAAATCAGGTCGACAGCATGCTAAGAATCAGGAGAGGAAAGTGGAAAATTACACACACAGAAGGGAATTCATTCCCTTCCATTCCAAGCAAAAATTCTGGCCTTGACTTGATGAGTTAAAAGGAGTTCTTCAAGGTTTCAACTGGTTTACATGGAAGGGGTATGGAAGGGAGTCTTTGTTTGTAGTCCAGTTTATGGCAAATCACTCTATCTAATTTATCTGTTTCCTGGTTGCTCTGCCCTGCTTCTAGGTGATAGGATTATATTGTATCAAAGGCTACAGGATTAACCTCCGAATCTAGGCAATTTCTGCTTGACTCACATAGGAAGAACCAGTGTTCCATGTAACAAAATCAATGACTTAGATTGATTAAAAACAATGAGGCCAGGTGCGGTGGCTCATGCCTATAATCCCAGCACTTTGGGAGGGAGGCTGAGGTGGGAGAATCACTTGAGCCCTGGAGTTCAAAGCTGCAGTGAGCTGTGATGGCACCACTGCACTCCACCCTGGGAAGCAGACAGAGAGAGATGCTATCTCAAAAATGCGGGGAAGAGGGAATTTATCCTGTTTCAGAACAGGGCCATATTTTGGGTTGAAGAATTCAGCACCTCGGCAGTGTCTCCAGGATCTGGTTCCTTTTCATCTCTTCCCTTTGCCATCCGTAGCTTCAGTTTCATCCTAAGAGTCCCCTCTTTAAGATGACTGCCAGCAGTAACTGGAGACACACAGCTCCCTGTTCATATCCAGTGGGAGACAGAAAAAGCCAACCCTCCAGGTATGTAATTTAAGCTCTTTACTTCTGTGCAGCTCACCCTAGGTCATTTATCCCTCTGTGCCCCACACCCCCTTCTGGGGCTCAAACAGGTGTCACTTAAAGCATGTGGCTGCATGGAAGTGATGGCAGACGCCTGAATTACATAAGGTTTCTGTTTTCTGTTTTAAATGAGCAGAGGCTGGCAGGCAATTAACAGCTCACTTCAAACCCCAAGGTGACCCTATAGAGTGGCTCTTAATTCATCAGAATCCATACTTGGCAATTCAAACCCACCAAAAAGGCCAAAACCTAAGAAGAAAGCTTCTTTGGTTTCCAAGTGCTTTGACACAGGGAGGCAGCTAAGGTACCAGCCCTCGGCCTCCTTCCCTCCTCGAGGGAAATGCGAGCTCTTCGGGAGAGGACGCCCATTTGAAGAGCAGCAGCTAGAGCAAGCGTTCTTGACAAGGCTCCGGGGACAGAATTCAGGAGTGAGCCACATTCGGATGAGGGGAAATCATCTTTATTTCTGCTAAAATCTAACTGAAAGCTAGCATTTTCTTTATTTATAAACATAGATAACAAACCATCTGCAACTCTGTAACCGGCGGCAACCACATTACGGTTATTGCAAATACTGCAAAATACTGATAAAGGATTAGGCCCACCACTGAATCCTGTTTCTAATGTTAACTACACAAGTATTACCATGTCACAAATATGTTAAGTATTTTAAAAACTTTGATACAGTGTTTCAGTATACTTGATTTTCTTTAATCCTATTTACTCCTGCACCTAACACTATTCTGAGAAGCAGCCCACAGGTTAAATCAGACTGCAAAAGGAGTCTCAACTGCCAGGCTTAGTCTACTTGCATATGTATATGATATATTTGGATTCATCTCTATTATTTTATTGTGTTCTTATTTATTCTCTTTTTCTAAGCTTCTTTATACTTTTTTCCCTCTCCTTTCTGCCTTTGAATATATGGACCACATTTCACTTCCCCCTTTTCCTCATCTATATATTCAAGTTCTATTTTTTTAGTGGCTACCCTTAAAATGTTAACATGCATACCTGATAAAAGGTCTACAATTAATCAGTACCTCTATTCTCCTGAATACCTCAAGGCTCTTAAATATTAGCTTCCTAGGGCTGCCAGAACAAAGCACTACAAACATGGCGGCTTCAACAACAGAAATGTATTCTCCCACAATTCTGAAGGCCAGAAGTCCAAAATCAAGTCGTGGGTGGGGCCACCGTCCCTGTCTCCAGCTTTATCTAGTTATTTCTTTATATGGACATGTAGATAGAAAAGAATGTATTCTAAGGAACTGGCTCAGGCAGTTACGGAGACAGACAAATCCCAGGGTCTGCAGGGTGAGCTGGCAGGATGGAGCCTGAGCAGAGCGGATGCAGTTCCAGGCCAAAGACCAGCAGGCTCAGCACCCAGAAGAGCCAAAGGTTTCCGTCAGGCAGCCAGGCAGGAGGAACCCTCTTTTACTCCAGGGAAGGTCCCTTTTTTGTTCTACTCAGGCCATCAATGGCATGGATAAGGCCCACCCACATTCCAGAGAGCAATCTGCTTTATCCAGTCTACACATTCAAACGGTAACCCTGACCGAAACCTAAGAATTCTCTCAGGATACTGTCTGACCAAGTATGTGGGCACCTGCGGCCCAGTCAAGGTGACACACACAATTCACCATCGCAGTCCTCCTCACAGCTCACTTTTTCTTTCTGTGTTCCATTTCCCTCCTCCTCATTCTACATCCTTTAGAAATTCTTTCAATGAGGATCTGTTAGGTAAACTTGTATTTTTACATCTGAAAACATCTTTCTTTTGTTCTCATTCTTGAGTGACAGGTTAATTAAGTAAAAAATTCTACACTGTTAATTTTCTCTCAGCACTTCAGGGCTGTTATTCCACTGTCTTTTTTTTTTTTTTTTTTTTTTGAGACAGGGTCTCACTCTGTCACCCAGGGTGGAGTGCAGTGGCACAATCAGAGCTCACTGCTCAACTTCCTGGGCTCAAGTAATCCTCCCACCTCAGCATCCTGGGTAGCTGGGACTACAAGCATGCACCACCATGCCTGGCTAATTTTTGCATTTACCCCAACATGGGGTCTCACTGTGTTGCCCAAGTTGGTCTCAAACTCCTGAACTCAAACAATCTGCCCACCTCGACCTCCCAAAGTGCTGGGATTACAGGCGTGAGCCACCAAACCCGGCCAATTCTAGTGTTTTTAAAAAGTAAACTAAATGTGTTTCTTGTGTTTCTCCTAAGTGACAATTTGTAATTCTTCAGTTATATCCTAAAGAAACAAATTCTTCCAACAAATTATCACCTTTTTGTACAGGATTTTTAAGAAGGTGGCAGCAAAACGTCTTCTGGACACCTAAATGCTGGACGCCGCAGTCAATGCGCAGGAACGTTCCAACAGCGGAACTGCCAGCAAGCGCACTTGTCAGCAGCCGTCCATCATCGTGTGTCCGCTGAACTCAGTTACTGTACATCTCAAATGGATTTTCATTATTTTTTTACATCCTTAGAACGCAAATATATCTGCTGGATGTTCTCCATGACCTAATAAAAAGCATCTTAAGGATAAGTTTCAATGACGGCTAATACAAATCACTTCGCATGAAAAGTCAACTTCAATAATAATAATAATTTCTATTACAAATGATGCAACAGATACTTCATGCAAGAGAGATGCTACAGATCTAAATAACTAAAAATTAGAGCTCAGTCCTCATACAAAGTTGGAGTCACAGTGCAATATAAGTGTTAATTATTTATCCACATCACTCTTCGCTCCACAAAGGAATTACAGTACTGAGTACAACTCTTCCTGAAGCTCTGTGTTCTCTTGGCTCCTATCCATCACGTCTTCCTCCCACCTCTCTAACTATTCTTCATCATTTTCCACTGCTAGACCCTCGCCGGGGTCTGTCCTAGGCCCTCTTTTCTCAGTGGGCAGCATCCTCCACTCCCCTGCCTTCGACTACCAACTATGTATGCATCATAATCGAAATCGAAATCTCTCTCTTGAGCTTTTCTGTTTAACATTCACCTGCCTGCTAGACATTTCTCCATGAATACCGAGCACTCCAAACTTACTAGCTTCCTCTCACGTGTGATCTCTTTCCAGTGTCGAGTTCTGGCTAACAGCATCATCTACTGAAACACAAAGGACTACAATTCCTGTTGGAAACCAAGTGGCCATATGGAGACTCAACTTCCCACTGCTACTGCCACACACAGGGACACAAGGATACCACCCGTGACCCAGAGCAGCGCCTGAAGGCATTATTAACTCTTGGGCAGAAAAGAATGTGGGAGCAAGCTTGTTTTATCTCATCACTTCTTTCTTCTAGTATTTCCAGTACTAATGACTCTGACGCAATGACAGTAATGACAAAGACTGGGCTACCTGGACCATAATTTAAAATGTTATGACAGGTCAGGAGTCACGCAGCTCGCACTAACAGGGAAGAAGCCATCTGTCCAGAGGTTGACTAACCAGCGACCAAAGGACTTCAAGTTAAATTGGTGAGGAGGGCGGGAGGAAGGGAACATGAGGGAAATCATAAAATCAGTCCCTATGGAGGATTATAGAAAAAAAAAAAAGACTGAAAGAGATTACTCGCATGAGAAAATGAGGTTTGAAGTGTTCATAATCTGAGACATCCATAAACCAATAAATATGAGTAATAAGAAAAAATCTTAACGTTTACCTTAAATATAGAAAATAATCAGTGAGACTTGTTGAGGCAGGTCTCAAGATTGGCCTATAATGATGGAAAGCTACTATTATTCAGAGGGAAAAAAAGTATTTTATGTCCAGATAACGTATGTCCTTCAAGGAATCCCAAGTAAACAGAAGCACTCAAGAACACCTCTGAGAGGCAGCAAGGAAAATAAGACTTCGATGCGACAGCATGCTGAGATCAACTGGCCAAATGGAGTAAAGATAAAAGTTTTTAACAGATCACAAAACTGGCAGACAGGATACGGCACCGACAGGTATTCCAACCACCTACAGAGCTGCGGAAGAGATCTCACCCTTCAGCTTCCATTCACTTCGCCTCCCACAGGACAGTGGCCAGGTATGACCCCGTGAACAGATGCCCAAGCCCAATGCAGGCCCCGAACAGAAGTGACAAGTCACGTGGAAGAAAGCAACGTATCATTTTAGAGTTTACAAAATCCTGGGCAAACAAAGCTGAGTAACAAATCATCTCGATGAGAAAGAAAATGACACGTTACACGAAGAAAGCAGCAAGAACACACAAGACAAATTAAGCTTTGAGGAGGACTCAACAAAACCTGAAAAGGCAAACACAAGATGATGCTAGAGGCTTACACAACTTTTCTTTAAAAAGCCCAGAAAGTTGAAGGTTGCCAGTAATGACAGGAACAAGCAAAGCTGCTTCTCACAAAAATTTTATTTATTTATTTTTAAAGTATATTCAGAGCAAGAAAAGTTGAAAAGAAATAGGTCTACTGCCCAGGGCCAAAGAAACGATGGATGGAAACATTTCTCAAGACCTTTTTTTGCTTTTGCTTTCTCTACCACAGAGAAGAACCTGAGAACTGCAACAAGCGTGGCTACATGACACTGAAAATGAGTGCAGAGATTGTAAAAAAGCAACTACATTCTTTTTTTTTTTTTTTTTTTTTTTTTTGAGACGGAGTCTCACTCTGTTGCCAGGCTGGAGTGCCGTGGCACGATCTCGGCTCACTGCAATCTCTGCCTCCCAGGTTTAAGCGATTCTCCTGCCTCAGCCTCCCGAGTAGCTGGGACTACAGGCGCGCAACACCACACCCAGCTAATTTTTGTATTTTTAGTACAGACAGGGTTTCATCATGTTGGCCAGGATGGTCTCCATCTCTTGACCTCGTGATCTGCCCTCCTCGGCCTCCCAAAGTGCCGGGATTACAGGGGTGAGTTATCGCGCCCAGCCAGCAAATACATTCTTAGAACAGGTTTTTCTGTTACCTATTTTTACTTCATCTCAGTAGAACAGCTGTTTATATCTTACGCATCCATGCTGGTTTCTTCAATTAATCACTCATATTCCTTCTTGAGATGATTTGTAATGACCCAGCTTTCTTTGTCCTAGGATTTGCAAACTTAAAAAATGACACAGTTGGCCGGGCGCGGTGGCTCAAGCCTGTAATCCCAGCACTTTGGGAGGCCGAGACGGGCGGATCACGAGGTCAGGAGATCGAGACCATCCTGGCTAACACGGTGAAACCCCGTCTCTACTAAAAATACAAAAACTTAGCCGGGCGAGGTGGCGGGCGCCTGTAGTCCCAGCTACTCGGGAGGCTGAGGCAGGAGAATGGCGTAAACCCGGGAGGCAGAGCTTGCAGTGAGCTGAGATCCGGCCACTGCACTCCAGCCTGGGTGACAGAGCAGAGCAAGACTCCGTCTCAAAAAAAAAAAAAAAAAAAAAAAAAAAATGACACAGTTGCTTTCTTTCAAATTTCTAGTCACTTTGCATTATATCACCAAATGCAAAGAATTCCTTCCAGCCCCTGGCATGTCACCCTCCTCGCCAGGGACGGATGCAGATGGCCACTTAACTTTTCAGACAATGCACATTCCTTTAACTTCTCCGATATCCAGCTGTCCCCGCACCCTTTACTGAAAAGACTACTCTTTCCGTCTGAACTGTTCGGGCGCCCTTGTCAAAACTCAAGTGACAAAAGGGTTTCTTTCTGGTTCTCAGCTCTACTTCACCCATCTACCATGTCTCTACCAGTACCACACTGCCTTGTGGTAAGTTTTCAAACTGAGAAATGTGAATTCCCTTCATTATTTATTTTCAAGATTGTTTTGACTACTGTGAGTCCCTTTTACTTCCATACAAATTTCTAGTATTTTCATAGGACGGTCTGAATGTGTAGGTCAATTTGGAAGGGCAAAGGTATCTTAACAAAACAAGTCTTCGGACCTATGAACATGAAAAGTCTGTTTATTTACATCTTTAAATTCTTGCAACAGTGCTTTGCAGTTTTCAGTGCCAACACTACTTTAAATGGTATTGTGAAATTTTTATTTTCTAACTGTTTGTTACCGGCATATAGAACTACAATTGACTTTTTAAATTTTTGTTTTATTGATCTTTTATCTATGGGCGTTCCTAAATATACTTGAGCTTTATAAAAATTACTCTGCTGGTTACCGGTAATAAGAAATAAATTTTGGTCAGGAGCAGTGGCTCACACCTGTAATCCCAGCACTTTGGGTGGCCGAGGTGGGCAGATCTCATGAGGCCAGGAGTTTGAGACCAACCTGGCCAACATGGTGAAAACCCATCTCCACTAAAAATACAAAAATTAGCCAGGCCCTGAGATCGAGCCACTGCACTCCAGCCCGGGCAACAGAGTGAGGTTCTGTCTCAAAAAAAAAAAAAAAAAAAAAAAAAAAATGCAAACAACCAAAAAAGAAGTGTTGTTTTTTGGTTTTTTGTTTTTCTTTTCTTTAAAAAGGAGTCTCACTCTGAGCCACCATGCCTGGCCAGAAGTAAGTTAAGTTTTACTGGCATTTAATTAAGGATTAACACTGGCTGCTTTTCTCAACCTGAATGTCAGATGACTTGTGTGTGAGTGTGTGTGTGTCTGTCTGTCTGTCTGTCTCATGTGGTATACCTGTTGTCCTGAATAAAGAAAGAGATTTCTGAAATGCAAAAGGGATGGTAGTGACTCTCTCATTCATCCATTTGTTTTCAGATAATACTGCCAACAGTATACTAGCCATATACTACTCAGTTACAGGATTTACAGATGAAATGATCCACTTTTTACTAAATTGTCCCTCATCAAATGGACAAATGCCTTTTTTAAAAACCCTAGCAAAAATAAACTGGCAGAGCTGATACTTCTCTCTTTTTAGCTACTATAAAGGGTTAAAACCATCACTGGGGTGGTGCTCATGGCTGTAATCCCAGCACTTTGGGAGGCTGAGGTGGGTGGATCACGACGTCAGGAGTTCAAGACCAGCCTGGCCAACATGGTGAAACCCCGTCTCTACCAAAAATAGAAAAATTAGCTGAGTGTGGTGGTGTGCACCTTTAATCCCAGCTACTCAGGAGAGTGAGGCGGGAGAATTGCTTGAACCCGGGAGGCAGAGGTTGCAGTAAACTGAGATGGTGCCACCATACTCTGGTCTGGGCAACAGAGCGAAACTGGGTCTTAAAACAAAACAAAACAAAACAAAACAAAAAAACAAACCATCACCACCAATCAGATTTGGAAAAGAAAGTTAAAAAACTAGAAAATAACATAAAGACTATTAGAGGCCGGGCGCGGTGGCTCAAGCCTGTAATCCCAGCACTTTGGGAGGCCGAGACGGGTGGATCACGAGGTGGGGCCGCCCACAGCTGCGGGTGAAACCCGATCTCTACTAAAAAATAAAAACTTAAGCGGGGCGGGGTGGTGACCTGGGGTTAGCTACTCAGGGCTGGTGGGAGAATGGTGGCCAGGAGCCTGGGTGAGGCCCAGGATGCTTACACTCCAAGCCTCAGGCAGAGAAATGAGACTCAGTTTCAAAGGGCTAATGAAATATGATTTGTAGTAGTGATTAGCTCAAAGCCTATAATCAACTTGCTGGGGCCGGATACAGGGCGGTCAGGGGTCAGGAGTTGAGACCATCCTGGCTAACAGTGAACCAACCCTCTCACCAAAAATACAAAAAAGAATCTAACTTGGTGGTGGTGGGGCACCTATAAGTCCCAACTACTCCCGGGAGAGCTAAGGGGAGCAGAATGGCATGTGCTCAGGAAGTAGGGCTTGCGGTGACTGGGATCGACCCTGCTCCAAGCCTGGGGCAGAGACTCGTCTCAAAGCAAAAGCTCAAAAAAACAAAAAGAAATGAGATTTATTCAGCTCATTCTTCTTCAGTGTTGAGGTCTCAGGATGGTGCTGTTAAAAAGTGTGGTGTGTCTGTGACATTTATAGGTTCATCCTACCCTGGGGCTATATGTACATGTGCAACAGAGAAAAATCTGTGTCCTATTACTATAGAGAATGGGCTAGAAGGGAGCCAGAGTCCAGATGAGACCAGAGGAGGTTGCAACAGGTGTGGAGAGAAACAGACCACATTTTAGAGATACTTAGGAGTCTGGATCAATCGAACCCAGTAATTATTCAGATACGGGAGTGGGGGGTCTAAAGAGGGAGATTCCTCAGTTTCTGGCAAAACACACTGGGTAGAGGTGGTATTACTGACAGACAGCAAACACTGGAGGAGGAACAGATTAGGAAATATGAACTATGTTGGACACATTGGGCTTGAAAGACAACTCAGAGAAAAAGGACAATTCTTCCTCTCTGAAGAGTGTCTTACGGACACTCAAATATATTCCCAATAAAATGTGTACATATGTGTACAAAAGACACATACAATGCTCATGACTGGACTGCATTGTTTTTAACCACCAAAAAGCAGGAAACCCACAGGCCCATGGACAGCAGAATGCATAACTATCACATATTCATAAAGCAGATCACCAACAAAACCACTGCTACATGCAATAACATGAATTTATCTCACTAACATGATGTGAGCAAAAGAAACTAGTCACAAGAAGGCATACCATGACTCCACGTATATTGTGATATAAGAAATACATATTTAGTCTTCATCCCCGGTTTCTGTCATAGAGTTCCTAACATGTTAGTAATTTCCTGAGCGACAGGGGCGAGAGGAGCATGTTTTGTTATTCATAATAAGCCCCTTTCAACCATACCAGAGACTGTGCTAATAAGGCGACTCTTGGAAGATGGGGTCTGGTTGCCAGAGGAACCAATCGTGTGATTGGAGGACTGAAACTTTCAGCCCAACTCCCAGCCCCTCAAACTTCTGGGGAGGGGCAAGGGGCTAAAGATTGAGCTAATCCATGGCCAATGACTTAATCAATCACGTCTGTGTAAGGGTGGGCACAGCGGCTCACGCCTGTAATCCCAGCACTTTGGAAGGCTGAGGTGGGAGGATCACCCGAGGTCAGGAGTTTGAGACCAGCCTGGACAACATGGTGAAACCCCATCTCTACTAAAAATACAAAAACTATCTGGGTGTGGTGGTGCATGCCTGTAATTCCAGCTACTAGGGAGGCTGAGGCAGAAAACTGCTGGAACCTGGGAGGTGGAGGCTGCAGTGAGCCAAGACCACACCACTGCGCTCCAGCCTGGGTGACAGAGCGAAACTCAGTCTCAAAAAAAACACGTCTGTGTAATGGAGCCTCCCTAAAACCTTTAAACAACAGGGTTCAGGTAGCTTTGGGCTGGGCACGTGCCAAGAGGATTATTACACCACCCCAATATAACGACCGAAGCTCCTGGTCATGCGACCCTTCCAGACCTTACCCTATGCACCTCTCCAACTGGCTCTGAATTTGTATCTTACATAACACCCTTTATAATAACGAGGGATAGTAAGTAAAGTGTTTTCCTGAGTTCTATGAGCTGTTATATAGCAAATTATCAAACTAAATAGGGAGTTACGGGAACCTCCTGAATGGTAGCCAAGTCAGATAGACGTGTGGGGACCCTCTGACCCACTACCTACAACCGGCGTCGGAAGTAGGGGCAGTTTTGTGGGACTAGGCCCTTTACCTGTGGGGTCTGTGCTAACTTCACCAGGTAGTTAGTGTCAGAATTGAGTTAAACTGTAGGACATCCAATTGATGTTGAAAACCCACACATTTGGTGTCAAGAGTGTTGTAGGTAAAAAGTTGTCCTTCACACGAGTTAAGAAACAGGTATACACTACAGTGTCAAAGTGAGGACAGCAGTTACTGCTGGGGAGTGAGGAGGGAAGGAGCAGTGACTGGAAGGGACCTGAGGGGGTCTGCAAAGCTGGCCACGCTCCACTTATCCACTAGGTTCATGGTTACGTCAGGGTGTTCACTCTGTGGGAAGTGGTCAGGCTGCAGAGTTACGGTTGTGTATTTTTCAATGTATGTTACAGCTAGTAAAAATGTTTGCTAATTTTTAAAAATCTGGTCACTTTATTCCCCAGGTTAAAATCCTTCAACAGTATTCTAACACATGCTACAACACAGATGAACCTGAGGACATATGCTAAGTGAAATAATCCAGTTACAAATGGGCAAATACTGATGATTCTGCTTTTATGAGGGACCTAACCTAGTCAAACTCATAGAGACAGAAAGTAGAGTGGTGTTGGCAGGGGCTGGGGCAGAGGGGGTAATGAAGTCTTGTGGTTTAATGGGTATATTTTTATTTTTCATTTTTGAGATGGAGTCTCGCTCTGTCACCCAAGTTGGAGTGTAGTAGCGTGATCTCAGTTCACTGCAACCTCTGCCTCCCGGGTTCAAGTGAGTCTCCTGCCTCAGCCTCCTGAGTAGCTGAGACTACGGGTGCACACCACCACGCCTGGCTAAAGCCAATTTTTGTATTTTTAGTGGAGATGGGGGGTTTCACCATGTTGGCCAGGCTGGTCTTGAACTCATGACCTCAAGTGATCTGCCCACCTCAGCCTCCCTAAGTGCTGGGATTACAGGTGTGAGCCACTGTACCCGGCTGGTATAACGGGTATAGAGTTTCCATTCTGCAAGATAAAGAGTCCTGTAGATTGGTCACACAACAGTGTAAATGTACTTAACACTACTTAACAGTTAGATGGTCGATGTATTTTACCACAATTAAAAAATTTTAAAACAACAACAAAATATCTCCAATAGTTTTCCATTCCTCTTATATAAAGTCCAAAATCCTAACAAGGCCTGGAAAACACTGACTTTTTCACCTCTACTGTGCCCCACTCTCCCCCTTACTCTCTACCTCCTTTCAAATTCCACAAGTACGTCACGGTTTTTGCACCTTTTAGTCTTCGTGTGTACTTCCTTGGACTGAAACATCCTCCTTTCTGCCCCTCTCAGTGTAGTATCTGCTCATGCTGCAGTCTCAGCTTAAACATCATTTCTTCAGGGACGCCTTGTCCACCCTAGACTGAGTCTCTTCTGCCATTTTTGCTCTCAGCATCCCAATGCTTTCCCAAGACTATGATTGCATAATTCTGTGTTGACCTGTGTAACGGTCTGCTCTCCCCAGATAGGACACAAGAGCTGACTCCTTTTACTTCCCCCCACCAGATAGCAACAGCATGCAGGAACTTCTTGTCCTGCCTGGTACTCAGTAGGTGCTTAATAATTATTTGATGAATGAATACTTGAGGCGACTGTCCCACAGGAATTTAGGATTTTTCTGATCCAGATGAATTAGTCTGCTGATAACATGCAAATGAGAAGCTGCATCATTGACCTTTAAGGAGTCATAGAAAAGAAATGTTGGAAAACTAACCTGTGTACAGAGCACTCTGACACGAAACAGTGAAGGTGAGCCGTGAAAACAACTGACCCGTTAGGGTCCCACTAAGCCTTAGCAAAGTTTCACACACGATTATTGAAGGAATAATCTGCAGACAGTGTGAAGAGAAAGCTGTAATGGAGGGCTGCCAGCACAGGCCTGCTACGTGAGGGAGGCAGAATGGCGGCTCCCTCAAAGATGACCATCTCCCAATTCCCAGGACCTGTCAGTGAATACATCAGGTAACAGGGCAAGGGGGAGTTAGGTTACAGATGAAACAAGGTTGAGAATCGGCTGACTTTACAATAAAGAGATTCTCCTGGACTATCTGGGTGGGCCCAACGTAATCACAAGGGCCTTTTAAATGTGGATGACAGAAGAAGAAAGTCAAAGTCAGAGATTTGAAGATGGCGGAAGGGGCCATGGACCAGGGAACATAGGCAGCTTCTACAAGCTGAAAAAGGCAAGGAAATGATTCCCCCGGAGAGCTCCAAAGCCACGCCGTCTTGCCCACACCTTGGTCTCACGCAGGTCAGTGAAACTCATTTCAGAATCCTGACCTCCCGAACTGAAAGAGAAGTACATTGTGTTGTTGTAAGCCACCTAGTTCACGGTAATTTGTTAGTGTGGCAATAAGAAACTAACACACCCACGGTGGCTCAAGCCTGTAATCCCAGCACTTTGGGAGGCCGAGACGGGCGGATCACGAGGTCAGGAGATCGAGACCATCCTGGCTAACACGGTGAAACCCCATCTCTACTAAAAAAATACAAAAAACTAGC
Source organism: Papio anubis (assembly GCF_008728515.1). Classification (NCBI taxonomy): domain Eukaryota; kingdom Metazoa; phylum Chordata; class Mammalia; order Primates; family Cercopithecidae; genus Papio; species Papio anubis. The sequence goes on from NC_044980.1 coordinate 172,633,508, forward strand.
CGGGCGTGGTGGCGGCGCCTGTAGTCCCAGCTACTTGGGAAGCTGAGGCAGGAGACTGGCGTGAACCCGGGAGGCAGAGCTTGCAGTGAGCTGAGATCCGGCCACTGCACTCCAGCCTGGGTGACAGAGCGAGACTCCGTCTCAAAAAAAAAAAAAAAAAAAAAAAGAAACTAACACACCAAGGCTACGCCAGAAAGATTTGCTGCTTTTCCCTCCGTGCAGTGGCTCCCAGCCTAGCCAATCAGGAACAAAGTACACAAAGTATCTTTGTTTTTTCCACCAGAGCATCTGATTATGTCTTTTACGATATCATAAGCTGAAGTAACACATGCTAAATGCAAAGTCAATACAGTGAATTAGAAAACTCTGTGAAAGGGCCATCCCTGAAGAGTGCTGATTGACGGAATAACATCAACCATCCCAGATTTTTAGCAGCACACTACAAAGGCCTGTTCATTCGCTTGCCAATACTTCCATCTGTAACTTAGAGTAGGGATTCTTAACTTGGGGCTTCAAGAGGTAACTGGCCTCCTAAACCTTACTAAGAGTTTTGCGTATATCCATATAAATATCTAGTTTTCTGGAGAAAGGTCCACAGCGTTCATCACTTATTAAAGGGGATCTACAAAGCAAAAAGCTAAGAACCACTAACTCAGATGAAGATACAGAAAGCTATGTTCACGCATTCACTAGTGACACAAGCTGCTACAAAGAGTGAAGACTGTGGGTGACACATCAGGATTCAGAAAGTATCCTGAAGGGCTGAATGAAATGGCTGATGGCTCAGGAGCAGCCTCTGTGAAAAACACTGAAAGTTTAATCAACAGTAAGCTCAGGATGAGTCCATGATTAGGAAAACCAAAACAACTGACATGACTTCAGGCACGTCCGGAGGATGAAGAAAGCAGCCCTACTCTCTCCTGTGCCGGCAAAGCTAACCCTGCAGGCCTGCGTTCAACGCTGAGATTCTCTTTGTGTTAGTTCCCTGTGGCTGCCACAAGACATCACAAACTTGGTGGCTTAAAACAACACAGTCTCCCAGTTCTGGGGCCCCAAAGTCTGGTGTTAGCAGGGCTGGCTCCTTCTGGAGGCTCAAGGGAAAAACCACCTCCAGCCCCTCTCCCAGTGTCTGATGGCTGCCAGCCAGGCCTTGCACCCGCTGGTTTGTGGCAGAATGATGCCATCTCTGTAACCTCCTCCTTCCCAGGGCTGCCTTCTCTGTGTGTCTTTCTGTATCTTTTCTTCTTCTTACAAGGACACTAGTCTTTGGATTTAGGGCCACACTAAACTAGTATGATTTTATCCTGGTCGTCAACTAATTATACCTGCAGAGATCCTATTTCCAAATGAGGGCATATTCTGAGGTTCTAGAAGGACATGAATTTTTGTGGACACTATTTAACTCATCTCTTAGTCCTTTCGCGATGCTGTAACAAAATACCTTAGACTGGGTAATTTATAAACAGCATAAACTTGTTTCACATAGTTCTGCAGGCTGGGAAGTCCGAGATCAAGCCACCAGCTGATGTGGCATCAGGGCCTTCTGTTTGCTTCATCAATGGAGACTTCTTTGTGTCCTCACATGGCAGAAAAGGGCAAACATGCTTCCCCCTCCCCCAGTCTCTTTTTTTTTTTTGGACAGAGTCTCACTCTGTCACCCAGGATGGAATGTAATGATGCGATCTCGGCTCACTGCAACCTCCGCCTCCCAGGTTCAAGTGATTCTCCTGCCTCAGCCTCCTGAGTAGCTGGGACTTCAGGCACCTGCCACCATGCCGGGATAATTTTTGTATTTTTTTTTTTTTTTTTTTAAGTAAAGACGGGGTTTCACCATGTTGGCCAGGATGGTCTTGATCTTGTGACCTCGTAATCCCCCGCCTCAGCCTCCCAAAGTGCTAGGATCACAGGTGTGAGCCACCGCGCCCAGCCCCCACGAGCCTCTTTTATAAGGGCACTAATCCCATTCATGAGAGCTCTGCCCTCACAAACTAATCACCCCCAAAGGGCCTACCTCTTAACACTATCACATTGGAAATGGAACTTCAACATATGAATTCGGGGGGACACCAACATTCAGACTACAGCGCCCACTACACCCTTTCAGTGGAATATTAATAGACAAATGCATTCTGAGGTTTAAGATACCATATTCCCAAGAATGGTCAAAATAAATAGGGATATGAAGCCTAAAGGTTAGAGGACTTGAGTCAGACAAGGAAACTGTCTATAAATATCTGAACCATTTTTTTCCAGATGAAAACGACTTTCTAACACTCGGTTTGCCAGAGATGAATGTGGTATATTTCTGTCACCACATTTGTTCAATCTTAAGCTGTACAAGTATCTGACTGGGATGCTGAAGCCTCAGATGGGGGACTTGACTTGTTGATTACTAATGGGCATTACATTCTAAGATTCTCAATCTGTCCAGTTAACTGGCCATTTTACAGAACCAAAGAATTTTTGTAAAGTTCCACTAATATAGCAAACACTGCGGGATGCCAGCCAGAGGGTACACACTGTAAAGAAAACTTAGAAGCCCTGGGAACTGAAAGAGTATCAGAATGGTTTCAGCAGGTGAGCAAGGGAGAAACGACCTGGGGGTGGGGAGGAGGAAGGGGCCGGAGCCAGACCAAGTAGTGAACACCTCATACTGCACAGAGACTTCCGATGTCCATTCTAAGGATGATGACGAGCCACTGCAGGGGTTTAAGCAAGGAGTAACACGACTGGGTGAACCTTTAAGATTATTTTGGCTACCATAGAAGAAAAGATTGATAGAAGTTATGCAAAAAAACAGAGAGACCAAGAAAAAGACAGCAGGAAATGACAGTTGCCTGAACTAATGCAGCAGCCATGAAAATGTCAAACAACAGATACATACGATCCATTCTGGAGGTGAATCACGGAGATGGATTAGATGTGGAATGTGAGCCAAAGAAGCAAGGATGGTCCTAAATTTCTGTAAATAACAAGGGTGGTATGACGGTGTCATTTATTGAGCCGGGAAAGACTGGAGAGCACTGGTAGCAGATGGGGAGGTGAAAAAATGAATCTGAGCTCCATGTGGAGCTTGTCAATCTGGAGACGTCTTCGTGACACTGAAGTAAAGATACCAACAGGCAGCCAAGTGCATGAACCTAGAGAGGCCTGGGCTAAAAATAAAGACATGGGAGCAGGTAACAGGAGGCACGTGGAGAGAAAACAATTCCCATCTCAGTGTTGTCTTATTTCATTACGAGAAAATATTTTTGGATTACTGGACACTGTGAAGTGCCCATTTGGTTTTTCTTGAAATGTCTGATCTCAAACCTAACACTTTCCCCAGCAACATTCAGCTGCTGGTTGAGCTGCAGGAAGCATGAGAAAGGCGGACGGCACATGAGAAAGGCGGACGGCACATGAGAAAGGCGGACAGCACATGAGAAAGACGGACGGCACATGAGAAAGACGAACGGTACATGGTTCATCCAGAATGGAAATTTTGTGTTTACAAAAGCTTCTGTAAATACAAAATTACTTTTGGAAGACAGAGGAAAAAGAGGTGATTTCATGGAATTACATCAAAAAAGAAGAGAAGCCAGAAGACGGCTAAAAGATAACTCACTCCATCCAATAGAGACAAAGGACACGATCACACTGAGCTCACTTCCATTACTGCTGAGAGCTTGTCACAACGGATAGGGGGGAAGGAGGGAACTGCCAGAGATAAAGAAACACTATGAGACAGGCAATGTAGGACCTATTATAATAAATTCTTTTATGTCCATGGATTTAAGCCTATTTATGGAATAAAATCAATTTAACAGTAGCTTTCCCCGATTTCACAGTCTCCTGAAATATTGTTTAGTTTGTGCACAATCTCAAATTCGACAGCATGTCACTAGACTTGGAGGAGATGCTGGGGAAATAACAAGCTTCTCAAACGAGAAAAAACAAAAATAGGGAGCAGATTCACTTGCAGTGAGCAAAGGGAAAAGAGTGGGAATCTTACTGTATTCATCTATGAAAAAAGCAAATTCATCCAATGGCTTGCAATGACACACACCTGCCCCAGTCACCCACCTGCCCCAGTCACCCTACCTGTCCCTAGTCCCCAGAGGCAACCACTTTCAACAGTTTTTAGTTCTTCTGGTGGCCTACTCCACCGTTCCAAACAGCTCTCCAGTCATCATTTCTTGGTTTGTCAACTTTGGACATCGTGTGCAGACATATGACGTCACAAATCAGGATTGTGTGTTTACTCACTCTTCAACTCCCCTTCGTCCCGATTTTATTGTTATTTTTATTTTCCTCTGTGTTCGAACTTTTCTAGCTTCTGCATCTAGAAACTATCTCTTGAATCCCCATCCTGTGAGATGAATAAACTGACTCCCTCACCCTCCCTAACTTTTCTCTCTTCCATTTCTCCACCCTTGTCATCTGTGTTTGTAGAGTCTCAAGGTTTCTGCTCTGTAACTACAATTAAGTCTTCCATGCTTTAACTACAGATTAGTTCTAAACAGCGAAAACCACAAAACCAATAGGAGCGTTAACATCATCAGCATATAAATATTACACTAAAAGCTGAGTCCTGTACTAGGATTCCACTTGTCTAGGATTCACAAACTGCTCAAAATCATGACATACTTTAGCTTGCTTCATATTTGGACCAAGTTGTCTTAGTCCTAGAGTTCCTCTTTTCTTACTAGAGAAAAAACATGCCTTTTTCAACATTTTCCTAGTATCTTCCAGTTCCTTAATAATCCTAACAAATGCATGGAATTCATTCTGTTCTTGGAGCTACAGAATGAATTTAAAAAAAAAAAAAAAAAAAAAAAACCTTGCAAAGACTGACTTGTTCCTAGTTATCCCCTTCAGAAGGTATGACTTTTTCCCCTGTCCTTTCATGAAAATTTTTCCCCTTTCATAGTAAAAATTAACAATAATTTTTAAGAGAAATGTCACCCATTATCTAACTGATATAACACAACTACTTTTATGTCTGCATACTACTTGGAGTCCTTATCCACTGTAAATAAATTTAACACAATCATAGTTCACAACGATCCCCTTTTTATGGCTGTGTAACACTCCACTGAGTGGATATATCATAATTTATTAAACCCACTTGGGAAGCGGTACAAAGAAGTAGTTAAAGTACAGGCACAAGGCTGGGCGCGGTGGCTCATGCCTGTAATCCCAACACTTTGGGAGACTGAGACGGGCAGATCACAAGGTCAGGAGATGGAGACCATCCTGGCAAACATGGTGAAACCCCATCTCTACTAAAAATACAAAAAATTAGCAAGGTGTGTCGGCACACGCCTGTAATCCCAGCTACTCGGGAGGCTGAGGCAGGAGAACTGCTTGAACCTGGGAGGCGGAGGTTGCAGTGAGCCGAGATTAAGCCACCGCATTCCAGCCTGGGCGATAGAGCAAGACTCTGTCTCAAAAAAAAAAAAAAAAAAGAACTATGTAAAGAAAGAGTTCACAAACACAGAAAAAAGTAAGTTTCCTTCCTTCTTTTCTTTAACAAAATTTTCATTACCTTGCTTAAGCAGGTATCTTATTCACAATTGCCTCTGAATAACTTTCATTTATTGTCCAAATTCAAATCTAAAATTTTTATCAAATTCAAATCTAAATTTTTGTCAACGATAAAAATGTTACCTATTGCAGGCTTTATAAAATTGTTCAATCGAAAAGGTAATATCACAAACATTAAACAATGTCATGCTAATAACGTTTAATGTCTTCACTGCTGCATAATATGTGCATATATGTGTACACATACACACACCCTCTGATAAGGTTTGGCTCTGTGTCCCCACCCAAATCTCATTTTGAATTGTACTCCCATAAATCCCAGCGTTGTGGGAGGGACCCGATGGGAGATAACTGGAATCATGGGAGCGTTTCCCCCATACTACTCTCATGGTGGTGAATAAGTCTCACCAGATTGGATGGTTTTATCAGGGTCTCCACTTCTGCACCCTCCTAATCTTCTCTGGCTGCTGCCATGTAAGTGCCTCTGCCATCCACCATGATCCTGAGGCCTCCCCAGCCCCGTGAAACTGGAAGTCCAATTAAACCTCTTTTTCTTTCCAGTCTCAGGCATGTCTTTATCAGCAGCATGAAAACAGACTAATACACCTTCCCAATATGATTGGTTTAACAAGAACAACACTCTCCCTAATGGGTACAGTCTAGCAAGTTTGTTTAAAAAGCAGCACTTTGGGAGGCCGAGACGGGCGGATCACGAGGTCAGGAGATCGAGACCATCCTGGCTAGCACGGTGAAACCCCGTCTCTACTAAAAAATACAAAAAACTAGCCGGGAGAGGTGGCGGGCGCCTGTAGTCCCAGCTACTCGGGAGGCTGAGGCAGGAGAATGGCGTAAACCCGGGAGGCGGAGCTTGCAGTGAGCTGAGATCCGGCCACTGCACTCCAGCCCGGGCGACAGAGCCAGACTCCGTCTCAAAAAAAAAAAAAAAAAAAAAAAAAGATTTGTCTTAGCCTGGGCAATACAGTGAGACCCTGTCTCTACAAAAAATTTATAAAATTAGCCAGCCAGGTATCGGGCGGATCACCTGAGGTCGGGAGTTCGAGACCAGCCTGACCGACATGGAGAAACCCCGTCTCCACTAAAAATACAAAAAATTAGCCCTCTGATAAGGTTTGGCTTATTAGGGCGTGGTGGCACATGCCTGTAATCCCAGCTACTAGGGAGGCTGAGGCAGGAGAATCGCTTGAACCCAGGAGGCAAAGGTTGCGGTGAGCCAAGATCGCGCCATTGCACTCCAGCCTGGGCAACAAGAGCAAAATTCTGTCTCAAAAAAAAAAAAAAAAAAAAAAAAAATTAGCCAGGTATAATGGTGTGCACCTGCAGTCTCAGCTACCTGGGAGACCGAGGCAGGAGGACTCATCACTTGACTCCCCGAGGTCAAGGCTACAGTGAGCTATGATCACACCACTGCATTCCAGCCTGGGCAACACAGCAAGACCCTGTCCTTAAAATAAAATAAAAGACATGTCTTTACTAATTTACAGTCACACTTTGTTCAAGGTGGGAGGGATCTTAGAAGTTATCTAGTCTTGAGGCCCAAATGCAGCGCAAGATTAGACGGGGCAAGGTGGGGTGAGGTCAGTGAGAGCTCACAAGCTTTGTCATCTGACAGGTAGCTAGACCTCAGCTCCTTCTGCTCCCCTCCACGGTGACTTTTTTAAACCCAAATCTACGTCTTTATTCCTATTAATTTTTTAAAGCTATATAGCTCATCATTCTACACATTAAGATCTTTGCAATTCTGACCCTGCTATCAAATATATCTGTTATACATGCCACATCTTTATCAAAACCACTGGCACGGCAACAGAAGACCTTCACAAAGAGAAGCGCAGGAGGAGGAAAAATCAGAGGCAGTAAATGTAGATAATGTTTAGAGGTTCACTGTAAGAGAGAAATGGGGTGGTAGCAGGATAGGGATTTGGTGGAGAGATTAAGCGGTTTTTAAAAAATACTCAAACATTTATAGGCTAATGGAAATAATCATTCAAATGTGAAGGAAAAACAGTATGTAAAAACATGTCATAAGCTGTAAAGTTCAACATAAATATAATTTATTATATATATCCACTTTTCTCTTGCCAGGCTATTTATGTTAAAATTTGATTTTTAGAGCCTCCAGCTCTTTCTGAATTCTCCTTCTGAATATTCAGAGACCCTGCTCCCATGATCATATCTCCTTTTTCTCTGAATATTTTGAAATCTGCGTCCAATAGCCCCTGCATTTGCTGTTATAAATTCAAACATTACATGACCCCTTTCACCCAAATCTTGTTTTCACATCAATCTCCTCCACGGTTTATGAGAATTTCTAAAAACCAATTTCAGATTCGTTAAAGGAACCATCAAAGGCGTCATCTAATAGGATTACATTTTTAAACATAAAAACCTAAGATTCACTTTTTTGAGTTTTATTGCATCCCTAAGCAAGTTAACAAAAAAAGGTTTATTATTTGGTAAAATTATTCTCTAAGGGTGTAACATCCAATCCTGAAAATTTCTATGCAAAGCAAGAAGTGGCCGATACTAAATTCTTCCCCAGCAGCACATCTGCATACATAATCACATCACCAACACAGGCTTTCTCCTCTCCCAACCCCCACTCCGGGCTCAAACAAAAAGTTAGTGTGCACACACAGAAAGCACATTTACAATGTCTGCTCCACAACAGACCCTGCTAGGCTGCTCTGCAGAGGTACTAAATAGTTTGCTCCTAGTTCTAAGCTTACTATTTGAGTAAGTAATAAAGAAGCAACGGTGATCTGTGCATAAATACACGACACGTTCCTTCAAAACTCCGTTTCTAAACACAAATTCTTTACCAGTTAAAATATAAAATTTGTTAGCCCCAGGCAAATGATTCTACACCCACCAATGCATTCCACTTAATGGCAAAGACATATTTTTAAAGTATACTTGTTCATAAAGTATCTCATAAAGTATACTACATGAAGTATAGCACTTGCCAAAATATACTTTTAAAATACCAAAGTGCCTAAGAAAAAAAAAATTGACTATTTGTTCTTTAAAGGGATAGGACAAATAAATCTTATTCAGAAATTCACACGTGATAGTAGCACTGCAAAGCAGACAGAAAGGTTTCTGGTTTCATAAATCAATCCACAGCTTTAAAATAAGCCATCATGTTAAACTCTAGGAAAACTATAAAGTTCTTTTGTCTTTATGTTCATTTCTATCAAACACCCTCAAAACAAATTTTCATGAATTTCACATAAATTGGCCACAGCTGTTTTTGGACCAGGACCTGTCTCATAACTTTGTGTGTAATCTGAACATTACTTTGCTTAGTGTCAACACATAGTAAGTCCTCAATAAACATGTCAAGAATTCTCCTCAATTCAAAATTATAAGAGCATCAAAGTCATAAGGATGCACTATTTTTTCTAAAACTAAAAAACTGTGAAACTCATTAAATCAAGATTATAATGTAAAATATCCAAGTATTCCAATTTTAAATCATTTTCTTAAACACGAATAATTTTAACAGACACATATCACCACTTCTGTTTCTAAAATAAATTCCTACGTTCCTGCTGCAACAGCAGATTTAGATTTATATAAACCCATAGGTTTAGAAACTATTGACAGGCAGACTAACTTATAAAGATCCCCAGTAGAAGCTATGCTTTATAGAGACGGATTTTTTTAAATCTGTTTTGTTCACTGCTGTTGCCTCTCCTTCACCAATGCCTTGGCACACAGGATTTCAATTAATATTTGCTGGACTGAAAAACGGCATATGTGTGTGAAGACCCTTGGTACAAAGCCACACTCAGACCACCTGTAGGATCCCCCACCCCCAACCCCATCCCCCTGAGAAAACCTGGAGCAGGCCCATGTGGGAAGGACACAAAATGACCCCTAGAGAATCAAGGAAAGGGAGACTAAACCTCAAGGGGACTGACTTCACACTCAGTCTTCACACACTGCCCAAATGTGTTCATTCTGTTGCAGTGTCTAAAATCTCACCAACTGAGAGATTCCTTTAGGTTACCAAATCTCCTCTTTTCAGAATTAAGGAACCATTTAAACCTGTCAACAACCTTAAGAGATGTACATTTCATCATTCCATTTTACAGATGAGGAAACTGAGGCTAAATGGCGGAGTTACTTTTCCAGTGTCACACAATATACGTAGAGCACAGGCCTGACTCAGAACCTTTCATCCTACAGCGCTGCCTCCCCAATGAGAGGGGAACAGGACTAACCTTCATTCACACCTCAATACATAAGCTGGTTCCCAATACCCTTCTACAGAAACACCTAAAGCGAGTTTTCTCAAAGACGGGGCTTTGGTTTGGGGTGACAGCAAGCAACAAGTAGTTGAAGCACATGAACACTGTGGAGGCAAGGATCTGAAGTTCAGACCATGGATTTGGGGTGCTTGAGGGAACCAAGCCTCAAAGACAAACCACAAATTTCACAACACTGCAGAGGGCCAGCCCTTGCTCCAGAACAGCTTGCCTCCCTCTTCCTCTTTCTACCCTTCCACGTGACCCTCACAGTTCTCCCCACCAGAAAAGAGGCTACCATTGTTAGTTGCCAGAGTCTGGCCACACTGTGCATCTCAACCACAGTGACTGGCACAGAGCAGGAACGCAAATATTTACTGAATGAACCCAAGACAAAAGTTGTTTCTGTGGCCAAGCTGGGACCCTAACTGCCATTTTTTAACACAGTGGAGATGAGATATGCGCCTGAAGCACCTGATTACTGGTGTAAAACGGACTTTTAAAAGCCCAGTCTGAGTTGGGGACAGGCTACAGTAAAAGCCTTCTGTGATTATTTTTCCCCAGCCAGCCTGTCTCAAAGAAGAAAACAGCTTGGCACTTTGGCATACAAATACAGACCTCAGAGGGGCATAATATGCTAATATCTTAAGAGTGTAAAAGCAAACCATTACTTGATTTAGGCTGCCTACTTTAGGTCATCCTAACATGAACAGCAGTTTAGAGAAGAAAAATCCCCTCTCAGCATTCTCAGGGTGACAATGAGGGTGGCGATAATAGCAGGTATTTCCCAAAAGTTCAAAGTGGGCCAAAACCCAAAAAATCATATTCCGCGATGTGCAAAACGTTTCCTTCAAACCATGACTAATAATTTAAACAAATACATGTTTACACCAAATAATTAACTAAACAAAGCCCATGTTTATAGGAAAACATGACATTAAGCCAAATGGTTTCAAAGACAATTCTTGAAAATTTTACCTATTTCCCTTTTGGTCGGCACCCGTGACCTGAAAAGCCTTGGCTAGTAGTTCTGATTAGTATCAAATCCTCATAATGTGACATTTTTAGGCGTCAAATTACAGTAAAACTACTAGGGCAAGAACAGGAGCCAAAAGCAACAGGGAAGATGTCCATTTTCCTGTTACACCCCCCGCCTCCATTTACCACTTAACGGCACGTTTTTATGTTAGAAAAGGGCCGCATCCTTCGAGATCCAGCGCAGCGTTAAGTCCGTGATTTCAGGAACTAACCTGCCGCTTCCAAAATACAGGCTGAGATGTCCTCCCCATGAATTAGTTTTGCGCTCTTGCACCACCTCCTTTGTCTACGCTGTCCCTGCAAACTCCTAGCTCAATGCCCTCCAGCAAACAAGCTGCTGAACGCAAAGACGACCGTTCCAAGTCTTTTTTCAAAGAAGGGGAAAACCCAATCACGCTCCTGAAGCCTGGTTCCCACGGGAGCAGGCCGGGCTGTCCACGACGGAAGCCTCGACCCCGGCTGGGGCCGTCGGCCCGGCAGCGCGCAGCGGGAGAGCCAGGGCCAGAGCCGGGGCCGGGAACCCTAGCCCGGCCGCCTCCGCGGGATGCAGCGACCACCGCCCGCCGCCCCCGGGCCGGCACTCACCTCCGTGGAGGGGCAGCGGCGCCAGCACCTGGCCGCGGACCTCGGCCTTGGGGGAGTCCAGCCCGTAGCGCCCGCGGTCGATGCGGAACGTGAGCGGGGCTCCGCGTCCGGGCTCCTGCACCGTCACGTTGATGAGCGCCGTGTGGTACTCCTGGCTCGCGTTGTCCGCCCGCGCCGGCCACAGGCTGCAGGTCAGCAGGGCGAGCGCGGTGACCCGGGCGGCGCCTTGTCCACGCAGCTCATCATCCCTCCGGCGCCACCGCCGCCGCCGCTCGCGGACCGGGCTCCGGGGCCGGCGCGGAGGCGGGGCGGGCGCAACCCAGGCTGCGGCGGGGCGCGCGCGCGCCCGGCCTGCGCGGGCCGAGCCCGAGCGCGAAGCCCTCCTGGACGCTGGCCCCGCCGCTCGCCGCCCTCACGTCCGCCGCCCGCCCGTGGGGACGCGCCCATGGGCCCTCGGCGAGGGCGGCGTCTCAGGTCGCACGCGGGCGTCTCTTCAGGGTCCCGGGAGGGCTGCAGGAGCGTGCCCCCTCCATCCCCCCGGTCGGTCCCGCCGAATGGGAGGCGCCTCGCAAGGACGCGGCGCGGGAGAGGGGAAGGGCGGCACGGGAGGAAGCGCCCCCAGGAGGGTCAGAGGAACACAAAGTCCCTCTCGCGCGGCTGCCGCCTGAGGCGCGCGTCCGCCGCCGCCCCGCCCCCGGCTGGTCTAGCGGCAACGCACAGGCCTGAGGCGCAGCCCCGCCCCGCGCGCATGCGTGCGAGGGCCTGTCCGCTCCCGCCCGCCTGCACGAGGGCGCGGGCAGCCGGGTCACCCGCCGGCGCTGCCAGTTTCTCTGCCGGGCGTGATGGCCGCAGGGCCTGGAGCCCGGCAGATCTGCGAGGGCATATGGAAATGTGTGAGAACAGACTACAAAAGAAAAAAAGTTCTAACTTTAAAATAAGTGTCTAAAATTAAATGTCATGAGACCTATCGTTCATGTCATGGTTGACCTCATGGATGGGGGATGACTGGCCCGAACCTGCAGGGACACGAGTGGTTGGGAAAGGCCAATAGGGCAGCAGTCCCTAACCTTTTGGCACTGGGGGACGGGTTTCCTGGAAGACAGTGTTTGCAGGGACTGAGGGAAGAGAAGTGGTTTGGGATGAGGCTGCTTCACCTCAGATCATCAGGCGTTAGATTCTCCTAAGAAGCGCGCAGCCCAGATCCCAGCACGCGCAGTTCACACCGGGTTCGCGCGCCTATGAGACTCTAATGCCGCCCTGATCCGACGGGAGGCAGAGCTCAGGCCGTAATGCTCGCTCGCCTCCTGCTCGCTCACTGGTTCCTCCAAGGCCGTGGGCACGGGTCCGCGGCCGGGCGGTTGGGAAGCCCCTGCTCTAGTGACTGGGCGAAATACTCCAGGGGTCCCCGGACCATGAGAACCCCCCCCAACTCCTTCCCAAACGCGCGCACACACGACTCTCACTTTCTCTCTCCACGGCGTTTAAAAGATGTACATCGCTCTAAAGTATCAACTGAAAGGAAGAATGGGGCCGTGCAACTGATTTCAGGAACTTACAGGATCTTTGTAGGGAGGCGGAGGGGGAAAGTTTGGCGTCTTCTGACCAACCAGGGTTGACTCTCCTGTCTCCTATAGCGGGAAGTGGGTGGAGTCAGCTCTGCGCAACCAACTGTCCTGAAAATCCGGAAAAGAGGTAGCTCCCCAAAAAGAAATTTGAGGCACTGTTTCCAGGAAACGGTACGGATGCAGTGCAAGCTAAAACTTAAGATGTCCACTACTGGCCAGGCTCAGTGGCTCATGCCTGTAATCCCAGCACTTTGGGAGTCCTACGTGAGAGGTTCACGAGGTCAGGAGTTCGAGACCAGAATGGGAACATGGTGAAACCCCGTCTCTACTAAAAATACTAAAATTAGTGGGTCATGGTGGTGCGCGCCTGTAATCCCAGTCTGTAATCCCAGCTAGTCGGGAGACTGAGGCAGGTGAATCGTTGGAACCTAGGAGGTGGAGGTTGCGGTGAGCTGAGATCGTGCCACTGCACTCCAGCCTGGGCGACAGAGTAAGACTCCATCTCAAAAAAAGAAAAAAAAAGAAGACAGATGTCCATTATTGATGACTTGGTGACATCCTTCACAATTTCTGCCTCCATTTCCCTCTCTTCCACCCTCTACCATAGTCCTTATAGACCATGCCCTGGCCTATGGATAACGGCTTTTTCTTTCTTACTTATCCTCAACAAGCACAGCCCCTAGACCAAAGCAGTGGGATCCCTACCCTGGGCCTGGCCTTTAAAGAGTGCTCTGATCTGGTCCCCCTCCAGCTGGGCCCTTCATAGGGCAGGGAGTCCTTAGCACCAAGGTACCCATGCTCTAGCACCCAAGACCCAAATATTCCTTGCCCCCACAACCCGGGGCCACGTCTAGGGCCTGTGTGGGGCTCTTCCCGGTGAGGGTCTCCTGTCTTCTCGCTGGGTATGCCCTGGCCTACCCCTGCCCGAGAGGCTCATGGCCTCTACTCCTTTGTCCTTATAAGGGAGGAGTCTTCAAACTGTAAGATGCCCACAACCCCTGGCACAAGAAACAATTATAGAAGCTCACAAGCACCACTTTGTTAATCAGGTGGGGAGGAAGTGGCTTTCTCAACCTTTCTGAATTTGTCAGGGAGAAAGTTGGTTCCGGAGCACCTTTAACACCTCCCTGGCACTTGGCGATCTCCTCTTTAAATAAAGCGAAGGCCGGGCGCGGTGGCTCAAGCCTGTAATCCCAGCACTTTGGGAGGCCGAGACGGGCGGATCACGAGGTCAGGAGATCGAGACCATCCTGGCTAACACGGTGAAACCCCGTCTCTACTAAAAAATACAAAAAAACTAGCCGGGCGAAGTGGCGGGCGCCTGTGGTCCCAGCTACTCGGGAGGCTGAGGCAGGAGAATGGCGTGAACCCGGGAGGCGGAGCTTGCAGTGAGCCGAGATCCGGCCACCGCACTCCAGCCTGGGTGACAAAGCGAGACTCCGCCTCAAAAATAAATAAATAAATAAATAAATAAAGCGAGATGAGGTCTCAGTGCACAGCCTCATCAGGCACCGGCATGTACGGCGACATTCACACCAGCCTGTACTTGGAAGTGGCATTGTCTTTTAAGGAGACCTTAAGGGGTTTTGTTTGTTTGTTTGTTTGTTTTTTGTTTTCCCAGGCTGGAGTGCAGAGGCGTGGTCTCAGCTCACTGCAAGCTCTGCCTCCCAGGTTCACGCCATTCTCCTGCCTCAGCCTCCCGAGTAGCTGGGACTACAGGCGCCACCACCACGCCTAGATTTTTTTTTTTTTTTTTTTTTTTTTGTATTTTTTAGTAGAGACGGGGTTTCACCGTGTTAGCCAGGATGGTCTCGATCTCCTGACCTCGTGATCCACCTGCCTCGGCCTCCCAAAGTGCTGGGATTACAGGCATGAGCCACCGTACCTGGCCAAGGAGATCTTAAGGTTTTAAGGAGACCTTAGGGAGACAAGAGGTTTTTCATTTATAATAGTGAGACAACGCTACCTTTTAAAATATTGTGGTAAAATATGCATAACATAAAATTGTCCATCTTAACCATTTTTAAGCATATGGATCAGTGGCCTTAAGTACATTCACACCGTTGTGTAACCTTCATCATCCGTCTCCAGAACTCTTTCCATCTTGTAAAACTGAAACTCTGCACCCGTTAAACCTTCCTCCTCCCCCAACCACCATTCTTCTTTTCTGTCTCTATGATTTTGATGATTCTAGTTACCCACATCAGTGGAATCATAGAGTATTTGTCCTTTTGTGAGTAGGTTATCTTGCTTTGCCTGATGTCCTTGAGGTTCATCTCTGTTGAAGTACATGTCAGATTCCTCCTTTGCTAAGGCTGAATCATGTCACATTTTATGTATATACCAAGTTTTTTTTAGCCATTCATCCATTCCACTGTATGGATATAATACATTTTGTTTATCCATTCATCACAGGACACTTGGGTTGCCTCTACCGTTTGGCTATTGTGAATAATGATGCTATGAACATGGGGCGTATAAATATCCCTTAATGCTTTCAATTCTTTCGTGTATATACTCAGAAGTGGAATTACCAGATCTAATGGTAATTCTATGCTTAATTTTTTCCAGGAACTGCCCTACTTTTTTTTTTTTTATACAGTGGCTGTCCCATTTTACATTCCCACCAACTGCCCAAGGGTTCCAGTTTCTTCACATCCTTGCCAACACTTCTCTATTTGTTTTTCAAAATAGTAGCCATCCAAATCGGTATTAGGTGGTATCTCTTTATGGTTTTGATTTGCATTTCCCTAATGATTAGTGGTGTTGAACATCTTTTCATGTGCTTATTGGCCATTTATATATCTTTACATGATGTATATCTTTTAAAACATTTAAGAAAAAACTGAATTAATTAAAAGTATTGGTTAAATAAAAGCACGAGTGGTTTTATTGGACATGGCAGGTCTCATGGAGGATGTGTGCCGCAGTCTGACTCTGGCCCACGCTGGTCTGTGAATGAGCTGCCCACGAGCCTTTTTCCTTAATGGGGTTATTTCCCTGACTCCACCACGCACCACATTCCCCTGCCTCTGTGTCCATTGTCAGCCCACAATACATCCTAGGTCACCTGTAAGCCCCAGCTCAAATTCCCCTTCTCCCCAGAACTCCAGTGGGGCCCCAGCTGCCAGCCTCCCACATCCAGGACCCGTGAGAGCTTCAGTCCTTCAGAAGAAGAGCTGTCTTCTCTGTGAGCAATGTCTGCCCTCCCAGGACAGCAGAAGGGGTAATGTGTGTGTAAAGCATGCTGCACAGAGTTTGGGACTCCAGCAATCAGAGGCCAAGCAGCGTCCCCTGGACAGTGCTAGATACCCCGGTGAGTCGCCCAGATTTCCCAAAGTCCAACTCCTGTTCCTCCTCCTCTTCCTTTTCTTTCTTGAATGGCACATAATCCCCGCTGTTCCTAGGAAGGCCCTGCTCTTGCTTCATTACTGACATGTTCCCTTTTATCACCACTTCTCACTCCACTCCTTGACCCATAGGAAACCATTTTCGTGTGCTTCATGTGTCTCTTTTGTTTGTGTTCTTGCAAAATGCATGTTGTTGCTTAATGTGCATGTGCTTTTTAATTACTAAACTGTATTGGGTCATTGATGTCATTCTGTTTCTGATCCTCTTCACCCAGCACTATATATTTTTTTACTTCTTTCATACATGTATTTTTTATACTGCAATATAACATACATATAGTAAAGTGCAAAATTTTTATGTGTACAACTCAACACGTTTTTTATGAGGTGCAAACACCCTTTACCCATTATCTAGATCAAGATGGAGAACATTACTAGCACTCCTGAAAGTTTCCCTGAGCTTCTTAGTCGTGAGCACCCCACCATTCTGATTTCTTTTCATCTTTCTTTAGAGACAGGGCCTTAGCCTGTCAACCAGGCAGGAGTGCAGTGGTGCAATCATGGCTTCCCGCAGTCTTGAACTCCTGGGCTCAGCAATGCTCCCACCTCATCCTCTTGAGTCGCTGGGACTACAAGTGTGCACCACCATGCCCAGCTACTATTCTGATTTCTGTTGCTTTTGATTAGTTTGCCTTTTGTTGAACTTTATATAATATAAATAGAATCACACAATATGAAATCTTTGGTGTCCTGTTTCTTTTTCTTAACTTATGTCTGTGAGATTTTGTGTTTTTGTGTGTGTAGTTACAGTTTGCTCTTTTTATTCTCTGTATAGTATTCCACTGTTGATTTATCCATTTCCTGTGGATGGGCATTCATATTGATTTTTTTTGGGAATGTGATGGATCGAGCCATTATGAAGCCTGCATGCCTCTTGGTGGGGATGCGTCTGCATCTCTGAGAGCGTCCTTTGGAGTGGGATGATGCGTCACAGGCAGGCATGTATTTAGTGTTGGTAGGCACTGGGCGACATCTTTTCTTTTTCTTTTTCTTTTTCTTTTTTTTTTTTTTTTTTGAGACGGAGTCTCGCTCTGTCCCCCAGGCTGGAGTGCAGTGGCCGGATCTCAGCTCACTGCAAGCTCCGCCTCCCGGGTTTACGCCATTCTCCGGCCTCAGCCTCCCGAGTAGCTGGGACTACAGGCGCCCGCCACCTCGCCCGGCTAGTTTTTTGTATTTTTTAGTAGAGACGGGGTTTCACAGTGTTAGCCAGGATGGTCTCGATCTCCTGACCTCGTGATCTGCCCGTCTCGGCCTCCCAAAGTGCTGGGATTACAGGCGTGAGCCACCGCGCCTGGCCGGCGCCATCTTTTCAAGCTGCCCCCTTCCTCCCCACCTGAGCCTCTTTTATCTGTGTCTTCCCTCCCCACAGCCACCTCCTGCTCCTGTCCCTCATGAGTTTCCATCTATGTTGGCTGCTTCCACTGTTGGTAATTATGAAACCCCACCCCAGCTGTGGCTGCAGGTAAAACCACTGCAGAAACCCAGTCCAACTCCCCGGAACAGGCTGTCCAGGAGAGGCTGTGTTCCTTACAGACCTGAAGTCCTCAGGGATGCTGTAGGTGAAGGGCTGTATGGAGACATCAACCATACAAGAGATGCTTCTGATACTGGCCGAGCTTTTTCACATTCACATCGGATTTGCTGAATTTGCCTTGTGAAGAATTCAGTGAGGGCTGGGCACGGTGACTCATGCCTGTAATCCCAGCACTTTGGGAGGCCAAGGCGGGAGGATCAATTGAGGCCAGAAGTTCGAGACCAACCTGGCTGACATGGTGAAACCCCGTCGCCACTAAAAATACAAAAATGAGCTGAGTGTGGTGGCGTGCGCCTGTAATCTCGGCTACTCTGGAGGCTGAGGCAGGAGAATCGCTTGAACCTGGGAGGTGGAGGTTGCAGGGAGACAAGATTGCACCACTGCACTCCAGCCTGGGCAACACAGCAGGATTCCATCTCAAAACCAAAGAATCCACTGAGAAGCCGTGTCCATCTAATGGGCTTCACAGAAGGCCAAGAGACAGGTTCCAGGTCCCCAGAGTGGGTCGCCAGAGCAAGCACATGGCAAGGGTATTTTAGGACTCTCCTTAGGAGCTTTAATAAGTACAAAGAACATTTTTTTATTTAAAAAATAAATGTTCATTTTAATATAACCTTCTACTTCACAGCAAGTGATTTAGCTTTCAATGATAGTCATGTCACCTGCTTTTAAAAAGTGAGGTGTCTTAAAGAAAACTAATAACTCACAGGTAGAACACAGATGTGGTGAAATGGTGTGCAAAGGACAGAAAACGGAAGAGGAGCTCAAGGGACGGATGCCTAGGACTGGGTTCAAATCGATGCTGTGCTGAAGCCAGTTATTAAATATTCAGAAATTCTGCAAGCCGGTTGTTAAACACTGGCACTTTGAAACCAGCCACGGCAGTGAGGTAGTATTTATACCACGGAAAATTGGCACACACTACAAATCAGGCCTCCCTTCCCTCCCCCTCCCCCTCTTTCTTATTTTTCACAGTTGTTTACCAGAATGCCATTGGTTCAAATTCCCACTTGGCCACAAGTCAGCTCTGTGATCTCTGCAAGTTCTTGTCCCCTTGGCGTCAGTTTCTCTCTGTGAAGTGGAGCTGATGACCTCTGCCTCTCCAGCTCTGCCAGATGCAAATCAGAGGACAGATGCCTGGAACATGGAGCTGATGTAGTTACCCCATTCTCCATGACTTGTTACTGGAGGGGTGAGGTCTGTGAAGGGTTCAAGTAGCAACCCAGGTGAGGACTGAAACACCACCCTCCCACAGGCACCCCCGAGAGCACTCACAAGCACCAGGTGCTCACTCACACCAGGACATGACGTAATGGTGTTTTATTTAGAAGAATCTATAACATATTTGCATTAGCAATCCAAAAAATTTACTCTCTTCTAATGAAAAATTTCAAATATATGAAAAAGTTGCAAGACTGGTACAGTGACGCAGCCGTGTACCCTGCCACCTGGGTTCAGCAGTGACTACCATGTGGTCATAAATGCTGTATCTGAGGGGTCCTCAACCTCACAGAGCAGGCAGGTGAGTGAGTGAGTGAAGCCTCATCTGTATTTACAGCTGCTTCCCATTGCTCACATTACCGCCTAAGCTCCACCTCCTGTTACATCATCAGCAACACTGGATTCTCATAGGAGCGTGAACCCTGTTGTGAACTGTGTGCGTGAGGGATGTGGGTTGCACGCTCCTGATAATCTAATGCCTGATGATCTGTCACTGTCTCCCATCACCCCCAGATGGGACTGTCTAGTTGCAGGAAAACAAGCTCAGGGCTCCCACTGATCTACATTATGGTGAGTTGTATAATATTTCAGTATATATTACAATGTAATAATAATAGAAATAAAATGAACAATAAATGTAATGTGCTTGAATCATCTCAAAACCACCCCCAGCCTGATTCCAGTCAATGGAAAAATTGTCTTCCACTAAACCTGGTCCCTGGTGTCAAAAGTATTGGGGACCTGCTGCTCTATCTGTCACTTTGACTTGTCAAGTTCTTTCCTGAACTATCTTATGACCCTTTGGGCTGTTCTTCCATGCTATCATGACCGGGACAATGAACAATGAATTCCCTAAAATAATTCCATATCCCTCCCCTAGTCAGATATTTCCAAACATCTCAACATGTCCCTCCACCCTCTTTTATTCGAATGTGATCCAGTGAAAGTTCTGCGGTGCGGGGGCGTTGACTGTGTCTTTTTCTAGACATCCAGACTTTAAGGATACACCCAGATCCAGCAGAAGTGGACAGCCATCCTGAGACCCAAAGCTTGTATCCTGCCCTAGGACTGCAACACTCAGAACTTACCAGGAAATGTACTGAATTCTGCTGTTTTCCTGTCAACGACACAAATGTGTTGTGTTCTAATTTGTTGTGAGAACACTGAAATTATACCACAATCACTGCAACCTTCTCATTTGTAGCAAACCAAGAACCTCAAAAAATGAACCTGCCCAGGTTCCTCTCACCTCCGAGAGGCTTCGCTAAATGAGCAAACCTGCCCTCCTTTCCCTTCTCTGAGGGGATGTCTCATTAGGGAAGTAATGGCCAGGATGTGGGGAGGGAAACCTGCCATGCTGGCAGCCCCCCGAGCCCAGGGCTCTCAGGCCATGTTAGTGACAGTCTGATGGGGTGACATTGTGGAAACCCCAACTGACCCAAGAGAAGTGATAGAATGGCTCAGATTTGGAAGCCGTCATGTTCCAGAGACCAGAATTGGATCTTCCTGCAGATGCTCAGACAGAGGGATTGTTACACCTATTTTGCAGATCTGGAAACTGAAGCGCAGAGAAGTAAGCTCTTTGCCCAGCTGATGAGGAGTGAGTGGCGGCTCTGGGGTGTAAGCCCACTCCTGGCAGCCTCCCGGGCCTCACTCGTGTTGCTATTGCAGGTTGGCACCAGGCTCAGGATACAGAGGACCCCTGGGTTTCCTTGCATTTGGCTCAGCCCAGGAAGCCTGAGGCTGACAGTCGAGCTCTGTCCAGGAATGTGGGTGGGTCCTGGACCTGGTCGATGCTGAGCAGAAACAGGCTGCCAGGATGGCTGCTAAAAAGCAGGATCGAAGGTATTGCTTTGTCCTTTGTCAAGACGGGTTTGATCAGAGTGATGAATGACTAGGCCACAAAAAGCTGAGCGAGAGGCCACGCGGCCGGGCTAAAGAAGCCTGAGGCTGGCAACCCCTGCATCTGAGTGCTGGTGCTGAGGCTGATGTGCAGTGCTGATCGTTGGATTCCTGAGGGCCCCTCCACCAGGGGACCTGGGATATCCAGGAGGACCCTTATACTCATGGGCAGGAGAGGCAGACTTGGTCCAACTTGCACAGGAAGAGGCTTCTTTGAATGTAGAGTGATGAATGACTGAGCCACAAAGGGCTGAGCCAGAGGCCATGCGGCTGGGCCGAGGAAAGCTGCAGGGCCACTCATCTGGCTGGAGGTGCGTCCGGAATTGGTTCCTTCTGGTGGGTTCATGGTATTGCTGACTTCAGTGAAGCCACAGACCTTCACAGTGAGTGTCACAGCTCTTAAAGGTGGCACGTCCGGAGTTGTTTGTTCCTCCCGGTGGGTTCATGGTCTCGCTGACTTCAGGAGTGAACCTGCAGACCTTCCCGGTGAGTGTTACAGCTCATTAAAGTAGTGCTGACCCAGAGAGTGAACAGCAGCAAGACTTATTGCAAAGAGCGAAAGAACAAACCTTCCACAGCACGGAACAGGACCGGATGGGGTTGCCGCTGCTGGCATCGGATGGCCAGCTTTTATTCCCTTATCTGGCCCTGCCCACATCCTGCTGATTGGTCCATTTTACAGAGTGCTGATTGGTGCGTTTACAAACCTTTAGCTAGACACAGAGTGCTGATTGGTGTGTTTACAAACCTTTAGCTAGACACAGAGTGCTGATTGGTGCGTTTACAATCCTTTAGGAGACAGAAAAGTTCTCCAAGTCCCCACCCCACCCAGACGCCCGGCCAGCTTCACCTCTCAGAGGGAGGGCAGCAGGGCTAGGCTCAGAAAGGACAGCCCTCAGGCAGCTCTGGGGGTTGGGGTAGCTGGAACCAAGGGGTTCCATGAGGGTGCTGCTGTCGGGCCAAGCCAGTGCTGGGTTCCTCAAGGATGAACACAAGCTTCCTACCTTGGATCAGATGCCTGCCCCTTGGCTGTAGAAACTCGAACCACCTTGACTGTCAGCTCTGCCAAGAGAGTATCTTATGGAGGAGGAATGGGCCCCCTTCCAGGGCCAAAATAGCTCAGTGGGCAAAGGACAGGCAAGGGCAGCCTCCATCTGCTGCAGGGGGAAGCTCGTGCGGATGCCCTGATCCCACTTCCTGCCAGGTGAATGCTGGCTGGTTTCTTTCAGACGTAGAGGTAGGGTTTTGACCCTCTCTCTCAGACATGTCTTTTTTTTTTTTTTTTTTTGAGACGGAGTCTCGCTCTGTCACCCAGGCTGGAGTGCAGTGGCCGGATCTCAGCTCACTGCAAGCTCCGCCTCCCGGGTTCACGCCATTCTCCGGCCTCAGCCTCCGGAGTAGCTGGGACTACAGGCGCCCGCCACCTCGCCCGGCTAGTTTTTTTTTGTATTTCTTAATAGAGACGGGGTTTCACCATGTTAGCCAGGATGGTCTCGATCTCCTGACCTCGTGATCCGCCCGTCTCGGCCTCCCAAAGTGCTGGGATTACAGGCTTGAGCCACCGCGCCCGGCCCTCTCAGACATGTCTTAAAGGTAGGGGACAATGTGCAGATCATTTGTGGTCAGCCGAGAATCTGACGTGAGACCCAGAAGCTTTTCCATGACCAGCAGCCTGGGGATTCGGGAGGGCGGGCAATGCAAGCTGCCAGCCCAAAGCTGACACCAGAGTCCAGGACACTTTTAAGCCAACATTCAACACAAGAGAAAACAAACGAACTGTGTACATAAGGATATTTACTGTAGCATTAGCTACAGGGACAAAAAGTTGGAAATAAACTCCTTTATTTGTTAAGCAAATTGTAGTGCAACAAATTTGGGGATGGTTATGCAGCTATTAATGTATCGAACAGGCTGTAGCAACGTGAAGAACACTTATCATGTTTTGTTGAGTGCAAAAGCAGAATACAAATAAATCTCTGTTCGCCATTATGTGGAACAAGTCCATATGTATGAACAAGGACTGGAAAGTATCAAAGGAAACTTAAAAAGTCCCAGGACCCTCAAACTCCTGCCCAGGGTTAAGCCTAGACAATGAGCCATGCAACCCCCTCTTCCAGATGAATGGCTGTTACTAGTATTATGCATTTGCCAGATCCCATCAGAAAGGTACAAGGTCTCAGGAGAGCTGGGTGCAATGGCTCACCCCTGTAATTCCAGTGCTCTGGGAGGCTGAAACGGGAGGATCACTTGAGGTCAGGAGTTTAAGACCAGCCTGAACAGCATAGCGAGACCCCATCTCTACAAAAAATAATAAAATAATTTGCTGGGCATTGTGGTGTCCCAGCTACTCTGGAGGCTGAGGAAGGAAGATTGCTTAAGCCCAGGAAGTTGAGGCTACAGTGAGCTGTGTTTGTACCACCGCACTCCGGCCTGGATGACAGGGTGAGACCCTGTCTCAAAAGAAAACAAAATACAAACAACAAAAATCTTTTTAAAAAGTTTGGTGGGGGTTGAGAGTTCCGGATTGGCTCAGATAGATGACAAAAGAAATCTCTTGCCGGGCGCCTCAGATAGATGACAAAAGAAATCTCTTGCCGGGCGCGATGGCTCACGCCTGTAATCCCAGCAATTTGGGAGGCCGAGGCGGGTGGTTCATCTGAGGCCGGGAGTTCGAGACCAGCCTGGCTAACATGGTGAAAGCCCGTTTCTACTAAAAACAAGAAATTAGCCGGGCGTGGTGGTGGGCACCTGTAATCCCAGCTACTCAGGAGACTACAGGCAGGAGAATCGCTTGACTCCAGGAGGCGGAGGTTGCAGGGAGCCGAGGTTGCGTTACTGCATCCAGTGTGGGCAACAAGAGCGAAACTCCATCTCAAACAAACAAACAAAAAAGAGATTCCACCTGTAGAAGGTGAGGGCCTGTGGGGATGTCAAGAGATCACGTGTCAGCGTGAGGAACAGAGTGACAGATGCCTTAAGGGGCCGCTCAGTGCTCATCCTTTCTCCCACGCCTGACATCACAGTAGAGGCTGTAGAGGCTGTAGGAGGTAAAAATTCAGTTTGCCTGTATGGGCATCCACCCGTTCATCCACCCACTCGTTCATTCAGCACAGTTTTATGGAGCAGCCGTTCTAGGTATTTGGAATATATTAGCAAACAATTGAAGATCCTCCCCACCCGCCCCCCACCCCACCCACGGCACTTTCCAGCCTCGAGAGGCTCCGGGCAATGCACGGGCTGGGAGGTCAGCTGTGCCGTATTTCTGCTTCTTCCTGCCACATGGGGTCCTGAGGACAGAAGCCATGCACTAAAGGCAGTGGAGATGGACAAGGGAGCCCGGGCCCCTGAGGACTTTCCCAGGGCTGAGCCAGCCTGGAGCATTCTTCTGCACTTCTTTGTTTAAACCCCAGTGTGAAAGATTTGCTGTTATTTGCATCTGAATGCAGCCCTAACTGATGGTAGTAGAGACGAAGGGGAGGGAGCACTGAAATACTCCAAGGCTGGGCTCTGGGGTTTTGGCGTCTTGAAATTTCCCATGTACTCATTTTAAAACACTCCCAAATTAGGCCTATCCTAGAGAAGGGAGCTCGTCCTCACACAGGGGCCCCAACTCTGAAAATCTAGAACTTGGGATTTTCAGCTAAGAGTGAAGAGGGCAGTTGGGGAGGGCCCTTAAGAAATCCCATGGCCCCCACAAGCTAAGGGTGGCATGCACTGATCAGCGCCATGGTGGGTGCAAGTATGTGAAGCCCAGCTCAAGCGGGAGGAGAACTTAATGGGTCTGACCTAAGGCACAAGTGCTCAAAAGATATCATCAGTGTTGGGCTCCCTCTGTGCCTGTCTCAACCTTGCTCTCCCCTGGGTTGCCTTCATTTGGGTTGCCTCAGGTGGCTCTCCCTGTATGGGCACAAGATGATCCCCGGCACTTCCCAGCACATTCAGGAGGAACATTCTGTCCTCTCAGAATCCCAGCGGGGCACAGCAAGACAGAAATGCTTTCTCTTTTTTTTTTTTTTTTTTTGAGACAGAGTGTCGCTCTGTCACCCAGGCTGGAGTGCAGTGGCACGATCTCGGCTCACTGCAAGCTCCGCCTCCTGGTTTCACGCCATTCTCCTGCCTCAGCCTCCCGAGTAGCTGGGACTACAGGCGCCGCCACCATGCCCGGCAAATTTTTTTGTATTTTTAGTAGAGACAGAGTTTCACCGTGTTAGCCAGGATGGTCTCGATCTCCTGACCTCGTGACCCGCCCGTCTTGGCCCAAAGTGCTGGGATTACAGGCGTGAGCCACCGCGCCTGGTCGCTTTCTCTTTTTTAAAGGACTTTCCATTCCGTATTCTGAGCCTCAGTGGCTTATCTCACGTCGTGAGTCCCACTAAGCCAGCCACTGGGAGCAGCCGAATAAAATGCTCCAATGGACCAGACCATGTGTTTCTTCCTAGAGGCCAAGGGGAAGGACCCCTTGACCCAGCCCCATGGACTGAGAATGGGGAGCATGGTATAATAAAAAATAAATATTGGTCTTGGTCCCTGCTTCTTGGCATATAACTCCCGAAACCCTTGGAATCTCTGATAATGGTGATAATCTCTGATCATGATTTTCGATAGCCTCAGGATGAGGGCTGGTTGCCAGAGGAAGCAGCCATGTATTTAAAGGGTTGAGACTTTCAACCCCATCGCCCAATCTCCAGGGAGGGGTGCAGAGCGGGAGACTGATTCAGTCACCCCTAGCCGAGGCTCAGGTAATGAAGCCTCCAAGCTTCTGGGTTGGTGAACACACAGATGCTGGGAGGGGATGCACCCAGAGAGGGGATAGGGGCTCCAGGCCCCTTTCCTTATTCCTCGCCCTGTGCATCTCCTCCGTTTGGCAGTTCCTGAGTTGTATCCTTTATTACGGCAGGAGTAAGGAAAGTGCCCTCCTGAGTCCTGTGAGTCATTCTAGCAAATTACAGAACCTGAAGTGGGGCAGGTTGTGGGAAGCTCTAACTTTGTAGCCAAGTCGGACCAAAGTGTGGGTGGCTCGGCACCGGAAGACAGGCCAGTATTACGGGACTAAACCCTACGGAGTGTCAAGCCAACTCCAGGTAGTTAGTGTCGGAATCGGATTGAATCGTAGGACACCCAGTTGATGCCAGAATTGGTTGGTGTCTGGAGGGTTTCCCAAGGAAAACTGGGATGTGCTTACAGGTATAAAGGACATAGATCTGGGTAGTGACAGTAACAGGCACACTTGTTCCCTGTGACAGAGGTGGCTTGCCCTGCCCCTGGGCTGAGTCAGGAGTCTCTCCAGCATCACCTGGGGCACGCCAGGAGCATCCCAGGCTGGGAAGAGAGACACCCATTGGGGGCCATTGGGATGCCTTGGGCTGCAATTAACAGAAACCCTCACTGACATGGGCTTCCTTGAGAAGGGGATCCAGGGGAAGAAAGGGTTTTGGGCGGGCTGTGTGGCCTTTTCACAGGCTTCATCCCCAGGGCCATCTTCTCTCACAGCTGCAAGATAAATGCCAGCCCCAACTGGAGCACGGCACTGTCTCATTCCTACTGGATGGGGAGAGAGAAAGCATTCCCTCAAAGGCAGAAACAAATTCTCATCTTCAGCCATTTTTTTTCTTTTCTTTGGCAGAGATGGGGACTCTGTTGCCCAGGCTACTTTTTTTTTTTTTTTTTTTTTGAGATGGAGTCTCGATCTGTTGCTCAGGCTGGAGTGCGGTGGCGCGATCTCAGCTCAATGCAAGCTCCGCCTCCCGGGTTCACGCCATTCTCCTGCCTCAGCCTCCCGAGTAGATGGGACTACAGGCTCCCGCCACCACACCCAGCTAATTTTTTGTATTTTTAGTAGAGACGGGGTTTCACCGTGTCAGCCAGGATGGTCTCAATCTTCTGGCCTCGTGATCTGCCCTCCCAAAGTGCTGGGATTACAGGCGTGAGCCACCGTGCCTGGCCCAGGCTGCTCTTAAATCCTGGGCTCAAGTGATACTCCTGCCTCAGCCTCCCAAAGTGCTGGGATTACAGGCAAGAGCCACCACACATGGCCTTCAGCCGATTTTGATACCTGCCCAACCACTCTGGACGAATAGCATCAACAAGGCGATGCCAGGGCTGATTGCTTTAAGCCCGAGCCCCTGACTGGAACAGGAGATACGATGACATCACAGACTGGCTGATGTGCTTACACTAACTTCATGAAGGGAGGGGACTGTGTGAAGGCGGTGGTTCTGGGTGGGTACTCTCTGTGTAGGGCTGCATTGCCTGGTACCGTCCTGACCCATGGGGAAGGAGATTACCTTCTCTATTTTCTCCTCCTTTGCCTTTTCTATTTTTTTTCTTTAACTTATAAACGTTTTTATTAAATGTTTATTTTTTGTATTCCTTAAAAACAAAACAAAAATCACAAGTTTAACACAATCCTTTGAAATACTGTACACCAAACAAAGCCACCTCACTCATGCAGCAAGTTGCTCTGTGTTCTCTTTACTTCTGTTTGCGAGATGATCCTCAGTAATTTCTGCAGATTCCTCTTCAACAGATTATATGCAAGAGGTAAATGCTGGCCAGCAACTTTATGAAAATAATGTGAGCCACAGCAAAAGAGCTCCATTCCCAACTCAAGCCCCGAGCCGTAATCACGTTCATCATTAGCAAACTGCACAAAAGTCATCATTCCCTGAATGGGAACAAAAGCTTTGAGTCTCTCCTCCTCCCTTGCAGCCTCAACTATTGTCTTGCAAATTCTCTTGACGTCAGCATGTGTTTCAGGGAGCTCTGTGTACCCAACATGATTTTTATCCACTGGAACGCCAAGCCTGCACCACGAATGACCTTCGTCACAACGTTCTCATCTCTCTGTTTCATCTTTGGTTCTCTGTTCCAGGGAGTACCCCACTTCTCTGGCTGCTTCTGTGAGTTTTTCATCTATGTTTTTCAAGAGATTAGTTTTCTTTTCTTTCTTTTTCTTTCTTTTTTTTTGAGGCAAAGTTTTGCTGTTGTTACCCAGGCTGGAGTGCAATGGTGTGATCTCGGCTCACCGCAACCTCCGCCTCCTGGGTTCAAGCGATTCTCCTGCCTCAGCCTCCTGAGTAGCTGGGATTACAGGCATGTGCCACCATGCCCGACTAATTTTGTCTTTTTGGTAGAGATGGGGTTTCTCCATGTTGGTCAGGCTGGTCTCGAATTCCCTACCTCAGGTGATCTGCTTGCCTCGGCGTCCCAAAGTGCTGGGATTATAGGCGTGAGACACCACACCCGGCCCAGTGTTCTTTTTATCCGTTACTTCTTTAAGTTTTTTCATCAAAAATAATTTGACTGCAGCAAATACATTATCTCCATTTGGAACAATTGTACACTTTTTCTTTGCTTCATTTATACCAACATATGCAGGAAGTTCATCAGTAGAACCCCTGAAATACCCTATGTGGTACTGAGTTTTATTATTTCCAATAGTAATGGTCTGGAACTCAGGAGGATCACAGTAAAACCTCCAATGAAAGTTAACATTCGGGCCTGTTGAATTTTCCTTCGTTTTTTGTTTTCCAGCAAGGATATCAGAAGGACCAACTAACTGAAGCCCGAGGCTTTGCAGAAAGTGACCAGCGGGCTTTTCAGGATCCAGTTCTTCACAGAACTTCCAGAAGCCATCGACATCTTCAGGTGAAGAGAGCTTATAATCATTTTCTACTTCTTTTTGAAGATCACATCGTCTTCACAGAATTTACTTTTCTTCACATCGACTGTTTTTTCACAGGCCCCTCCCCGCCGACCCGTGCCTCCTGCCACCGCTGACCATTCTGCAGCTGCAGCGCCTTTTTCTGTTTTTGTTTTTGATGGGGTCTGGCTCTGCTGCCCAGGCTGGAGTGCAGTGGCAGATACATAACTCCCTGCAGCCTCAAACTCTCAGGCTCAAGCCATCCTCCTGACCCAGTGACCCAGCCTTCTGAGTAGCTAAGGCTACAGCCACGCACCACCGTGCCTGGTTAATTTTCTGTTGTTGTTGAGACAGGGTCTTGCCATGCTGCCCAGGCTGGCCTGGAACTCCTGGCCTCAAGTGATCCTCCCACCTCAGCCTCCCAAAGCGCTCAGGTTACAAGTGTGAGCCGCTGTGCCTGGCCTTCTCTTCCTTTTCTCTCCCATTTCACCCTCTTCCTCCCCTACCACTCTGTTCTTCCATCACCTGTTTACTTTTGCCCTCCCCTGTTTTCTGACTCCACCCCACACAAGTTTCACCAGCTAATTTTAAATAGAGATAAACCTTAGCATTGGCTATACAGATTGGACAGATGGCTATACCTCTTTAAACCTCAAGTTTTTAATCCTTAAGATGGGAGAATTGGCCAGGTGCGGTGGCTCACGCCTGTCATCCCAGCACTTTGGGAGGCTGAGGTGGGCGGATCACCCAATGTCAGGAGTTTGAGACCAGCCTGGCCAACATGGTGAAACTCCGTCTCTACTAAAAATGCAAAAAAATAGTTACCCAGATGTGGTGGCATTCAACTGTAATTCCAGCTACTTGGGAGGCTGGGGCAGGAGAATCCTTTGAACCCGAGAGGCAGAGCTTGCAGTGAGCCGAGATCGCACCACTGCACTCCACCCTGAGCAACAGAGCGAGACTCCATCTCAAAAAAAAAAAAAAAAAAATTAAAATAAATAAAAAAAATGGGAGAATTAATATTAGTCTTGCATGGTAATTAGGGAGGTTAAATATTATATTTTGGATTCTGGCCGGGCGCGGTGGCTCAAGCCTGTAATCCCAGCACTTTGGGAGGCCGAGACGGGCGGATCACGAGGTCAGGAGATCGAGACCATCCTGGCTAACACGATGAAACCCCGTCTCTACTAAAAGATACAAAAAACTAGCCGGGCGTGGTGGCGGGCGCCTGTAGTCCCAGCTACTCCGGAGGCTGAGGCAGGAGAATGGCGTGAACCCGGGAGGCGGGGCTTGCAGTGAGCCGAGATCTGGCCACTGCACTCCAGCCTGGGCGACAGAGCGAGACTCCGTCTCAAAAAAAAAAAAAAAAAAAAAATTATATTTTGGATTCTGAAACTGGCCAAGATGAAGTAAGAGACCACTACAATTCATCCATGCCGCCGACTGGGGACAAAATCAACAAGTCACTAGCTAAGGACTCTGCAGTGTTAACAGGAGCAGGCAGACTGGAGAGAAGAGCTGAAACTTGAAGGATGACCCATTCAAGGGCAAGTTTCCCAGTTTCTTTTTCTTTCTTGTCTCCAGGTTTTGAACTGAGGTCAGCCCCAGTACAGAACTGTGCAGCATGTATGGGCAGAGAAGACACCAAGAGAACCATCTGCGAGTAGAAAAAACACAAACCGTGTTTCCTCTGCTCCCACGCCACAGTAAGCAACACAGAAGGCTTCGGTGGCCAAGTGTTGGGGGATTCTCCCCACATGCCAGCAAGCAAGCAACCAATTCTGCATCAGGGTGTCCTCCATATTCTAATGCTATCTACCTGGAGATATCGTCGGAGCCCACAGGGTGGGGCTCAGTCCCCAAGACTGCCCCCACTTCTGATGCCACTCCCAAGTCTGGGCCTCAGGAACTTCTGACGGACCGGCTTTAAGTTGGGGTTCCCATGACACCCTCCTTGTGTTCAATTAATTGGCTAGAGCGGCTCACAGAACTCAGGGACACACTTACGTTTGCTGGTTTATTATAAAGGGTATTGCAAAGGATATAGATGAAGAGATGCATGGGCAAGGCATGGGGAAAGGGGCACGAAGGTTCTGTGCCCTCCCTGGGCACGCCGCCCTCCAGGAAGCTCCATGTGCTCAGCTATCCTGGAGGTTACACAGAGGCTTCATTACATGGGCATGGCTGGTTAAATCACTGGCCATGGGTGAACACTTACCCTTCAGCCCCTCTCCCCTCCCTGGAGGCTGGGGGGTGAGGCTGGAAGTCCCAGGCCTCTAGTCCTGTCTTGGTCTTTCTGGTGACCAGCCCCATCCTGGAGCCACCTGGGGGCTGCCCGCCTTCACCCCCCTCTTTAGCACATGAAAGCCACCACTGTGGAGATTCCAAGGATTCTAGGAGTTGTGGGCCAGGAAGCCCAGATGAAAACCAAATGTGTATTTTATAATGACATACCATTTCTCTAGCCAGAGGACTGGGAAAGGGCCCTCTGCAACATGCAGCGTGCGTGGAAGGGAGGCCGTTGTGTTCATTTATTTTCCCTTTTTTTCTCTCCTGCTTCAACTGAGGGCAGCTGAGGTTCAAAGCTGCATTATGGTGCCAGCAGCACGAGCACACAAAACTCTGAGAGGAATCCCACAGAAGCCACTGAGTGTGAGGTCAACCCCAAGAGGAGAGGGCTGAGGAGGGGTCCCTAATTCCGTGGATGAATGAATGCAAATCCCAGGTTTGCCTGCAAGTTGCACAGAACAGACCCAGAGTAGTATACCAAAGTCTTTTTAAAAGTTTTTCACGGCCGGGTGCGGTGGCTCACGCCTGTAATCCCAACAGTTTGGGAGGCCAAAGTGGGCAGATCACCTGAGATCAAGAGTACTAGACTAGCTTGGCCAGCATGGTGAAACCCCATCTCTGCTAAAAATACAAAAATTAGCTGAGCATGGTGGCTTGAGCCTGTAATCTCAGCTACTCTGGGGGCTGAGGCAGGAGAATCGCTTGAACCTGGGAGGTGGAGGTTGCACTCACCACTGTACTCCAGCCTGGGCAACAAGAGCAAAACTCTGTCTCAAAAAAAAAAAAGGTTTTCACATTTGGCTGTTCCTGACCAGCCTGGTCAACATGGTGAAACCCTGTCTCTACTAAAAATATGAAAATTAGCTGGGCGTGGTGTTGTGCACCTGTAATCCCAGCTACTTGGGAGGCTGAGACAGGAGAATTGCTTGAAGGCGGAGATTACAGTGAGCTGAGATCACACCATTGCGTTCCAGCTTGGGTGACAGTGAGACTCCATCTCAAAAAAAAAAAAAAAAAAAAAAAAGTTTTTCACTTTTAAATAACTATGGATTCATCGGAAGTTGCGAAGATAGTGCTGAAAATCCTGTGTACTCTTCACCCAGCTTCCCCCAAGGGGAATATCTTTTTTCTTTCTTTTTTTTTTTTTTTGCCATTTTTATCCTCCATTGTCAACCCCAATGGGGATATCTTATATAATTATATAAGACATTGTAGTATGATACTAAAACCAGGAAGTTGACATTGGCACAATGCTATTAACTAGACTACAGACCTTATTCAGAGTTCACTAGTTTTTACAAGCATGTGTGTGTCTATGTGTGTGTTTGTATAGTGCTATGCAATTTTTGTATAGATTTGTGTAACCACCACAATCAAGACCCTGAACCACTCCTGTCACTAGAAACTCCCTGTGCTACCGCTGTACAGTTTACTCACTTCCATGCCTTTCCCTGTGCTCTGGCAAGTGCTAATCTGTTCTCTATTCCTGTAGCTTTGTCATTTTGAGAAGTTATGTAAATGGAATCATACAGTATGTTACCTTCTAAGATTAGCTTTTCTCGCAAAGCATAAGGTCTGCAAGATCCATCCAAGTTGCTACATGTATCAATAGCTAGTTCCTTTTTATTTCTGAGTAATATTCCATTGCATGGATGTTTCAGAGTTCTTTTAACTTTTCCCCCCATGAGGGATATTTGGATTGTTCCCAGTTTTGGGCTGTGGTAAACACAGTGACTATGAAGATTCATGTACATGTTTCTGTTAAACATGAGTTTTCACGTCTCTGAGACAGATGCCCAAGAGTGTCATTGTAGAGTCACATGGTAAGTCATGTTTAGCATCGCAAGAAACTGTCACACTTAACTCCAGGGCAGCTGTGCCACCTTACAGTCCACCAAGCAAAGTCTTTGAAAATGAAGGAGGCATTGCATCTACCACACATAGAAGATGAGGCAGCATGTATGATCTGAACCTAGTCAGGATCGATTGCTTGCTAAAGCCACCACAGTAAAATGTCACTGTCCAGAGAATTTTAACAAACACCCAGGGTCTCACGCGTGATATTCAATATGTCCAGGATGCAATCCAAAATTAATTGAAGTTCAAATAACCAACAAAACGTGACCAATTCTCAAGAGAAAAGTTAACCAGCAAGAGATGCTGGTCTCCAGATAACCCAGACATTGTAGTGGCTCTTAGAACTGTGCTCCAAGAGGTAAAGGCAAACATTCCTAGAAAAAAAAATGACAGTCAGGTGTGATGGCTCACACCTGTAGTCTCAGCACTTTGGGAGGCTGAGACAGGTGGATCACCTGAGGTCAGGAGTTCGAGACCAGCCTGGCCAACATGGTGAAACCCCATCTCTACTAAAAACACAAAAATTAGCCGGGTGTGGTACCACGCGCCTGTAATCCTAGCTACTTGGGAGGCTGAGGCAGGAGAATCACTTGAATCCAGGAGGTTGCAGTGAGCTGAGATCGCACCACTGCACTCCAGCCTGGGCAACAAGAGTAAAACTCTGACTCAAAGAAAAAAAAAAAAAAAAAAAAAAGAACTGTGCCCCAAGAGGTAAAGGCAAATATTCCTAGAAAAAAACATGAAAAGGTAAATGCTTTCAGCACACAAATAGAAACAACCAATGGAAATTTTAGAGCTGGAAAATACAATATCTGAAATCAAAAGTCCAGTGGATGAGATATGTAACTGAATGGAGATGACAGAGGAAAGAGTGGACTTGAGGGTAGAACAGTAGAAACAATCCAATTTGAATAATAGAAACAAAGAGTGAAAAAAGAAAAAGAGCCTCAGGGGCTATGGGGCAATATGAGAAGGTTGATGATTTGTGTTATTGGAGTCTCAGAAAGAGAGTACAAGGTGACTGGGCAGAAAACAATACATTGAAAAAACAATGGCTGAAAATTTCCCAAGCTTACTAAACATTTATACAGATTCAAGAAGCTCAGCAAATCTCCAAAAGGATAAACTTACAGAAAACCACACTCAAACACACTTTAATCATGCCGATGTAAACAAAAGATGAAGAATAAACCTCGAAAGAAGCCAGAGAAGAGTGACACATGGCATACAGGAGAATAGCAGACTGTGGATTGCTCCCCAGAAATCCCAGAGGCCAGAAGACCAGGGAGCAACATCTTTCAAGTGCTGAAGGGAAATAATTGTTAACCCAGTGTCTTAGTCCATTTAGGCTGTTATGACAGAATGTGATGGCTGAGTGACTTGTAAACAGCAGAGAATTTCACAGTTCTGGAGGCTGGGAAGTCCAAGATCACTGCATGGGCAGATTCGCCATCTAGTGAGGGCCCCTTTTCTGCATCATAGACAGCTGCTTCTCACTGTGTCCTCACATAGTGGGAGGGACAAGGGAGCTCTCTGGGGCCTCTTTTATAAGAATGCTAATCCTGGCTGGGCGTGGTGGCTCACGCCTGTAATCCCAGCACTTTGGGAGGCCAAGGCGGGCAGATCATGAGGTCAGGAGATCGAGACCATCCTGGCTAACATGGTGAAATCCCGTCTCTACTAAAAATACAAAAAATTAGCCAGGCGAGGTGGTGGGCATCTGTAGTCCCAGCTACTTGGGAGGCTGAGGCAGGATAATGGTGTGAACCCGGGAGGTGGAGCTTGCAATGAGCTGAGATTGCACCACTCCACTGCACTCCAGCCTGGATGACACAGCAAGACTCCGTCTCAAAAAGAAAAAAAAAGAATGTTAATCCCGGTCAGGAGGGCTCTGATTTCATGATCCTAGCACCCCCACAAAGGCCCCACATCTCAATACGATCACAATATGACTGAGGTTTCAACATATGGATTTTGAGGGGATGCAAACATTGACTCTATAGCATCCAGGATCCTATATATCCCATGAACGTTCCTTCAGGAATGTTCCCAGATCAAGGAAAACTAGGAGATTTGTGGCCAGCAGACCTGCTATAAAAGAAATGTTATTGAGGCAGGAGGATCATTGGAGCCCAAGAGTTCGAGACCACCCAGAGCAACATGGAAAGACCCCATCTCTACAAAAAATTAAAAAATTAATTGGGTGTGGGGGCGTGTGCCTATAGTTCTAGCTTCCTGGGAGGCTGAGGCAGGAGAATGGCTTGAGTCCAGGAGATCGAGGCTGCAGTGAGCCATAATTGTACCACTGCATTCCAGCCTGGGTAACAGAGTGAGATCCTGTTTCAATAAATAAATTAATTAAGTAATAAAAATAAAAACCATTAGCTGGCAGGGTGGTGCACCTCTGTAATCCCCGCTGCCCCAGAGGCTGAGGTGAGAGGATCACTTGAGCCCAGGAGTTTGAGGCAGCAGTGATCCACGATCACGCCACTACACTCCAGCCTGGCCAACAGAGCAAGACCTCATCTCTAAAAGAAAGAAAGAAAGAAAGAAAAAGAATGTTAAAGGAAGTTCTTCAGGCTGAAGGGCAAGGATACCACAGGAAAACTTGGGACTTCAGAAGCGAAAGAACAGCAGAAATGCTACATGTCCAGGTAAATATACCAGACTATTTTTCTCCTCTTAAATTCTTTAAAGATACGAATGGCTGCTAAAGGAGAAAATGATAACATTGTTTGATGGAGTCTGCCGTATATACAGATATAACATATATGACAACTATTAGTTAAAAGGGAAGGGTAAGGGATGCATAGTGACAAGGCATCGAATTCGAAGTCGAGGGTGACTCTACATGCCCTGCAACGTGGCGTGTCTTCGTCCCCTCTGTGTCAAAGCACTGTGGTCTGCAGGTCTTCTTGCCATTAAGTAAGATCAAAGGTTTTAACACTTAATGAAAGTTGACTGAAAGAAAGAACGAATGGCTTCAGCCAGGTCTGCTATCAGCCACCATTGTCAGAAAGGCCTCTGGGTTTTATTCTCAAACTGCTGCCTCTCCAGGGAAAGAGGCCCTAGGGGTTAGTGCTCTGCCTGCCCTTCCCCCTGCTCCCAGTTCTCTCACCCCCGCGTGGCTTAGCCTCAGGCCCGGCCCCAGAAAGTGTGGATCTGAGAATGGGGTGACCCGCTGAGGACTGCAACCTCAGCCTCAGCTGCATCGGGCCTGGGGTCATCTGTGGTTTGCCTGCGTGGGACCTTTCCACATCCTGCCTTCTTTGGAGAAAGACCCTGGGTTTTTCTTGTGGACCCCTCTCTCCCACTCTCGGCTCATGTGGTTGGGTGAACCTCACCTCCTCAGGCTCCAGGTGAGCAGGTGGCCGCAGCCTGGCCAAGCAAGTCATCTTAACCCTGCCCACCGGGCAGTGCTGACTTGTCTACAGGTGCAGTAGGCACAGTGCCTAGGGCCCAGAGTGCTTCTAGGGGCTCATGGAAATGTTTTAAGTTCTCTCCAAATTGGAAGGAGAAAAACAACCTTTTAAGATGAAAGAAGGCTTTCAGCAGCCTTCCTCTCTAGGTTAATCATTTCTAGCTTTCGATTTAAAGTGACAGATACATGGCGCTTCCTTTCACTTGGACACCTAGAGGCCATTGTAGGGTTATTAATAGGTCTAATTTCAATATTGTTGTGTTTCAGAGAATAGGGAGGCTGGAGGAGAGGGAGAGAAACAGGAAATGGCTGGTGGGCGGAGCAGTCAGAACGCACCCATATGGATTCAGTTCACTGTCTTATATGGGCACGGTTCCTGGTGCCCAAAACAAGTGCAATAGTCACTTGAACCATCACTGATCACAGATCACCATAACAGATATAATAATAAGGAAAATGCGTGAAATATTGGGAGGATTCGCAAAACGTGACAGAGACAGGACGTGAGCACGTGCTGTTGGAAAGATGGCCCTGATGGACTTGTTCAGTGCAAGGTAGCCACGAACCTTCAACTTGGAAAATTGCAGTATCTAGGAAGAGCAATAAAGCAAAGTGCAGCAAGACGAGGTGACCCCCCTACGCTGTGGCTTCTCTCCCCTGGCTGGATACAGACTAATTCCTGTGTTTTTATTTTTAATTCAAGTCTTATTATTATTATTATTATTATTTTTATTTTTTTTTTTTTTTTGGAGGCAGACCTGCAGCTCTGCCCAGGCTGAATGGCCGGATCTCGGCTCCTGCAAGCTCCCTCCCGGTTTACGCCATTCTCCTGCCTCAGCCTCCCGGTAGCTACTGGGACTACAGGCCATGCACCGCCCGGCTGGCTAGCCCCATTTAGTAGAGATGGGGTTTCACCGTGTTCCAGCAGCCAGGATGATTCTCGATCTCTGACCTGCGTGATCCTGCGACCTCCCAGGTGCTGGGATTGACTTGAGAGCCACCGCGCCCGGCCATTATTATTATTTTTTGAGATGGAGTCCTGCTCTGTCGCCCAGGCTGGAGTGCCGTGGCATGATCTTGGCTCACTGCAGCCTTGGCCTCCCGTGTTCAAGCAATTCTCCTGCCCGAGCCTCCCGAGTAGCTCAGATTATAGGTACGTGCCACCATGCCTGGCTGATTTTTGTATTTTTAGTAGCAATGGGGTTTCACCATGTTGGTTAAGCTGGTCTCGAACTCCTGACCTCAGGTGACCTGCCCGCCTCGGCCTCCCAAAGTGCTAGGATTACAGGTGTGAGCCACCATGCCTGGCCTAATTCAAATCTTAGTTTTTAAAATAAATAACTGTGTCAGTCAGGGTAAGTTTGGTTGTGCTATGGTAACAATGCCAAGGTCTCTGTGGCTTCAACCTCACTCATACTGCGTGTCTGTTCCCGGTTGCTGGCAGCTTTGCTCCGTATAATTTCCCTTGAGGATCCTGGCCGACAAAGCCTCGACTGCCTGAACATTGCTGATCCCTGGGCAGGAGAAAGAACATGGCATCTGTCACTTCTGCTCACACTTCATTGACTTATGCAAGTCACATGGCTGCTTCTGACTTCCAGCGATGCGGAAATGCAATCTGACCACGAGCCTAGGAGGAGGAAAACCAGCAATTTCAGTGAGCAGCATTAATGACTACCAGATAGCACACGCACATGTGGTAGCTTCAGGTGGGATACATCCACGTGGGCCACGTCCATGCGGAAACATTCGCTTGGGATACACCCACATAGGACACATGTACATGGATACAGCCACATGGGCACATGCACACGGATGCTGCCACATGAGACATATTCATACGGGAGGCATGCACGTGGATAATTTCACACGGGATACAGTAACACAGATGTATTCACAGGGGATAACATCCACATGGGATATATCCACGTCATACATCCACATGGGAGACAACCACGCAGGATTTGTCCACAGGGCAGCATCGACATGGGACACATTCACCAGCATATGTTCACGTGGTTCAGAGATCAAATCAATCATCCTCACTAGACAGGTAAGTAGTTTCATTGGCTTCTGTGTAAACTTCCATTTTTTATATTTTTCATGCAAATACAAATAAATATCATGTGTTCTTATTCCCTCTCCTCTGTTCTAACACAAGTGAGAAGAGAGTATACTATGTAGTCTGTCCTGCAGTTCGTTTACTTTTTGAACTTAATGTCATAAGTGAACATCCTTTATTTTTAGCACGCAGTGTTTCCTCCGTCATCTGCACAGCTGCATGGCCTCCCGTCAGATAGATGGATCATAGTTACTGTCATCAGCACCCTGTAGATGTGCACTCGGAGTGATACCACCCTTTTCTATCATGAACGATGTGGCAATGAGTCAATTACTACATGCGGAATTTTGCGTGCGTGCCACTGTAATATTTTTCTAGGGCTGTCCTAGCAAATACCACAGACTGGGCGGCTTCAACAACAGAAATGTATTTTCTCACAGTTCTGGCGGCCAGAAGCCCAAGGTCAAGGTGTCAGCAGATTTTTCTCATTCTGAGGCCGTTCTCCCTGGCTCCTTCCCAGTGTCCTCACATGGTCTGCCCTCTGTGTGGATCTGTGTCTCCATCTCTTCTTCTTAGAAGGACACCGGTCAGATTGTTTCGGGCCCACAATAATGACCTGGTTTCAATTTAATTTCCTCTTCAAAGGCTCCATTTCCAAATACAGTACCATCCTGAGGTACGGGGGGCTAGGACGCCAACATGAATTTTGAGGAGATACAACTCAGCCCATAGCAATTGCTATATCAGTAGGCAGCAGGATGGTCTGGTCAAAGATCAATGCAGTGTAAACTTTGATAGACATAACCCAATGGCCCTTCACAAGAACTGTTACGGACTGAATGTGTGTGTCCCTCCCACATTTATATGCTGAAGCTCTAACCCCCAGGGCAATGGTATTTAGAGACAGGGTTAGGAGTTAATTAAGGTTACATGAAGTAATGAGAGTGGAGCCCCAGTTTAATGGGATTAGTGCTCTCATAAAAAGAGACACCAGAGAGCTTGCTCTCTGTGCACCCATGGGAGCACACAGCAATCTGGCAGCTGTCTGCAAGCCTGGAGGGGCCCTCTCCAGCAACCAAATCGGCTGGCATTTTGATCTTAGACTTCCCAGCCTCAAGAACTGTGAGAAAATAATTTTTTTGTTGTTGAAGCCATCCAGTTTATAGTATTTTGTTATGGCAGCCTGAGCCAACTAATATGGGTGCCTATTTATCCACAAACTTGACAATAGAGTGGGTTGACAATATGATAGATCAAAAATATATGTTGGTGTGATTTTAATTAACAATTCTCTTTTTGTGAGTGGGAATGTGCACTCTTTCATATATTTAAGGACTCCCTAATTTTTTTTTGGATGTGTAGGTGAATTGTTTGCTCATTCTTTGCCCATTTTTCTTTTGAGTCTCGCTTGGTCACCCAGGGCGGAGGGTAGTAGCACAATCTCAGCTCACTGCAACCCCCGCCTCTTCCTGGGTTCAAGCAATTCCTCTGCCTCAGCTTCCCCAGTAGCTGAGATTACAGGTGCACATCACCACGCCCAGCTACTTTTTGTATTTGTAGTAGAGACGGGGTTTCACCATGTTGGCCAGGCTGGTCTCAAACTCCTGACCCTCAAGTGATCCATCTGCCTTGGCCTCCCAAAGTGCTGGGATTACAGGCATGAGCCACCGCGCCCTGCCCTAGCATCTTTTTATATACCTGTTTGCCATTTGTATGTCTTCTTCCGAGAAACATCTGTTCAGATCTTTTGCCCATTTAAAAATCAGATTATCAGATTTTTTTTCCTATTTAATTTTTTGAGCTCCTTGTATATTCTGGTTATTAATCCCTGGTCAGATAGTTTGCAAATATTTTCTCCCATTCTATGGGTTGTCTCTTTCCTTTGTTGATTGTTTCCTTTGCTGTGCAGAAGCTTTTCAATCTGATGTAATCCCATTTGACCATTCTTGCTTTGGTCACCTGTCCTTTTGGAGTATTACTCAAGAAATCTTTGCCCAGACCAACTTCCTGGAGTGTTTTCCCAATGTTTTCTTTTAGTAGTTTTATAATTTGAGAGCTTAGATTTAAGTCCTCAATTCATTTTGATTTTTTTATATGGTAAGACATGGGGTCTAGTTTCATTCTTCTGTATATGGATATCCAGTTTTCCCAGCACCATTCATTGAAGAGACTGTCCTTTCCCCATTGTGTGCTCTTGGCACCTTTGTAGAAAATGAGGTCTCTGTAGATTTACTTCTGGGTTCTCTATTCTGTTCCATTGGTGTATGTGCCTGTTTTAATACCAGTACCATACTGTTTTGGTTACTATAGTTCTGTAGTATAATTTGAAGTCAGGTGATGTGATTCCTCTAGTTTTGTTCTTTTTGCTTAAGATGGCTTTGGCTATTCTGGCTCTTTTGTGATTTCATACACATTTTAGAATTTTTTTTTCTATTTCTCTGAAGAACGTCCTTGGTGTTTTGAAAGGGATTGCACTGAACATGTAGGTTGCTTTGGGTAGTATGGACATTTTAACAATATTATTTAATCTAATCCGTGAACATGGAATATCTTTCCATTTTTTGTGCTCTTTAATTTCTTGCATCAATGTCTTACAGTTTTCATTGTAGAGATCTTTCACTTATTTTATGTTTATCTATAGATATTTTATTTTATTTGTAGCTATTATAAATGAGATTACTTTCTTGATTTCTTTTTCAGATTTTTGAGGCTGGCATATAGAAATGCTATTGATTTTTGTATGCTGATTTTACATTCTGAAACTTTACTGAATTTGTTCATTCATTCTAATAGATTTTGGTGAAGTCTTTAGGTTTTTCCAAATATCATATCATATCATCTTCAAACAAGGATAATTTGACTTCTCCCTTTCCAATTTGGATGCCCTCTCTTTCTTTTGTCTGATTACTCTAGCTAGGGCTCCCAGTACTACGTTGAATAACAGTAGTGAAAGTGGGCATCCTTGTCCTATTCCAGATCTTAAAGGAAAGGCTTTTGGTTTTTCCCTGTTCAGTATGATATTAGCTGTGGATCCATCCTATATGGCTTTTATTATGTTGAGGTATGGTCATCCTATACCCAGTTTTTTGAGGGTTTTTAATCAAGAAGGGATGTTGAATTTTATCAGATGCTTTTTCAGCATCAATTGAAAGGATCATATGGCTGTTGTCCTTTATTTGGTTAATAGGATGTATCACATAGATTGATTTGCATATGTCGAACCATCCTTGCATCCCTAGGATGAATCCCACAAGATCATTATGAATTATCTTTTTTTTTTTTTTGAGACAAGGTCTCACTCTGTCACCTATGCTTGAGTGCAGCAGCGTGATTATTGCCCAGCTAATTGAAAACATTTTTGCAGAGACAGAGGTTTTGCCATGTTGCCCAGACTGGTCTCAAACTCCTGGGCTCAAGCAATCTGCCTGCCTCAGCCTCCCAAAGTGCTGGGATTACAGGTGTC
This sequence comes from Papio anubis, assembly GCF_008728515.1. Lineage (NCBI taxonomy): Eukaryota > Metazoa > Chordata > Mammalia > Primates > Cercopithecidae > Papio > Papio anubis. Next base: position 172,675,297 of record NC_044980.1, read on the forward strand.
AGCCACTGTGCCTGGTCCTTAAATAATCTTTTTAATGTGTTGCTGAATTTGGTTTGCTAGTATTTTGTTGAGGATTTTCGCATCAATGTTCATCAGGGATACTGGCCTGTAGTTTTCTTTTTTTGATGTGTCTTTGTCTGGTTTTAGTATCAGGGTAATACTGGCCTCATGGAACTGAGTTTGGAAGTTTTCCCTCCTCCTCTATTTTTTGGAATAGTTTGAGTAGGATTGGTATTAGTTCTTTAAATGTATGGTACCAACTGCTTTTTTTTTTTTTTTTTTTTTTTGAGACAGAGTTTCACTCTGTCATCCAGGCTGGAGTGCAGTGGCGCGATCTTGGCTCACTGCAAGTTCCAGCTCCTGGGTTCATGCCATTCTTCTGCCTCAGCCTCCCAAGTAGCTGGGACTACAGGTGCCTGCCACCACATCCAGCTAATTTTTTTTTTCTGTATTTTTAGTACGGACAGGGTTTCACCGTGTTAGCCAGGATGGTCTTGATCTCCTGACTTTGTGATCCGCCTGCCTTGGCCTCCCAAAGTGCTGGGATTACAGGCGTGAGCCACTGCGCCTGGCCAATAACAATATATTATTAATATGATTAGAGAAAAGTATTTAATTTTGGAGGAGGGAAGGAGAGAGAGAGAAGAGGAGGGAAGAAAAAGGGGAGGGAAGGAAGGGCTCCTCTCTGAGGCTAAGCTCAGAGCAAGGTGAGGGGCACTCAGCCTGAGGATTCTCCTCTTCCTTCAGTGGCCACACAGACACCCTGGCCTCTGGTCCCTGAAATCAAAGATACAGCCTGACATGCTGCCACCCTGGGAGCCGATCAGCAGGCACGCAGCCTGGGGGTTCCCTTCCCGAGGCCTGGGCTCGGCAGGAGGCTCCTCATGGCGCAGTGGAGCCACGGAGAGTCCCGGGGCGGGTGGCGGGTATGTGGTGCAGAGCTCTGCACCAGGTGGGTTGTTTCCTGGGAGGCCCTGGGCTGTCCTTGGGCCTTGGCTCCTGCCTGAGCCTGGTTCCCCACCTTCCTCTTGACCTTGTGAGGTGCCCAGTGTCCTTTCAGGAAATTCCCTTTCTGCTGGAGTGATGCAGAGCTCGCTTCTGTGGCAGGCGGCCTTCCCCTAACAGCCCCTGGGAGAGATGGAGAGACAGGTCAGGCGACTCCCGCTGTGCGCCGGCCACCCTGCACCTGCAAAAGCCCTACAGTCCTGCTCTCTTCCTTCTTACCTTCCACTCAGGCCAAGGCACAGCACAGATGTTACTTCCTTGGCAATCCTCCCTCACACCTGCCCAGGCCAAGAGGTGGAAGACATCTGTTTGCTAAAGGCCTTGAGTTAGCGTCCCCAGGTAGAGCCAGGCTGGATAGAGCAGTCACTGGAAGAAGTGACTCTCAGTGGGGGCCTAGAGGAACTCCCAGGAGCCAAGTCCTTGTTTTCTCTGCTTCCCTCTGCTCCTGTCTGGGTTCCCCAGTGGCCCCCCCGTTTCTTCCCTCCCTGCCCAGAGAGCTCCCTCACCCCTCCAGCCACGTGAAGGTGCCTTCTATGAACTGGGCTGGGACCCTCACCAGATACTGACTTAGCTGGCGCCTTGACCTCCCCAGCTTCCAGAAGAGTAAGCAATAAAGCTCTGTCGTTTATGGTATTCAGTTATAGCAGCCTGAACAAATGAAGATAACAACAGGGCACAGCCCGGGTGGGACGCGTGAGTGCATGAGAAGCCCCCAGGGATGGTGTGTCGCTGCTGTTAGGAGGCACAGCCAAAGCCAGCAGATGGTGCTTTTCAAGAGAAGCCAGAAATCCGGACTGTGATATCCCAGCTCCCAATTCGAAATATTTGCTGGCAATTCACTAAATTGAAGCTACCATGCAGGCCAGGTTAAAGGGGCTCCCGGGGTGGAATCTGGGTCCACCGCTTTGTGCCTTTGCTTGGTCAGTGGCTTTAACACTGTGCTCTGCAAAGCCCGGGCTGCCATTCTCGCAGTGTGAGGGCTGCGGAACACCTGGGTCAGCATTACCAGGGGACACATGTTACCAAAGTGGCTGCTGGGCCCACTGGATCCCTGAGCCTGAGTCCTAGGGGTGGGGCCTGGACCTTGTCTCTGCCAAAGTGCTGCAGTGACAGCTCCTTCGGCTGCTGGATTTGGGAACTCTGGACAGGCTCCACTAAAGGGCCCCGGGGCACCTGGACATCCAGCGCTGATCAGCCGCAACCAGTGTCATATCTGGGACTTCGTGATGCCGCGGTTTCTTTAAAGAATAGCCCCATCTGCTACATAAAGTTTGCTATCCAGCTCTGCTAACATGGGGGTCGGGGGCACGGAGCCCACAGCCTCCGGAGTGATCTTGATCTTTGAAAAGGAACCCAGCCAGGTCACTTGTTTGCTGGCAGCCTCCTCCTGAGGCTGCCCCTATCCTCGCAGTCCAGTTCCCCGGTCATGCGATGGCCTCAGGTCCTGTCTATGTGGGTCTCTCCTCCTCTCTGCGGTCGTTCCCCATCATCCCACTTGCCCTTTGCTCAAATGTCACTTTCTTAGTTAGGCTTTCCCTGGCCCCTTATATAACACGGCCCCTCCCACTCCACACTCTCTCCCCTCCCTACTTCACTCTCCTCTGTAGTCCTTAGCTGCTGTCAGACACCTACATTATATTCTAGGACATTTTGCTCGCTGCTCCATCCCCAGGGAACAGTGCCTAGCTCCAACTAGGCTTGAAGAAGGATTTGCAGAGTGAATGAATGACTCCAGGAGGTTGTTTCTGCCTCAGGGCCTTTGCATATGTGGTGCCTTTGCACAGAATGTTCTCCCCCAGCTCAATCCCCAGCTGACTCCTTCTTGTCACTGAGCTCCCATCAAGTGTTTGTACTTCAGCGAGGCTGTCCTGGTCTCCCTAATACCTCACCTCCCTGTGCTTATTTATCACTCTGCTTCCCTTTCTTTATTCTTAAATTAAATTAAATTACATTATTTATTTAGAGACAGGGTCTCACTCTGTTACCCATGCCCGAGTGCAGGAGTGCAATCATAGCCACTGCAGCCCTGACCTCCTGGGCTCAAGCAATCTTCCCACCTCAGCCTCCGGAAGTGCTGGGATTACAGGTGTGAGCCACCAGGCCCAGCCCCTTGTTCTTTAAATGGAGATATCATTCACATAACGTAAAATGTATCATCTTAAAGTGTACAATCAGTGGTTTTGACTATGTTCACGAGGTTGTACAACCATCACCACTACTGAATTCCATTACATGTCCCCCCTCCAGAAAGGAGCCTCATACCATTAGCAGTCACTCATCACCACCCCACTACCCCAATCCCTGGCAATCATTGTCTCTGTGGAGTTACCTGTTCTAGATATTTCCTATAAATGGAATCATACAGTGTGTAACCTTCTGTGTCTGGCTTTTTTCCCTCAGCACAGTGCTTATAGGTTCATCCATGTTGGAGCATGCATCAGAACTTCATTCCTTTTAATACTGAGTAATATTCCATCGTATGAGTATGCTACTGAATGTGGAAGAACTCAGCTGTGTTCCCTTGGCTGTCATACAAATCAACACAGGAGGGGGTTTTCCCCACAGGTGCCTGGGATTACAGGCACCTTCTGTGACCAAATGTGTGGGGGTTTGCCCCACACCAGCAAGAAGGCAATCAGGTCCAGCTGGTGGCCTTTAATGCAATTCTGACACTATCTACCTGGAGATAGTGTCAGAGCCTACAGGGTGGGGCTCAGTCCCCAAGACTGCCCCCACTTCTGATGCCACTCCCAAGTCTGGGCCTCAGGAACTTCTGACGGACCGGCTTTAAGTTGGGGTTCCCATGACACCCTCCTTGTGTTCAATTAATTGGCTAGAGCGGCTCACAGAACTCAGGGACACACTTACGTTTGCTGGTTTATTATAAAGGGTATTGCAAAGGATATAGATGAAGAGATGCATGGGCAAGGCATGGGGAAAGGGGCACGAAGGTTCTGTGCCCTCCCTGGGCACGCCGCCCTCCAGGAAGCTCCATGTGCTCAGCTATCCTGGAGGTTACACAGAGGCTTCATTACATGGGCATGGCTGGTTAAATCACTGGCCATGGGTGAACACTTACCCTTCAGCCCCTCTCCCCTCCCTGGAGGCTGGAAGTCCCAGGCCTCTAGTCCTGCCTGGGTCTTTCTGGTGACCAGCCCCATCCTGGAGCCACCTGGAGGCTGCCCGCCTTCACCCCCCTCTTTAGCACATGAAAGCCACCACTGTGGAGATTCCAAGGATTCTAGGAGTTTTAGGCCAGGAAGCCCAGATGAAGATCAAATGTATATTTGATGAGATCGCAGCCACATTTTGTGTAGCCATTCATCCATTGAAGTACATTTTGTTTCTTCCCCTCTCCTTGGCTATTGTGAACGGTGTTGCTAATTACATTTGTGTGCAAGTTTTTGTGTGACTGTGTGTTGTCATTTCTTTTAGAATGGAATACCCAGGAGAGTGGAATTGCTGGGTCACATGGTCGTGTTTAATTAATTCTCTCTAGATCTTATCACCTTCTGAAATTATTACTTTTTTTTTTTTTTTTTTTTTTTTAGACAGAGTCTTGCTCTGTCACCAGGCTGGAGTGCAGGGCCCTATCTCAGCTCACTGTAAACTCCGACAGCTTCAAGTGATTCTCCTGCCTCAGCCTCCCAAGTAGCTGGGATTACAGGCACCTGCCACCACACCCAGCTAATTTTTATATTTTTTGTAGAGATGGGATTTCACCATGTTGGCCAGGCTGGCGTTAAACTCCTGACCTCAAGTGATCCTCCTGCTTCAGCTTCCCAAAGTGCTGGAATTACAGGCATGAGCCACCACACCCGGCCTGATTTTTTTTTTTGAGGGGGAGTTTCACTCTTGTTGCCCAGACTGGGGGTGCAATGGCACGATCTCGGCTCACTGCAACCTCTGCCTCCTGGGTTCAGGTGATTTTCCTGCCTCAGCCTCCCAAGTAGCTGAGATTACAGGCATGTGCCACCACGCTCGGCTAATTTTTGTATTTTTAGTAGAGATGGGGTTTCACCATGTTGGCCAGGCTGGTCTTGAACTCCTGACCTCAGCTGATCCGCCCACCTTGGCTTCCCAAAGTGCTGGGATTACAGGCGTGAACCACCGTGTCCACCTATTGTTTATTGACTTCTCTGCTGGGGCTGGGACTAGCATGAAGGGAGTGAGGTAGCTGCCTCAGGTGCAAAATTGGAGACGGGTCCCCAAAATCTGTCATCAGCATAAATAATATTTTCATACATTTTAAAAAGTCAAAGACAGGGTCAGCAGAGGACTGGAGCCTGAGGCCAAAAGAAAAACCCAAACCGGCCGGGCGTGGTGGCTAAAGATACAAAAAAGTAGCCGAACGTGGTGGCGGCACCTGTGGTCCCAGCTACCCGGGAGGCTGAGGCGGGAGAACGGCGGGAACCCGGGAGGCCGAGATCGCGCCGCTGCGCTCCAGCCCGGGCGACAGGGAGAGACTCCGTCAAAAACAAACAAACAAACAAACAAAATGCTGTCTTTATTTAAAATGTTGTTATTTTGTTCACGGACGTTTTCATTAACTTTACCTTTCAAAAACACGGCATTAAAATATCACTCACCTCGATGGCTGCGTTTTCTGCTCCTCCGGCTTCCGGCGCGGGAGGTGAGAGGCGCGTCCTCAGCCACGTCCCCGCAGGGGCCGCCAGGGCGCTCCGGGCAGCTGGTCACCGGCTCCCGGGAGGCTGGTCCGGCGGCGGGAAGGAACCGTCGTCAGCTCTGATTTCAGGTCAGGCCTCCAGGCTGCGAGGCCGGCCTCACATCACAACGTGAGGAAAACCCCGGGCGGCGGGAGCCGCGGAGGCCAGACCCGGGGAGGGCTCCGGGAGCGGGGGAGGAACAGATCCCAGGGCGTCTGGGGGAGAAACGGACACGGGTTGGTGGCAGTGGATGGGGCAGGCGTGGGGAGGGCGGCTGCCGCCAGAGGAGGGCGAGGGTCCAGTCTGAGGCCCGGCCATCGCGACGCCCAGCGCGGCTTCAGGGACCCCGGGGCCGCGGACTCCTGCCGGGCTGGGTGGGCCGTGCCGGAGCGGGGGCGCCCCCTGGCGGTTCGGCGCGGGCCGGCTGGAGCCTCGGCCTCTTTTTTTTTTTTTTTTTTGAGACAGTCTCGCTGTGTCCGGAGTGCAGTGGTGAGATCTCGGCTCACCGCAACCTCCGCCTCCCGGGTTCAAGCCATTCTCCTGCCTCAGCCTCCTGAGTAGCTGGGATTACAGGCGCGCACCACCACGCCCGGCTAATTTTTGTATTTTTAGTAGAAACGGGGTTTCACCGTGTTGGCCAGGCTGGTCTCGAACTCCTGACCGCAAATGATACCCCCGCCTCGGCCTCCCAAAGTGCTGGGATTACAGGTGTGAGCCACCGCCCCCGGACCCTTGTGACCTCTCAAGTAAACAACTTAAGATGCTTACTCAAGTAAGCATTCCCAGGGATGCCAGGGCGCGGGAGGGAATCAGGATAAACAAGGCAGTGTTTTAAAAAATTAAATCAGAAGCTACTGCCCACAGGCTGGCTGCCTGTTTTGGCAAATAAAGTTTTACTGGCCAATTGGCAAAAAATCGAGAGCAAAGGCCTCAGGTGCAGGCCACGTGTCAGGGAAAAGCATGAGACTTAACTGGGCTATTTTAGTGCAGTCTGTTTCACTTGCAAGGTGATGCCCCTGCTGTCGCTCCTCAGAGGGAGGCTTGGGCGTGCACACAGTCATCCTGGGGTGGCGGTGGCTTTAGCAGGGCTTTCTTTGGCTGGCCCTTCCCCTCATAATTCTGTTAACTGCCTTTGTTGGTCTCGCACCAGCTGTTAGGCGCCACCAATTGCTGGATGATTGTTCTACTGTTATGACAATGTCCTGGGACGTACATTTCGCCAGAGTTTGATTGAATTAAACGCAGGCGCCTCTGCAGGGGCAGTTTTCCAGGCCAGTCTTTGAGGTTCATTCTGACCCCAGGAGGGCTCTTTGTAGCTGCTTTTCTCCATGGTTCTATCTGGTAAATTGGCTGGCTTATGGTTTAGCTGGTTGCTCTGTTGAAGCTGCTAGTTATCTATTAATCGCTTACCAACACATTCTCTATTGTTTTTGTTTTGTTTTTAGACACTCCAGCTCTGTCGCCCAGGCTGGAGGGCAGTGGCACAGTCTTGGCTCACTGCAATCTCCGCCTCCTGGGTTCAAATGATTCTCCTGCCTCAGCCTCCCAAGTAGCTGGGATTACAGGCTTGTGCCACCATACCAGGCTAATTTTTTATAGTTTTGGTAAAGATGGGGTTTCACCATCTTGGCCAGGCGGGCCTCAAACTTCTGAGCTCAGGTGATCCACCCACCTCGGCCTCCTAAAGTGCTAAGATTATAGGCAAGGGCCTTCGCACCTAGCCTCTCTATTGTTTTTTGAGTGCCCTTAGCCTTGAACTTACCTACACTGTGTTCAAATAAAGGCAATTCCTTTGGGGAGAGCTTAGAAGCTGTCTGCCCTATGCCTTGCCTCTCCTCTCCTGGGCAAAATTCCTCAGTCACTGCTTCACTGTGGGTGGTAGGGACAACGGCCCACTTTCTCAGAGTGACACCCTTGTTTGATGAGTGGATTGGGTGGGGACTGTAGCCTCTGATCTTCCTGGCTTGCCTCTCCCAGCGTGGAATTTCCACCCTGAGTGAGCTGGAGCCAGCCTGACTCGGTGTTCTCAGACCGAAGCGCCTAGAGCAGAGTCTCCACTCTGCAATGGAGGGGCTGGCTGGAGGAGGGCCCTGACCTCTCCGCTGTGCTCGCTCAGGATTTAGCTTCGGACACAGAGCTGGGCGGTGCGGGCACAGACGCTGGCAGCCGCCCGTCCCGTGGAGGTCTAGTGGCCTCGCCTGGGAGCTCTGTGTTGCTGGCTGCTCCCACCCAGCACAGAGCGTCTGTCACTCTGAGCTGAGAGTGACGAGTGAGGAAGTGGTAATAGTTCAAATGTCATCGTGCTCACTGTTCTTACCAAGCTTCAGTAGATTTTTCTTGAATCAGTTTTTCTTCATTCGGTCTATGCTTTTAAGACAATATCCGGGCCGGGCGTGGTGGCTCACGCCTGTAATCCCAGCATTTGGGAGGCCAAGGCAGGCAGATCACGAGGTCAGGAGTTCGAGATCAGCCTGACCAACGTGGTGAAACCCCGTCTACTAAAAATACAAAACCCCGTCTACTAAAAATACAAAAAAAATATAGCTGGGCGTGGTGGTGCATGCCTGTAATCCCAGCTACTCAGGAGGCTGGGAATTATTGCTGGAACCCAGGAGGTGGAGGTTGCAGTGAGCCAAGATAGCGCTACTGCACTCCACCCTGGGCAACAGAGCGAGACTCTGTCTCAAGAAAAAAAAAAAAAAAGACAATTTCCGGAGACTTAAAAAAATCATTTTTACCCCTTGTACTCGTTTTGCTGGGAAGGGGGTCCATAGGGCTCCCTCGGCTCCTCTCCTCTGCCTGCCCTTTGAGATTCCTACTCCTGATGCTAGGCAAATACCCTTTATCCCCACTGCCCTGAGGAGCTCCCCGGCTCTCCCTCCCTGGGCCTGGGCCCCAGGGCGTTTCCTCCTCTGGTAGCTGTGTGTGTCTGGGATGCTATTATTTTGGAGGAACATCACATTTGAGAGAGACCCACCTTTCACTGTCTGTGTCCTCCCCTTGCCCGTTTTCCTGCTCATTTCTCTGGGTGCAGAGCTCTCTTGCTAGGCTATAGGCCCTCTCAGATTTGGGAACTCTACCCTACCCCCTACAGTGATTTACTGCACTTTTTGGTTGTAAAGTGTTTTTCTGGGGGGATGGGAGACAGGGTCTCATTCTGTCACTCAGGCTGGAGCACAGTGGTTCAATTATAGCTCACTGCAGCCTTGAACTCCTGGGCTCAAGCTATCCCCCCACCTCGGCCTCCCATGTAGCTGGGACTACAGGTGTGCGCCACTACTCCTGGCTAAGTTTTAAATTGTTTGTAGAGACACGGTCTCACTGTGTTGCCCAGCTGGTCTTGAACGATGCACATCAAGTTATCCTCCTGCCTCCCTTAATGCTGGAATTCCAGGCATCAGCCACCATGCCCAGCTTAAAATCAATGAAAAAAAATCAAAGTAGTACTTAAAAATAATTTAGTGTAAAAAGGCTTTTAGCAGAAGCTACCATTCCCACTCCCCTTCCTTTCATATTTTCTGTTCCCCAGAGGCACTCTGTGGTAAGGATCAGGACAGTCACGCCTGCCAGCTCTCTCTCCGTTCGGGCTTCTCCTGGAGCCCTGTCCTCCCACTGGCTCTCATCTGCTGGTGCTGAACAGAGGCTGTCTCCCAGGACTTCCTGTTCTCTCCCTGCGCTGGGTCTTGTGACTGCTGACCCACATCATCTTTCTTGGTTTATTTCCTCATTTTGGTGGCATACATCTCGCTGCAGGAACATAATCCTGACACTGACACTAGGTGTTGGCAAGGATTTGTGGGACCACTGAACCACGCTGGTGGGTTGGTCTGTCCATCATGGGGTGAGGGTGCCTTTTCACGTCCGTACATGAAGCATCCTTATTACAGCTGCGGAGTGTTCCATGGGGAGACACACGGGGATGTATTTTCCCGGCTTCCTATTTATGGACATGGGTTGTTTCCAATCTTTTGCTGTCAAACACTGCTGCAACGAACAGCTGTATGCAGACTTCATTTGAAGGTGTGTAAGGGTGAAGGAAGATCACTTCGTAGAAGAGACATTCCCATGTCACAGCATCCACATGTTTGTCATTTTTATTTTTTTATTTTTTTATTTTCTGAGATGGAGTTTAGCTCTTGTTGCCCAGGCTGGAGTGCAATGGCACGATCTCGGCTCACTGTAACCTCTGCCCCCAGGGTTCAAGTGATTCTCCTGCCTCAGCCTCCTGAATAGCTGGGATTACAGGCTCCTGCCACCACACCTGGCTAATTTTTTGTATTCTTTTTTTTTTTTTTGAGACGGAGTCTCGCTCTGTCACCCAGGCTGGAGTGCAGTGGCCGGATCTCAGCTCACTGCAAGCTCCGCCTCCCGGGTTTACGCCATTCTCCTGGCTCAGCCTCCCGAGTAGCTGGGACTACAGGCGCTCGCCACCTCGCCCGGCTAGTTTTTTGTACTTTTTAGTAGAGACGGGGTTTCACCGTGTTAGCCAGGATGGTCTCGATCTCCTGACCTTGTGATCCGCCCGTCTCGGCCTCCCAAAGTGCTAGGATTACAGGCTTGAGCCACCGCGCCCGGCCTAATTTTTTGTATTCTTAGTAGAAATGGGGTTTCACCATGTTGGCCAGGCTGGTCTTGAACTCCAAACCTCAGGTGATCCACCCATCTCAGCCTCCCAAGGTGCTGGGATTACAGGCGTGAGCCACCATGCCCGGCCTGTAATTTTGATGGCAACCACCAAATCCACCCCCATGGGAGAGCCTCAATTTACACTCCGAACAGCAATCACAAGTGCTTGTTTCCCCAGCTGTGCTTCAAAACATTACTATTTTTCTGTCAATCTAAGAGGTAAAAATGGCATATCAATGTGGTCTTCTTTCAGAGAATTTGAACTGCTGGTTAGGGGCCTTCAGCTGGGCTTCCCAAGGGCTGGGCTGGGCTGAAGAGCAAATCCACATGCTGGCACAGGAGCAGGACTGTGGAGGCCATTTGTGACGTCTCTGTTATGCAAATAATGTGCTGATCTCAGATTTTTTCGCTTAGTTTAGGTTGTAAAAGTGGAAGTGTTGGGTCAAAAGCCATCAGAGATCTTTCTAAAACTGACCATGTTACTGCCACTCCCGAAACTCTTCACTGGCTCCCCTAGAGCCTTTGGGGTAAACTTCAAGCTCCTTGGTCTGTCCCGTGGGGATCTTTACTGCTGGCCTCTGCCGCTCTTTCCTGCCGTTGCTCTCTGCCCTGACGCGTGGGATTTCTGTCTCCTCCTTTGCTGAACTGCTCTCAGCTTGCCCACTGGGTAACGGTCTGTTGGGTTGTAGTGGGGACAGCTTATGCCCTAGATCCCTTCATTCCACGTAACCTTCCCATCTCTCCGGTCCTACCTGGAGGCGCAGGGTGGGATGCTGAAGACGACAGTGTCAGGCACCCCACCCAGCCACAGGCCAGGGCCCCGCTGTGGTTGAGGGGCCTCTCATCATGCCTTTTGACATTTCCCTACTGGATCCATCTCCTGGCCTAGGGCCCCAGGACCCCAACCTCAGTCCTGGGGAGTGAAAATGGGGCCCTTTTCACTGAAGACTCTGTGCAGCAGGCCATGAGCCACGCAGCCTGCGTGCCTGGGGATGGAGGGTGGCGTGACAGGGAGTGAGGCCTGCTTTTCTCTATGGCTGGGTATGAGGCATGGCTTCACCCAGCAGGGCCCGCGGAGGCCAGGGCAGGTGCAGGAGGGGAGCTGGGCCGAGGCAGATTTTGTCTTGAGCATGAATGGGACAGTGCAGGGTCCTCCTGAAACATCAGGGGACACCAGGGGGCTCAGGGACCTGCAAAAGAGGAGCAGGCAGGAGCAGAGGAAAGATGCATGTCACCGTGAGTGTGACTGTGGGAAGCCCAGGTGGCGGCAGAAGCCCCTCTGCTCCACACCATGGTTAGAAGCAGAGCTGTGGAGGCGATGGACCCTGCACGCCCCCCCCTCCATGCTGTTGTCCATGAGCAGTTGCTTAGCCTTTCTGAGCCTCTGTTCCCGACTTGCCAAGGGGCATGATGACAGCACCTACCTGGCGGGGTTTGTTAGGCTGCAGGTGAAGCGCTGGCCTGAGGCTCGGTGTCATGGGGAAGCGTTTGAGTTTCCAGGTATGAAGTATGAGCCTTCAGCTGAGACACATCCCAACTGGCGCTCTTGACTGAGATCCCAGCTGCTCACCTCCTTGACCCATGGGTGAGTGAGTCAGTGATCGGGAGCTGGAAACTGGGGAGGGCATTGCTTGGAGGGTGCTGTGGGTGCACGGGGTACTTCCAAGGGCTGAGGGGGTTGCCCCTCCTGGAGAACCACTCAGGAACCCTGCAGGGTTGGGAGATGCAGAGGCCTGAGGTCTGATGCCTGCCTGAGGGATCTGAAGGAGGAGGGGCTATGTCAGCATTTGTTTATCTGTCCCTGAGTTGTTAGGGAAGGGAACCATGACAGTCCCTGGGCTACTCACACCTTTGAGATTATCTGGGGTTCTGCTCTGGGGGGCTGCATGGGTTTTGCAGAGGGCTGGATGTGGCTGGGTTCCCAGGCTAAGGTGCTGGCCACGCTGGAGATGCCTGATGTGGTCTAATGTTGGTAACCTCCCCAATGCCCATGTTGAAATGGAACCCCCAGTGTGAGGGTATTAAGAGGTGGGGTCTTTTGGGGAGTGGTTAAATCTTGGGGGCGCTGGCCTTGTGAATGGGCTTAGTGCCCTCATAAAAGGGGCTGGAGGCAGCTGCACACCCCTTCCGTGTGAGGGCATGCAGATGGCACCACCTGTGAGGGGCCAGACACCGAATCTGCTGGTGCCTTGATCTTGGACTTCCCACCCCCCAGAGTTGTAAGCAATGCATTCCCGTTGTTTATAAATTACCCAGCCTCCGGTACCAAGCAGCCAGAACCAAGACACCATTTCCCAAGGAACTGCTTGGGGTGGAGGGCAGTCCCCAGTGATGCAGTGATGGGGGGCAGGGGTTTCAGAGAACCCACAGGTCCCCCATGTGAGAATGAATCCATTTGGAACCCCAGCCAGGCCCAGGGCCTCTGAGGCAAGCCCCAGTCGGGGAAGAATCTTCCGGTCTGCAGGCTCCACCCCACCCCGGCTCCCTCCCTGGAGAAGCCTAGGTGGTGAAGGAGAGCCCATGGCCAGGCCCCGCCTCGTGCCTGCATTTGACTGAGTGGTGTTAGGGATTCGCATCACCTGGTGCCATGCTGCGCTCACAGGCATTAGTCCTGGGCACCACCTGCGCTGCTGACACCTGCCCCACAGGCACAGGCCCTGCCCTGTGGAGCCCCTGGGGGCCGTCCCATCTGGCTGGCCATGACACCGGAGCCAGGACTACAGGAGAACAAAGACGCCTCTGCAGGGAAGGGCCATGAGCCAAGGAGCAGACTGTGTGGCTGTGGGCAAGGCCTCCCTGGGCTCCGAGGCTGCACCTGGAGAAGGAACACCGGGTCTGGGTGGGTCCTCTGAGGGAGCTCATGCCCTCTGGCTGCACCAGGGCCTGGCACCCAGCAGCTGCTCAGAGGGGTGCAGAGCCAGGTTGAAGGCCCCTTGGAGGATCCTGAGGCACAAATGTCCTCAGCCTGAGCCCCCAGACCTGCCTTCTCCATGGGGCTGGCTGTGGGCTGCCTCCTTCCCTCCTGCCCCAGAGCCTCCCCTGCTGGGGTGAGCCTCGGGGCACCCAGCTTCACCTGGCCGTCCTGATACCCATCCTGCCCTGGGCCACTGGGGGGCTGCTGTCAGGAATGGCTTCTGGGAGATGGGCCCTGCACCTGAGGCTGCAGCTCTGACTGGATCGACAAGGTGGGGAACAGCATGTCAGGCAGTGGGAACAGCATACCGGTGCAGCCAGGAGGCAGGGACGGTCCCCGCTGACCTCTGCAGTGGGCTTTTCTCATGTTGCCCAAGGGGTGCCAGGGACTGCGGGTGTCAGGTAGAGATGAGGGTGAGAAGGTGGCTCTAACCAGCTCCTGGAACCCCCCCAAACTCCTGGGGTTTGGCCTCCAGGGCTCTGCCCGGGCCCTATGGGAGCCCTGCCCCCACCTCTGCACAATACTTGCCCGCCCTGGGGTCTCAGATGGGAGGGGTGGGCTGGGGGGTGCAGGGCAGATTCTGCTCGCCCTGATGTGCAGGCCCTGGGCCTCTGCCGGGCTCTTCTGGGCCTTGCTGCGGTCCTGGCTCACCAGGCAGAGTCCCCGAGTTGGCTGAGGCACCGGGGCTGCTGGTGGCCCTGTCTCTGCCTGTTCCCCAGATTGGAACCAAGTCTAGGACAGCCAAGTCTGATCCTGAGTGGGACCCCACCGCGGAGGGGCCTGACATGGCCTAGAGCGGGCCAGGGTGGGTCAGTCAGTGCACCTCAGCGCTCCCTCCCCAACCCATCCGCACCCCCAGCAGGCCCTGACCAGGAAAGGGGGTGCAAATTGCACTCCTTGACTTCCTGACTAAATGACCTTATCACATGTCAGGTGGGGTCTCAGCTGCTCCCCAGCGCACTGCTTGCTGGCTCAGTTTGTGAGGGGCTGGAAACAGACTGGGTGGGGCTGTGGGAGGGGCCTGCTGGTGGGCCGAGGGGTTTTACTGGCTTCCTCATGCCCTGCTCTGGACAAGAGGAACCAGGCACAGGCAAGGCTCTGGGTATCCCTCCCCAAAGGTTAGCTGAGCATCCACCGTGCACCAGGCTCTGTGAGCACGACACGGGTCCCTGGATGGGAAACGGTTTCCCAGTCCCATGCCTGGAACTGTGGCTACAACATTCCCTGGGCTGAGTTGAAAACCTGCCAGGCATCCTGGCCAAAGGTCATCTCAGGCCGGCGGGTCGGAGACACGGGGTGGACACGGATAGGCAGGGTGTACGGGTGTGTTTATAGCGACTAGAGTTTACAAGGGGCTGGGTGGCGGGACTGCCGTGTACACACTGTGACTCCGGGTGTCCAGTTTGTCCTGCTGACCCGTTCCACAGCTGTTACCAGAAAGCTATCTCCTGGGGCCAGCAGCGTCCAGGAAGCGGGTACCTGGGCTGCAGAGACAAGCTCGTCGGCAGGGCAGGGTGAGGGACCATGGGCGGAATGGCAGTGGCCGCCGGTGGGCTCGGGGCTGGCACGGGCATCTCACTTCGCACCGTGATGCCTGCTGTGGTTCCAGAAGTTCCCAAGCCACCTGGTGACAGACTGTGGGTGGTGGCCTAAGTGGCACATGTCACTAAGCAAGGTCTCGAGCTTGCAGTGGCCCCACCCTCTGCGGCAGTGTTGTGTCCTTGCCGAGGATGGACAGACTGACCAGGCCCCACGGTCCTGAAGGCAGGATGTCCCCAAGGCATGTGCCACCCACACGTCTGGAGGCCCTGGGTCCTGCCAGGGCTGAAGTCCCACAAAAGGTCTCCTGTGCCTGTATGGCCATTGTGAGGGGCAGCAGGCCACGGGGTCGGCATTTGCAAAGTAGTGAGGCGCTCTCCCGCCTCTGCCTGCTGGGCCATCCGAGGCAGGGCTGGGGACGGCTTCTGCGGGCTCCATCTCTTCCTCCTCCCTCAGCTCAGCGCTTTCATGTCTTCCCCAAAATAGAAGATCTGCAGATTTAAGCATGTCGGGCAGCGGTGAGAGCCTGGAGCTCCCCACCCCGGTGAGACGGCTCTCCAGCACAGCCATCTTCTCAGTGCGCTGAGGAGAGCCGGCCTCCTGCCCCCGAGGGATGTTCTGCAAATCCCTGTGGCCAGTCCTCCAAGTCCACTGCTATGGATCATTTCCGACCGCCACTCGGACGTGTTAACACACTGAGCAAGAAGGAGGTGGGGCGTGTGTCCTACTGTCTGGCATAAAAATATAGACTGGGAGTCCCTGTCCCTGGGACATGCATCTTGACTGCCCACAGAGGCAGCCACCAGCTATGGAGGGGAGGGTCACAGGCTCAGCCTCCTCTCCTCATCCTACGACCATGGCTTGATCCCGCCCCACCCCACTGTGGGCTGCTCAGGCTCCCAGGAGGCTGATGACCCAGGTATCTCTGAAGCCCCTCGGCCCTGTCCTGGTCCCAAGCAGCCCCCAGGCCCCATCTCAGCACAAAGACTCACCTTAGAGATTTCCATCTCTCTTTTTCTGTTTGGTTCTCTGGGCTCTCACTTTCATAAGAAGCCAAATAAAGACCTAGACAGAAAATGAAGTGAAATTTCACAACTATGGTTGATGGTAACCTGTTCTACACCCAGATGATAAGAACCTGTTCTACAGCCAGATGATAATGACCTGTTCTACAGCCAGATGATAATGACCTGTTCTACAGCCAGATGATAAGGACCTGTTCTACACCCAGATGACAAGAACCTGTTCTACAGCCAGATGACAAGGACCTGTTCTACAGCCAGATGACTAGGACCTGTTCTACACCCAGATGACAAGGACCTGTTCTACAGCCAGATGACAAGGACCTGTTCTACACCCAGATGATAATGACCTGTTCTACAGCCAGATGATAATGACCTGTTCTACAGCCAGATGATAATGACCTGTTCTACAGCCAGATGATAAGGACCTGTTCTACAGCCAGATGATAATAACCTGTTCTACACCTGGTGTATTTGTGTGGGTCTACTTTCTGGGCTGTCTCTATCCTGTCCCATTGTTGCATGCGTCCATCCCTCCCCTAATACTGTGCTCTCTTAATGACCATAGTTCTATGATATTTGTGTAAGGGCTTTTGCTTCTGTGTGAAACTCACTTCAAATGATGTATAAATACACGAGTCTTCATTTCTCTAGAATAACTAACTGCCCAAGAATGCATTGGCTGGGTCATATAATAGTGGCATATTTGGAATAAGAAACTCTTTATCTAGCCCTATATTCTGAGGATTATCTCTTGCTTTTCCCTGCTAAAAGTTGTATAGGTTTACATTTTACATTTTAGTCTGTGATCCATGCGGAGCTAATTATTTGTATAAGGTGTGAGGCTTGGGCTGGGGCTCATGTGTTGGTCTGTGGACTGTGGATGCCTGGACGCTCCAGCACTGTTTGTTGGAGGGCTAGCTTTCCTCCATTGAGGTTTTTTTTTTTTTTTTTGGTCAAAAATCACCTGATATACTTGTGTGGGTCTCTTTCTGGGTTCTCTGTTCTGTCCCATTGACCATGTGTCCATCCCTCCCCTAATACTGTGCTGTCTTAATGATTGTAGCTCTATAATATCAGCCTTAACATCAAGCAGACTCATTCCTCCCATGAATCCTTTTCAAGATTGTTTTAGCAATTCTAGTTCCTTTGCCTTCCCATACAAATTTCAGGAGAATCTCATCTCTGTCTTACAAAGAGTCCTGCTGGGATTTGGGTAGGAATTGCATTAAACCCGTACTTAAATTCTGGGAGGAGAATTAATACCTTTGCTACGCAGTCTTCCCGTTCGTGAACATTCTATGTCTCCATTTATCTACATCTTCCTTGATTTCTTTCATCAGCATTAATTTTTAGCATCCACGTCCTGTGCGTTTTGTTAGATTTCCACCTACGTTTTCGTGTGTGAGTGATTGTAAATGGTATTATAGTTTTGGTTTCAGTGTGCGCATATTCATTGCTCATACGTAGAAACACGGTTGATTTCTTGTATTCTGCAACCTTGCTGAATCCCTTATTAGTTCTAGGAGTTTTTATAGATTCCTTGGGATTTTTTTCCCTCATGATCTGCAAATAGGGACAGCGTTAATTTTTCTTTCTGATTTGTGTGTTATTTCCTGTTCTTACCTTATTGCACTAACTAGATCTTCCATTACTATGATGACTAAGAGTGGGGAACAGTGAACATCCTTTCCTTGTTACTGGTCTTAGGAGGAAAGCATTAAATCTTCCACTGTTAAAAATAATGTTTGCAGAAGCGTTTCTGTAGATGCAACTTGTCATGCTGATAAATTCCCTTCTATTACTAGTTTCTGAGAGTTTTTACTGTAAATGCGTGTAGAAATTTGTCAAATCCTTTTTCTGCATTGATTAATATAATCATGTGTCTTTGCTTCTTTAGCTGTTTAGTATAGTGAATTACACTGAATTTCAAATATTGAACAGCTTCACATCCTTGGAATGAACCCACTTAGTCATGACGTATAATTATTTTTATATATTGCTGAACTCTATTTGCTTATTTTGTTAAGGATTCTTGTATCTATATTCCTGAGGGATATTGGTCTATATTTTCTTTTTTTGGTACTGTCTTTGGTTTTAGTATCAGAGTAATACTGGTGCCATGGTTTGGATGTTTGTGTCCCTGAAAAATTCATGTTGAAACATAATCCCTAATGCAACAGTGTTAACTAACAGACGGGGTCTGTAGGAGGCGATTAGGCCATGAGGTTCCACCCTCACGGATGGGATTAGTACCCTTATAAAAGGGCTGGAGGGAGCTAGCCTGGCCCCTTTTTGCCCATCTGCCATATGAGGACACTGCATTTGCCTCTTCTGCCATGTGAGGACACAGCGAGAAGGCTCCACCTTGGAAGCAGAGAGCAGCCCTCACCAGACACAGGATCTGCCTTCATCTTGGACTTCTGGCCTCTGAAACTGTAGAATATATATATATATATATATATATATATATATTTAACTCAGTGGTAAGAAAATGTCTGTTGTTTATGAATTACTCAGTCTAAGGTATTTCGTTACGGCAGCTCAAACTGACTGAGATAACTGGCTTCGTAAAATGAATCAGGAGGCTCCCTCCTCTTCCACTTTCTGGAACAGATTGTGCAGAACTGGTGTTAATTCTTTTTTTTTTTTTTTTTTTTTTGAGACAGAGTCTCGCTGTGTCGCCCAGGCTGGGGTGCAGTGGCACGATCTCAGCTCACTGCAAGCTCCGCCTCCTGGGTTCACGCCATTCTCCTGCCTCAGCCTCCGAGTAGCTGGGACTACAGGCGCCCGCCACCACGCCCGGCTAGTTTTTTTTGTATTTTTAGTAGAGACGGGGTTTCACCATGTTAGCCGGGGATGGTCTCGATCTCCTGACCTCGTGATCCACCCGCCTCGGCCTCCCAAAGTGCTGGGATTACAGGCTTGAGCCACCGCGCCCGGCCTGGTGTTAATTCTTTAAGCGTTTGGTAGAAGTCTCCAGTGTAACCATTTGAGCCTGGAGACTTCATTTTTGGGAGTTTTAAAATTATAAATTCAATTTATTTAATAGTTATAGGGCTATTCAAATGATCGATTTTATGTCAAGTTGTGGTAATTTGTGTTTTTTGAGGAATTAGTCCATTTCATTTAAGTTGTCAAATTCATGTGTGTGGAGTTGTTTGTCGTATTCTTACTATCTTTTCAATGTCTGTAGTCGTTAGTGATACCCTGTTTTACTTCTGGTACAGTAGTCCCCTATTATCTGTGGGGGATACATTCTAAGTCCCCTAGTGGCTGCCTGAAACTGTAGATAGTACGAAATCCTATACATACTTGCCTTGGATCCCTTTTCCATCTTAACTAAGCACCATCAGTTTGAGATGCAACAGCAAAACTAGCAAGAATTTATTTTTCTTTCTTCAAAGTTTCATGGATGAGTTTGTTCTTACTGTAGAGCTTAGTAATCTCAGCATACATTTTTTTTCCCTTAATTTGAGAACTTTCACCTCATCATTTAAAGGAGGCACTTTACAGCTTCCGTTTGCCATATCTGAATTGCCTGCATCACTACTCAGGTACTTTGGGGCCATTAAGAAGTAAAATAGGCTGCGTGTGGTGGCTCACGCCTGTAATCCCAGCACTTTGGGAGGCTGAGGTTGGTGGATTACTTGAGGTCAGGAGTTCGAGACCAGCCTGGCCAACATGGTGAAACCCCGTCTCTACTAAAAATGCAAAAATTAGCTGGGCGTGGTGGCTCACGCCTGTAATCAGCTACTTGGGTGGCTGAGGGAGGAGAATCACTTGAACCAGGAGGCAGAGGCTGCAGTGAGCTGAGATCGTGCCACTGTACTCCAGCCTGGGTGACAGAGCAAGACTCTGTCTCAAAAAAAAAAAAAAAAAAAAAAAGAAGTAAAACAAGGGTTACCTGAACACGAGCACAGTGACACTGACAGTCGATCTGATAACTGAGATGGCGGCTACTAAGTGACTAACGGGCAGCATAAATACAGCACAAATGTTGGACAAAGGGATGATTCATGGCCCAGGAGGAACAGGGTGGGATGACATGTGATTTCATCACACTACTCAGAATGGTGCACAATTCAAAACTTACGAATTGTTTATTTCTGGAATTTTCCATGTAATATGTTCAGACCATGGTTGACTGAGGGTAACTACAGATGAGGGGGCACTACTGTATTAGTAATTTGTGTCTTTTCCTTTTCTTTGTAAGAGGTTCTTTGCTAGATGGCGTCAATTTTATTGTTCTTTTCAAAGAACCAGCCCTTTGATTAACTTTATTGTTTTTCTGCTTACGGTTTCATTGATTTCTGCTCTTATTTTCTTCCTTCTGCTGGCTTTGAGTTTATTTTGCTCCTCTTTTTCTAGAGTCTTGGTGTAGGAACTTACATTATTGATTTGAAACTTTCCCTTTTTTCTAATATATGCATTTGGTGCTATAAAATTTCCTCTCAGTCCTGCTTTAGCTGTCCCACAAATTTGATTATAATTTCAGTCAGTTCAATTATTTTTTTAATTTCCCATGAGCCTCTTTGACCCATGGATTATTTACAAGTGTGTCATTTAATTTCTAAATGTTTGAAGAGTTTTCTATTGTCTCAAGCTCCTGATGTATAATTTAATCCCACTGTGGCTGAAGAACACAGTGTGTTATGATTTCAATTACTTCAAATTTGTTTCAGCTTGTTTTATGGCTCAGGATATGGTATATCTTGGTCTATATTCTGGGGGCAATTTTTAAAAATGTGTGTTCTACTGCACTTGTATGGAGTGTTCTGTAAATGTTGATTAGATCCTGTTGTTTGATGATATTGTTGAGTTCTTTGTCTTTGCTGATTTTCTGTCTAGTTGTTCTATCAATTGTTAAGAGAAGGGTGTTGACATCTTCAATTGTAATTGTAGATTACTTATTTCTCCTTTCAGTTTCATCAGCTTTTGCTTAATGAATTTTGCAGCCCTGATGTTTGGGTGATACATAGTTAGGATTGCTATATCCTGGGGGACTGACCCTATTATTTTTTATTTTTTTATTTTTTTGTATTTTTTTTTTTTAGTAGAGAGGGGGTTTCACCGTGTTCGCCAGGATGGTCTCGATCTCCTGACCTCGTGATCCACCCGCCTTGGCCTCCCAAAGTGCTGGGATTACAGGCGTGAGCCACCGCACCCGGCCCTTTTCTTCTCTTTACTTATCAAAATGTCTCTATCATTATATTGAAGTGAGTTTCTTGTAGCTAGCATATTGTTGGATCATTTAAAAAGATCGACTTTGTCAATTTCTTTTACTTGGTGTATTTAGACCATTTACATTTAATGTAATTATTAATATGTTAGGACTTAAGTCTGCCTTTTTGTTTATTTTTTTGTTTTCTTTTTGTTCTGTGTTTTGTTCTCTGTTTTATTTTTCTTGTCTTCCTGTGGTTTACCTGAACAGCTTTTAGAATTCTATTTTGATTTATCTATAGTTAATTCCTGAAGGATGTTTTCACTGTATATAGGATTCTGTCTTGACAGTTCTTTATTTTTGGCAATTGAAAAATATGCCCCTGTCTTCTGGCCTCTTGGTTTCTGATGAGAAATTTGACATGATTCAAACTGTTTTTCCCCTATGGGTAAAGTGTCATTTCTCTCTTAGTGCTTTTAATATTTAAAAAATATAAAATTTTTTAAATATTAAGGCAAAAAGGAACCTTGCAGACATGATTAAATGAAGGATCTGGAGATGGGGAGAATATCTTGGATTATATGTGAGGGCCCTAAATGCAGTCACAGGTGTCCTTATAAGAGGATGGCAAAGGGAGATTTGACTATGGTGGAGAGAAGATGATGTGATGATAGAAGCAGAGGTCGGAGTGATGCACTTTGAAGATGAAGGAAAGAGCCACAGCCAAGGAATACAGGCGGCCATGAGAAGTTGAAAAAGGCCAGGAAATAGATGCTACTCTCTATGATAGTAGCATCTGGTCCAGAAGAAACCAGCCCTGCTGACACCTTGATTTTAGCCCAAAGAAACTAATTTCAGCCCTCTGATCTCCAGAAGTCTATAAGGATAAATTTGTGTTGCTTTGAGTCACCAAGTTTGTGATTTGTGACAGCACCAACAGTAAACTAATACACTAGTGTGGATTGAGTGTAGTTGTATGGGCTTTGCCTGGGCAACTCAAGGCATTCTCACCATGGCCCTGGGGAGCAGGTTCTCGCATCACCCCCTTTCCAGATGCTGCAGGGGAGCCTTAGAGACGATGAGACCTGCTCATGGCACAGCTCACTGTGGTGGGAGCAGCTCAGACTGGTTTATTCATCAGCTGCTGAGCTTCTTAGTGGAAGTGGCGGGAGGTGGCTACAAATACGGGTGAAACCCCCTCCAAAAAGTTCCCAGCTTCAAAATATAAACAATAAAATGGCAAAGTTGAAAGTATTCAAAAGCAAAATCATTAAAAGATCCTTCTCCCCTATTTTTTTTTTTTTTTTTTTTTGAAAACGGAGTCTCGCTCTTTCGCCCAGGCTGGAGTGCAGTGGCCGGATCTCAGCTCACTGCAAGCTCCGCCTCCCGGGTTCACGCCATTCTCCAGCCTCAGCCTCCCGAGTAGCTGGGACTACAGGCGCCCGCCACCTCGCCCGGCTAGGTTTTTTGTATTTCTTAATAGAGACGGGGTTTCACCGTGTTAGCCAGGATGGTCTCGATCTCCTGACCTCGTGATCCGCCCGTCTCGGCCTCCCAAAGTGCTGGGATTACAGGCTTGAGCCACCGCGCCCGGCCCTATTTTTTTTTTTTTAGAAAGTGAAAGTACTCCCTGAGCCTAAGTGAGGGTCCCTCTGTGCCCTGCTTGCGGTGATGAGGAGCCAGGTCTTCTGTGTCTGGAGCAGGCCCTCTCAGGGTGATGTGGCTGGCCACGGGGCCATGCCACCCCAGCTCAGGCACACAGGGCCACTTGCTTCTCTACCACTTCTGCTTCCTGAAAGCAGGGCCCTGGGACCTGCCCCCTTAGCACACTTGCAAGCAAACTTACATCTGACAAATGATCACATGGAAATGCTTATTTAGTGGAGAGGACAGAAATGAATGGCACTCTGGAGCAAAGAGGCCTCATCTCGCGCGTGTGTTTATTACACCAGGACACACGTACATGCCTACACAGTCAGTGCCGTGCTTGGCACTCCCCACGTAAGCTCTGGGAGGGTGATTCCTTTTTTTTTTTTTTTTTTTTGAGATGAATTCTCGCTCTGTCGCCCAGGCTGGAGTGCAGTAGTGGCACGATCTTGGCTCACTGCAACTTCTGCCCCTGGGTTCAAGTGATTCTCCTGCCTCAGCCTCCTGAGGAGCTGGGACTACGGGCAGGTGCCACCATGCCCAGCTAATTTTTATATTTTTAGTAGAGAGGGGGTTTCACCATGTTGGTCAGGCTGGTCTTGAACTCCTGACCTTGTGATCTGCCCACCTTGGCCTCCCAAAGTGCTGGGATTATAGGCGTGAACCACCGTGCCTGGCTGAGGGTGATTCTTATCATCACCCCCACTTTACTGAGGAAAGTGATTCAGACTGGTAGATGGTTCTGATTTACAATTCCAAAGCTGTCCAAACTGTGTCTGGGGAGAAGCCTTGCCCCGGGGGTCCTTGAGGTCCCAGCCTGGACCTCCTCAGGCCCATCCTGTGCTCCTGGAGTGGCAATGGGCCAGCTGGGGGGATGGAGCCCTCCTTGTTCCCTCCTGGAGCCAGCCCAGGTGGGCAGGGTGCCTCCCTAACCTACTCAGAGCAGGGGTCCTGAATGGCGACTGAGAGGCTACCCCAGGGTCCCATGGCCCAGCAGGCAGGAGGGCTGCAGGACTCACTCACCATCCTCACTGAAGACGGGGGCGGTGGACAGGTAGTGGGTGATGCTGGGGTCTTGCTCGAACGGACACTCCACTTGTTTCCAGGTGATGAACTCGCCCACCTGCTTGGCCAGCTCCAGGAATTTCTGCCAGAGTCACAGAGACACAGAATGGAGGCGCTCCAGAGCCTGGAGGTCCCCAGGACGCGGAGGGGCTGGTCCTGGGAGAGACTCGCTCAGCCCTCAGTGACTTTAGGAGTCTGAGGAGGAACAGGGGGGCAATAAATGAGGGCGAGGGCAGCCCGGGCCTGCAGCCTGCATGGAGCAAGAGTAGACACAGTTTTATGTCATCATATTTATTTTTGTTGTTATCCTCTATGTATGGCAAGTGATACATGTTTGTTGATTTATGGAATTATGCAAATATATTTAAATAAGTATATTTAAGTAAGACTTAAGTAATTCATTTAAGTATGATTTTATTTAAGTAAAACGTAAACACATGTATTTCATTTTTTAAAAAGCTGCCAACTTTAAACAAACAGCAGTGCACAGTTGTGAATGGCAGGGACCCCCCGATCTGCCCTGGAAGCCAGGTCCAGTCCCTCCCGCTTGCTCCCCAAAGCTGGCATCACACAAGCACCTTGTAGTCTCACCTGTCCCTGGCCTCAGCTCTGAGCATCAATTCAGGAAGGGCAAAGGCAGGGGTTCCCATGCCTGGCTCTGGGCTGCCGTCACCTGCCGAGGAGGATCCCAGTTCCCCAGGGCCCCTGCACTGTCTTGCCTAAGCCCGATCTTGTCCACGTCACCTCCAGCCTGGGCTAACCTAAGCGGCGAGGCGGCCTCGGACCTGCTAACCAGGCCTGTGGGCAGCATGTGGCGTCTGCTGGGGCATCTGTGAGGAGGGCAGCTCCAGGCCCAAGGGTCTGGCCATGTGCTGTGGTTCCCACCTGCAGGGGACACTCACAGCCCATGGAGGGCCATGCTGTACCTCTACCCCAGCCCCTCTGTGGGCTACAGTTGAAGCCCCATCGTACACAGGGAGAGACTGAGGCTCAGACAGAGCAGTGACTGGTGACTGGCCCAGGGCTTACGGCTCCTTGGAGTTGGAGGCTGGGTGGGGCCTCACACTCACTGTGTCACCCACTGCTAAGGCCAACACTAGGGTGGGGCTGGCTCTTAGTGGGAGAAGAGCCCCCTCCTTCCTGCAGACTGGGGGTCCCACTGCTGCCTGGCATGCTCTGTCTGACTCAGTGTCTGCCTAGCTCCCCGGCTACTCCGAGACACGTGTGCTGGGGGGCCCCTTTTGGAGCTCAGGATACGGAGCCGGTCAGCCTGGCCTTTCTTCTCGGGAGCTCAGGGACTCGGGTGCAGTGACCGAGGATGGATGGAGGGAGGCCCAGCCTGCTGTGCTTCGGGAGGCCTGCCAGGTGGGCTTTCGCTGCCTGGGAGGTCCAGGGAGGCTTCCTGGAGGAGGAGACACTTGAGCTGACAGCGGTGAGTGTCTGTAGAGGGAGCAGAATTCTTTCCTTTTTGTTCACTCTGGCCTTGGCCTGATAGCTTCCTCCTGCTACTCAGGGCTCTGCCTTTGGGCTGGTCCTGACCTCCAGGGCACAGCCCCTGTCACAGCACCTTGCCGGTTGTCACTGTGGGCCCATGGAGCTGCCTTTCTCACCAGCCTGGTGCCCCTGAAGGGCTTAGATGGACTCTGCTTCACCTGTGCTGGCCGTGAGGCCCAGCCTGGAGGGACATGACCCTGAGCCTCAGCATCCCCACCGCAGTGATGTCAGGGTGGGAGGACCCTGATCACCTCGCCGAGGTCGGCTGTCAATGGCTCATTCTGCCCCAGAGTCCCCCATTAGGGCAGGGGCCAGTGGTCCTGCCCTGGGAACTTTTCCTGGCCTGTCTACCTCAGTGGAGGTCCCCACGGAGGTCCTACCTCAAAGTTGACGTGTCCATTGGGAAGGCGGTTGGCACAGCCCTCATTCAGGAAGTAGATGTCTTTGATGAGCAGGCTGAAGAAGGGAATGACAATCTGGAAGAAAGAGGGGGCAGGTCGGCCCCAGCTCTATACAGCTGGCTCCAGGACAGGGGGCAGCCTTGCCAGCAGATAGCTGCCCCAGGGACCTCAGACCCGACCCCAGGGTGCAGAGGGCAGGGGAGACTTCCTGGGCTAGTCAGGGCCTCGGGGCTTCACAGGTTACGAGGTGAATTCCTGTGCACCATGGAGGGTAATAAGGACCACCAAGAAAGGAGCAGGCCCCCATCACCCTGCCGGGCGCCGTGGCGCTGCTGCCCGTCCTGGCCCCCGTCACCCTGCCGGGCGCCGTGGCGCTGCTGCCCGTCCTGGCCCCCGTCACCCTGTCAAGTGCCGTGGTGCTGCTGCCTGTCCTGGGGCTGGGTAAGAGATGCACAGTCACGATGACCCTTGAATAGTCCTTCCACTGCTTTCTGGGAGGGGCTGATAGGTCCCCACTACTCCCATCCCCATCCAAAGGTCCACAGGCTCATGTGCACCGGGAGGGGCAGTCCGGGCTGCACACACTGTTAAAGACGCATGGAACAGATGTGCATCAACTGTTCTGAAATTTGGTGGCCTCCTTTTTTTTTTTTTGAGATGGAGTCTCGCTCTGTCACCCAGGCTGGAGTGCAATGGCGCGATCTTGGCTCACTGCAACCTCTGCCTCCCAGGTTCGAGTGATTCTCCTGCTTCAGCCTCCCCGAGTAGCTGGGATTACAGGCACCTGCCACCATGCCTGGCTAATTTTTGTATTTTTAGTAGAGATGGGGTTTCACCATGTTGACCAGCCTGGTGTCGAACTCCTGACCTTGTGATCCGCCCACCTCGGCCTCCCAAGGGGGCCTTTTTAAAAAAAAAAAAAAAAAAAAATTAACAACTTGTCCCCCTATGTCTTTCTTTTTTTTTTTTTTTTTTTTTTACAATGGAGTCTTGCTCTGTCGCCCAGGCTGGAGTGCAGTGGCGCAATCTCGGCTCACTGCAAGCTCCGCCTCCCGGGTTCACGCCATTCTCCTGCCTCAGCCTCCCAAGTAGCTGGGACTACAGGCGCCCGCCACTGCGCCCGGCTAATTTTTTCTATTTTTAGTAGAGACGGGGTTTCACCATGGTCTCGATCTCCTGACCTTGTGATCCACCCGCCTCGGCCTCCCAAAGTGCTGGGATTACAGGCGTGAGCCACCGCGCCCGGCCTCCCTATGTCTTTCTTGATGCACTTACTGTTAGACCAAAACCTTTCTTGCTCCACTGCCTGAAGGAAAAGAAAGGCTGGTGGACCCAGCCTGTGAAAGGCGGCCGGCTGTGTGCAGGCCCCCACCACTCTTCGTTCCTGACCTCACTGCAGTGGGAGACACAGTTATGGGAGTAACCTACAAAATGAGGAGGCCTCATCTGGCAAATCTTTGCTAATCCCGCTGCCGGCTGGGTTTAGCCTCCATCTGCTCCCAAAGAGCCCGCTCCTTATGCCCTTATCAAGCCTGTGTGCCTCACTGCTGAGCTGCACACAGGATTACTTTCCATCTTTGCATGGTCCTATGAAGCAGGGCTCTTATGACCCCGCTTTATACGTGAGGAAGCTGAGGCCCAGAGAGGTTAAATACCTTGCACAAGCTCACACAGCAGTGAGCAGCGGAAGCAGGGCTGAGTCCCAGGTGCTCTGCCCTAGTGCCCCATCCTGCCTCTTCCTCACCGTGCCGGGATGAGTGGTAGGGGGGGACTGGCGGGGGTGGTCTGTGTCTGTGCCCTCCCTCGGTGGTGCTGAGTCCCCAGTCCTGGTGTGGTGGGTTCTGGACAGCTGAACTATATTGGAATAGGGAGATGCGCCAAGACAGGGAGAGGGTTTAAGGAGTGTGGGACTCTGCACACACAGAAAGCTCCCCCGGGGCCTGGTCTGGGCTTCCTGGAGGCAGGGGCATTGAGCTGGTCCTCGAGAGGTGGCGTGTTCCATACGCAAGCACCTCTCACCGCTTCTGCCATGGCCATGCCACTCAAGGCCGCTGCCCATGTCTGACCTGGTCTCCTTTTGCCCTCACGGCAGCCACAGAGGCCTTTGTATCTGCAAATCCGCTGCTCTTGCTTCTGACGTGAGAAGTTTAATTAGAGCCCAGGTCGGCTTGGAGGTCACCCAGATAAGTGGGCCCCGTGACACCGACGGGGAGAGGGGCAGACAGGAGCCGCCCACAGACAGGAAGGAAGCATAAAGTGCTATGACCACCGAGATCTCCCGGCCCATCAACTCAGCTGGGGCGCCAGGAAACTGTGAGCGAATCTCTAAGTGTCCCTTCCTCCTCCTCCTTCCTTCCCTCCCTCTGCCCCTCCACCCCCTCCACACATAGAGCAGCTTTTGTGGGCCTCGCCCATGACCCATCTCTTTCTGGAAGTGAGAGGAGAATGTGGTTAAAGTAAACACACAGCTCTAAGCTGCCTGCCTACAGCACCAATGCATAGCATTCCAGCACCCAGAGCTGGAAGGGGCTCAGAGCACAGGCACCCAAATCCCAGTCTCTCTACCTGCCCCACAGCCCCGTGTCCCACAGAGAGGAAGGAAGCAGTGCGGAGTGCCCAGGCCATGGCTGACGGCTCCCAGCCCAGCTCGGCACCAAGCTCCTGTACACCGATTCTGCATCCAGCCTAGGCCCGTAGCCAGTGCCCTGCGACTGCCAGACACACCCGATGCCTGGGAACAGGAGTCAGCCTGGTGGTGTGCAGACCTCGAGACTCACAGCCAGACAGGCTGCAGTGTGATCCTGGCTCTGCCACCTACCTGCAGTGTGACGGGACTAGTGAGCTCTCCTGCCTGAGACTCAGTCTGCGGATCTGGGAACTGGCAATGCTGATGCCCCCACAGAGTAGTTGTGGGGTGTGGAGGTCAAGTGGCTGGAATGAGGCAGGTGCTCAGTGACATGAGGTTCCTGCCCCTGCTGTCTGGCTTTCTGGGCTCTGGCTCCTGGCGGGCCACCCACCTGCCCTGGGATTTGAGGTCTCACATCCCCGGGTGCTGCTCCCCTCTGCAGAGTCACTGACACACTCACAGCCTGAACAGGAAAGGCCAGCTGGACAGGACAGAGCCATCCGTGTGGCTGGTGTCTGCCCCTTGGGTGGAGGGCCAGGAAGGCCTGGCAGGTGGCACAAGCGTGCACACCTCAGCTTGCTTCCCAAACCTGCCCACTGGCATCCCTCCAGTGCAATTCCAGGGGGACCTGAATTTCAAGAACAGCAATGTGTTCTGTTATCCCTCACGCTGGAGACAGGCATCCACGAACCACAGCAGGGACGTGATTCCACTAATGTTTCTGCATGGCACGGGCCTTCGGAGGGACAACGAGTCTCGGAGTTTCCTCTCCATAGAGATGAACAACTCTGATCGTCAGGATGGTAACAGGTTTCAAGCCAGAGGATCACGGCAATCCCAGAACCAGGGCATGATTCTCTGTACCAGAGGCCATGAGTAGAATTTGGAGGAGAAATAAAATTGATCAGGTCAACAAAGGCCCCACAAATGCAGGTATATAAGAATACAGGCTGTGGCTGGGCGCGGTGGCTCACACATGTAATCCCAGCACTTTGGGAGGCCGAGGCAGGCAAATCACCTGAGGTCAGGAGTTCAAGACCATCCTGGCCAATATGGTGAAACCCTGCCTCTACTAAAAACACAAAAATTAGCCGGGTGTGGTGGCAGGCACCTGTAATCCCAGGTACTTGGGAGGCTGAGGCAGGAAAATCGCTTGAACCCAGGAGGTGGAGGTTGCAGTGAGCCAAGATTGCACCACTGCACTCCAGCCTGGGCGACAGAGAGAGACTCCATCTCCAGGAAAAAAAAAAAAAGAATACAAGCTGTAAACAGGCAGTTTGGGTGAGGAAAAAGCTTGGTTTAGTGATTGCCAAAAATGTAAATGTGATCTGAGACCACAAAATTAAAAGTATTATGTTTAGAATCAGGGAGGTGGAAGATCCTGTGTACCTGGAACCTCAATTTTATCTGAAACAGAAGGAATTTTGAAAAATGGAGCTGTTTAGGGACCAAAGGGCCCCAAGTGGGAGGAGCCTGGAAACTGTAGTGTGGCAGGGCACGTCTGGGGCCGCTGACTCAGGAGAGGAGAGGAGGGGCCTGGGGCCTCTGAAGAACTGGTGAGCAGAAGACGAAGTGGCCTCACTCGTGTGGCCCCCAAGAAAGGATGACCCCAGGCAGCCCGGCTTCAGGCCCTCACGAAGCACCTCCTATCAGTTAGAGTTGTCTGAGGCTGGCTTCCCTCAAGTTTTGGGAGGTGGTGAGCTCCCGACACTGGAGGCATGCAAACAAGGAGACCTGGCTGTCTCCTCGTCTATTACTGATGCTGCAGCGGGGCAGGAGCTACAGCAGGTGAACTCTGAGCCAGCACCTGGGTTCCCCTGCAGCCCCGCTGGGCCAACCTGGCCCCAACCCACCTTCTCTCGGCTGCTGTGGGCCGTCAGGGAGCGGTGGGCTGCCCCTCGCAGGGCTGTCCTGTAGTTGCAGAAATTCCCTGTTGGGTCCATCTGGTGCTGGAAGGAGATAGGGAGGCATGTGGGCAGCTCTGTCCAGGGGATGGCCGGAGGCACTCCGCAGCCCAGCAGCCTCATTTACCTCGAGGATGAAAAACTTGGCTGTCTTCACTTTGGCCCAGGTCTTCTTTAGCCTGGAGACAGGGCTCATGTTCATGCCAGCTAGAAGAGGGAGGGAGAGTTGGAGAGGGCTGCTTCTGGGACAGGGGGACCTCTGTTTAGCTGCAGCCCCTTGGGCTGCACCCTGACCAGGGCTGGGGGCTGCAGGGCTCAGTCTGTCACATGGTGGGTGGGTGAGGGGGTGCTGGTGGACATCACGGTCAGGTGGGTCTGCTCCCACCATGCCGGTCCCATTCTGTACTGAGCACCTGCACTGGGCCCTCGTTCTCTGCGTCTGGGGACATACCACCAAGCCCCCACCAAACATCCCGAGGGGCCTGGGCTTGCCTCAAAAGGCGCGGCTCCCCAGGACCTCTGAGGCGGGGACATGGGACTGCCCAGGCCTTCAGACAGCCCAGCCCACGCCCTCCCGCTGCTCAGAGGCGGGCCCCGGCTTGCACTCTGCCTGCCTGGCTGCACCCGCTCTGATGTCTGGGGGCGCCTGTGCACTGGGGACTCCAGGCCCGAGCCGGCCCACTCACAGATGATGGCCATGAGGGAGTTGAAGTTGCCGATGTTGAAGCACTCGCGGGCCACGTCGATGAAGAACTCAATCACCTGGGCCCTCTGCTTCTTCTTGGCTGGCTGGGGACAGGGCAGCAGAGCCTCAGCGGTGACACGCCTCTACCCTGCCCTGACCAGGCCCGCCCCCGTCACCCGGCCCTCTTCGCCCTCTCTAAACCCACTGCACAGCTGGGGCACTTGAGGCCCAGGGGAAACGGCGCTTCATGGGCCGAGCCAGCAGAGCCCGATGCCATAGAGGGCTAGGTGGGCCCGGTGGGGCACAGGCACTCCCTGTAGCCCTGGAGCAGGTGAGACGCACCTTCACGAGATGCTCCACAGCTCCCCTCCAGCGCCCTCCTCCCTCTGGGCCCGGCTCCCACCCAACTCCTTCCCTAAATTAGAGAGCCCCACCCACCTTCCCCCAGCCCTGGGCTTTCTCCCCTCACTGGGGTACAAGCTGGCCCTGAGACCTGTCCCTCGAGCAGCCTCTCCGCTCTCTCCATCTAACAACTGCGTGATTGGTAAACCCTTGTTTGTGGTCGGGCGCTTGGGACTTCAGACCCCTCTGATGTGCAGAACCACACCATGTCCTTCCCTGGCCATCGTGGGCCACAGCTGGCTCCCTGGGAGGCTCAGGCCAAGCAAGCTTCACCCGGGCTCGGCCCTCTCACCTGCAGCCAGTGGCACGAGGGTGGGAAGTGGGCTGGGCCAGCGGGGCCTGCGTTGCATTCTTTCCACACGGGTAGGTGCTGCCTGCCCACTAAAGATGCAGCAAGGGTCTTTACCACCACCAAGAAGTGGGGTGTCGTGCTCTGAGATGTCTCACCAAACCCCCTTCCAGGGGCTGTCTTGGCCACAGAGAGCTGCCCACCCAAAGCCGGCCCTGTCCTTTGAAGGGCAGCCCGCCCTGTGATGGGGGCTGAGCCAGGTGGGGGACAGAGGCCAACCCGTGTCTGTCGCCACATCGTCGCACAGGGCTGCCTCCTCTCTACGCTTGTCCGCAGGTGTGGACCCCTCATGAACACGTGCCCCATACTCGGTCTCGGCACCTGCCCCGGAGAGCCCGGCCTGCCGCGGTGCTGCCTCCAGCCTGGCCCTGGGATGAGCGGCCCCCTGGGCTTCATCTTAAGGTGAGAGTGGGTTCAGAGGAGGGCCCCTCTGCTGCAAGGAGGAGGACGGGTGCGTGTGACCAGGGGGACTGCGACTCAGTGACAAGCACATCTGGCTCCACGCTGCTGAGTTTTGGTGCTTTCCAGGAGCAGCTGGAACTATGGGCTTTTACGTGTGTCTCCAGTGCTTAGAGGTCAGATCACGTCCACCTCTAGGTCCCAAGCAAGCCAAACAAGGCCAGTTGCAGGCCAGGCTGCCCAAGGCAGGCCGGCACAGATGGAGAGAGCAGAGCCACTGGGGCTGCGAGTGACTGTCTCTCACTCCTTCAGCAAACCCTCTCCAACACCCTCTGTGCCTGGCCGGTGGATCTGTCCTGGGTTCTGGAGGGAAATGTCACTGCAGGAAAGCTGGTGTCACCTGGAGTCCTGGAGGGGTGCCCACCCTGGCACTGGACTTGGAAATGAACAGGACTCAAGGTGTCCTTCCGGTTCCTTCCCCAGTAGGCTCCTCCCAACTCCAGCCGCCTTAGGCTATGCCAGGTGGTGCCCACCCTGGCTGTCTACTCACCATGCAGATCTCGGTTGCCACCAGGTAGCACAGTCTGTTGAACCATTTCACGTAAGCCTCTAGGTGGCTGGTCTTGTCACTAAAGCAGGGCTAGAAAAAACACGCAGGACCACATTCTGAGCCTTCTTGTCAATCATCTTTTAGAACATGAGGTCAGTTCATGGTCCCGATGACCCGGGAAATGTCAAAACCCCCAAATCATCCAGAACTACCAAAGATTTGGTGTGTACCCTTTTAGTCCTTTTAAAAATACATTTTAAAATGTAACTTCACACACAAACACACACACAGACACACACACACACACACGAACCTCATTATTCCTGGATTCTGTATTTGCAAATTTGCCTCCTCTCTAAAATGTATTTGTAACCCCAAAAACTTGTGTCACTTTTGTGGTCTTCTGTACACATGTGCGGGGTGGCGCAAATATTGAAGTCACGAGTGTCCGTGCGCTTCTCCAGCAGAGGCGAGGCAATGCTCTGTCCTCCTGCATCTCACTCTCAGACTTGGCCTACTGAGTATCATGTCCTTTACAGTTTTGTACTTTTTGCTGATAATTTCACTGTTGAGAAAGGCCCCCGAGCATGGTGCCGAAGTGCCGTCTAGTGTTCCCACGCAGGCAAAGGCTGCTCTGTGCCTCACAGAGAAAGCGTGTGTAACAGCAGCATTTTGGCCGGGCGCGGTGGCTCAAGCCTGTAATCCCAGCACTTTGGGAGGCCGAGACGGGCGGATCACGAGTTCAGGAGATCGAGACCATCCTGGCTAACACGGTGAAACCCCGTCTCTACTAAAACACACAAAAAAAATTAGCCGGGCGAGGTGGCGGGCGCCTGTACTCCCAGCTACTCGGGAGGCTGAGGCCGGAGAATGGCGTGAACCCGGGAGGCGGGGCTTGCAGTGAGCTGAGATCCGGCCACTGCACTCCAGCCTGGGCAACAGAGCCAGACTCCGTCTCAAAAAAAAAAACAAAAAAAACCAAAAAAAACCAAAAAAAACCAGCAGCGTTCAGCCATGAGAAATAGCACTGTTGGCCATGAGATCAATATTAATCAATAATTTATATTAAATAATGTCTTTAAACATAAACACACATAAAACAAGGTGATATATGGATCCGTTGACAAAAACGCTGTGATGAGAGGCTCACAGGGAACCTAACCTTGCATTTCCCCTGGGAGCAACGGTTCTGTGCTCACTCATTCAGTGCTTTTGACTTTATAGAACGCAGCTGCTGGGAGTAATGAGCGCCAGCTGTGTGTATGCATGCATCTATCATAACCATACATATTCCCGTACTTTGCTATGCAAACCTTTCCCTGTGCCATAACATATCCTTTGGAAACAAAATTTTTAAATGGATATAGAACTTTCCACTGTATAATACACCAGCATTTAAAAGATGAAACTTAACATAAATGTGTTTGTTAAAACTGCCAGGGTAGGCCAAGCGCGGTGGCTCTCGCCTGTAATCCCAGCACTTTGGGAGGCCAAGGTGAGTGGATCACTTGAGGTTAGGAGTTCAGGACCAGCCTGGTCAACATGATGAAACCCCGTCTCTACTAAATACACAAAAATTAGGTGGGTGTGGTGGCAGGTGCCTGTAATCCCAGCTACTCAGGAGGCTGAGGCAGGATAATCGCTTGAACCTGGCGGCAGAGGTTGCAGTGAGCCGAGATCATGCCATTGCACTCCAGCCTGGGCAACAAGAGCAAAACTTCATCTCAAAAAAACAAAAACAAAAAACAAAAAAACCCAAAAAATTGCCAGGGTAACTTTTTTTTTTTTTTTTTTTTTGAGACGGAGTCTCGCTCTGTCGCCCAGGCTGGAGTGCAGTGGCCGGATCTCAGCTCGCTGCAAGCTCCACCTCCCGGGTTCACGCCATTCTCCTGCCTCAGCCTCCCGAGTAGCTGGGACTATAGGCGCCACCACCTCGCCTGGCTAGTTTTTTGTATTTTTTAGTAGAGACGGGGTTTCACCATGTTTGCCAGGATGGTCTCGATCTCCTGACCTCATGATCCGCCTGTCTCGGCCTCCCAAAGTGCTGGGATTACAGGCCTGAGCCACCGCGCCCAGCAGTAACTTTCAATAAATAGAGGGGAAGATGGAATGGGAGACCTATTCATTCAAAAGAAGCAAAGAAAGGAGGAAAAGTGAACAGATAAGGAAGATAACTACATAGTACAACAGAAGATAGCAAGAACAAATTCTTAAGGATTAGTGATTACAACACTAATTAAAACATGCAGCTGCTTGCCACTTTCAAGAGATACAACTCCAAACACAAGCATATAAGTTAAAAAAAGAAGAATATATATCTGATAAATATTATATAGCTATATAAGGCAACAAAAAAGATCCTAAGGCAAAAAGCTTTAGGAGAAATGAGAGAGTAATTGTGTAATGATAAAAGGTTCAGCTCATCAGGGATATGTCACAAGTCTAAACTTGATTGCAGCTAGTAACATAGGTTCAATATATAGAGGCAACAATAATCAGAAAGGTGAAGTTCTTTATAAGGAGAAGTTGAGTCCTACAGTCACATGGAAGATTTTAACACACATGACAGTAATTAATAGGTTAGGGAGATTGAAAAAGAACAACCAAACGAAACCCAGGATGAATATGAATCTGAACAACACAATTTGAAGTAATAAACAAATAAGGAAACTTGAACTTAATTCCTTGAGAATATGCATTCTTTTCAAATGTAAAGAAACTTAAAAAAAATTTTAAAAATA